>NW_026521995.1:3241071-3889285 GCF_021234435.1 Artibeus jamaicensis | reverse complement strand
GCCCCAAAGCACCCGCCTGCTTCTTTCCAGGCCCGGAGGCTGTACTGCTCGCGCCCCGAGTGGGAGCCAGGCGCAGCGCTGGGCAGCCTCGCGTGCGAACCCTCCTCACCTTCACCCCTCGGCCCTTTGTTCTCCACTCGGTGGGCTCCTCACACTCGGGGGCTTTTAATGTAAACCTTGGAAGAGGACGGCCCGGGGCGGAACTCTAGGCCTCCGGGCACTGCACAGAGCTCTCTAGCTCCCCGGGTCTCTGGAGGGCTCCGGGCAGAGTTGGAGGTGTGAGTGCCGGATCCCCACGCGCCACTCCCCGAGGAGCCGCCTGTCGTCGGGCAGCTCCCAGCCCCGAGTTACGCAGCGCGGGGGGCCAGGGCGGGGCCGCGGCCCCGCAAGAAGACGCGGCCTGTCAGGACCCCAAGGAAATGAGATTCTTCTCACCGAGGAGAGGAAAGCTGCGGACTCGGAATAGCCTCAGTCTTGGAAAAACGGGGAGGAAAACACCCCCTTAGGTCTGCGCTGGACTTCATCGCACTTCACACTGGCCCTTGGGTGGTGGCGCCGTGGTCGCCCCAAGGAAAGTTCCCCCACCCTGGGGTCCAGAGGCGCGACGAACCGGAGCCTTCCACGAGTGGGGAAGGGGCTCACTCCTAGGGGGTAAAGGGAGAACCTAGGGGAAAATTTACATGTCTAAAACCGTGGTTGGAAAAAATTCATGCCACATGGACAAGCCAGTTGTGACGTTCAACACAACCTGCTGCTGAAATACCGAAATCCGCCACCAAATGGCGGCCCCTGCAGTCGGCCGCACGGAGAGAGCGCTCGCCCGCGTCTCCCCTCGCAGGCCGCTTCCACGTCCCTGCCGTTGCCCCGACCCTCTCTCCCCGAAGCCGTGCCTCGCTCTCCCGGCTTCTGGGCGCACGCGGGACTCCCAGGTCAGAAGGGAGTTTATACCCCGGGGGTCCGGCCGGCGTGGGCTCTGCGGGGAGCTGGCTGTGACCCCGAGGCTTTCGGAGGCGACACTCCACTTCCGAGCGCCGACTCCTCTGCGGAGGGCCCCGGGGGAGCAAGAGCCCTCGCCCTTCCCGTGTTTGCCCTGCCCCGGGACCCACACGGGCGTCGCCGTTGGGTCCCAAGCTGTGGTTCTTCGCCAGAATCTCCGGATTCGTGCAGCGCAGCCACCCCCTCTCCTCGATTCGGTGGCCTGGTCAAGTTTCCTTCCCGAAGAACTAGAGCCTGTGTTCCCCACCCAAGAAGCTCAACTGGAGAGTCCGCTCTCATGAGGATGAGAGAGGCCTTTCCAGTCACATGCTTGCGAAGCGCAGCCTTGGGGAACCTTCAAGGTGGCAGTTTGACGTTTTGTTCATTTAGTTTACAATGCATCCAACAAGATCCCCAACGCCAAGGACACCTCGTTATTGAAGGAGAAAGGACGAAGGACTTGAGGCAGGAGGTCAGAGCGAAGCGGTTATCTCGAACGGCCGAGCAAAACCGCGCTTCTGCGGGCTTTGCACTCGACACCGCTGCCCCCCGGACGCGGATCCGTTTCCCGCGGGCGCTGCAACTCCGGGACCGGGCGGACCCGCCGTTCCCTCGCCTTCAGCAGGAAGGGGCCACCTTATGACGCCATGAGCACCAGGCTGTCGCCGCCGATCACCACGGGGTCAGACGTTGGAGAAATGACTTCGTTTCCCCGCCAGCCAAGCCGCGAAGGGCCTGATAATCTAGCTTTCAAAATTGGCGGGATGCGAATCCGCCCGGCCGAGCGCGGCGCGAGGCGAGCGGCGCACGCGCAAGATGGCCTCCCGGTGCCCCAGGCGGCCCGGGCTCGCGCCGGCCGGCCGGGCCCCCAACGCGCGCTCAGTGGCGGAGGCCTGAGCCGCGGCTCCTCGCGCTCCTCCGAGAGCTGCCGGCTAAAAACTGGGTGGGAGAAGGGCGCTTTCCTCCGACCGTGTCCGTTTGGTAAAGGTTCCCTGACCGGGAGGGCAGCGCTGCCGAGAAAGGGAGGTCGTTTTCTGCTGGCGGATGTCTTGGGTGCTTTCCACTGAGCACCAGAACATAAAAAGGCTTTTAGGGGGTGACGGAAAGCCATTGATCTTTCCACCCTAAACGCCGTCGGGCCGGCTTTATCTTCCAGGTCGTGCAGTGCGCGCCTGTCTTCGGCTTTGGGCTTTGTTCCAGTGTTTTCCACCCTTGGTGTGGAGACCGGGGCGGACCTCTCTCATGCAGTCATCTTATTATCTATCTCTGGGACGTTCCCTTTCTCATCCCAGTTTTCAACCCGTTTCCCAAGTACCCTGGTCCTCAGCGATCCACATCTCCTCTCAAATTGGGTTCCGGCTCCTAAGGAAGACAGCAGGCTGGAGAGCGCAGAATCGGCTCCCAACTTGAAATCGCGTTCTCTGTGAAGTTTGGGTTTTGTGGCGACCCCCACGTCCAACAATCAGAGCAAGAAGTAATATTTGTGTTGAAATGTAAGTGATTCTTACAACATCACCTACTATTTGGGGAGTTCCTTCTGATAGTGTCTGGCAGGGATATATAAAATATCTTAAAGACAAGAGTTAACATAATGGAAGTAATATATGGAAGCGTTCATTGGAAGTTTTGGAACGCTTTTCTTTTCTTTTATGGGTTAAATGAGACTTCGCAGTGAGTTTTCCACATGCACTTGAACTTCTTCAGAAAACCCACAATTATCTTAGAGTGCTGTCTTTCCAGAGATAAATGACTTTTGATGCCATCGACTTGAAGACAAAAATTGATAGGGAAGTCTTTATGAGACCTCTAGAAAATGCACACTAAGAAAAAGAAACTGGTGCAAATAAAGGAAATCCGTTTCAAGAACCAAAAGAAGAAAAACGTTAAAAAAAATTAACTGCGGAAACAGGAAACACTCGACTGTGTAAACATTTTCGGAGACTTTCATAATCAAAACTGGGCGATCTTGAGATTTGCAGGATCTACAGGCTCACAGTCTTTGCGGGGCTATTTCCCCAAGTGTGATTTACTGAGGCTGTAAAAGGTGAAGGACCCGGCTATCTGAAATCTGTAGTCCCAGTTTAGTTCAAGGATTTATTTTAGAGGAGTCAATTTTTTTAAAGCGATCTGAACAAGAATCACCTGTTGTATTGTTCATTTTATACTCAAAGTAACATTAAGTGAAATGACGTTATCTAAGTAACCCAGAGCCTTAAGTTGGAGCTGCGTTGTGTTCTTTGCACCATTAGATGTCTTTAAAAGTATATGTTTTTAAAAGGGTCATGTAAATGTAATTTCATCAAGAACTTTTGGGTAAAGTTCGCGTTAGATTTAATGGGGGAAAGCAATAAACTAAATCAGAATTTCTACAGTCATTTCAGGGGCAATGAGAAAAAATACATTTATCAAAACTTTATATGTATAGACATATATACAAAAGAAAAACTAACACTTCCTTTACCCCAAGATTCTACAACAGTCTAGGTTCCCTGTGCACATTGTTTCTAAAAGTAGAATACCATCCCTTCAAAGATTACTGTAAGCTATTCTTAAAAACCCAAACGTTCATTTCTTATTGGCAACACAAGTAGTATGTCCTATTAAATGTCTGTTATCACTTCATAACAAAAAACTTGGTAGGCCTGCCTGTATGAGTGTACCAAAAGATTTTATAATGAACTAAAACTCCATATATCCGGAAAATAGTAAGAGGTAAGGATGAAGAAAAGCCCCTACCAGATTACTTTGCCAGCTGCATTATTCCTTCAGAGATCCTAACATTTGCACATAGAGATGGAAACTAAGCAATGTGGTTGGTGGGTTAAGGCAACTCCCCCCCCCCCCAACTCTGCAATTAACGGCCGGCAATTTTAAAAGCAAAATGTAATTGTAAAGTGGTATGCATGTGTAGAGCAAGATAGATCACTATTTATACAACAGCAAACAGCCTCATTCTTTCTGCATTTAAGCTAAAATCTGTGAAATCAATTTAGGCATTTTCTGTGGAAAATATTGTTAGTACTAACTTTGTAGTATAGAATCTTAGAATACTTTTCGGAGGCAAAAGCCAAACTTAAAGCTGACTTTTCATATACTCTGTTTTTACTGCTAAGAGTTACAAAAGTTAGCAGCTTTAATATAGGTTATTGTAAGGTTGAAAATTTTTAAAGTGGTAGTTCAGCAAGTTTTAAATCTTTATTGTCAGAACTGTGATGGCTGATTATGGGAGAATGCAAAACAATATAATCTTCTATTTCAATAAAAAACAAAGAAGGTTTAGCTGAAATAGCCTGAAGCAACTCCCAAGTAGTGGGGGGGTCCTTTTTCTAATAAAATAAATGTACATGTTTCAAGTATGACAAGTGTTAAGCCATAAAGGCAAGAGCTAATGTTTTAATAAATAACTTCCAAAATAAGTCCATTGTTAAATTTCCATGCTGATCTTACAACTTGGTTTTATGTAAGTCAAATGACAGTCCACTAGCATTTGAAGTTTTTAGCCTTTGAGAAAGTTTTTTCATTTTTTTATACACGATTATCCAAAGTAAATTTACCACTTGAAACTTCCACTAACTTTTTCTGTCTTAGATAACATCATGACAAACTTGAGGCCTAGAAAAATGAGTTAAATTGGCACCAAAATTGGCAAACATGGGTAACTTTTACTTCAAAGATTATAAAGTAAATAAACAGATACATCTTTCAATTGGGCTTTCAAGCAATTATACAACAAATCATGAACTTCTTAGCAACATCACTATTTAAGACAGCAATGGATTCTCTTTAGCTTTTAACCTGTTGTTATCCACAATAGGGTTCCCAAAATTTCTGCACATTGTGCTTTTCATAACAAATTTTTATTAGTCTTAGCTATTTTCTAAATGAGTATCTTTTTCATTGGATTTTTCCCAATTACAAATGAAAATTTAATTATACATCTATAATTAGAAACAACACAGTGGGACTGTACAAATTTAGGTCAAAATAAAAATATATGTATTTTGTGGTTTCATAAAACTTCATTTACTGTGTTTTTAAAGGAAGCAGAAGTAACAGCAATATATGTAATGATTTAATGACTATAAGCAAGACAAAGCAATAGAATTGTGCTTCTTTTGCAGACTGGGGACAATGAAATTGTTTAGCTACAATTTTCCCATACAAACATGAAACAATATTCATATAGAATAAACACCCTCAACAAGTAACTGATGGGTGATGAACACACACCAAGTTCGACCAAAGCAAAACACAAACTAAAAAGTGTTGGGATTATTCGTATTTTAAATTCAACATGCTCACTCTATTTAAAAATTAATACCTGTAGAAGCTCATAATAAATTGCTTCTATTTCCAGACATTAGAGAAAGGGCATATGCCGTTGTTTAAAACTGTAAAAGCAAATCTTAAATTTGAAGTTACTACTATTATATCACATATTAAAATAATTTTAGATAAAATGCCTTCTTCCAGCATTTTGCTGGTTTATTTTAAAATTTGTTTTAAGATTATAGTGATCAATATGTATTTTAAAAACACACTGATTTCACTATAAGCAATGGGAAATGAAGACACTATTTCCAAATTCCTTAGTTAAAAGTTTTTCTTTACTAAAACAATTTTAAAAGTAAACCTGTACCACTAGAGAAAGTCAGTATAATGATTTGCCAATTGCTTCCAAAGGAACAGACTTTCGAATTAGATATCCACATTAAAAATATTCTATGCCGAGAAGGCTCAAACACAGGGTATCTGCAAAGGTCGAACCAGTTTGGGGAATTTTAACAACCATTTTTGAATGCATGAAACACAATATTTTCTTTATAGTATTTATAAATATATCATACAATACTGTTTTCCTGTTATGTCATATACCAATATGGCATTGTACAACAAGCATAATGCCATCTGATTCTTACAAAAGCGAATCATTTAAACAAGTCAGTAAAATAAACGGAAGTACCCGCTTTTAGGCATACAGATTGTAAAACTGAAGTTTACTTTCCTTTGATCAGTTTTGTGTAGCAACAGAGAAGTAAAAATCAAACAGGAATCAAAATGGCTAAATATGCAAGAAATCGTTATTCACAGTGACATGGCTACATAGAATGCATTATTCTATGCATATTCTGTCTGTTGAATTTCCAGATAAAAAGCACTTGTTTTCTACAGATTCACAAAACAGCTTAATAACAAGAACAATCAAGGAGAACATAATGTAGGCGTTAGTTGAAATTAACAAACTATGGCCAAATCTTTATATCCACTGCAGAATAATTTCAAATTCAAAAAACAGTTACAGAAGCCATTTCGTATCTTTCCTAACACACAGAAAAAAAAAATCTTGCCTGACTTCTCAGAAACCAATTCTTTATAGAAACAGTCTTTCTTTTCAATTAACGTCCACATCAGTATCACATCTAGTCCATCTTTTATAGCCAAATTTAACGTCACTACAAAAGAAAGCAAATTAGACGATAATCACATGTATTAGCATCTATAAAGCTGTAATGGCATGAAGACATCTATATAAATCAGGGGTTTAAAATTTTTTCCTTAAGGTTTCAGGTATCAACCAGATGAAGTTGCTGACGACCCATTTACTGATGATTTTCGAGGTCTACTGGCAAAGGAAGATTGGTGGTTACCGCTGGGGCTGTTGCTGGTTCCATTCATAGTACTGGAAATGTGAGGAAACTGAGGATGAGGAGACTGAACTGGAGTACTGGGGCTAGGCAAACAAGAAGAGGTGGAGGGAATACCTCCTGCTGGGCTGTTGGCCTTATCACTCCCAGAGTCACTTTCCAGTTCTCCAGCATTTGTCAGTCCATCTCTCTGGTGACTGATCTTCATTCTTTTACAAGTAGGTCGAACTCTGTATTTCAAAGGAAGGGGACCATTCTACAAAGTTAAAAGGGGGGAAAAAAATCAGTCTTAAGTTTTTAAATACAGTTTACCACACAATCTGTATTAGATATCCTACTTACCCTTCTCCAGGTATAAATGTAGGCAATATCCATTAGTGTATAGTAATCCTTTAAAGGTTCCTCTTCATACATGACATCAATCTGTTAAAAAATGGTATTTCAATTAAGTATGACAAAGAACAAAGATAAGTCTAGATTTTTCTTTTGTCATCTAAATGTAATAAAAAAATGCTTTAAAAAACATTTTCTCCAAACATTTGGACAAAGAATCCCTCTTGAAATCTCAAACGAGGGAAAATATTTCCTGAAATTATTTAGGGATTTGTTTTCATAGCACAAAACAGAAGTTATTTTAAAAGATACTTCCAAGTTAAATACCAAATACCATTAAATTTTTAAAAATTTCTATCGCTTTTTTAGTTCAGAATCCAAAAAGAAAAAAGTCAATGAATTAAAAAAAAAAGAGAGAGATGTATATAAAATGTATGAAAGATATAAGGTACATACCTGGAAAGTATTAGGTATGTCCATTTTACTTCTGAGAAACTTTCTTAGGTGCATCACAGTCATTGCTGCTGGGCATCGTAAATACCTTTTATCATTCACCTAATTACATTAAAAAAATAATTTTTTATTCTTAATTTTCAGATAAAAAAAAAGCGTTAGGTTGCCTGAATAAAAGGTATCCCCAAAACTGGGATATGACTAAATTCTCAACTATGTTTTGAGATTACTATTTTTAGTAAATATTAAATGAAAGGGTACCTGACATAATAAGGAAACTTTAAGTATATAAAGCATTAAATATTAATTATTTAAGATATTTTGTAACAGTAATCATATAGGAAATAAATTCTATTTATTAACTACTAAATATACATAATTCTTAAACATCAAACATGACAAAGTTCTTCCATTTGACAGCATCATCTGACCCTAGAGTATTCTAAAGGGCAACATACAGTTGTAAAATTTGGAATCTAAACAATGTTTCTTCTATGCTTTGGGGACATGGAACCTTACCTCCTCCTTAGATTTCTCCTTGTCTTTGTTTACTTTCCTATCCAATCTAGGAAACAGATCATTTATTAGTGAAACAATGTATCTAATAAACACATAAACATAAAACATATTTCCTAGAGAATTTACCTGTTTTGATCAAAGAATTCAATGGATAAGCTTATTATCTCATCATCGGTTATAATTCTCTTGTCTTCATCTGCAACTTCTCCCCTATCTTCATTAGAGCCATTGGCAGCTGTAAAGGCATTTTAAAATTCCATCTTAAAAAATTAAATATTTAATTAAATATTATACATATGAGAATGGAAGTGATATTTTAAATTCAATTTTAAGAATTACTGAATGAATCCTCCCTCCAAATAAAATGCCTTCCCAGCTCCCAAGAGTTTACCATCAGCTGAAGGATGAGCTGCATAAAAATCCCTTCTTCTCTTCATTTCATCTGAAGGGGAGAGGGGAGGAGAAGACTTAAACATTTGGTATAATGGGTAAAACTGATCAAATACTTTTTAAAATTCATTTTTAAGCAAGTTACCTACTTTTGAAAAGCCCTGGAACTAATTTGTATACAATATCTTGAAGAGTTTTATCTGACCTGAAAAAATAAATTATAAAAGTAAACTATCAATATGACAATAACTAAAAATGCTCATAAGTTATTAACATATTCTTTGTTTTCTTGGTGCTATCGTATTTTACTTGATTGTGCTGTCTATAACTATACCAATATGATCATTAATTATACGCATGATAGTTCTTTATGTAGTAGCACTCAAAAATCAGGACAATAATATTTTATATTCACAATAAGTTCTTTACATTTCTCTAAGCCAAGAAACCTGTGCCCTTTAAAATTACTAAGTTAGTTATGAAGGAACAAAGGGATGAGAATAGAAGTACTTTAAACACATTCACTTTTTTGCCTGTCATGAAGTCAATAAAACTGCAAAAATGGAGAACTGATTCAATTTTTAAGAATCTTAAAATCACTTGAATAACACTGAGCTTTGTTTAAAATTAGTCACTGTTAACACAGCAAGAAAGTAAGGGCTACCCTCCAAAAAACCTATATATTAGGTGAGACTCAAGAATATAATTTCTCTTAAGAAATAAACAGGGTAACCTTCACTAAATTATGCAATTCCAACAACACTTACAAACAAGGATTTTAAATATTTTCCTACCTTATATTTAGTAGTGGTCTGGTTTTGTGAACTTGGACATCACAGATAGGACAATACTTGCTGGTCTCCAGGTAACGCACAATACATGTTTTACAGACTAAGAAATACAGAGACATTTTGTAAGCTTAGAAATTATATGCTAACCATTAAAATTAGTGTCAGAAATGGAGAACTAATACTAGCAAAATGGTAAATGCCAAAAGACATTTTCAATTAACTAAACTAATATCCTCATAAATAGTTACACATTGCATACTTATAATAAAAAGTTACTAAATGCAAGAAAAAAATCAATTCCATCACTTTTTAGCAACATTCTCAAGGACTTAGGAATTGTTAATTTCCCTATTTCAGGATGAAATGTGAAATACCTATGACACAAAGAAAGGTCTAAAACGTTGTACTTACAGGAATGTAGACATTCTATTATGGTTGTGGCATCAATGAAGTACCCTCCACAAAGTACACACATGAGGTGGGGATTTAGCTCAGTGATCTTGATTCTGGTTGTTCGATGCATTTCTGCTTGATAAAAAATCCTACAAGACATAGAAATGGCCATAATTCACAGAAAGAGAATCCACATTAACTCCAATTTTAGTAACCGTACACTTTGAAATGTTGAGGTGTTCATGAAACTTTTAACACTGTACAGCTAGATTTTCCAAATGTTATCTACAAAAGAAATTTATAATCAGACTGGAATCAAGTCTACTAAACTAGTGAAAAATGTTCCAACTAAACTTAACTTGTGGTCCCTCCGGTCATTCCAGCAGGGCAAAGAAAAGGTCTGGGGTGGGGGCAGGGAGCCGAGAGTATTCGGGTCTCTTTCTTCCATTTGTCCTCCAGCCTAGCAGCCCTACGGCTGCTGCAGTCGCTACACCGTCCCCGCAGATATTTACCAACCGCTAGGGCTTGTTCAGTCTCTGAATTTATTGCAAAACTTCTTTAAGGATCTTCAGGGGTTCCTGCAGCCTAGGAGCATGCCCTGGCTTTCCAGGGGTTCCTGTTGTTTTAGGCGCTTCCAGCAACCAGAACCTGGCACGTTTTTTACGCAACACAAAGGGAAAACAAATTCTGCTCTATCTGCATCCCTGGCATTTCCGGAGCTGGGTGCTGGGGCCTCAGGAGAAGCACCTCCAAGTCGGCCTCGGGCTGGGGCCTGAGCGCGCGGACACTCGGGGGCCGGGATGCGAGGGGCGGATCCGGCTCCGTGGCTCTGTGGCTCTGTCTCGCTCCAGATTCGGCACTGGCCTCTGTCGGGGTTTCCATAGCAACTTACACTTACACTTGGCATCCGGCCACAGCTACAACTCTGTGCGGACCCAGGCCGAGCTGGAGCTTCGGTGGGGCGTGCGGGGCGGTCAGGGCGGCGGCGGCTGGCGAGGGGGAGGGGCTGGAGCGGCGCGGGGGCGGGGCCGACGCGGGGGCGGGGTGGGGTGCGGGCGCAGCAGCGCTCGCGGGGGTGGGGCGGCCCCACGAGGCCCGTGACACTAGGGAACAGTACCCCAACCCGCAGCAACACAGCAGGGCAGCTGGGGGGACCCCGGAGTGGGCGAGTGGTGAAGGAAAATGCAAACCGCACTCCCGGCCATTTCGGACACTCTTGGGGACCTCTTTCCACGTCGACTCTGCGCTTCTTTCAGATCTTGCTTGACTTTTTCGGTCTCCCCTGTTAGCAATCACTAGGTCAAAAATTTCACGAAGGGATTTTTTGAGAATTGCCAACGGTGCACTTAAACCCTCAAACCCTCAGGGCTTAAATTGCAAAGATGTTTATTGAACTGAACTTCTTTAAAACTTTTTTCTTTAATATGAAGTTCTGCTGTACATGATGAGCGATAAAGTTTTAGAAAGGGTGAAAACTAAAATCTGTTTTACAAGAAGAAGGGGACAAAACCCTGTATTTTATTTGAGCTATGCTGGATGCAAGAAAAACTACTTTAATAGGTAAAATAGTGACAATATGTCAAGAACCATGTGACCAACCCATTCCCAAGGCTAAATCAACACCTTGTCAACCCACAGCAAGCATAGGAGAGAAAAACAAATGTCTTTTTTTCTTTTTAGCCTAAACTCCATTGAGACCCCCACACGATGAAATGACATTCCCAACAGATAGTATATGTTATAAAAGGTCACTGTCAGTAACCATACACCAGTGTATAATCCAGAAAGTCAATTACTTCGTGTAGTAGTCTTGAAAAATAACATTTCTTACTCCCACTTCATTTCAGAACATAAAATAAGACTAAGCTTCTAGACCTGTCTGAAGTACATTCTCAAAGGTGCCTCGAATAGGAATCTGGGAGCTTGTGAAACTTGAAGTATCTGAGGTTTTAATTCTTAGGAAATTTTACCGTGGAAGAGGAAAATAGCAACCAACATACTTCAATAGCTGAAACTAAATGCTTTGGAGTACTACAAAATGATAAAATACAAAACAAAACCTCTTTTATGAAAGTGCCTACAATGGCAACCAGCAACTTCACCCAGAAAGCTTCATGTTTGACTCCTCGGTTATCTCTGGGTTACCTGCTTAGAAGAATTTTCCAACATATTGTTGATACAAATCTAAGTGGGGTTGCAGAGAAGTTGTGGGTAGAGCAGTGTCCGTAAAGAGTAGCAATATTTAAATCCACTGTATTTGATGATTAAAGACAAACGTTCTTGGCTGTTAAAGACTCTCCTTGGGACACTGCAGGACCTTTCCTAGAAAGTATATACTTCCATCTGCCTGTGAAAGCATACCACACTAATGTCACCGATCATGAAGTTGAAGTTAGGGGCTTCAGTAAAAAGAGCTGCCTTTCCTTCTCTACTTGCTAGAAAACCAACACCAAATACAAATGTTAATACACAAAACAATCAAATCTCAGTGGAGGGTTGGCTTTAAACATTTAGGTCACATGTACTTGACCAAAATCCTTTCAAATTCATACTAAATCTTAATTCATACAACTCCTCAACCTAAATTCAAAAGAATTTGGCTACAACTTTATTATCATTTATAATGCTAAATAGTATCACTTTGTTACTATATAAAAACCAGCTCTTTGTCTTTTTTATTCCATTTGAAAGTACTGGCGGCTTAGTGAAAAATGAAAACATTTAACATGTTGATAAGGTTTAAACACTTGCACCTTAGAAATGAAAACCTTTTAGGTTCAAACACAGACACTGCCAGCTAATCAAGCAAAGATGCACCAAACATACAATGGTAAAAATACTCAATAGTTAAATCTTGCCATTATAGCGTACTTAGTTGGGGCTGTCAATTTGGTTGGAGGCCTGACACCAGTAATGTCAAAATGAAGGAAAACAGAAGCAAGTCCTTATGTTAACAATCAGCTCGACTATTGCAATCTAAGAAATGCAAATGAACTTCATAACCTCAGTTGAGGCTCACAGCTCAATACAAGTATGGGTGAAGCAGGGGTTAACTTGGCTCCTAGGGAGAATTTTTGCCTATTTGGGCACTTAATGCACATCCAAGAACTTGGTAGAATCTTAACTGATTTATCAATAACAATGAAATGCTAAACTATCTTACAAAAGTGTGTGTGTGCATACACACACATGCACATACAGTGACTTTTGCATGGCTTTAAAGATACTGTTACTAGATGTATAACTTGCACAAGTAGATTATTTCAAACACTTGCATTCTGGGGCAGAAGTATAGGAATGTACTCAAGTATGAAACATTTATACATTTGCTCATAAAATCAACCTCTAAAGGATTCTGATCAGTTTACTTAAAACTCAAATGTTAACATAGTCTCATAAGTTAGTATATACTGTCAATAATTTGCATCTCTAAGTTCCAAGTATTTAATATAGCTTATCATGTGTTTCCAGAACTTGGGGGTTAAGGAATAAGTTGAACTATTCATAACATTCCAGGTACCATCAACCTACAGTCGGATTTGAAAAACTATGCCCAGAGTTTTGCCTATGTTAAGGGAAGGGGTTAACACATCCTTCTCTTTCAAATACTTTGAGGTGACTACTAAGCCCACTAAATCCTTTTGTTGCAATTGGAAATGATCAAAGTCTTTCTACTTGTTTACTTCCAATTATTAACTGTAAATCTCTGTAGAAAAGATCATGCTATATAGCTGTCAAGCCCAAAAGACTGCATAAACACATCCAAGCACTTTTTTGTGCTTTCTTTTCCAAAGCATCTCTTTGCCATTATGACCTATGATGGCATTTAGCAAAATCTATAAAAGGCACTAGACTTTAGGTCATGGTTCTAGGTGCATCCCATAGTAGAGATTGAGAAAAGTTGTAGTTTCCAAAAGGGAAAAGGAGAAAGAGGAAAAAGAAGCTTGAAAGAAAGGAAACCTTCTTGCAAGACTAACGTCCAGTCACCATCATCAGTCCAAAAAAAAAAGCTCCAAATTTGAAATGGCCACTTCCCAGGGAGCACTTCCCAAGTGATGTTCAAAGAACTTACTCAAGACTGGTAACAAATAACACCTTGAAAACTTTACCATTTAAAACACAAATGCAGAAGACCTTGGAAACAACTGGGAACCGCCATCTTACAAGCCATCCAATTTCACACAAGTGTCCCTCCAACTTAAGTTAATAACATTTTTATTTCGGCTCTCCCCAGTCTAACATCTACCTTGGCGGAACCGCTGCCCCCCACGCAACCCGTCCCTATAAAATGGGGGCGTTCTCTGGTTGTTTAAACCCCTCAAAAGCCCTTTCTTCGGGAGAGGAGGGAAGCCACTTGACCCAAGCAGCTCCCGATTTCAGGAACCCGTCCCCGTTTCATCAAAATATACCTCTCAACAAAGGGCGCCGTGGCCGCGAGAGCCGCAGAGGCTGCAAATAGAAGTGTTCTTCTCGGGGGCCATGTGCATCGCGAGGGTGTAAAGGGGCGCTGAGGGGAGAAAGGAACTAAAACGTGGGGCCGCGCGCAGCGCGTCCGGGGCTGAGCGGGAGGCGGCTGGAGCGGCGCCGAGCCCGGCTGGCGGCGCGGCGCGGGCTGCGGGTCGGTCCCGGCGCCGCGGGAGTCGGCGGGCGGCGCGGGCGCGTGCTCGCGGGCGCGGGAGGCGCGCGGGGCTGGAGGGCGGCGGCGGCGGGCGGCGGCGCGGGGCTCGGCGCCCACGCTGTCAGCGCCCTCCTGGCCGGCGGGGCGAGGCGCGGGGGGGGGGTCGCTCCCGGTCCACCCGCGGCCGGCTCCAGCCCCGCGCGGCCCCAGCCGGCCCCCGGCCCAGGCCTGGAGGCGCCTCGCCTCTTACGTACCCGGAAAAAGCAGCCGGCGAGAGGCGATCGAAGCGGGCGGAAAAGACAATGAAAGTTAAAAGTCGTTCAGCAGAAAATGAATGTGAGCCAAGCGGCCATCTTGAAGCAAGCTGCAGACGCCGCTGTCAATGGGCAACGAGCGCAGCCGAGAGGAGCCGCGGCCGCCGCGCTCGGCTCATGCCGCCTCCGGAGCCCGGCCTCCTCCTCCTCCTCTGCCTCGGCCTCCTCCTCCTCCGCCTCGGCCTCCTCCTCCTCGGCCTCCAACGCCTCCTCCTTGGCCTCCTCCTCCTCCTCTTCGGCCGCCGCCGCCTCCTCCCGCTCCGCACTCGGGGGAGGGAGCGCGCGGAGGGGGCGCGATCAGTATTATTCTGCGGGGCTGGGAGGTGTTTCTAATCCGGATCGGGGCTCCCTCGCCAACATCCCCATTGTCTCGCCCGGATCTCTGCCTTTAATACTACGATTATTATTTCATATTGCTATTGGAAGAGGAGGGCGGGTGGGGGGCGCTGTGTATGTGCGAGCCGAGGGGCGGGGGGAGGGGAAGAAGGATGAGGAGGGGGAGGGGAGGGTGGAAAAAAATGCACCGCTGAAGGCAGAGTGGAAACTGACACCGGCTCCAAAATGGCTCAGAGTCCGCCCGCCCCCTCCCCTGCCCCCCCCACCGGGTCACGTGCTCCCCTCATTCCTTAAGGGCGGCTTGGGAATTACTGTCGGTGTAGTAGGGCCGGTGGCTGCCCCCTCCCCTCGGAGCAGCGCGACCCGACCCCCTCCCACTCGCTCTGTGCGCCGGCGGAGTCGTTTCTCCACGACGCCACACGCGCTACCCGGTTCTCGACGCCGGCATCGCTCCGGCTCTGCTCGCAGATCAGCCCACCCCACCCCCTCCGTTATTTCTTTTTCTCTGCCATACGCCGCCGCCCGCGCTACACAAGTCCCCTGGCTTGAACTGCGAAGAGCGCTGGTCCCCGTGCCCCTCTCGGCCCCGCCGCGCGGCCCAGACTCAGGAGGCACCGCCGCGCGGAACCTGCGCCCGAGTTGGGCTCGTGGAAACAACAGCGCCCGCCCCTGTCTTCCCGCGGCCGCACCAGCTCCCGCCAGCGGCCGATGAGGGGCGCGCACGGGCAGCTGTTCTTTCCGGCCTGGGGCTTCCGCGGGCTACGGCCGGGTGGGCCGCGGGAGACCCGCGGGGGAGGGTCCGGCTGCGGGCGAGCCCTCCGGCGCAGGTAACGGGACGGGCCAGCTCCCTCCCGAAGAGCGACCGTGTCTGCTCTCCATATCTTGAAGTTGGAGTCTTCAACAAACCCCGGAGATCGCATCCTTTCCCATTGAGTTTAATTTTAATCCAGAGAAAAGGCGGTCGTTAAAAGTTAACGCTAATAGCTCTGTCTTCACAGGAGTAACTGACACACAAAACTCACATCTAAACAAACGCTCAGTAGTTTTGGTGGGAACTTATTTATTCAGAATGTAAATACTGCCTTTTGTAAGACTTGAAAAAATGATAAAAATTGATCAATGTACAATTAATATTCAAATAGGCAGAATTTCCTTCTTAGCTCTTAAAACAAATGTAAAAAAAAGTGTCGAAGTTTATGAAAGACATAAATCCAAAAAAATTTTCTTTCTTTTAAAAAGGAGTATAATCAGTTCGCACAAACGATGGTTCTGATGGTTCTGCCGACGGCAAGCAATTCCTGGTCTTCTAGACCCGGGCGGCTCGCTAACTTCCCCAAGTTACAATTGAGTTGCTCTTTCCAGGCTTTTCGAAGCATCTTTAAGTTTCCCCACTAAGTCCTAAAAGACGTATAGAATGCTAAGTTTCTAAGATAAAACATGGTAAAGAGGTATCCAAGTTTGAGAAAGATTCAAGAAAAAAGTCGGGAGACACTTGGTAAGTTAAAATTCACGAGGATATTAACTTTTGACAGACCATCAAAAGCTTTTCCTCTAAAATAGTTAAACTTCAGATAGGGTACTTGCCCTCAGATTTGAAATATGATTTATAACCAAATCCTAACAGGAAAGACATATCTAAGTTAAATTTCCCATGTTATTCTAAACAAAGATTATTGTGTATTCACATTTTCTGCAAGTTTGAAGTTTGATTAATGGTTACATTAAAAACAACTCTGGAAATGTCTTTTGAAAAGTTAAATTTCATCAAAATTTCAAGCAATGATCTTCATTTTTTAAGTGGTAAGAAATAAATTCGCTGTCATGTCCACTAAGCAATGTAATTTTTAATTTCCCCAGTATTACATTTGGAATTTTACATATACTTTCCCATTTATTAAAAGTTATTTAAAACCAGTTTTAAAATCCTGTTTTGAGAGTTTAATTCAATTTCTGAAAGCAAGTAAGTTTAAAAGCCATGTTTGTAACTTTGCTTTGTCCTATAGGATCAAACTGATCACAAACAAGGAACTTTCACTCAACACTTTAATGTTATTAAAATAAACATTAGAAGTTTAATAGGAGGGAACAATAAATATACATCAATTCTCTATTAGTAACATTTTAATTTCAAAAGTGAATCCTACATTAAAATATTGCTTTTTAAGTCCCCTTCCCATTAAATCCTTAACCAACCTTCATTATCTACTGATAGATGGGTTAGATTATTCTTTTGAACTTTCTAAAAGCATTAATTCTCAGTTAAACTTCTATAAAAAGGAAGGCATATTCACAGGTCCTAATACTGTACCTGTAATTGTTCCATGTTGCAACTAAAACTAATTTCTGGATGGGATCGGGAATCAGTGTTCTAGAGAAGAAAAAAAGTGCTGTTTATTTAAATCAAGGAAATTAAATTCCATTACACATTTTTTAGGTAGGGCTAATGTATAAATACCTCTGCATTTAAGGTCACCAAATATGCAGGTCTGTGTATCTTATGAAGTTGACTGGTCTAAAACAACACAATACATTTGTCTTTAACTGTATTTTTTAAAGTTTCCTAAGTAACCCTAGAGAACAGTTAAAGTTTACCTTTATCTGATACTCCAAACGCCAAGAAACATCAGTTATATGAGGGAGAGATCTACCTATACTGAAAGACACAAGCATAATTTTGTACATAATATCTACAGAAAACTTTCGGTAATTTTACTAAGTATGGTGTCTACCTTCTAACCCCCTCCCCCCACACACATAATTTTAATCCATTCTGAACTTGAAATATTGCTAAACTTCAGTTTCAAGTTCTGCACAGTAAATGAACATTTTTAATTATCTCAATAAACTTATCTTTAAAAACATTAGCTTAACTTTAATTGTTTAACTTGCCCTTTGGCCCCTCTTCGTTTGGTCAAGATCCCTGTTTCCTTTCATACCAGTGCTCTCCATTCATACCTGTAAGTGAAAAGTAGCTCAACTTGACACCTTATAAAGGTACCTACCTTCCCAGTAGGATTTCTAGGGAATCCTTATTATTCTGGAGGACAAAAAAGAAAAAAGAAAACACAAATTTGCAAACAGTAGAAAAAAATAGAAATTCTTAATTTTTTAAAATTGATGTAAATAACCTGATACTCCGTGCAAAACAGTTCTGTTCGCTCTCTATCAAATTTACTGTCTTCTAGATACGTGCTGAAGGAAAAAAGCCAAAGTTTAGTTCCCATTTTAAAAACTAAAATTGAAGTCATAAAGTTACTATTTGCTAGTAAGTGGAATTTAAATAAATGTTGTACCTTAGAGTCGATTTGTCAGCTCTTTGCTTTCCTGCTTCCAGTATGTAAGTTGCAACTGCTGCATGACAGTGTTTTAAAACCACTGGGTCAATATGTTTCAAGTCTGGGTGATCTAAAATAAATGGCCAGTGATGCCTGTAATAAATTTTTATAGTCTTTTTTCTAAAATAGATATTTTAATTTGGGTAACCCCCCCCCTTTAACAAGAGAACAAAAATAATTCCACTAATAAGGACAAGCAATTATAAGTAAATGAGATGAGCAACAACATCAGTGGCAAAACAATAGCACACAGCAATAATTTTACTGTTTGATATTTTTTTGTTTTTTAAAAAAAATTTATGTTCCCAAAGAAAATATAACCATACAGTATTCATTCTAACACTGGATGTAGTAAATTCATTAGAAAGTAAGAACATAAATATTTTACATAGTGAAAATTTGAGAATGAATAAACATTCCCTCTAAAGATTAATTATAGGGTAAATGGCTCCATGGACATTAATACATCAAAGGAAGCGAGGGCACGGGTTCAGAATATTAAATATAATTTTCAAAATATTTTCAGGTTTTGACAGCCATCCTATTTTTTTTTGAGAGATTACCCAGGTGGTGGTTACTATTTTCGTCTGAAGAACTTCCACTTTCATACTTTTTGTACAAGTGTTTAGTTTATGAAACCACAGGAGAAAAAACCAAAAATTTGAATTGCTGGGATATTTATATTTAAGAAAATTATCTAAAAGCGATCTGTCTTAAAATATGTCTTCAACCCATACATATACCCACTCGGCAATCACTGACCACACCACTTAAAAGATACTCGCCTCCTGGTAACTGGTGCGGAACAAAACATTATGCACCATATCTTAACGTTCTAGGTGTAATACATACTTAAGTGTTGGAGTGATCGTAGAAACTTGAGGTATTACTCTTAATTGTAAAATATCAACACTCTTTGCCCTAGTAATTACTCTGGAAACAGACCCTTTAAAACCTTTGCCAGCCTAGCACTAAATGCTTGAATTGCCAGGGAGCCCAGCTCGCCTGATGAAATCCAAGTGTCAAATAGCCCTTTTCCCATACCAGGCTAAAAACCTTAGATGTTTAGGCCACAAACAAGACTTAAAACTCGGGCTTTAGAAAGAAACAAAAAGCCTGGGTGGGGGTAATCAGGCCAGGAGCGTGTAGCCGGCTGTGTGCAGGTGCCAACAGGAGATAGAACAACGTTCAGGTTCCGCTCTGGGTTCTGGCAGAGCCACAACCCCACACTCAGCAGTCCGGAGCAAAGGGCAAAGCCCGGAGACTTCCTCTTCCCGGGGGTTTTACCCCTCTCGCTTGGTCTCGCAGCTTTCTGAATGCCCCTCCACCCAGGCCGATCCAGCTCAGAGCCGAGCGGCTTACCTAACACGGCCTCGTCCGCCTGGGCGTCCAGCAGGCTCTGGAAAGCCGCCCGGAGGAGAAGCGTGAAGGCGTTGGAGTCAAAAGAGCCGGGATCAGCCAGCATCTGGAAGCCTTTCTGCACATACTCCGAGAGCTCCATTGTGAGCGCGCTATGACCTTCGACACCCGCACCACGTGATACGCGCCGCGCTCTCAGCTGATGCGGCCGCGCGCGCACGCGGCTCCAGGCGGCGGCGCTGGCTGTGGGCCTCCCGGCCCAGAGCCTCCCCTGCCCGCGGCTTTACCCTCGCCCCAAGCCGCCCTGCCCTCGCCCCTAGCGGCTCACCTCTCGCGACCCGCGCCCTCTTGTCGGCTGCCGCTTCCTTCTGCGCCGGTCGGCAGAGCTGCCAGTCCTGAGCAAGAGGGGCGGCCCCGCGTGCTTTGTGGACACATTCAGTGCATTCTCTTCCCCTTCGTGCTCACCTGGTACTGTCACCATCTCGTGCGGCACTGCGCGGCCGTCTTCCCTGAGGGGGACCCCCTTGGGATGTGGTGAAAGGTGTCAGAATCCCTCCCACCCCACTTCCTTGAAAATACGCCTTCCCTGCTCAGCGCGACAGGCTGCGGAAAGCTCCAATTTGAGGGTACTGATTTTTAGTTTGGGGCTTTTCTTTTATTCACCTGCTTAACACTCCCGCATTCCCCTTTTATGAGACTGTAGACATCTAATTATGTAATTCTTGTTCTTCCTTTTTCATTGTCATTTCTGGAATATGGCAATTGATTCTTGCGTGGGGTGTGCGTGTGTGTAACATACATAATACGTATAGCGCGTGTGTACGTAATGTACTAAAACGATTAAGGGGTTAATAAATTATTCACGAAGATATTTGACAAAATTATTAAAATGTGTATATGCCGCTGCAAATAAGTACCTTTCAAAAGCGAACACATATTTTGTGCTACTGTACCTCTATGGGTCCATTTTTAATTACTCAAAGAATCTTCATATATTTGTATCAAATTGTAATCTTAGTAAAATACAGTTAGGAACGGCAAGAATTTTAATTAGAACTAAGTTACTGTTTGGGGTACCCATAACTTTAAACATTCCAATATTGTATAAAGCTTAACTTTTTTATATTTCTACGAAGTTGGAGAATAAGAGTGATTCTTTAAAGAAAAAACGCGAAGTAGATTACGCATTTTTGATCAAGAGAATTTAAAAGGAAAAGTAAAAATGCCGGTCTTTTACGGGTGGAGAGGAGGGGTAAGGAACTAGAAAGGTGTTTTAGTCTTCAGTAGAGGTTATTTGAAATAGACTCAACGTGAAAGACTTTTCTAGGCATAATTTAGCTGCTTTTTTGAAAAACAAAGTGTTTTTTTTTATGAATAAAGCCAAGATTTCACCTGGCACCAATACATGGAAGGCACCTCATATACAACAGGATGCAAGTGGAATAATTTAGCATCAGTAACAAACTACTAAAGTCTTTGAAGGCTTTGAAAGGCATGTGAACTACCTCTTCAGTTCAATGAGCACGTAGGAAGGAGCAGTGAAGGATTAGAGTCTCCCTAGCCTCTTTATAAAACAAACACCTATTAATCATGTTCATCTTTTCTTCCCATCTCTTATTTTTTCTAAACTCCTTGTTTCTCCTCAGTAGTAAAATATCAGTCGACAAATTTCCAGATACCTGATTTACAAAGGGGTATGTTTTACAGGGAAGAGTTGTGTAAATGTTAATATTAACAACACCCAAGCTCATTGTGTTTATTACACATATATTTTATGGCCTTGCATAACATAGATTGTTAATATTGTAATAAAATTTGAGTTGATAATTGTAATCATATTCAATTTGGTGTTGAAAAAGAAAACATTAATGCTTGAGTGTAGATTTTTAAAAAAATTTTTAAGAGGGAAGGAAATACAATTAAATGGTTGTGAGTTTGTGGGCATAAAAATTAGAAAATTCACAAGGATTATGTCCCTAATAGCTGTTATGTTACTCTCTTGTACAGATGTAATTACTTTCTTTTGTAGGGCATTTGTCTTCTTCTGCCTCAATATATTTATGTGTTAGGCCCAAGTGATGGGTACGTTTCCTGCTCTCACAAAAATTTTAACCATAATATTTCTTGATGCTAGAAAAACTGAATTCTTCTACTCTAGGTACATTTATTTCAACTTCCTTTGAAGGAGGCACAGGATTAAGTATTTATTTCAATGCAGACAGAACATATGTTTCTTTGACAGTTTAGCCATTGAAATACATTGAAGTATGATACTCAAAATGGCATGATTATCCAGATGTAGACTCTCTTGGTTTCAGCAACAAAATGAGTATATTTTACATTGTTAGAAAAACTAAGTACTAACACATTCTAAATGTGTGAAGAAAAAACTATTTAAAATTTGTGTTTTAATTACTGAAAACCACATTGGAGCGTTCACTAGAATGTTTAAAATTCTGTGGACTTAAAGTTAATAGCCTAAATTTGGCCTCAAAGAGCCTTTAAAAATAACAGTCACCCACAGCTGAAAATAACAAAATAGATATTTAAACATTCTTATTTTAATAAATTTTTCCTTTTACACTGCACATATCAAGATGGACAATGCTGATAAATTTGTTTTTCTTTTTGAAAATCTAGAAGTTACTCAAAGAATTAGGAAGTATTATTTTAAACAATATTTTAAAATATATTGTATCCTTGGAACTGTTTTTTTGTTTTGTTTTGTTGAAACCAATTTAATATTGGCTTCTGCACTGGGAGTACAATTATAGGATCTATGTTCTCAGTTTTTCCCAAAGGCCTCATTGGTATTTTTGTTAGTTTTATTAAGTAAAATGTCTCTTGTATTGTTTTAGATAGTATAAGTACTTTTGCTTTTGTGCAGATAAAGCTGAAGAAAAGTATTCCTTTAGATGGAAGAGTCTGTTGAATATCCATGGGGCGGGGGAAAAAAGCCAATATGCTTAAGGATGCATGAGACATCAAGAAGATTTACCTAGCATATAAACTATTTGTTCTAGTGGGGTTCTTTTTTATTCCTGTCCATGGAATACCTGCTCATTTTCCAGAGAAAAGAAAGCTAAAAATGCTTGAAAATTACCTATACACAAGAAACCATTTTTCTCTGCCCACCCCCCATACTGAATCTTTGATGGTTAGTGATCTTAAAGCCTTGAAGTAAATATTAATAAAAATAAAATTTACTCTTTTAAAGTTATTTTAACTACAAATCAATAATTGGAGGGAATATTTAACCAAGTTATATAGGACATCTGAGTGTATAGGTCAAAATTATTTCAGTGAAGTTTATAACATCTATATACATTCTTTTATTTTACTAAATATCTTGGTAAGGCAAAGAGTAAGACTTGGAATCTGAATGGTCAAGGTTTGCACAGTCATGATCACAGAGTTCAGTGGTTTCAAATTGAGTCTTCTGTCACCTGTGTTATCAAACAGACCACATCACGTATTCAGAGGGGATGACAAAGCTCTTATTTTCAAATTAAACATATAATCTAATTTCTAAATGGTGATTGCTGTAATAATTAATATAACCAAATAGAGCCTTTTCCCTCTTCACATAATATAGACTATCTTTAACATATGGACTTTTAGATTAAACTCAAATTTATTTAAATGAAATTGTGCCTTAATATGTGAGGAAAGTGAAATGCTAGTTACATTCAAGAAACTAGAACCAAGGAATGAAAATCAATGATACAATGTTATCTAAAATACTTAGCAAATTCATACTTATGGTTTTGCCTAAGTGTTTTGGATTTTTCTTCTAAAACTTTTATTCAAAACATTTTGGCTACATAGTACAATTGCTATTTCAGTAATATTTACACAAGCTTGTACCATTTTAAAATTTCATTTTTTAAGATAGTTGTATCAGGGAAATAAATATCAAGTATAAAACTTCAAAATGTGATAAAACAATAAACAATTAAATATTTTAAATCTAAGTTTTAACAGGATAAATTACCACACTACTAAGAAATCGAGTTTCTTCAGAAAATGTCTCAAGCATTTCCTGAAGTTAGCAAACTGTAATTTTGTTCAACTTTACAACAGAAAATTCTACGGTGAGGATATTGTCAAAAAAGGAGAATACTTTTGAATTTGCGAAGTGAAATTTGAGAGTTATCATCAAGTGTTATGCCATAATTCTACTAGCTCTGGGTCAGAATAAGATGACTGTCATTAAAGGTATGTACATAAATATCAAATTATAATTTTAATGTAAAATATTTATATCTAATCAGTCTGAAGATTTTCTTCTTTATTATTTTTTATTTTAATTGTTGGTCAAGTACAGTTTTCTGTCTTTTACTCCCATCCCAGCCCACTCACCCTGAAGTTTTAAAAAGACTTTGTGCATATTAGAAAAGTCATGCCTGCCATTTAGGGCTTCTTTTAGAAAGTTTGATCTCTTATTTTGCAGCAAAGCAATTAATATTACATAGCAATATCTGAGTCATACAGACTAAAATTGTGAAGTCTTCAGCTAATAAAAAATGAAGAATTGATTTTTTTTAAGGAAATGAGAATAAACAAATGCAGTTTCACAAGGGATGAAGGAACATTTTAATTTAAAGTCCAGGAATTAAAAAAGAAAGCAATCATACTCCATATTACATTTAATGAGAAAAGAACAGGTTGAATTATGTCTTAGAATTTCTCTAAGTAGGCAAATAAAAACTAATAGTTTATCTTTAAATTTGGTAAGTGATTTAAATTATTACAATTTTCTTATCTTTTCATGAATTACAAAAAAAGTTTATTCCTCAAATCACATAATTCACATGTACCTTGCCAGTGATATGAACATTAGGAACTGACCAATTATCTAATAAATTCTGTCAAATAGACAATTTAGGTAATAAGCACTATTTCTACCTCAACAGCAGACTGATTTTTTTTCTCTTCTTAAATTATAAAGATTACCACTTCAGCTAGAATGACCCATGGCTCAACTACAAAGAGAATGAAAATAAAGCATGGGCAAAGTTGAAACAAGTTTCCTTTGATGAATACATCCAATGAATTCTGTCATCTATCTATAGACTGCCCTTTAAATTGTTAGCATATTTTTAAAGAGAGAGATTAAATATTTTTTAAAAGAAAGAGAGAGTGAAAGAAAAAAGAAGGAAGGAAAGCAAGAAAGAGGTAGGAAATGAAGGAAGGAGAGGAAAGAAGGAAGGGAGGTTGGGAGGGAAGGTAGTTTAGTTTTTCCCTTGGTGAAAATAAACATCACAGAAAACTTACTGTTTCCTTTCTCTCACACAATCCATTACAGCCAGATTCTCATAGCTACACTGAATTCAATCGGCCCTCAAAATAATGCTCAGAGTAGACTGGAATTTTCATCCGTCATGTCCAGAACCTAATCATTTTAAAAATGTCTTATATCTTGATATTTAGATTACAACAACAGAGTATCTAACAGATTTTTCTTTAAATTCTGAGTTTGGAATTTCTAACACTGTTTTCTCATACCTCAGAAATTAGAGCTTTGCCACATTGGTGAATTTGAACAAAAAATAGGAAAAAATGGCCTACTTTATGAACTATCATCTAAAGCGAATGATTTTTTAAAGTTTATATTTTGAAAGCATGCTTTTTACATATTAAAATTTCAAATTTAATGTACAAATATTAATATTTATTTGTTTAAAGGAGTATAATTTTTTAATAAAATGGAAATAAAAATATGCAAGGAGTATTTTATATACTAAAATTTAGGTAACAGTAATCTATACTTGCTTATCAAATGAAAGATTTGACCATCACTTATGAAATGTATTATTTCAGAATGGAAATTGTGTACATAAGAATACATAATCTGAATTAAATACAATACAAACACTAAAAATGCTATGAGATTTTTATCTCATTTAAAGTAAACAGTTAAACAAAAAATAATATTTTAAAGGTACTTACCTGGCAAAGAAAGGCGTAGGTAAAGTGTTTTAATATTTTGGGATATGTATGATATTTTAAATAATACTGGGTAGGGACTCAACATTTTAATTGTGGTTATTTTGAATGTCTTATTTTTTAAGAGAATATATTATCTCCCTTATCAAAATAAAACATAAACTTGAAAGAATTGTATGCAAAATTCATTCTAAAAATACTTCTTTAAAACACTTAGTAGCCCTGGCTGGTGTAGCTCAGTGGATTGAGCGTGAGCCTGCGAACCAGAGGATTACAGTTCGATTCCCAGGCAGGGCACATGCCTGGGTTGCAGGCCAGTTCCCAGCAGGGGACCCACGAGAGGCAACCATACATTGATATTTCTCTCCCTCTCTCCTTCCCTTCCCCTCTAAAGATAAAATAAATAAATATTAAAAAAAACACTTAGTAGAGGTCCTGGCCGGCCAGCTCAGTTGGTTGGAGCATCACCTGTATACCCAAAAGATCAGAGCACATGTGGGAGGCAACTGATCAATGTCTCTCTCTCCCTTCCTCTCTCTCTAAAATCAATAAAAACATATCCTTGGGTGGGGATCTTTAAAAAAATCTTAGAATAATTGGATTCAACTCTTTCACTTGTATTTTTTGCACAGATAGAACTATTCAGAAAATACCATAGTTTATACAAAACTAATTTTTCCACCATAAATGCTCAGAAAGTAATTTTATACATTGTGAAAACAGGCACCTATGAAACGTGGAAACTTTCCATTCCCCCCACCCCACATAGACTAAGTTTTTTTCTCCCTAAGCTTTGATTGTTTTATTAAAGGTAAACATAAAGTTCTCTTTCAAGTATTATTTTCAAAATTACACTCCTTTGTGTAAGCATTTTTAAGTATACTTTATTATGCTATTACAGTTGTCCCATTTTTCCCATTGCATTCCCCTCTATCCTGCAACCCTCTTCCCACTAGCATTCCCTGCCCGCACCCCTCCCCAGCTTAGTTCATGCCTATGGGTCATACATTCAAACTCTTTGGCTTCTCCATTTCCTATACTATTCTTCACCTTCCCCTGTCTATTTTGTACCTACCACTTATGCTTCTTATTCCCTGCGCCTTTTCCCCCTCTCTCCCCACTCCCTTTCCCCACTGATAACCCACCATGTGATCTCTATTTCTGTGATTCTATTCCTTTTCTAGTCATTTGCTTAATTAATTTATTTTTTGTTTTGTTTTTTACGTTCAGTTGTTGATAATTGTGAGTTTGTCGTTATTTTACTGTTCATAGTTTTTTTTAATTTTCTTCTTTTTCTCAGATAAGTCCCTTTAACATTTCATATAACGAGGGCTTGGTGATGATGAACTCCTCTAACTTGACCTTATCTGGAAAGCACTTTTTCTGCCATTCCATTCTAAATGAAATCTTTGCTGGATAGAGTAATCTTGGATGGAGGTCATTGCCTTTCATGGCTTTAAATACTTCTTTTCAGTCCCTTCTTGCCTGCAAGGTATCTTTAGAGAAATCAGCTGATGGTCTTATGGCAACTCCTTTGTAGGTAACTGTCCCCTTTTCCCTTGCTGCTTTTAAGATTCTCTCCTTCCCCTTACTCTTGGATAATTTAATTAAAATGTGTCTTGGTGTGTGCTTCTTTGGATCCAATTTCTTTGGGACCCTCTGAGCTCCCTGGACTTCCTGGAAGTCTATTACCTTCGCCAGATTGGGGAAATTCTCCATTATTTTTTACAATAAGTTTTCAATTTCTTTCTCTTTCTCTTCTCCTTCTGGCACCCATGTGATTCAGATATTGGAACATTTAAATTTGTCCTGGAGATTCCTAAGCCTCTCCACATTTTTTAAATTCTTGTTTCTTCCTTCTGTTCCAAGTTGTTGATTTGAGCTCCAGTTTCCTTCTCTTCACTGTTGGTTCCTTGTATATTTTTCTTTACTTCACTTTGCATAGCTTTCACTTCTTCCTCTACTTTGCAACTATACTCAACCATTTCTGTGAACATCCTAATTACCAGTATTTTGAACTCTGCATCAGATAGGTTGGCCATCTCCTCATCACTTAGTTTTTTCTCTGATATTTTGATGTGTTCTTTCATTGGAGCCATATTTCTTTGTCTGGGCATACCTGTGATGTTGTGAGGGGTGGAGTCTTAGGTATTCACTAGGGCAGGGCAGCCCACTTTGCTTCATTGTGGTGTATACTGTATGTAGGGGAAGGATCAGACAGGGGACAATGCTGCTTGCTCAGCTCTCACCCCACTTCCCTTGCTACCCATAAGCACCTTAGGCACTTCTGGTGCTGATTCCCAGGTGGGTGGGATTGTGTATGTTCTAGGACCCTGTGGGTCTTTCTAATGGAATCTTCTCTGAGGCTGAGTATTTCTCTTGCCTCTGCAACCCCCATAGATTTTTACAATAAGAGGTTTTGAGGCTTTAGTTTCCCCATACTGAAACCCTGGGTTTTGTGGTCTATATTGCTCCGCAGTTGTTCCTCCTGGCTTACCCCACATGAATGTGGGACTTCTGGGTCTGGCAGTCACCACCTTGCCTTCTGTCCTCTTTACTGTGGCTGCCTGTCTCTGCCCCTCCTACCAGTCTGGATGAATGTTTCTTCTTTAATTGTTTGGTTGTCAGACTTCCATACAGCTCAATTTTCTGGCAGTTCTGATTGTTTTTTTGTTTTTAAATTGGTTGTTGTCTTTCTTTTGGTTGTTCAAGGAAGCAAAGCATATCTACGTATGCCTCCATCTTGGCCAGAAGTCTCTGTATTTTATGGAAAGGGGTTGGGGAGCAAGTTTTTAAAAATGTTTTAATGTCATAAAATACCAAGAAAATAAAGATGGTTACTTACTTACTTAACTTCGACTTAATGATTTTTCAACTTTATGATAGGACAAAAGTGATATGCATTCAATAGAAACCTTTTCAATTTTGAGCTTTGATCTTTTCCCAGGGTAGCAATATGTCATATGATTCTCTCTCATGATGTTGGACATTATAAAATAGGCTTTGTGTTATATGATTTCACCCAACTATAGGCTACTATAGGTGTTTTGACTATGTTTAAGGCAGGCCAGGCTAAGCTATGATGTTCAGTAGGCTAGGTATATTAAATGCATTTTTGACTTACAGTATTCTCAATTTAACATGGGTTACCTGGACACAACACCATCATAAGTCAAGGAGCATCTGTAATGAATGACCAGCAACAGGGTAAAAGGGAGAAATGTACTAACATAGTCAATTTAGTCCATGTAATTAGACACTCAGACGTTTGCTAAATAGCATATAGGCAATTACTTAACTTTCTTTTGCTCCAAGTAGAAATAGGCCCAGATCATTTGAAGCAAGATTATTCTAAATCAAAATTAGTCAGATATTGGCAATTTTTATTGGACTTTCACTGCTCTAAAATTATAGACCAAAAAATCAGAACTTTGAAATATATAAATGGAAATACATCAGCAAATTAGGCCAGGAAAACTGAGTTTTCATTTGCTTTTCTTAAAATTTGAATCTGACAGAAAATTTTAAACGAGGCCCAGCTATTATATATAGATGAGTAGTTGACAGAGGTTTAAGAAAACTTCTGTTTTTTGGACTTCCACCAAGATGGAGGAGGTTTAGGTGGATGTACCGTGCCTCCTCACACAACCAAGTTTAGGGACAACTAAATATTAGCATCAGAAAACACAACCAGAACACGGAAAACTGAACTTTTCGGAAGTCCACTAACAACAAATTCTTCAGCCCGACCGGTAAGGGGCGAAACCGGTGTCTGGTGAGGAGTTACAAAGGAGGGCTCGGTCAGACCCGGGCGCGGAATCCAGACGCGCGAATCCAGTCGCACGGGTTCCAAACCCAGGATTGGACCTAGTGAGCGACTGAGCAACCCACCGGGTGAGCGACTGCAGAGGAGACAGTGGGGAGGCGGTGCAGCGTGTTGACTGTGGTTGCCTATTTGCGCGCGAGTGAGGGAGTGAGCGGTTGGACCGGCGGTGGCGGCGATAGATGGTGGCCGCAATAGAGGGCACCGCCATTTCCCCGCTCTGACCACGCCCCCACATGTCACAACCCAGCGACCTGGGACTCCAAGGCGCCACTTCTCCCACTTAAAGGGCCAGAACAGACCAAAAATGTCGCAGGGAGAACTCAAAGCCCCAGAGATAAATCTAAGTGACGAAGAAATAGCAAAACTCTCAGACGCACAGTTTAAAACACTGGTCATCAGCTTCCTCACAGATCTGGTGGATTATAGCCACAAATTAGAGAAACATATGAAGGCTAAATTAAGGGAAATGAATGGAATTCCACAGGAAACCCATAGAGATGAAAAGGAAACTGGGACTCAAATCAATGGAGTGGACCAGAAGAAACCAAATAATGGCCAAACAGAAAAGAGTCAAGGAGCAAGAATTCAAAGAAATGAGGAGAGTCTTAGGAACCTCCAGGACATCTTTAAACGCTCCAATATCCGAATTATAGGGGTACCAGAAGGGGGAAAGACACAACCACCAGTGGAAAAACTATTTGAACAAATAATAAAAGAAAATTTCCCCAATCTGGCAAAGGAAATAGACTTCCA
Source organism: Artibeus jamaicensis (assembly GCF_021234435.1). Lineage (NCBI taxonomy): Eukaryota > Metazoa > Chordata > Mammalia > Chiroptera > Phyllostomidae > Artibeus > Artibeus jamaicensis. The sequence continues at coordinate 3,859,296 of NW_026521995.1, read as the reverse complement.
AGAAATCCAAGAAGCCCAGAGAGTACCAAAAAAGTTGGACTCCAAGAAATCCAAGAAGCCCAGAGAGTACCAAAAAAGTTGGACTCAAGAAGAAACACACCAAGGCATATCATAATTACATTAGCCAAAATTAAAATGAAGGAGAGAATTCTGGAAGCAGCAAGAGCTAAGGGGACAATCACCTACAAAGGAGTCCCCATCAGGCTGTCAGCAGATTTCTCAAAAGAGACCTTACAGGCAAGAAGGGGCTGGAAAGAAATATTCCAAGTCATGAAATCTAAAGACCTACAATCAAGATTGCTCTACCCAGCAAAACTTTCATTTAGAACGGAAGGACAGATAAGGTGCTTCTCAGATAAGACCAAATTCAAGGAGTTCATCATCACCAAGCCCTTATTATATGAAATGTTAAAGGGACTTATTGAAGAAAAAGAAGTTAAAGAAACATGAACAGTGAAAGGACAACAAACTCACAGTTATTAACAACCACACCTAAAACGAAAGCAAACTAAAAGGACAGCTAGATCAGGAGTGGAAACATAGAAATGAAGATCTCAAGGAGGGTTAGCAACAGGGGAGTAGGAGGAGGAGATGGGGGGAGAAGGTACAGAAAACAAGTAGCATAGACAGTAGATAGAAAATAGATGGGGGGGGGCAAGAATAGTATGGGAAATATAGAACCTAAAGGACTTGAGACACATGGACATAAACTAAAGGGGGGTAATGGTGGGGTTGGGGGGGTAGGGTGGAGGGGAATGAAGGGGGGAATAGAACAACTGTAACAGCATAATCAATTCAAAAAAATAAATAAATTTAAAAAAAAGAAAACTTCTGTTTTTCTTAAAGTAGTAATTAAAATATTTGAGAACAAAAATGAGTCATTTTATAAAACTAATGGTATCAGTGAAGAGACAGTTGTGTTTTATAAATTTCTCCAGACAATATACATTCTTTGTTAAAGAAACTCTTTCAACAGTATTGGAAATATTGGTTTTGTGTTTGTCAATTACAATAGAAGAAAAACAATATTCTCTATGTATGTTATAGATTTGAAGGTTGACTTAAATTTTTTTTGAACAAGTTGCACATAAATAAAAATCTTAAATCCAGGTGTTTGTGAGCTATTTTAACCAATAATCATTTTTGGAAAATTAAAGCATTTCAAACTAATACTTTTAAATGAATTTTATTTTGCTTTTTATTCTGTTTGTAGAAGTTACTATGCACAACATTTATCTGTAGAGACTCTGATATTCCATGATGACTAATGTTCAAATTGAGTCATAATGATACCCTGTTATATTAAAATCAAGACTGACTGTAGGAAAGTAGTCATTTTGCAAACAAACATCCTGTCAGGTAATTGGCAGGGTGAAGGATGAATGGGGGATGGGAGGTAATCATATGTCAATAAAGTAACACACAGTTCTTTAGCTAAGCATTAAGTATCTGTCCATTGACATAAATGGCATGAAGACGTCTATTTGTGTTTGCTTTAAGCTTTTTCTCTTTGGTTTATATTTGAGTGTATCATGATTTCTAAGATGGTTTAAAAAAAACTTTACATTGAAGTGCCATTAGAATCTCAGGTACAGTTTTATGTTACGCAGAAATTTTAAAAGATTGTTTCAGCTAAATATAACAAAATAGTAGATAATGCTACTTTTTATATTGGAGTAATGTTGCACCATTTTTTAAATGAAAATAGTTGTTACTTTTTTTCCTTTAAAACAATCTTAATAATTATTTTGGAAATATAAGAATTTAAATGATAATTTTTTTTAAAGATTTTATTTATTATCTTTAGAGGGGAAGGGAAGGAGAGAGAGGGAGAGAAACATCAATGTATGGTTGCCTTTTGTGCATCCCCTGCTGGGAATTGGCCTGCAGGGAACCGGCTTGCAACCCAGGTATGTGCCCTGACTGGGAATCGAACCGTGATTGTCTGGCTTGCAGGCCCACGCTCAATCCACTGAGCTACACCAGCCAGGGCTTAAATGATAATTTTAATTATTACAGTTTATCCTTACTTTCAAATGGAATATCAATCTTTTGAATAACATATTTAATTAGCATAATGAGATTTAGTGACAAGAAATATTTAAAATATTTTGGTGTACAGATATGTATTCTATTCTTTTTATGTTTTAAAATATATTTTATTGATTGTGCCATAACAGTTGTTCTATTCCCCCCCTTCATTCCCCTCCACCCTGCACACACCGCCCCCTCCATTCCCCCCCTTTTAGTTTATGACCATGTGTCTCAAGTTCTTTGGATTCTATATTTCCCATACTATTCTTGCCCTCCCCCCTATCTATTTTATACCTACCGTCTATGCTACTTATTTTCTGTACCTTCTCCCCCCTTCTCCTTCTCCAACTCCCCTGTTGCTATTCTTTTTAATAGGGAGATTTTTATAACTTTGCTTTAAAAGTTTATTTTTATTTTAATAACTGTGAGAATCACTATAAGTCATATAAATAAGTTAGAATGCTTTCTTAAATATACTGAAATTCATGGGATTTAAACCTTTATGGTTGTTACTTTTTTACTTTGCTGCATTTATGAAGAGTCCTTTAATTAGACAAGTTCCTGGTACATATTAGTCAAGAATGTTAATTGAATGAAGATAGTAGAGCATAGAGACAGAACAAGTGGAGCTTACAACTTTATTACACCTGCTTCTAGTTCTATAATCTTGGACTTCTTTTCTGTCTCATTTTCCTCAAATGTATAGTGGACATAATAATGGCAATTCATTTTACATGGCTCTTGAAAAAGCTCTCACAGCCAAATCGTGCATGTGCTCCATACATGCATTACAATCAAATAACATAATTCTGTAATTATAGTTTTGTTTTTACTGTCATGGTTTTTTTTTCATTCAAATTTATAGCTGTTGATGTAAGCACTTGAGGATCTCAAGCACATAAACCTCTACCCATAAAATGAAATAAAAACCTTGAACTGCCTAGTATGTCTGTACTTTCAGGGACTCTAAAGTGATTCTGACTGAGCTCTTTTATTTTTTATTTTTTAATTATATTTTATTAATTATAGACCACTCCCTCAGGCAATCCTCACACCTTTGTTCATATCCATGGGTCATGCATAGGTTCTTTGGGTACTCAATTTCCTATAGTGTATTTTACATCATCATGGCAATTCTGTAACTATCTATTTGTACTTCTTAATCCCTTCACCTCTTCATCCATTATCCCATACTCCCCTTACATCTGGCAATCATCAAGATGCTTTCTGTATCCATGATTCTGTCTCTGTTTTTCTTGTTTGCTTAGTTTGTTTTTTAGATTAAATTGTTGATAGATATATATTTGTTGCCATTTAATTGTTCATAGTTTTGATCTTTTTCTTAAATAAATCCCTTTAACATTTCATATAATAATGGTTTGGTGATGATGAACTCCTTTAGTTTTTTCTTGTCTGGGAAATTCTTTATCTGCCCTTCAATTCTAAATAACTTTGCTGGGCAGAGCGATTTTGGTTGTAGGTCCCTGCTTTTCATGACTTTGAATATTTCTTTCCAACCACTTCTAGCCTGCAAAGTTTCTTTTGAGAAATCAACTGAGAGCCTTATGGGAAGTCCTCTGTAGGTACCTAACTGTTTTTCGCTTACTGCTTTTAAGATTCTCTCTTTATCTTTAACTTCTGGCATTTTTAATTATGATGTGTCTTAGAGAGGGCCTCTTTGTATCCATCCTGTTTGGGGCTCCCTGTGCTTCCTTTGCATGTCTATTTCTTTCACCAAATCAGGGAAGTTTTCTTTCATTTTTTTCCAACAGATTTTCAATTTCTTGCTCTTTCTCTCATCCTTCTGGCACCCCTATGATGCGAATGTTGGTCGGCTTGAAGTTGTCCCAGAAGCTTCTTAGGCTATCCACATTTGGGGGGAATTTTTTTCTTGTAGCTCTTCTTGGTTGTTTTTTGTTCCCTTATGTTCCATATCATTGATTTGATTCCTGGCTTCATTCAGTCTACTGTTGATTCTCTGTACATTGTTCATTTCCATTAGTATATCCTTCACTTCTGAGTCTTTTTTATGCCATTGAAGTACTCACTGAGTTCCTTGAGCATCTATATAACCAGTGTTTTGAATTCTACATCTGATAGAGTGCTCATCTCCATTTTGGATAGTTCTGTTTCTGGAATTTTAATCTGTTCTTTCATTTGGACTGTGTTTCTTTGTCTCCTCATTTTGGCAGCTTCCCAGTGTTTGTTTCCGTGTATTAGGTAGAGCTGCTATGACTCCCTGTCTTGGGAGCATGGCCTGTAGGCTCCAGTGGCACAGCCTTCCCTGCCACACAAACTGCATACTCCATGTGCATCCTCCATGTGGGCTGAGTACACCCTCCTCTTGTAGTTTGGCCTTGTTTGCTGTTAGCAGGTTTATAGAAGGGATTTACCCAGGCTAGTCAGTTGCAAGGACTGGCTGTGACCACTGACAACCAACCTCCGCTCTCCATGGAGGATCAGCTGTGATGAGGCAGGATGATGGTGTTCTGATGTGATCTGTAACTGTCCACTGGGTGTACAGGCTCTGGGGATTCCTGGGTGGTGTAGATCAGGTTCAGCCACCACCCGTGTTCCACCTGGGGCCACCCAAAATTAACTACAAAGCTATCTTCAGATGGCTGCTACTTGTGCTGGGCTTGGATGTTCCAAGGTGGAACTAGACTGTGATCTAAAACTGGCTGGTGCTAGTGCCAGACCTGGGGCCACTTAGAGAGAGGTTTTAGGGGCCATAAACGCAAATGTTAACTGCATGTGAGTTTTGCTCTCAATAATATTAAAAATCATTTTAACCAAAGAAAATGACACATTAAACATATTAGTATAGATTCAAAGACTTAAATGTAATTTCTTTAAAAATAGCAAATCACACATGAGCAGAAGTCCTTTTAGGCTGGGGCCTGATTCCCTATAGCAGCTCCCTGCTGCTAGAGGGGAAAAGAGCCCAGAGTCCTTTCAAGACTGTTGGTCTTTGGGGCATGACACAAATCAAGTGAGGGAAGGAGAAAAATACCTTGGATCTATGCAGGATTAATTAATTAATCCAAAAAGGAAATGATAAAAAAATACTCAACATGCAAGAGTCTTATGAAGAAAATGAAGGAAAACCATAGAACAAGCCAAAGGCTAGTGAAGACCACCCTTCACATGTACCACAGGAGGCAGAAGGAAATCCTCAATTTTCTGAAGGAGGTATAAGCCAGGAAGCAGAAGGAAACCTTAGTAACAGGCTGACCCATCCTGTCCAAGGATTTAAAGAGGAAATTCCTGTTAGGTGTTTGGATACTGAAGAAATACTAAGAAGAGTAGATGAGTTAGAAAGGCTTAGGGACAAAATAAGAAGAGTAAGAAACAAGTTTGTGATGATGCATTGAAAGCAAAGTCCCTCACATGGACATCCTTATCCTTGTGCTTTAGACCTTGAATTCTGGTTTATTTTTTAATCTGATGTACAATCTGGATTCTGCTTTCTTTCTGTTAGCATTTTCTGATGTATATTTTACCTTTTTTTTACTTTTAATCATCTGATGGAATTTTATTTTATTTAGTTTCCTTGTTACCAGCATCTGACAGGATTTTGTATTTTGACCCATTCTCCAGTTCTGTTTTTCAATTGGGAATTTTCACACAAATGCATGAAAATATATATCTGTAAGGGTAAATGGAGGCAATCTGGCTTCCTCACCCAGGTATCTGGGTAACTAAGGGAAGCAGTTTTTGTTTCAACTCGCAAAGTTGAAACACCCAGCCCGTGGTCCCCACAGCTCCATGAGCAATGGGCTTTTCTAGGGTCTTCCCCAACCTCCTGTAGGGCTTTCTCTATGGTGTCAGATGTACCACTGACATTGGGCCACTCCCTTGGGGGCACCCATGAGGCCAGGGGGCTCACCACCAGGTGCCACAGCCCCCTCGTATCTGACCACCCATTGAAGCTCCCCTTGAGAGATCCCAGAGGCTTCTCCATTTTTGTACCATGTGAATTCTGACACTTACACCAATTGTGTTGCAGCCTATCAAGCCCTGGCAGGTCCACTCTAGATTCAGAGAGATGGAAGGAAATGTGCAGAGCTGTGGGGATGCTTTAAATCCTTTATTCACGGGTGGTCAAGCCATGCACACTGCAAGCTGCACATCCCTCTACTGAGAAGCCCCTAGCTGCTAAAGTACTAGAGACAAAGTCAGCAAAAAGCCAAAAAATTATATAACATAGCATGATTCTGCACATATGAGCTCACTTCATGTTATGAGAACCATTTATCAGACTCAGTCTCAAGGCTACGAGAACACTATTTATTAGGCTCATTCAAGGGTATGGGAAACTGCATCCCTTAGATACCCAGACACCTGGGTGAGGAAGCCAGATTGCCTCCATTTACCCCACAGCACAGGTGGCAAACACAAGGCCCTCGGGCTGAATCCAGCCCTCCACCTTGTCTTAGACCTTGTGTCTGCCCCACAGCAGTGCCAGCTCCTTGCCCCTAGTTAAGGAGTAGTTACATTTATACAGTCCTAAAATTACATTCGGCCCTTTGAAGGCAACCACAGGCTTATGTGGCCCCTGGTGAAATAAGTTTGACACCCCTGCCCTACAGTATCCCATATAATAAAGTAGAACATAACAAGTTACAAAAAAACATATTTAGTATCAACTCACATTAAGTAGGATAAAAATCTCAAATTGTGTGTGTGCACATGTGAATATACACACATACATTGAAGACTTAACTGTGCTTATTTCTGTGTGATATGAGTTTTTACTTATATGTATTTTTAATGTCACAGACAGAATTAAAATTTTCTTAATACCTAAGAGAATCAAGTAACTTGCAACAAGCTTATAAGGGCAAGGGGGGCACCTAAACTCTTGATGAAATAACTACTAACATGTAAACTTTAAACCACCTCTAGATCTCTTAGCCAGAGGAATAAAACTGGCAATTATTACAGAAAAATAAAATAGCAAATCATAATGATAATCTTATCAAAAGAGGATAATGTGAAAAATAAAGTGAAATACCACATAAAAGTGGCATTATAGGCTTTCAAGTAATTTATTTCATGGGATAAATAATAATATAGACTACAAGCCAGATAAGAAAAGGTATGCCTTAAGATATATATCTTCACGACAATGCTTCCAAGTAAGTATTATTATTCCCTTTTCACTAATGAGGAAACTGAAGCTAAGAGTTGTAGTCTCTTACCCGAGGTAACAAAGTATGGTAGATTGACACTGTCAGTTTAGCTAAATTAGCATATGTTTCCTAAGATTCCCTGATTTGTATGATTCACATTTAAAGTTGTTGCAAGACAAATCTGTGCAAATTTTGTAATGTATAGTGAGGCAGCAGCCACAATACTCAAAGCACACTATTGCTGATCTCCCGGCTCACCTTGTTGGCTTTGGGCAGCAAGCAGTTCCTTCAGTTTCTGCCAATCTTCTCTTTCAGGCACTCTCAATCCTAGGCCCGATTAGATGCAGTGAGACACAATAAAAGCCAACACACTGTGTTACTATTCATGTCCAGCTTTTCTTACCAACAGCCTTCCCTTCTGGTCTGGGGTGATGTCAGAGCCACCAGCTGAGGAATCAGCCTTCCATAGAGCCCTTTATAGGCTCCCAGGTTAGATACTTCATTTGATCCTCCAATTATCCTCTCCTTTACATAGCCTTCCTACCACATCTTCTCACACAGTTGTGTAAAGTGTAATCTTTATAATGAATCTCTTATTCCACCTCACTTCTAGTGGTTCTGCCTTCCTGATTGAACTATTAACTGATACATGCAGTAAGTGAATTATTGAGTTGCTTCTCAAACCCACATCTGTCTGACTCTTAAGTTCATCTCAGCCACCCTCTCAACTGACAAAAATTAACATTTTTGTTTGGGTGACATTATCAAGCATGGCTTATTGTTAGAGGTGTTATGATTGCTTAGTGTTTATCTAGCTGATATAGGTACATTTCATAGTAATTTAATCCTCCCACGTTTCCCTATACCTTCTATTTTGAATTATTGTCACTGTGTTTACATGATCTCTAGTACTATATAATAAAGTTCTTCAAGGACCAAACAAAACTTTCTTATTTTCCCAAAATTTCAGCTACAATATTGTGCAAATTGTTGGTGCTAAATGTTTCTGACTTTTAATATGAGTAGCTTAGTTCCTCAAAAACTATGTAAAACAGTACCACATCAGAATATAACCTTATATCTGGGGGCAGTAGGTATACGTTGTAATATGTGGAAGAGATGTTAAGTTGGGATGTATAGAAAGATGAACCATTTAAAATAGGAATTTGACTACTATCCGAAATGCTGGAATGTTCTTGTTACAGGCTGAAGCTATGCTTCAGAATGAAAGGCAGAATCCTGCCCATTTTGACACTGTGAATTTATTGTAGAGATTTTTGCTACATGCTACTAAAAAATATTTGTTCCATTTTAAATAAAGCAGTGCATGCATCAGTTTTCTTAGTCGTTAGAAACATACATTGACTGATTTGTTCAGAAAAAAATCTCTGGGAGATTCAGAGAATGAAGCTTTTGGTAAGTGAAACCAGCTCTCTGGAAAAAAATATGTTTTCTTAATTTCTATAATGATTATATACATGACATACCTTTAATTTTAATCTGTATTATTAACATTTCACCATCAATTTAACTTTAGACAATCAACAAAATAATAAATAAAGCTCTGATTTGCAATGTTTGCTAATTTCTGTGGTATAAATATTCCTAGCACAGCTGATATCAAGTTTTTAATGTGATATCAGTGATCATAGAATTGGGGAAACATGTACCATACAGATGCAATAGATGTAAATAACCTTAAGTTCATAGATAACAGTAAAATAATTAGGAAATGATGAGTTTTTAATATTTATTATCTTTGTTTTATATATAATTTATTTAATAAGTTTATATAATTTAATAGTTAGAATTAAATTTAATGACTGACTCACAAAATTCCTAAAAATTTAGCAATTGAATTTTACAAGCTGGTATGGTTGGCTCTATCTAGTATGCCAATGCTTTTAGGCCACCCAGCCAGAAAACACCACCCCAAATCATCCACAGCACTGCGCCATGGAAGACAGCACTGCATGTGAACAAATAGCATGCAACACAGCTGGACACAGACTTGTCACTAGCTGGGCACAGGAGGGGACTGCTAGAACTACTGTCCCTTGTCAGTTCCAGAAATGGCCACAGTTGGCATCTGTCACCAGAGCACATGACTCTTGTGTCTTCTCATTGCTAGCTTGTAAGAGCTTGATTGGTAAATGCAGCTCACTGACAGCTCTCACTTAGGTTCAGGGAATTTTAAAAACTAGTATTTCATGTTTTCAGCTTAGAGGCTAACAGGCTTGAGGGTTTCAACAAAAACTGAAAAGGAGTTCAGCTATTGGATGGCAAGAAGATAACAAAAGCCTACCAAGTTGTACATACCACTCCTTAATTCTGCCTCATATTAGCATACAATCTCCTTCCATTACTTAAACTTTCAAAAATGGAAGAAGGAAGAAAAGAAGGAGGGAAAGATAGAAGAGTGTTGGAAGGAAAGCAATGATTCTAATATGATGAGTAACCTCCAGTCCCAAGGGAAAATGTGTTCCCCTCCTTCCCCATGTGGTCAACCCAAAGTCTCATTAGTAACTGCATTCAGTTCCAAGTCAGGACCTCAAGATGATGTGCCTCTCCCAGTTTTATCACCATCCCTCTCAATATTCTGTTTCCTGTAGATTGAGTTATAAGGTTAATTACTAGATTAATTTAGAGTCTATTTTATATAGAGAAAAAAGAGAACATTAAAAATTTATAGCTATATACCTGAGTTAGGAAAGAATAGCCCTCTCTTATATTATGAATCACCAGGCCAAAGTAGGTATTAGGTAGTATGATTTTCCTTCTCTACTATGTTCCCTTTTCCTTTAGCTAATTGGGATTCTTAAGCCAAAACAATGACTCAAACCAACATTCCTGAAAAATCTGAGCCCCTAATGACCCTGCATATATAGGGTTTTTTATAATTTTCATCATTGCTAAGGTGGTAGTAAGAAGCAACCTGATGTATTCTCAAGAATCAGTGCATACTGTTCCCTAACCCTTTATGTAGTGGCAACCTTATTTTTCCTTAGCAGTCGAGTGTTCACCCCAGAAGACCATGTTATGCATTCTTCAACTGTTATTCACAGGCATGAGAAGCCTGAACTGGCCATGTAACATTCTCGGTTTATAATTCAGGGGAACCAATGGTTTGCCTCTAGTGGAAGCATTTCACCCTTGGGTACTAAGATCTCTATGCCAGAGGCCAGTATCATTGGGTAGGAAGCAAACATTGTGCAGGATCATTAAGGATAATAGTAAAAAGTTCCACTCTTAGTTCCACCTTTTGGTCCCCAAATCCGCCTGCTGTAGCTGTGGGAGAATTGGTTGCTGGTTTGTTGCATCTCCTAAGAGAGCACAGTATTGTGTCAAGGACATGTATGTTTTTCTTAAACAGACTATTCCACCATTATGTAAGGCCACCTTCTTCTGGGTAATGTATACATGATAAGTGAATCCCATGAATATCTGCCCACTGCCTTGCTTCTTCTATAAAAGGAATTTAATTTTTGATGATATACTGTCTTTTAAAGACATTTATCAGCTTCACTGACTAAATAAGTGACTTAAAAAGAGATGTGAAAGGAAACATTATTCTTGCCTGATAGGTTTGTTATGATAACCCTATCTCTGTGATCCTTGAGGGAAGAGGTTTTGGTTTTTGGTGACTTCCTAGTATAGAGAGGTACACAGGGGATGCTCCAAGGGCTCAGAGTGTGACCCCTTCTTCCTTAATATCTTTTGCTTTCGCTATGATAAGGAGTCATTGTGGAGATACTTCTAGATTTTGAGTTGATCTATTCCTTTATGATCTTTGCAACAGAGGAACTAAACACAATATAGGCTCAGGATACTACCAGGCCTATGTAAGAAAAACTCAGATCATAACTTTATTCCTCACTTTTATTTATTCATTAAATACTAATTAAGTATTAAATATATGCAAGGCATTGTTCTAGCTGCTTGTGAAATAGCAAGGGACAAAACAGATGTGCTTCCCTCACGGAGCTTATTATTCTAAAAAGGACATAAATTAACTAACTAAATAATATAGTACATTAGAAGACAACACATTCTATGTAGCAAAAAGTAAATCAAGGAAGGGGGGATAGGGAATTTTACATGGGGAAATGTTTGCATTATTATATAGAGTATTCAAGGAAGGCCTTATTTGAGCTAAGATTAAAGGAAACAAGGGAGTGATCTCATTCTGTCCTATAAATCACAACTTCACTCAGGAATTAATAATCCCCAATCATCAAGGCATGTGCCTTTACAGTGTATACGTACCCTGATCAATGACTCACAGGTGCCTTTGAGAAGTCTGGGGGGAAGAGTCACAGTACATATGTGTGATATTGTTACAGGTTCTTCCTTCAAGGAACCCAGCCTCCCTTTCAATGCAGGGACTCTGGGGCACTGAACTGACTCAGGTTCAGCAATTAAGTAAGTAGGTCTGAATCTCCACCATCAAGTCTCGTAGCACATCTATATTCACCATATTTAGGTATTTTTCATTATTTAGATCAAGTAGGTCTTCAATGGGCTGGCCATCTATTTTGATTTTAGGAAATGAATACGCAAATATCTGCTAACAAATATCATTGGAGAGACTTTTCCATTCTGCCACCACACATACCTGCTTTGGTGGTAGAAGCTGGGAACTTGGAATTCTCATTGTGAGTTCAGTGGGGAATAAAATCAGGAGTCCATTTCACCAAGCACATCCCCAGACTACACAGAATAGCCAATATAATGTGCATTCATTCTTCAGCATTGACACTCACCTCACCAAGGAGTATTATGGACTAGTTAGAAGTTGGAAGAACAGCCTCTGCATGGCCAATCCACTTTAACATTTTTATCTCCATACTATTTGGGTTTCCTTCTCAATATCTTATGAAGGAATTTTGGTGTCTCAACTTTTTTTAACCAGGTTTCAGTCAACCAATTGGGCAAACCATTAGAAACATTCCCAACTTCCTGAGTCAGCACACCTAATAAAATCAATCTGACCTAAAATGTTGTGCCATTGTCTTTGGCCTAAAACCCTCAGAACCCATTTCCAAACTTTATCAGTATAAATTACTATAATTCTACAATTCTTGTGATGTATTGGTGATACTTCTTTTCTTGGATTTTGTTACAGCCCATCTCTAGTAATGCATGTTAGGATGTATATAACATATGTAACTACATACTATATGTATGTATACACAAATATATGTATTTTATACAGTACATATATAGTTATGTAGTATGTATAGTCACATGTGATGTAGTTATATATGTATATAATTATATATTTATATAAACATGTTTATATAGTTACATATACATATATAACTATATACATACATGCAAAAATATATATGACATGGGTAGATAGACAGGCAGACACAATAAAGGATGGAGGAGGTAGAGTATGCAGAAAATATTTTTTATCAAGCTAGGTCTTTTCAAAGTCTTCAAAAGGCAAGAATAGTCTGATCAGCTTCAGTTGTCAAGGGAAATTCAATGGGGGCTGGAGATTTGGTATACTCATATTGTGAATAATTCTAATCCTCTCATATATCAATACTCCACTCTTCAGGATCCTAGACGTTCTCATTCAGTGCCTTAACTTCAACATGAAGAATCTGGTAAGGCTGGTATTTGAGCTAATATTGCAATTAGATAACCCACAAGATTTAAATTGATGTTTGATTTTCAGTAATCTCAGCATTTATTTTGGGGCTTATTAACCCTACTTCATGACTGATAAGAGATCTTTTAAGAATAATTATAGCTCTGGCCAGGTTGGTCAGAGCATCATCTTGATATACCAAGGTTGCTGGTTTTATCTCTCGTCAGGGCATATGCAAGAATCAATCAATGAATGTGTAGTGGAACAATGAATTGATATTTCTCTCTCTATCTTCTTTCCTCTGTCTCCCTCTAAAATCAATCAATAAATTTTTTAAGAATTATAGGATGTCTCTAGTTTGAGCCTGTGACATAATCTGAGAGTTTAGAACTTTGAGTGGGGGGACATTCGCTTCCATTAAGCTGTCCAATATCATTAGAAGCATTGACACTATCCTGTAGTCTGCATTCTTCATCCTGTTTCTTAGGAATACCTCCTAAGTGTCTCAATGTCTTGTATCACTTCATGGCAAGAGACCTTAGTTAAGTGTGCCATTTAATCCAAAGTCCCACCCTACAGTATAAGTTGTATTTTTACTCCCTTCAGTCCCAAGTGGACCAGATAACTAATCCTAGCTCCCCTATTACCACCACCACCACCACCATCCTCTGTGGAGCACTACAGAAACAACAAGTTCATATATGTCTATCTTTGTTTAAGAGTCCATTCATATTGTGGCTTTTCTGTTATAACATGCAAACATCACAATACATTAAATCAAAAGAATAGTAGTTATATACTGTTTCTACTTTTGATGTTAACTGGTTAACAGCACTTGCTTTGGAATTAGGAAGACCTCAGGTCCAACAAGAGATCCAAAATATACTTGTAAAACCTTGAGCAAATTACTCAATTTCTTTAAGCTTCAATTTTCTCACCTGTAGAAATGGGGATAATATTTACCTCAATGTTGAGTGATGTTATGAGAATGAAATAAAATAATCTGTAAAGTGCCCAATTGCACATATTAAAAACTCAATAAACTCTGAGCCTCTATTTCTTAAGTGAAACCTCAGGAATACTTGGAAATTGCCCAGTTTTATCACAAAGACATTTACAAATTATCATAAGACACCTCAGCAGTTGTCTATCTCACCCATTATAAAACTGACATGATTAAAAAGGAACACTCAGTTCTGGCCAAGATGGAGGTGTAGGTGGAAATACTGTACCTCCTCACACCACCAAATTTAAAGACAACAAAGATTTAGAAACAAAACACAACCAGAACAGACAGAAAATTGAACAGTACTGAAGTCCAACAACAACAAACCATTCATCCAGACCCGTAAGAGGGGTGGAGTCAGCGGCCAGCAGAGACAGGTCCACAGGAAAAGTTGGTGGTTAGTGGTCCTGGCTGTGGGGAGGAGACTAGCAAACCCGGTAAGGCATGCAAGGCAGTTGGCTGACTGTGGACACACTTTTGCTCACAGATAAAGTAGGCAAAAATGGGTAGTGAGACAGACCACGTAACCAAGAGCCCCAGCGATGTGAAATAAAGCCTGAAAGTACCGACTGAAAAAACTTGTGGGGGTTGAGGTGCCAGAAGAGACTCCAACAGGGTCTCATAGGAGAGTTCATTGGAGAGACCCACAGGGTTCTAGAATATACACAAGCCCACCCACCTGGAAACCAGCACCAGAAGGGCCCAATTTGCTTGTGGGAAGTGGCAGAGGGGACTGAAATCCTAGAGAGAGCAGAGCAAGTGCCATTGTTCCCTCTCTGACCCCGCCCACACATATAGTGTCACAACCCAGCAACTAGATTGCCCCACCCTGGTGAACACCTAAGGCTCTGCCTCTCATATGTAACAGTTGCAGGCAAACCAAAACCCTATGGCTCAAACAGAAGAACAGCTCAAAGAGCCAATACTTCTGAGCAACCAAGAGATAGCTAACCTATCAGATACACAGTTTAAAACACTGGTGTTCAGGATACTCACAGAACTGGTTGATTTTAGTCACAAATTAGATGAAAAAATTAAGGCTATACTAAGGGAAATGAAGGAAAATGCACAGGGAACCCATAGTGATGGGAAGAAACTGGGACTCAAATCAATGGAGTGGACCAGAAGGAAAAAGGAAACAACCAAACAGAAAAGAATGAAGAAACAAGAATTCAAAAAAATGAGGAGAGGCTTAGGAACCTCCAGGACATCTTTAAATGTTCCAACATCCAAACTATAGGAATACCAGAAGGGGAAGAGGAAGAGCAACAAGTGGAAAACTTGGTTGAACAAACAATAAAGGAGAACTTCCCCATTCTGGCAAAGGAAATAGATTTCCAGGAAGTCCAGGAGGCTCAGAGAGTCCCAAAGAAGATGGAACCAAGGAGGAACACACCAAGGCACATCTTAATTACATTAGCTAAGATTAAAGTGAAGGAGAGAATTCTAGAAGCAGCAGGAGACAAGGGGACAGTCACCTACAAAGGAGTTCCCATCAAACTGTCAGCTGATTTCTCAAAAGAGATCTTACAGGCAAGAAGGGTCTGGAAAGAAGTATTCCAAGTCATGAAAGGCAAGGACCTACATCCAAAATTACTTTAGCCAGCAAAGCTATCATTTAGAATGGAAGGGCAGATAAAGCACTTCTCAGATAAGGTCAAGTTCAAGGGGTTCATCATCACCAAGCCCTTGTTATATGAAATGTTAAAGGGACTTATCTAAGAAAAAGAAGATAAAAAATAGGAACAGTGAAAGGACAGCAAACTCATTTATTAACAACCATACCAAAAACAAAAGCAAACTAAGTGGACAGCTAGATCAGGAGTGGAGCCACAGAAATAGAGATCACATGGAGGGTTAGTAACAGGGGAGTGGGAGGAGGAGAGGTGGGAAGAAGGTACAGAGAATAAGTAGCATAGATGGTGGGGAGAAAAAGAGACGGGGGGAGGGCAAGAGTAGTATGGGAAATGTAGAAGCTAAAGAACTTGTGACACATGGACAGGAACTAAAGCCAGGGAATGTGGGGGGAAGGGGGTGTGTAGGGTAGAGGGGAATGAAGGGTGGGAAATGGGACAACTATAATGGCATAATCAATTAAATATTTTTTTTAAAAAGGAACACACAGACTGCATCAATTCCATGGAGATTCTCAGTGTGGAATTCAGAAACTAGCTCCTTCAGTGTAGGTACTGTGTCTTATATACCACTGTATCCCTACACAAATCCCATACCTCACAGACTGAAGGGCCTAAATCAGCCACTGAACAAATTTTATTGGATTAAACAATGTTTCTTCTGATCTTTTCCCCAATTTTTAGATGTGTTCTTTATTTTTTCAGCTTTCAAAACCTTTTGCAACAACACTATCCCAATCAAAATCTCAATAGGCTTTTTCTTTTTCCTTTGTGAAAATTAACAGGTTGATTTTAAAATTAATACAGAAATGCAAAGGGTGAAGAATATTCAAGACAATCTTGAAAAATAAAGTTGGAAGACTTTCACTATCAGATACTAGGCTTACACAATAAAGCTATAATAATTAGGACAATGTAGTATTTATACATAGATAGACAAACTGCCATATAGACTAGAATAACAATCCAGAAAAAGATCCATACATATATGGTTACCTGAGTTATAAAAAAGGTGAGTGATATTGCAAGCCATTAGACAAAAAAATTGGTCCTGGGTCAATTAGATACCTATATGGAAAAAAACATATGAGGGGGGCCCCTAAAACCCCAAACAGAAATTATTTATGAAAAATTGTGTACTTATCCTTACATGTTTAAACTTCAGACACCTTCAGAGTACTCTCCATTTGATGTAATACACATATTGAGATGTTTTCTCCACTGCTCAAAACAATTTTTGAATTTGTTGATTTTGATGCCTTTTAGTGCTTCTGTTTTTTTTTTTTTCATTCACCTCTTCCACATCAGCAAAATATTTCCCTTTGAGGACTTTTTCATCTAGGGAAACCCACAAAAAAGTCACTTGGGGTGAGATCAGGTGAATAAGAAGGGTGGGACATGGGGGTCATGCGGTTTTCAGTTAAAACTGCTGAACACTTAGTGCAATGTGAGCAGGTGCCCTCGTAAATCACCCATCAAGAAATGGGCAAATGCATCAAAGGAGTCTTCAAAAAAATTTCACTGAAGCTGAACGTAGCCTCTCACAACAATATCAGCTGATACAGATGGGTTCCTAGAACACTTACCTAGCAGGAAAAGCCTGTACCAGAAGGGACCTGCCCTCCAGAAGATAATTCTGTTTTTTGGCAGAGAACCCTTGTATCTTAACCCTTATCTCACACCTTATACAAAAATAAGTTCAGGTTGAAGATTACATGTGAAAGATAAAATTACTATGGAGCTTTAAAAAGAAAACACAGGAGAAATATTTGCAACATTGGAGGAGGCAAAAATGGCTTATTCAAATTAAAAATTCTTTTAATCAGGGACTTCTGCCAAGATGGAGGCATAGGTGGAGACACCGTGCTTTCTTGCACAACCAAGTTTAGAGACAACAAAATATTAGCAACGGAAAACACAACCAGAACACAGATAATTGAACTTTTCGGAAGTCTGATAACAATAAATGCTTCAGCCTGACTGGTGCAAAGAGACCAAAAATGGCTCAAGAAGATCTCAAAGTCCCTGAGCCCATAACTCTAAGTGATGAAGAAATAGCCAAACTTTCAGATACACAGTTCAAAACACTGGTGATCAGGATGCTCACAGAACTGGTTGATTTTAGTCACCAGAGGAACATTCATATGTTCCATATGTCCAAATTAGAGGAACATATGAAGGCTAAACTAATTGAAATGAAGGGAATTGCACAGGAAACCAATAGTGATGAAAAAGAAACTGGGTCTCAAATCAATGGAGTGGACCAGAAAGAAGGAAAAAATGACCAAACAGGAAAATATGATGAAACAAGAATTCAAAAAAAATGAGGAGAGACTTAGGAACCTCCAGGACATCTTTAAATGCTCCAACATCTGCATTATAGGGGTACCAGAAGGGGGAAAGGAACAGCCACCAGTGGAAAACTTATTTGAACAAATAATAAGGGAGAACTTCCCCAATCTGGCAAAGAAAATAGACTTCCAGGAAATCCAGGAAGCTCAGAGAGTCCCAAAGAAGTTGGACTCAAGAAGAAACACACCAAGGCACATCATCATTACATTAGCCAAGATTAAAATGAAGGAGAGAATCCTAGAAGCAGCAAGAGCTAAGGGGACGGTCACCTACAAAAAAGTTCCTATCGGACTGTCAGCGGATTTCTCAAAAGAGACCTTGCAGGCAAGAAGGGGCTGGAAAGAGGTATTCCAAGTCATGAAATCCAAAGACCTACAACCAAGATTACTCTATCCAGCAAAACTTTCATTTAGAATGGAAGGACAGATAAAGTGCTTCTCAGATAAGATCAAATTCAAGGAGTTCATCATCACCAAGCCCTTATTGTATGAAATACTAAAGGGACTTATCTAAGAAAAAGAGGATAAAAAATATGAACAGTGAAAGGACAGCAAACTCACAGTTATTAACAACCACATCTAAAACAAAAGCAAACTAAAAGGAGAGCTAGATCAGGAGCAGAACCATAGAAATGAAGATCTCATGGATGGTTAGCAACAGGGGAGTGGGAGGAGGAAAGGGGGGAGAAGGTACAGAAAATAAGTAGCATAGACAGTAGGTAGAAAATAGATAGGGGGAGGGCAAGAATAGTATGGGAAATATAGAATCTAAAGAACTCGAGAAACATGGTCATAAACTAAAGGGGGGAATGGTGGGGGTGGGAGGGTGCAGGGTGGAGGGGAATGAAGGGGGGAATAGAACTACTGTAGTGGCATAATCAATAAAATAAAAATTTTAAAAAAAGAATTTTTTAATCAAAAGACACTCTTAAGAGAATGAAAAGGAAAACTATGAATGGGAAAAATATAATAATACATATAACAACAAAAAACAAACACTCACCTAGAGCACATAAAAACTTCTATAAATCAAGAAAAGGACAGACTACCAAGGAAAATAAAAGACTTGAACAGTTTCACAAAAGATAATGTAATAATGCTTAGCAAACTTATGAAACAATATTCAACTTCTTTATAAAATAGAAAAGTGAAAGTTAAAACCACATTAGTTCTATCAAACACTTAAAAAAGAATTAATACAATTATTTTCAAAACTTTTCTTAAAAATAGAGGAGAGGGAAACACTAACTCATACTATAATGCCAGTATTACTCTGATAGTAAAGGCAAAGTTACCAAAAAGAAACCTACAGATCAATATATCTTTTAAATTTTTTTATTGATATTAGAGAGAGAGGGTGGGAGAGAGAGGAAAAAACTGATTTGTTGTTCTACTTATTTATGCATTAATTGGTTGATTCTTTTTTCTAGACTTTTAAATTTTTTAAATATTTTTATTGATTGGGCTATTACAGTTTTCCCAATTTTTCTTTCTCTATCTCCCCTCCATTCTGCCCCCCAATTCTCTAGCATCCCCCCACTTAGTCCACATCCATGGTTGTACCTATAAGTTCTTTTAGTCCTGTTTCCCATACCATTTTGTATCTTTCCCCATCTATTTTATGTCTACTAACCACGCTTTTTATTCCCTGTACCGTTTTCCCCATTCCTCCTTTCCCCCTCCCCACTGAAATTCCTCCATGTGATGGCCATTTCTTTTATTCTGTTTCTGTTCTGGTTGTTTGCTTAGATGTGTTTCCATTGTTTTTTTTTCTTTTAGGTTCATTTGTTGATAGTTGTGAGTTTGTTGTTATTTTACTGTTCATATTCTTGATTTTCTTTTTCTTAGATAAGTCCCTTTAACATTTCATATAATAAATGCTTGGTGATGATGAACTCCTTTAACTTGACCTTATCTGGGAAGCACCTTATCTGCCCTTCCATTCTAAATGAAAGCTTTCCTGGATAGAGTAATCTTGGATGTAGGTCCTTGCCTTTCATGACTTCAAATACTTCTTTCTGGCCCCTTCTGCTTGCAAGATTTCTTTTGAGAAATCAGCTGACATCCTTATAGGAACTTCTTTGTAGGTAACAGTCTCCTTTTCTCTTGCAGCTTTTAAGATTCTCTCCTTGTCTTTAACCTTGGGTAACTTGATGATTTGCCTTGGTGTGTTCCTCTTTGGGTCCAACTTCCTTGGGACTCTCCAGGCTTCCTGGAATTCTTTGAAGTCTATTTCCTTTGCAAGATTGGGGAAGTTTTTCTTCATTATTTGTTCAAATAAGTTTTTAATTTCTTGCTGTTACTCTCCTTCTGGCACCCCTATACTTCGGATATTGGAACGTTTCAGATTGTCTCAGAGGTTTGTAAAAGTTTCTTCACTTTTTCAAATTCTTGTTTCTTTATTTTCATCTGGATAGATGTTTATTTTTTCCTTTTGTTACAAATTGTTGCTTTGAGTCCTGGTTTCTTTCCCTTCACTGTTGGTTCCCTGAACATTCTGCTTTATTTCACTTGGGGTATCCTTCATTTGTTTTTTCATTTTTCAATCAAGCTGAATCAGATATGTGAGCGTTTTGATTAACAGGGCTTTAAATTCTCCATCAGATAGGTTGTTGATCTCCTCCTTGCTTAGCTCTCTTTCTGAGGCTTTGCTCTGTTCTTTCATTTGGGTCATATTTCTTTGTCTTGGTGCAGCTGCGTGGGAGGGGACTTAGGCATTCACTAGAGCAGGGAAACCCTCTTTGCTGCACTTCCATGCTGCCTGTGGAGGGAGCAGCCAGAGAGGAAACAGAGTGGCTTGCCTGCTCATTCTAGTGCACTTTTCAATGGACTCTCAGACTCTCCTGTGAGATTGAGAGCTTCTCCTACCAGGGTAACCCAGCCATAGCCCACAGTCAGCTCTGAGACCCCTTAAGTCAGCCCCTCCCATGCAGCTCTCCCCATCCTTGACTGGAGCTGGGCAGCCAGCCCTGCCTCCAATGTCTGCACATCACAGTGGTTTTTCTGAGTCAGCCAGCCCGGTCAGTCAGCCAGGCACCTTACCAGTCTGGTTGTTCTGGTTGATTTTTTCTTTAATTCCTTGGCTGGAGTTCCATGCAGCTTGATTTTTTCTGGTGCTTTTGCTTGTTTATTGATTTCAGATTTGTTGCTGTCCTCCTTTCAGTTGTGCAAGTGAAGGGTCTCCACCTATGCATCCATCCTGGCTGCAATTCCTGAAATCTGGCTGATTCTTATATGTGCCCTGACTGGGGATTAAACCCACAACCTTGGCAAATCAGGATGATGCTCTAACCAACAGAGCTACCAAGTCAGGGCCAATATTTCTTATAAATATAGATTCAAAAATCTTCAATGAGATATTAACAAAATAAATCAAACAGTATATTAAAAGGATTATATACTATGACAATGTGGGAAATATCTCAGGAATGCAAGGATGGTCCAACATTAGAAAATCAATCAATGTAACATATCATATTGATAAGATGAAGGTAAAATATTACATGATCACCTGAATTAATATAGAAAAGACATTTGACAAAATCTAAAACCCTTTCATGATTTAAAAAAGCACTCAGAAAACTAAGAGTAGAAGGCAACTTCCTCAACATGATAAAGGGTATTTATGAAGAACCCACTGCCAACATCATACTCAATGGAATTACATTAAAAACTTTCCCCTTAAGATCATTAATAAGACAAGGAAACCTATTTTAACCAGTACTATTCAACAGTGTGTTGGAAGTTCTATCCAGAGCAATTATGTAAGGGGAAAAAAAATAAAAGGCATCCAAATTAGAAAGAAAGAAGTAAAACTGTCTCTATTCAGAGAATTCCATGATCCTATATATAGAAAATCTCAAAGACTCTATAAAAAAAAAACTACTAGAACTAATAAACAGATTACAGCAAAGTGCAAGTCAACACACATACACACACACACACACACACACTTTCAATACACCAGCAATAAATAACACAAGGACATTAATAAAAATTTCATTCTCAATAGCATTCAAAAGAATAAAGTGCCTAGAATAAATTTAATGAAGGAGGTGAATGACTTGTACACTGAAAACTTCAGAACATTGCTTAAAGAAATTAAAGCAAATCTAAATAAATGGAATGATGTCCTGAGTTCATTGAATGGAAGACTTAATAGTATTAATATGGCAATACTACTGAAAAAAGTCTATACTTTCAGGGCAATCTCTATCAACATTTCAGTGACAATTTTTGCAGGAACAAAAAAGCCAATCCTCAAATTCATACGGAATTGCAAGCCAAAACAAAATTTTTAACAAGAACAAAACCAAAGTTGAAAGACTCATACTTCCAAGTTTAAAAGTTACTACAAAGCTTCAGTAACCAAAAGAGTGTGGTACTGACATAAGGCTAGACATATAGACCAATGTAATAGTATTTAAATTCTAGAAATAAACCTATACGCCTATAATCAACTGAAATTTAACATATGTGCTAAGACCATTCAATAGAAAAAGGACACTCTCTCTTCAACAAACACTGCTGGCATGACCAGATACACCGGCCCAAAAAAATGAAGTTGGACCCCTACCTCACAACATATATAAAAATTCATTCAAAAATAAATCACTAATCAATGGAACAGAATAGAGAGCCCAGAAATAAACTCACACCTGTATGGTCAATTAATCTATGACAAAGGAAGCAAAAACATACAATAAGGTAAAGACAGTTTATTCAATACATGGTGGTGAGAATATTAGACAGTAACATACAAAAAAATGAAACTAGACCACATTCTTACACCATATCAAGAATAAATTCAAAACGAATTAAAAACTTAAAAGTGAGAACTAAAACCATGAGAATACTAGAAGAAAATATAAGCAGAAAAATATCTGACATTTCTCTTAGTAATATTTTTTCTGATATATCTCCTAAGACAATGGAAACAAAAGAAAAAATAAATAAATGGGACTATATCAAACCAAAAAGTTTTTTCACAGCAAATGAAACCTCAACTAAATGAAAAACAATCCATTGACTGGAGGAACATAATTGCCAATGATATATCTGATAAGGGGTTAATATACAAAATTTATAAAGAACTCATACAACCCAACACCATAAAAACAAACAATCCAATTAAAAAATCGGTAAAGGACCTGAATAGATACTTCTCTAAAGATGACATACAAATGGCCAAAAAACAAATGAAAAGATGCTCAATGTCACTAATCATCAGAGAAATGCAAACTAAATCCATAATGAGATATCACCTCATAGCCAATCAGATTGGCTAACATCAATAAGCCAGCAAACAGCAAGTGTTGACAAGGAGCGGGGAAAAAGAGAACCCTTGTGCACTGGTGAGAATGCACACTGGTGCAGCCACTTTAAAAAATGGTACGGAGTTACCTCAAAAAATTAAAAATAGAACTGTCTTATGACACAGTGATTTTACTTCTGGGTATACTGGATTTTTCAGACTATAAGATGCACTATGTTTTCCTCCAAATTTTGGAGGAAAAGGGGGTGTAGTCTGAATGTAGCTTTACACTTACATTGGTTGAAATATTATGTTATTTGTTATTAAATATTTTACCACATTTTTTGCTTCAAATATTTTCCTATTTTCCTCCTCTAAAACCTAGGTGTGTCTTATGGTCTGAAAAATATGGTATATCCAAAACACTAATTTGAAAGAGTGGCACCCTTATGTTCAGTGCAGTGTTATTTACAATAGCCAAGGTATGGAAGCAACCCAAGTGCCCATCAATAGACGGATGGATAAAAAAGCAGCGGTACATGTATACGATGGAATATTACTCAGCCATAAAAAAGAACAAAATTTTACCTTTTCTTACCCAGCAAGGATAGACCTAGAGGGTATTACTCTAGGTGTAATAAATTATTCAGAGAAAGACAAATACCATGTGATTTTATTTATATGTGAAATCTAAGGAACAATATAAATAAATAAACAAAAGATAAACAGATTCATAGATACAGAGAACAGAGTGATGGTTGCCATTGGGAAGGGATGATAGAAGACTAGGTGAAAGAGGTGAAGGGATTAATATAGATTGGCAACTACAAAATAGTCATTAGGATGTAGAGTACAGCATAGGAAATATAGTCAATAATACTGTAATAACTATGTATGGTGCCAGCTGTGCACTGGAAATATCAGGGGTACACTTTGTAGAGTATATGATTTTCTAAGTGCTATGCTGTATACCTGAACTAACATAAAATAATATTAAATGTAAAATGTAATTAAAAAACATTTTAATGGATCAATAGTTTAAATATAAAAACTAAAATCATAAAATTCTTAAAAGAAAACATAATGGTAAATCTACATGGCTTTAGATTAGGCAATGAATTCCTAGATATGACATGAAAAGCACAAGAAACAAAAGGAAAAATAGATTAATTGGACTTTATAAAAATTAAAAATTTGTGCTGATATTTAAAAACATTATCAAGAAAGTAAAAACTTATAGAAAGGAGAAAATATTTTTAAGTTATATATATGATAAGGGTCTAATATCTAGAATATATTAAAAACTCTTACAACTCAACAACAAAAAGAAAAATAATCCAACTAATTATGAACAAAGGACTTGAACAGACATTTCCCCAAAGATGTGCAAATGGCCAGGAAACACATGAAAAAATGTTCACCAGCATTAATTACTAGGGAAATGGAAATCAAAATCACAATGAGGTGCCACTTCATACCCACTAGGATGGCTATGGCTACAATAACAATTCTTTTAACAATCCAGAAAATGACATGTTATTTTCCACCAAAGGTTTGGAGAAATTGGAGCTCTGTACATTGCTGGTAAGAATCTAAAATGGTTAGGCTACTGAGAAAACAGTTTGTCAGTTCCTTAATAAGTTAAACAGAATTACAATATGACCCAAGAATTATATATGCCTACCCAAAAGAATTGGAAAGAGGTACTCAACCAAATACATGTACACACATATTCATAGCAGGACTAGTCACCATAGCCAAAAGGTGGAAACAACCCAAATGTCCATCAGTAGGCGCATGGATAAACAAATTGTCATACATACATATAATGGAATATTATGCCTCCATAACAAGCAATGAAGTATTGACATAATATAAAGGAAACTTGAAAACATTATACTAAGGCAGTGATTTTCAACCTTTTTCATCTCATGGCTAGCACACATAAATTAACTACTAAAATTCTGCAGCACATCAAAACATGTATTTTTTGCCAGTCTGAAAAAAATTGGTGTAATTTTGATTTATTCATAGTGAACAGCTATTGTTGTGTTGGCTATTGTCATTTTTTATTTGACAACCTAAGGGAAAAGAGGTCAATGCCCCTGACTGAATAGTCAAGTATTACATGTTTTTAAAATTCTTCTGGCACGCCAGTTGAAAATCACTGTGCTAAGTGAAAGAACTAGAGGCAAAATCACATATTGGATGATTTGGAGGAGGCAAATTCATAGAGACAGAATGCAGATTGATAATTGCCATGAACAGGTAAGGAGGAATCAGAGAATAAGGATTGAATGCTTAATGGGTACAGATAACAAAATGTTTTGCAGTTAGACAGAGATGGTGGTTGCACAACACCAGGAATGTACAAAATGTTACTGAATTGTTCACTTTTATTTTTAAAAAATTTTATTTACTATTTCTTAGAGAGAAGGGGAAGTGAGGGAGAAAGAGAGGAGAGAAACATAGATCAGTTCCCCTGTTGGCGACCTGGCCCACAACCCAGGCATGTGCCCTGACCAGGAATCGAACTGATGACTTTTAGGTTCACAGTCCAGCACTCAGATTACTGAGTCACACCAGCCAGGGCAGAACTGTTCACTTTTAAAAGGTTGATTGTATGTCGTGTAAATTTCACTTAGAAATGTTTTTTTTTTAAACCTTTACACATTGGGATATCCACTAGAAGAGCAAAAGTGAAGTAAAACATAAATGCTAAGTTTTGACACAGATGTGGAACAACAGGAGCTCTCATAAACTGGCAGTTGATATGTAAATTGGTTACAATTACTTAAGAAAACAGGTGATATCTACTAGAGCCGAACTGTATCATAACCTATGACACAGCAAGTTTTCCCTTTAGTGTATACACCCTCTGGAATGCTTACATATGTTTGTTAAAAGACATGTACTCACGTATTCATAGGAGTCCTATTTGTTATAGACCAAATCTGGAAACTAGCCAAATGCTTGTCAAAAATATAATAGATAAATGGATTACTACATAGCCATGAGAACAACATTCTAAAACTACAGTCAACAATATGGATGAAACTCATGAACATAACATTTAGTGAAAGAAGCCAAATAAAAGAATGCATGCTGTACGATTCCATTCATATAAAGTTCAAAAGCCACTTATGGTGAATCTGTGCTGATGAAGTCCTGACGGTGGTCGCTAATGAGGAGGTAGTGACAGGAGGGAGTAGTGGTGCCTCTGGAGTGCTGATGATGTTCTTTTGCTTAATCTGTTGCTATTTCATGGGCATATTCAGAGTATGAAAGTTCATGAATTATACAATTGTGATATGTGTCCTTTTCTGTTTATATTATTCCTCATTGAAAACTTTAAAAATATTTCTATAAAGAAGTTTTGGTTGATAGGGGAAACCTGTTTTGGGAGGAGAGGGATTTTTTTATTGTTGTTCAAGTACAGCTGTCTCCATTTTTACCCTACCACAGTCTCCCTCTCCACCCTTTTGACCCAGCAGCACCTACTGGGATTATACCCTAAGGATCCTGAAACACCAATTCAAAAGAACCTATGTACCCCAATGATCATAGCAGCACAATTCACAATAGCCAAGTGTTGGAAGCAACCTAAATGCCCACCAGTAAGTGAGTGGATAAAAAACTATGGAATACTACGCAGCAGAAAGAAAGAAGGGGCTCCTACTACTGCACAGATGGAGATGGAGAGCATTATGCTAAGCGAAGTAAGTCAGGTGGAAACCTGTTTCTAAGGGCCTTTGAAAGAGTGGGGATGAATCAAGACTTTCTTACCTCTAAAAAGTTTAGGAATTTGGGGCAACTTGTATAATGTAGTGGGAATCATTGTATCCTATCTTCTTTTGAAGTTTTAATAGCCATGAGAAAATTTGCATTCAGAATTTTACCTCCTATTTTGTTTTTTTTAAGATTTTTAAAAATATATTTTATTAATTATGCCATTACAGTTGTTCTGTTTCCCCCCTTCATTCCCCTCCACCCTGCACACCCCTCCCCCACCATTCCCCCCTTTAATTGGTGACCATGTGTCTCAAGTTCTTTAGATTCTATATTTCCCCTACTATTCTTGCCCTCCCCTCTATCTATTTTCTACCTACTGTCTATGCTACTTGTTTTCTGTACCTTCTCCCCCCTTCTCCTTCTCCCACTCCCCTGTTGCTAACCCTCCATATGATCTTCATTTCTATGGTTCTGCTCCTGATCTAGCTGTCCTCTTAGTTTGCTTTTGTTTTAGGTGTGGTTGTTAATAACTGCGAGTTTGCTGTCCTTTCACTGTTCATCTTTTTTATCTTCTTTTTCTTAGGTAAGTCCCTTTAACATTTCATATAATGCCTGGGTTGTTTTTTTTAAGATTTTATTTATTTTTTTAGCGAGGGAAAGGGAAGGAGAAAGAGGAAGAGGAACATGGATTAGTTGTCTCTCACAGGTCCCCATCTGGAGACCTGGCCTGCAACCCAAGCATGTGGCCTGACCAGGAATCAAACTGGTGACCGTTTGGTTTGTGGGACAATGCCCAACTCACTGAATCACACTAGTTAGGGCTTAATTTTTATTTTGAAAAGACAGCATCATTTCATTTGTTTGCATTACCAATAGGGTATTTTCTAGAGCTGGAGAGGACCTTAGAGATAACCTAGCAAAATTCTCTAATTTTATTAATTAGGAAAAAAGTACAGATAATTTTAATAATATAAACCACATATTTCCTTCTCTATTCATGCGAACAATCTTCAGAGAGTCTGAAACTCCCCTTCTCCCATTTATGATTCAAACCATATAGTATTAGAAATTGAAGTTTTGAAATTATTTTTAGAAAAAACACCAGTAAAGTGTCCTCTTAGTTATTTTTCCTACATTAAATACAAAGTAAGTGAATTTCAGGTATTTTTGAGATTTAATGAATGATTAAATTAGGAAACACAATGTCATTGATCTGTTAGGATACATTTCCTAAAGATTTATGCATGACATTGAAATAATAGGCACTTGAGGCGTTTAATAGCATATAAGAAACTGGTCAGCTATTCCTCTTAAAGGTTTCAATTCTATATTTCCTTAAGAGAAGCTTGAATAATCATCAACTTCTGAAGAAGTTGAAACATTTTCTGCCTATAAAATGCCACCAAACTATTTATTGCAAATATCTAAGTTATTTTTATATTTCTACAAAAACAAAAATAAATGTCAGATACTGTCAAAATTTGTCAATTCCCTTGAATTCCAGTCTAGTTATATTAAGCAAGGCATGAATTATCATAACTAAGTTTGAGACAGTCATTTTGATCTTCTCAGCCAGAACTCCTGTTCTCAACACCTATCCTTGATGCACATACATAGTTCCTTGGCTTTCATCCCTGTGCCCATCTTTGGTGTGGCTTGCTGCACACTCACTAGTTCGGACTCTCACCCTAGTGTGCAGGTGCCAGAGAATAACAATTTAGATGAGTAGCCTGTACCATGTAAATGCATTCTCTGCCTAATGTCCAGACATGGTGTCCACCAAACTTGGATGATGCATGCCTCCCTTTGCTGGATCAGATTTTTTATTGTATGTTCTTAACAGATAAAATGTGTAAAACAATAGTGGAGGTTGAGGAGAAGAGATTGAGGGAAGTGAGCGTCCTGGTTTCTAAAGTTTTAAACCTGCACGTGAATTTCACTGGGGCAGCTTCCTTGGTGAGCCGTGACAACCATCACAGGAGTGTCAGCAAGAATATAGCTGATAGAATATTTCCACCCCTTTGGGGAGATAAACCACAGCAGACAGCTGACCACAAAAGATTGTGCTTGCCCTTTGGAATTACCCTAAGGGTCAAAAGGCTAAATTTCTTTTGTTTTCTTTTTTTCCAAAAAAGTTTTTGTTTGTGATAGCACTTCATAGCAGGCTTTAAAAAACAAGAGATTTTTATGAGTGTTTTTGGCTTTAGAGAAACTACTGCTTAATATAGTTGAAATAAAAAAGATAAAAGTCTGTCATATAGTATCTGCCAAGTTCTTTTGTGGCCATTGTTTATAGTTCAGTAAAACTTGATTATGATTGGCTTCTGGTCAAGATGTTGGTGTAGGTAAATGTAGTACTCGGAGCCTCCCACAACCACATCAAAATTACAACTAAGCTACAGAATAGCCATCATTCAAAACTACCTGAAATCTAGCTGAACAGAAGTCTTATAACTAAGGATATAAAGAAGCCACATTGCCCTGACCAGTGTGGCTCAGGTGATTGGGCACTGTCCGAAAAGTGAAAGGTCATCAATTGGTTCCCAGGCAGGACACATGCCTAGGTTGTGTATTATCCCTATTTTGGGTGCATGTGAGAGGCAACCAGTAGATGTTTCTCTCTCACATCAATGTTTTTCTTCCTTTCTTTTTCCCTCTCTTCCCCTCTCTCTAAAATATTTTTTAAATTTCAAAAAAGAGAAGAAGCCACATTGAAGCTGATAGGAGGGGTGGAGACACAAAATGGGCTGGTTTCACACCCACATGTGGTAGTTAAAAATCTGTAAGGATATCTAGGCCGCAGACCTAGATATCCTTATCCTCCTCCCCCTGAGGAGCCAGGGGTCCCAGTCCCACACCAGACTCCCCAACTCACAGTTCTAGTGCTGGGAAGAGAAGTCCCTAAAACTTCTGGCAGTACAAACCAGCAATGATTATAGCTGAGTGAGTCAGAGAGCTCCGGAGTCACAGGCATTACTCTTAAAGGGCCGATGCATGGACTTATTCATACTCATTCCTTGTGAGCTTCAGCACTAGGGCAGCAGTTCAAAAAGTGCCAGGGACATAGAGGGAGAAACTGAATTTTCAGGCTTTTGGATGCCTTAACTGCCAGGCTTCTGGAGAGGCAGCTTTGTCCCAGACACAAATGCTGGCAGAGGCCATCGTTCCATTGCTGAGGCCTCCCTCACACAGAGCCAGCAGGCAGGCTTCATATCTGAGTCTCTATCAACCTGGCTAACACATTGCTCAGCCCTGGTAATTCCCTGGGACCCGCCCCAACCAACTTTTGGACCCACCCAAGCCATTTCCAGTGGCTTTTCCATACCAACTGCCTGAATTAGCTCATGCTTCAGACTTTCCTAAAATCTCTCAAAGGTTCACAGATCTCAAACAAGCAGCATCTGGCCTCAGTATGCCCCATACCTCTTGCTTAGGTGGCCTTAGGCCCAGCACTAACTGCAGGTGGCTATGGTTTGCAGCTTTGCCTCCTCCAAGTACCTCCATGCTCAGCAGAAGTAGCAGCCATTTATCTACAGAATGCTTTGTAGCTCATGCTGGATGGCATCAGGCAGGGCATAGGTAACAACTGACCTGCACGTCCTGAGAGCCCCCAAAGCCAGTGGGGCACTATATGCCCCAGAGCCAGCAGTTGCATATAGTGGACATCTTCAGACCACATCAAAATACCACCATCCAACCACCTCCACAAATGACAGACTTAAGAGGAAGACTCATTGGGCACCAGGGCCTCACTGAAGCTAGTCCTGCTCTGTGGTCAGCTGTTGGTCAGCTCTTGCATGGCAGGTCCTCTGAGATGGACACTGCGGCTGATCAGCCTACGGGTAAATCTCTTCTACTGACAGCAATCAAGACTCAGCTACAACAGTGCACACAGTGCACACAGGCGCACATCTGAAGTGCCAAGCTCTGATGACCAGGGAGGCTGTGCCACTGGCTTTACAGGACACTTAACTACATATGGCCACTCTACCAGGCTAGGACACATAGAAGCTCTACCTAATGCATAGAAACAAACACAGGGAATGCCCCCAAAATTATGATACAAAGAAACATGTCTCAAGTAAAAGAACAGAACAAAACTCCAGAAAAATAACTAAACAAAATGGAGACAACTAATCTAATAGATGTAGAGTTCAAAACACTGGTTATAAAGATGGTCAGTGAGCTCAGTGAGAATTTCAACAAAAAGATAGGAAACATATACATGGAAATAAAAAACATTTAAAAAACCCATCAGAATGAAGGATACACTAATGGAAATAAAGAGCACATTACAGGGATTCAACAGTTGCATAGATGAAGTAGAGGATCAAACCAGAAAATTGGTTTGAAAAAAGATAAGGAAATTGAAAGATAAGGAAGCAGAAAACACTCAATCAGAACAGCAAAAAGAAAAAAGAATTTAAAAAACAAGGTTAGTGTAAGAAGCCTCTAAGATAAATACAAGTATACCAACGTACACATCATGGGGGTGTGCAAAGGAAAAGAGAGAGAGAGAGGAAGAAATGGAAAACTAATTTGAAAAAAAATGACAGAAAACATCCCTAAGCTGGTAAAGGAAATAGACATGTAAATCCAGGAAGTGCAGAGTCTCAAACAAGATGAACTCAAAGAGGCCCACATCAAGACACATAAAATGCAATAGGTTAAAGACAAAAAGAAAATCTTAAAAGCAGCAAGAGGAAAGCAGTTAGTTACCCATGGGGAGCTTCCCTAAGACTATCACTTGATTTCTCAACTGAGATTTTATAGACCAGAAGGGATTAGTAAGAAATATTTAAAGTGATGAAAAGCAAGGATTTACAACTGAGATTACTCTACCAAGCAAAGCTATCATTTAGAATCTAAAGACAGGCCCTGGATGGTATGGCTCAGTGAATTGAGTGCTGGTCTGTGAACCACAGGGTTGCTGGTATGATTCCCAGTCTAGGGCACATGCCTAGGTTGCAGGCCAGGTCCCTAGAAGGGTGTGTGTTAGACACAACCACACATTGATGTTTCTCCTCCTTTCTTTCTCCTTCCCTTCCCCTCTTTAAAAGTAAATAAATAAGATCTTTTTTAAAAGGGCACATAAAATCTTCTCAGACAAGAAAAAGCTAAAAGAGTCCATCACCAAGAAACCAATATTTCAAAAAATGTTAAAGGGCCTTCTTGAAGAAAAGAAGAAGAAGAAGAAGAAGAAGAAGAAGAAGAAGAAGAAGAAGAAGAAGAAGAAGAAGAAGAAGAAGGAGAGGAAGAAGAAGAAGAAATAAATAGAAAATAAAAATATGAATAATAATAAGAAGAAATAAATAGAAAATAAAATATGAATAATAAAGTGGTAATAAATATATGTTCATTGCAGCATTATGCACAATAGCCAATATATGGAAGTAATCTAAGGGTCTATCAATAGATGAATGAATAAAGAAGTGGTGCATATATACAATGGAGTATGACAGCTATAAAAAAGAATAAAATCATGCCATCTGCAAAAACATGAACTTAGACATTATTGAGAGAATAAAGTACATAATAAAAGAGAAATGCCATATAATTTCAATTTAATGGGGAAACTAAAAAACAAGGCAAATGAATAAGAAGAACATAGATTCATAGCTAGAAAGAACGTTTTGAGTACTGCCAGATGGGAGAGTTGGGGGGATGCATAAAAAATGTGAAGGAATTAAGAAGTATAAATTTGTAGTTACAAGATAATCATGGTGATGTAAAGTATGGAATGAGGAACATGGTCAATAATATTGTAATAACTCTGTATGGTGTCAGATGGGTACTAGATTTATTATGGTGATCACTTCATAAGTTATATAAATGTTTTGTTAGTGGGTCGTACATCTGAAACTAAGGTAATATTGTATATCAACTGTAATTGAAAGATAAAAAGTTATTTTAAAAAAAGTATTTTAAAATGAACTGCCCTATGATCCAGTGATTCCACTTATGGGTATTTAGCCAAAGAAACCAAAACACTAATTCAAAAGAATATATGCACTTCTATGTTCATTGCAGTGTTATTTATAATAGCCAAGGTATGGAAGCAACCCAAGTGCCCATCAGTAGGTGGATAAAAAGGCTGTGGTATATGTATACAATGGAATATTACCCTACTGATAAGAAAACCAAAATATTACTATTTGTGACAATGTGGATGGATCTAGAGAGTATTATACTAAGTGAAATAAGTCAATCAGAAAAAGACAAATACCACATGACTTTACTTATATGTGAAATCTAAAGAGCAAAATATATGCAAACAAAACAGAAACAGAGTCACAGATACAGAGAACAGACTGGTGGTTGCCAGAGGGGAGGGAAGAGGATTGGGGAACTGGTGAAAAATGTGAAGGGATTGAGAAGTACAGATTGCTAGTTATAAAATAGTCATGGGGATGTGAAGTACAGCATAGGAAATATAGTCAATAATATTGTATTAACTTGTATGTTGCCAGAAGGCTACTGGAAATATTAGGGGGAACATGTTGTTAAGTATATGATTTTCTAACCACTATGCTATACACCTTAAACTAATACAAAATAATATTAAACTAAAGTATAATTGAAAAATAAGAAGAAATTGTTATTTCAAACATGTTATTGAATATAAATATACCATGCTATTGCCTCTACTTTATTATATGTAGAGAATGTTGGGAGTATGAGATGGAAAGTTAAAGCAACATATTTTAAGCCCCTATGTAAGACAATGTAGTCAAATATCTCTGACTCTTTAAATATGAAAGAAGAGGAGTAAGCATTATACATACAGAAGAAAGCAGATCTTATAAGGTCTGAAGATTTATTTTTTGATTCAAAAGAAAATCACCCAAGTCATAAAACCAAGGCATCAATCTTACAAAAGTTTTGGAAAATGGACTGGGTGTCTTTTCACTGGAAATACAAAGAGTATTTAAGAATATCAGTATACAGTGATGGGCCCACTACAGTAGCTTTTGTACCTTAAAAAAGTACTGAACCAATCAGTATGAGAGTAAGGTTTTGGGGTTAGCTTACTGACTGTTGAATAATGTGAATTATCTTTTTTCTCTGAGCGGTCTGGTAAGTCAGAGTAAAAGAATAAATATATATTTTACCTTAAGCAACTAGTAAACATGTATTAAGTACCTATTATATACCTAGCATGTGCTAAACACTATAAGGGATATAAAATCCACTCATTTTATCAATAGGAGGTTGTGGTAAACATAATCTTGAATTTTGCATTCCACAAAGGGGGCAGTAATATAAAACGGAGTAAAGAGAGCCTCTTCAACAAATGGTGTTGGGAGAACTGGACAGCTACATGCAAAAAAATGAAACTTGAGCACCAACTTACACCATACACCAAAGTAAATTCAAGGTGGATAAAAGACTTAAATATAAGCCGTGACACCATTAAAGTCCTAGAGGAGCACATCGGCAAGAAGATCTCAGATATTCCACGCAGCAACATTTTTACTGATATGTCCCCTAGAGCAAGGGATATAAAGGAAAGAATAAACAAATGGGATCTCATCAAAATAAAAAGCTTCTGCGTGGCTAAAGAAAACAGTATTAAATTAAAAAGACAACCAACTGTATGGGAAAACATATTTGCCAATGATACCTCAGACAAAGGTTTAATCTCCAAAATATACAAAGAACTTATACAACTCCACTCTAAGAAGACAACCAACCCAATTAAAAAATGGGAAAAGGACTTGCACAGACACCTCTCCAAGGAGGACATACAGAAGATCCAGAGACACATGAAGAGATGCTCAATATCGTTAGCTATCAGAGAGATGCAAATTAAAACCACAATGAGATACCAACCACTTTACACTAGTCAGGATGGCTATCATAAACAAAGCAACAAACAACAAATGTTGGAGAGATTGTGGGGAAAAGGGGTCCTTAGTTCACTGTTGGTGGGATTGCAGACTGGTACAACCATTGTGAAAAACAGTATGGAATTTTCTCAGAAAAATTAAAATCAACCTGCCTTTTGACCCAGCAATTCCACTGCTAGGATTATATCCTAAGAATCCTAAAACATCAATTTCAAAGAACCTATGCACCACAATGTTCATAGCAGCACAATTTACAATAGCCAAGAGTTGGAAGCAACCTAGGTGCTCATCAGTAAATGAATGGATCAAAAAATTGTGGTACATATACACAATGGAATTCTATGCAGCAGAGAGAAAGAAGGAGCTCCTACCCTTTGCAACAACATGGATGGAACTGGAAAGCATTATGCTGAGTGAAATAGGCCAGGTGTTAAAAGACAAATACCATATGATCTCACCTTTAACAGGAAGCCAAACAACAAAACAAACAAGCAAGCAGAATAAAAACAAAGACACTGAAATAGAGAATAGGGGGACAGTGACCAGAGGGGAGAGGGAAGGGAATTTAAGGAGGAAAAAAGGGGAGGGATTTGGAGGAACAAATATGAAGAACACAGGGATGAGAACTAAGGGGGGTGGAAATGAGAGAGAGGTGGGAGCACAGGGTGGGGGGGCTGGGGTGGGAGAAATAGACAAAAAACTGTATTTGAAAAATAACTAAATAAAATTATTTTAAAAAATCTGTTTACTGGTCCTGAATACACCAATTGCCAGCTATGAAACCTGAAACAAACTGCTGATTCTATTTGAATCTTACTTGTCTTATCTGTAAAATGAGTGTCCTATATTTTTAATGTGGTGTTATGAACTAGCTAACTATGTAAAAGTTCTTGAAAATCATATAAGGCTATAAAAATAGGAGGTACTATTTATTTAATATATTTTATTGATTATGCCATTACAGTTCTATTTCCCCCTTCATTCCCCTCCACCCTGCACACCCCTCCCCCACCATTCCCCCCCCCTTTAGTTTATGACCACATGTCTCAAGTTCTTTAGATTCTATATTTCCCACACTATTTTTGCCCTCCCCCCTATCTATTTTCTATCTATGGTCTATGCTACTTACTTTCTGTACCTTTTCCCCCTTTCTCCTTCTCCCACTCCCCTGTTGCTAACCTTCCATGTGATCTTCATTTCTATGGTTCTGCTCCTGATCTAGCTGTCCTCTTAGTTTGCTTTTGTTTTAGGTGTGGTTCTTAGTAACTGTGAGTTTGCTGTCCTTTCACTGTTCATATTTTTTATCCTCTTTTTCTTAGATAAGTCCCTTTAGTATTTCATATAATAAGGGCTTGGTGATGATGAACTCCTTGAATTTGATCTTATCTGAGAAGCACTTTATCTGCCCTTCCATTCTAAATGAAAGCTTTGCTGAATAGATCAATCTTGGATATAGGTCTTTGGATTTCATGACTTGGAATACCTCTTTCCAGCCCCTTCTTGCCTGTAAGAGGCATTGAGATTGAGAAATCCACTGACAGTCTGATGGGAACTCCTTTGTAGGTGACTGTCCCCTTAGCTCTTGCTGCTTCTAGGATTCTCTCCTTCATTTTAATCTTGGCTAATATAATGATGATGTGCCTTGGTGTGTTCCTTCTTGAGTCCAACTTCTTTGGGACTCTCTGAGCTTCCTGGATTTCCTGGAAGTCTATTTCCTTTGCCAGATTGGGGAAATTCTCCTTTATTATTTGCTCAAGTAAGTTTTCCACTGGTGGCTGTTCCTCTTCCCCTTCTGGTACCCCTATATTTCAGATGTTGGAACATTTAAAGATGTCCTGGAGGTTCCTAAGCCTCTCCTCATTTTTTTGAATTCTTGTTTCTTCATCTTTTTCTGTTTGGTCATTTTTTTCCTCTTTCTGGTCCACTCCTTTGATTTGAGTCCCAATTTCCTTTCCATTACTACTGGTTTCCTGTGCATTTCCACTCATTTCAATTAGTTTAGCCTTCATATGTTCCTCTAATTTGTGACTAAAATCAACCAGTTCTGTGGGCATCCTGATCACCAGTGTTTTGAACTGTGTATCTGAAAGTTTTGCTATTTCTTCATTGCTTAGATTATTGGCTCTGGGGCTCTGAGTTGTTCTTGAGCCATGTTTTGATCTGTTCGTGTCTGTTACATACAAGGAGGTATTCACCAGGGCGGGGCCACCCAGGTCACTGGTTTGTGATGCTATATGTGGGTGCAGGGTCAGAGAGGGACAATGGCGGTCCCCTCTGCGACTTTCTACCACTGGGGCCTGCACGGTCTGTCTCATGGCTTCGCTCCCTCAACGGTTTATCTGCACTTGTATGTGTGACTGTGGTCAGCCCTCAGTGAGTCCACCGGATGCTACTCCACACTTGGGATCCGCCTATGGCTGCTGGTGGGCCTGGGTTGTGTGCCCGGGTTGGTCCAGTAGATCTTTCCTGCCTGACCCCGCTCTGCTGCTGGCTCTGCCCCTCTTTCTGGTTTGGCTGAAGGGTTCGTTGTTGTCAGACTTCCATGTAGTTCAATTTTCTGTGGTTTGGCTGCGTTTTTGTTGCTAGAACTTTGTTGTTTTTATACTTGGTTGTGTGAGAAGGCGCAGTGCTTCCACCTATGCCTCCATCTTGGCAGAAGTCCAGGAGGTACTATTTATCCCTAGAGAAACCATCATCTGACATTTCTGGAAAATTTCTTACCTTGATATTTGAAAAACGCTTCTTAACTTCTAAGTGAAATATTGTGTACAAATAGTAGAAGGCCTCAAATGCTGCATTAGACATTTAGATTTTACCATGAAAGTGGTAGTAATTATTCACATATTTTCAGTTCAGGAGTGACATGTTATAACGTGCTTATCTGATTATATTAATGTAACCATTCCCATTTTTAAAACTTAGGTTGTTTTAGCTTATTCAGAGTATTCTCATTTCATTATGTGTTTCACAGGACTATCAGTCTCATAAGCATTATCTAATAGGTACTATGTGCAAAGTATTTTTCTATGCTTTAAATATATTACTCATTGAATCCTCATGACAAACTCCTGCATAATTACTATTAAATTGTTATTCTTATTTTTTTAAGATACTAGGCACAGAGATGTTAAATGCTTTTCCCTAGATTATATAGATGATAAGACAAGCAGCTGGGATTTGTACACTGACAATTTAGCTTCTGACTGTGCTCTCCAAAAAATATTCAACATGTTTTTATTGAATGCCCATGAAGTGACAGACACTCTGTTAGATGCTGAAGTCACGAAGAGGGAAAAGGCACTGTGGCTCCTCTTACAAAGTCTATTCTTCATGGAAGGATTCTTATTAATTATGCTTTTTCCCTATTTAGTCACAAACACTTATTACCTATTATTCATTCAACATTTATCTATTGAGCACTTATTATGTGCTAGGCATTGTTCTAGGTGAACCAAACCAACAAATTCTGTTATCAAGGAAGTTACATTATAATTAGGGGAATCAGACAATAAACAAATAAGTAAAATATACAGCAGAAGGGAATAAGTGCTATAAAGAAAAGTAAAGAGATGAGAGAAAGAGAGTGTTGGTGGGGAGAAGGTGGGAGTTGTAATTTTACACAGGTTAGTCAGGTAAAGACTCACTGTGAAGATGACTTTGAAAGATTCCTTTGAAGATGACCTGAAAATAACTCTGAGGATATCTGGAGAAAGATTATTCTTGGTAGAGGACCAACAATTGTGAAGATCTTGAGAAGAGAGTATGCTTGAGTGTTGGACAAATAGCAAGGATCCGTTGTGGCTGGAACAGAGGTGGAGGACAGTAGGGAACAGATCACAAAGAGCACTTGCAGTTGTAAGAAAATTTGACTTTGACTTTGACTTTGACTCTGAGATGAGAGTATATTAGCAAGTTTTGAACAGAGGAAGAAGCTTTGAAAAGATCATCCTGACTGCTGTATTCAAAATTGACCTTAGGTTTAGGGAGTTTGGTGGAAAGCGTTGCAGCAGGAAAACCAGTTAGGAAACTACTTCCAAGAATTTATGGGCAGGAGATGATGGTAACATCATCTGTGATGGAAGTAGTGACAAATGATAGAAGTCTGGATAGATAATAAATGTGGTTTAGCAGGATTTCCTCACAGAGTAGAAGTGGGGGAGGAGGTGCAAGAGAAAAGAGAGGTCATGAATGACACCAAGTTTACTGACCTGAGCGATTTGGAAAGATGGAGTTAGTATTTTTAAGATGGGGAAGACAGTGGAATTAACAGTTTTTATTTAGGGGGAAAATCAGAAGCTCTGTTTTGGTATTAAGTTTGAAATGCTTTTTACCTATCAGTATGGTACTGTATTAGCAGAGCATATGTAAGACTGCAGTTCACAGAAGTCTGGGCTGGAGATATAAAGTTGGGAGTTGTCTGTACAGAGGGAGTTCTTTTATTTTTACTTTTATTTTATTAAATTTATTGGGGTGCCACTGGTTAATAGGGTCATATAAGTTTCAAGTGTAGATTCCTATGATTTGTGATCTGTATATTGCATTTTGTGTCTGCCATGTAAAGTCAAATCATCTTTCAACAGAGAATTGGATAAAGGAGATGTGGTACATCTATAAAATGGGATACTACTCAGCCATATTTCCTAAAGGCTTTTTGATTACTTTAGATCAACCTGGGGGCAGGGCGGGGAGGAAATTCACAGACTGAGCCTTGGAACACATCATTATTTATTTGAAGGAGGTTAGAAGGGGGCAACTAAAGAGACTGAGAAGAGCTTCTAAAGGAATAATAGTGGATAATCACTGATGTTGTTTGGAAGAGGCACAAGAAGGTCTTGTTTTCTTTTAAATGAGAGTCATCAGTCTCCAAAACGATATTATATTTGTTTATCAAAAGCTTAACAGCAGCGTGTAAAATGGCATTGTTTCTTTTTACAAACAAGTAGCCTATTGAATACTGTGTTTGAGTACTATTAAATATTTAGGAAATTAATTGCAAAACTAATTGATTTTTGGGAAGTCTTTGTAGCCCACTCTAGAAGGTCAAGTGTTTTGTTTTTTAATAATAAAACAATTCTAGCCTGAAAGCATGAAAATTAAATTCCAAGTTCAATTAATTAGATATTAATGTTTTAAGTAAATATGCTTAAGGTGAGATTACTCTACGGTCAGTTTTAGTGAGGAATCAAGTGATCTTTGGGGACATGGAATGTCTTTAATGCAAGAATAATGTGAATCAAGGGAAATATATGTGAATTACATTCAAAGAGTTGTCTGTTGTGAAATGAAGTTTCCCAGCTAATTGAGTTCATTACTTGTAGCATAAAGGAGATTAAGTATGTCAACACTGTAGCTGGTTAATAGAAGGTTTAGAGCAAAAATATGGCCAACACCTCAGGTTGAATTTTAATTTCCAGGGAATAAGATATAAAGACAGCAAAGGAAAGAAAAAATGAGGGTGTTAGCATTCAAGACTGAATATGAACAGAAGATTGGCAGACAAAAGGGCAGCGCCAAGAACTGAAAATGTTAGGCTAAGCTCATAGGATACATTCCTCACTTCCTGGGGTTCACCCACTGCTTGATGAACTTCTCTTATCTTCCCTTCTTGGTAATCTCAGCACTCATTCATCATACTATCTTACTTGAACAACTCCTTTATTGTATTTCTTTAGCCAAAACATTCCTGGTGAGGAATTATTCCAAATCACTTGGGGCAGTAGGATGCACATGCCTTTTGCAAATCAGCCAGATATCACCTTTCTGATTCAGTCTCCATACAAGCCAGGTGTGCCAGACACTACTGCTGGCCCTAAAATCCAATTTCTCCCCATTTTCTATGGTAACTCCTGAATTTTAGCAGATACAAGACCATCCAGAATAAACATTACCTTTCTGAGGCTCCCATGATGTTGAGATTTATAAAAGTTGTGGCCTCTTCCATGAAGTCCACCTTGATTCATGTACTTGGAAGGTGACTCGACCCTTCTGTGAACATTCATTGGATTTTATCTGCACCTCTGTTAAGGTCTGATATACAGTTCTTAACACTTCCATTATCTTGTAATCTTCTGAGACACATGATTTGATTTCTGTTTTGTTTTTATTTGATTGCTAATTTATATTTTATAAGTACAAGGCACTCAGTTGATATATTTATTAAATGGTGAAAGTAGTTTCTTACTCTATTCCCACCTTTTGTTTTTGTGTTTTTTTGTTTTTGTTTTATTTTGGGCTTTAATTATTATTTTTTTTAGAGAGCGAGAAGAATGGGGGGAGAGACAGAGAAGGAGAAATTGCATTCTTCTTCTATCCATGTGTTCATTATAACCATGCATTCATTATAACCATGCATTCATTTATAACCTATCCATGCATTCATTATAACCATGCCTATTGGAACAATACTCCAACCAACTGAGTTAGTTGACCAAGGCCCATCTGTTTTTTATCTTATTCTCCTAATGTTTATTTTTCCCTAACTTTTATTCTTCCTTGTGGAATGAAAACAATACAACCAAACTTGAACATATGGAACCTAAGACGTTCTACTTTCTTTCTGCCATATTTTAACATCACCTTTGCTGAGAAAGACATTCATAATTACTTAATTAATTATAAGTTATCGGTGAAAAGCTTCCTAAAAATAGGACTTCCGCCAAGATGGAGGTGTAGGTGGAAACATTGTGCCTTCTCCTACAACCAAGTCTAAAACCAACAAAGTTTTAGCAACAAAAAATGCAGCCAAACCAAAGAAAATTGAACTATACAGAAGTCTGACAACAATGAACTACTCAGCCAGACTGGTAAGAGGGGTGGAGCCAGCAGCAGAGCAATTGGGCAAAAAAGATCCCCCAACCCAGGTGGGCGGGCAGCCAAGGGCAGATGCCAGATGTGGGGTAGCGACGAGCAGACCCAGTGAAGGCACAAGGCGGTAGGCTGACCGCAGTCACACATTTGCGTGCAGATAAACCTGAGAAGGAGCTAGCAGTGAGACAGCCCAGGCAGGCCCCGGCAGTGGGGAGGAGCAGAGGAGACCACTATTGCTCCCTCTCTGACCCTCCCCCACATACAGCATCACAAACCAGCGACCTGGGTGGCCCCACCCTGGTGAACACCTAAGGCTGCGCTCCTCATAGCAACAGGCACAAACAGATCAAAACATGGCTCAAGAAGTACTCAGAGCCCCAGAGCCAATAAATCTAAGCGAACAAGAAATTGCCAACCTATCAGAGGCACAGTTCAAAACACTGGTGATCAGGATGCTCACAGAACTGGTTGGTTTTAGCCACAAATGAACATAAAGGAACATATGAAGGCTAAACTAATTGAAATGAAGGGAAATGCACTGGAAACCAAGAGTGATGGAAAAACTGGGACTCAAATCAAGGGAGCAGACCAGAAGGAAGAAAAAAATGACCAAACAGAAAAATATGAAGAAACAAGAATTCAAAAAAATGAGGAGAGGCTTAGGAACCTCCAGGACATCTTTAAATGTTCCAACATCTGAAATATAGGGGTACCAGAAGGGGAAGGGGAAGAGTAACAAGTGGAAAACTTATCTGAGCAAATAATAAAGGAGAACTTCCCCAATCTGGCAAAGGAAGTAGACTTCCAGGAAGTCCAGGAAGCTCAGAGAGTCCCAAAGAACTTGGATCCAAGAAGGAACATACCAAAGCATATCATAATTACATTACCCAAGATTAAAATGAAGGAGAGAATTCTAGAAGCAGCAAGAGCTAAGGGGACAGTCACCTACAAAGGAGTTCCCATCAGACTGTCAGCGGATTTCTCAAAAGAGACCTTGCAGGCAAGAAGGGGCTGCAAAGAAGTATTCCAAGTCATGAAAGGCAAGGGCCTACATACAAGATTGCTCTACCCAGCAAAGTTTTCATTCAGAATGGAAGGGCAGATAAAGAACTTCTCAGATAAGGTCGAGTTAAAGGAGTTCATCATCACCAAGCCCTTATTATATGAAATGTTAAAGGGACTTATCTAAGAAAATGAAGGTAAAAAAGATGAACAGTAAAATGACAGCAAACTCACAGTTATTAACAACCACACCTAAAACAAAAGCAAACTAAGAGGACAGCTAGATCAGGAGCAGAGCCATAGAAATGGAGATCACATGGAGGGTTAGCAACAGGGGAGTGGGAGGAGGAGACACAGGGAGAAGGTACAGAGAATAAGTAGCATAGATGGTAGGTAGAAAATAGGGGAGGGCAAGAATAGTATGGGAAATATAGAATCTAAAGGACTTGAGACACAAGGTCATAAACTAAAGGGGGGGAATGGTGGGGGAGGGGTGTGCAGGGTGGAAGGGAATGAAGGGGGAAATAGAACAACTGTAATGGCATAATCAATAAAATATATATTTTTTAAGCTTCCTAAAAATATACTCTAGGTTCCTTGCTGAAATCCTAGTCATCTCTTAACTGCCTGCTCAGAGTTCCCTTTCTTCAGTTTTACTTGAATACACCAGCATTTACTAATTGCTTTCTTTTCTCAGCTTCTGTTGAATCTATAATGTACAGTTTTTCTTTTCATTCAATTCCATTTAAAATTATCTGGGTTGTTTAAATGTTATAACCCCAGCTAAGTTATAAGCTCTTTGAATGCAGAAATACATATATTTATATCTAATTATAGTTAGTAGTAATTATATAATCACCAAATACCAACCTAGCTCAGGGCTGAGGATATAGTAGATATTCAA
Source organism: Artibeus jamaicensis (assembly GCF_021234435.1). Classification (NCBI taxonomy): domain Eukaryota; kingdom Metazoa; phylum Chordata; class Mammalia; order Chiroptera; family Phyllostomidae; genus Artibeus; species Artibeus jamaicensis. Next base: position 3,815,985 of record NW_026521995.1, on the reverse strand, counting down.
TAATCACTTATTGATTGGTGGATGGATTGGATACATAATTATTTTCTATAACTCTGAGTGGAATTTAAACTAATTTCTTATTTTTTTGCAAGTATATTTATATAATATGTCCAACTGTACATCTAATTTTATTTTTTGTATCACTTTGAAATGAACTGAATACCTATCTATTTTTATCTCTCCATTAAGGTGGTTCTGAGACAATGCTCTCTCTGCAATAAAAATTAAAAGATACATTGATAATTCTCTTTTGAAAATTCAGTTAACATACAAAATTAACTTGGAGTTAGAAATTGGAAACAATTTAAGAAACTTTTAGTTGTACACTCTTTAGAGAAGTGGATTGTCTGACTGACAATCAGACAGACAATCCACTTCTGTCTGAAATGGAGCATTTTTCAAATTTCTGATTTAATGTAGGTGTATTATATTGAATAATAATGTACCTTCAAATTTTTGGAAAAAATAAAACCAAGTAAGTGAAATTGATTGTGAGAAAGGCTATGTGAACTAGTGAGAAGACTACATTACCATGTAAACAAGCACATTTGTCAGGGCTATCCTGATAAAGATGGATGGACAACAGTTCTTTATAGACCAGGGTAATGATGCAATAATACTGATGAATAAGTACTGCAGAATAAAATACTTCTTAAGTCCTAGTACATTTATTATGTCAAGTATAAAAACATTCTCTTGTGGTATCTAATTTACATTTCATATATATTTATAAATTCTTTTAATAGAGTATGCAGAGGTGAAAATATAATAACTGTAAGAGTAGAAACAAACTTAGAATACACAAGTTACAAATTAATGAGGCTTCACTCCTACTGGCTATTAAAAACAAACTGTTCAACATATAATTCTTTTTTGTTTTCAGAATATGATTGTAAAACTTTTATAGCTTTTATAGAAGATGAATATTTAATTAAATGAGAAAAAGAAGAGAATATTTTATTTTCCCTATACAGTAGACTAAGTTTAAATTTACAATACCATTATAAAAGGATATTATTAAATTTTTATAAAACTAACAAATATCTACTATGAGCCTGGGAAAGTCTTAGTTTAAGTTTGACCTCTGAAGATAACAGATCAAGTCTGAAAAGCAATCAACACTGACTGTGTAATAGTTGCTATTCTGGAGTTGCAAAGTATATATGACATTTACAGTGCTGTTAAGAATTTAACTGCTGGAAAAAATATGCTAACATATAATACAAATTTTCAGCAATAGGAGGAAGAAAAGAATTATTCTTTGATTTTAGCATTCATGGGTCAAAATTTTATGTCAGTTAGCAACTATAAATTCCTGATTAACTAGAAAAAGTCAGAAGCATATATAATTTTCACCTTATAATAAGTCAAGGGCAAACATCTTATAGTCCTTTAGGAGACTGTACAGCCACATTTATGAAGAAGTTTCATGCCATTTCAGATCAGAATTTTAAGGTTTTGGTCATAGTCATTAACAAACTTGCAGAGCAAATGATTAATTATTGTAGTGATGCTGTTGTAAGGTATTAATTTAAAACAATGTAGAGGCAGACTAAATTTCCAAGCATGGAAATATATAACATTTCAAATTGATTTAAAATTTAGAAATACCACCATTTCATTTTAACTACTAAGTCTAAAGTATATATTTATTGTATTTTTAAAACAACTGATTTAAAAGACTCTAAAAATGACTAGTTGTATTACATAAGTCAGAACATAATTTGTCTTAAATTTATCTTAAATATGTGTTCATCACCTTGTCCCCAAGGAGTCTCTAGCATGATATTTGTCTCAGTGATTTTAGAAATTTGTCAGTGATAAAGGGGAAATACTAGAGATACACGATGATCTTCAGGAATTGATACTCCAAACTTTTTAAGTGCTCTTTGCTTATTTGCATGGTCTTCTATGTGGGCTTATCTAGCTTGGACCTACATTTGAGCTGTATTAGAAGAAACTGTGGTATTTGCTAAGAAACTTATTAGGAATCTAATGCCATGAGTTAAACACCATTTGAAAGAATATATGCACTCCTGTGTTCATAGCAGCATTATTTACGGTAGCCAAGATCTGGAACCAGCCCAAGTGCCCATTGATAGATGACTGGATAAAAAGCTGTAGTACATTTATACAAGAGAATGCTACACAGCCATAAAAAGGAGGAAATCTTACCTTCTGTGACAACACAGATGGATCTGGAGAGCGTTATGCTAAGTGAAATGTCAGACAGATGAAGATAAATACCATATGACTTCACTTATATGTGGAATCTAAGGAACAAAAATAAACTGATGAACAAAATAGAAACAGAGCCATGGACACATGGAACAGACTGACAGCTATCAGTGGGGAGTGTGGATGGGGGAGCTGGATGAAAGAAGGTGAAGGGATTAGCCAAAGTACTCATATGCATGACCCCTGGACACAGATAGCAGTGTGATAATGGCCAGAGGGAAGAGGGAGTCAGGGCTGGAGAAGGGGGATAAAGGGAGGAAATGGGGATATCTGTAATAGTGTCAAAAATAAAAATAGATAAATAGGTAGATAGATATTTTAAATTTTATTTTACCTTTCCAATCTTGTCTTCTAGTAATGGGTTTGTTTTTTGTTTGTTTTTCACAAAGATGAGATTTGTCATTTGAGTCTAATCTAATTTCTTTTCATTTAAATAAAGAGAAAAAGCCAACACTAATACATGGAAACCTGGAGCTCAGGAATGAAACCAAGACACCCATACCTTCGTAGCATATTAAAGCCTGTGTGGCAGACAACCAGGATAGCTTCTGAAAACCCCCATCTTATGGTCCTCATGTCCTGTGTGACCCCTGATTTTGGCAGAACTGGGAGACTCATTTCTAATGAATAAAATACAGCAGAAGATGGTGTGTTACTGCCCAAATCAGGTATTACAAGACTACTGATTTCCTCTTAAGTCACCTGTTTCTTGCTCTCTCTCTTAGATCCCTCACTGAGGAAGGCCAGCTTCCATGTCGTGAGCTGCCCTATTATAAGGAAAGAACTGAGGAAGGCTTTAGCCAACAGGTAGGGAGAAACTGGAGCCCTCAGCCAAACATCTTGCAAGGAACTAAAGCCTGCCAACACCTACATGAAGTTGCGTGGCAGTGGGTCCTTCAGCCCCAGTTGAACCTTGAAATGACTGTAGCCCTGGACCACAGCTTGACTACAACCTCATGAAAGACCCTGAGCCAGAACCACCCAGCTATGCATCCACAGATTCCTGACTCAGAAGTTGTGAGATAATAAATGTTTGTTTTAAGCTGCCCAGTTTTGGAGTAATTTGTTACGCAGCAATAGAAAGGTAATATAGAATGTAACAGAAGGACTAGTTTTAGACCATATTCTGTACCATAATTAGTAATGTTATATAATCACCGAAACTCAGTCATAGCATCTTATATTCCTTAACATGAGATTTAGTTTTCCAGAAATCAAAAAACAAAGACAGAAAGCTTGGTGTCAGCCATAACAGTTATTAAATGTGTTGATTTGAAAAAAATTATTTAACTTACCTAAAAATCATTTCTTCATTCTTAAATAGAGGTAGTGATAGTACTGTTGTGGGAATTAAGTGAGAGAATTCATTTAAAGGTCCTGGCACCTAGCACACATTTAACAATGTAAATTAGACTTAAATATAAGTCACAACACCATAAAAGTCCTAGAGGAGAACATAGGGAGGAAAATCTCAGATATTCCACGCAGCACTATTTTCACCAGTATGTCCCCTAGAGCAAGGGACATAAAGAAAAAATAAACAAATGGGACTTCATCAAAATAAAAAACTTCTGCATGGCTAAAAAAAATCAGCAAAATGAAAAGGGAACCAATCTATGGGAAAATATATTTGCAAATGATACTTCAGACAAGAATTTAATCTCCAAAATAAATGAAGAACTCACATGACTCCACTCCAGGAAGATAAACAGCCCAATTAAAAGATGAGCAAAGGATCTGAACAGACACCTCTCCAAGGAAGACATACAGAGGGTCCAGAGACATATGAAAGGATACTCAGCATTACTAGCCATCAGAGAGATGCAAATTGAAAGCGCAGTGAGATACCACTTCACACTAGTAAGAATGACCATCATAAACAAAGCAACAAACGTGTTGGAGAGGATGTGGAGAAAAGGGACCCCTAGCTCACTGTTGGTGTGAATGCAGACTGGTGCTACCACTGTGGAGAACAGTATGGAATTTACTCAGAAAACTAAAAATGGATCTGCCTTTTGACCTGGCAATTCCACTGCTGGGATTACACCCTGAGGGTGCTGAAACACCAATTCAAAAGAACCTATGCACCCCAATCTTCGTAGCAGAGCTATTTACAATAGCCAAGTGTTGGAAGCAACTTAAGTGTCCATCAGTAAATGAGTGGATCAAAAAACTATGATACATTTACACAATGAAATACTATGCAGCAGAAAGAAAGAAGGAGCTCCTACCCTTTGTGACAACATGGATGGAACTGGAGAGCATTATGCTAAGTGAAATAAGCCAGGTGGTAAAAGACAATTACATATGCTCTTAGCTATAAGTGGAACTTAATCAACAAAATAAAGAAACAAGCAAAATAGAACCAGAGACATTGAAATAAAGAACAGACTGACATTAACCAGAGGAGAGGGGGGAGGGATAACGGAGGAAATGGGAAGGGTCATCAAGAAACATATATAAAGGACACATGTACAAGGCCAAAGAGAAGTAGGATCCAGGGTGGCAGGTGGGGATTGGTGGGGCAGCGGGGAGTGGAAGGATAAAAATGGAGACAATGGTGTTTGAGCAACAATAAGAAAAATGCAAATTATTACCATCATCATCATCATGAGGTCAGAGCAAAGACAGTGGCACCTTTTGTTCTGAATATTTTCATTTACAGCTTGAAAAAGAGCCACCTATTTACAGGATAAGAACATGATTAGGTCATTCTATAGGAAACAATTGCTAACATTTTTTTTGTGTTATAATTTAATTACCAATCTTGGGGAGTACTTCCATTCTTAAAATGAATATTTTATTTATATCTCTCTTATTTAAGCTACTTTGAAGTTTTTGTAGCTTTAACATAGGATAAAAATACAAGTAGTAGGATTATTAAATTGGATAACACTTTTTTTGAGTACTTATTAGGAAACATGAAAGTCAACAGAACAGGAATTATGTCCATAAGATAATGAGTGATTTTTTCAAACACAATAAAACTACCCATTCAAATGAATTATTTCTTTTTTAATAACTTTCATGCATTTGACAACTGTGTATCCAGTACCTCCCATGTCCCAGGTAATATTCTAGGTGCTAGGGATACAATGATAAACAAAGAACTTACAGTTGGAGACAGAAGAGTGCACAGGCTTCAGCTCAGTCACTTTTTTAATGACTAGGTGTCATTAACAAAAATGTGTGAAAGAAGGTTCCCTGTTTTAAATGAAGATTGAGACAGGTTCTGAAATGTTAGCCAGAGTCATTAGGCAGTAAGAATGGACAGGGAAGGCAGGTTCATGGTCCTGGCTGTGCAGGGGCCTAGAGGCAGAAGAACATGTGGCATGTCTAAGGGGCAACATGTAACTCAACATGGCTGAATGTTTTCAGGCTACAAGATGGGAAGTGACCAGAGATGAAGCTGGGAGGCGAAGCAGGGTTCATAAAGAGTCTTGCACGTCATTCTAAGCATTTTGGACTTTGTTGTGAATGCATTGGTGAGCCAAGGAATGATTTTAAGGAGGGAGTGCTCCCACAGGTTAAGCACTTATTCAATAGTTCTCCCAAACTCAAAACATTACAGTTCTTGTAAATTACCTTCAGCTCAGTCTTTTAAATATGCTGAATGCTGATAATGCTTTTCAGAGTGGATTTGATTTGGGGATGGGGATAGGAACACACATTAATACACTCTAGAATTTGTTAATTGGATGGCCACTTATGTTTGATTTGGCAGCAGCAGAATCACCTAGAGGCTCTGAAGAATATTATCATCCAGCTTCAAAAATGGTGCCTTGTGAAGCTTCTGGTCTGGAGCATAGGGCTCTGCAATCTAATGTACAGGGATGCAGAGCAGACACTCCTGGCTGTCCACAATTCACTCCACCATCTGAGTTAGGGTCCCTTTTAAAATTATTTCAGGCAATACTGCTGGCATTTGGGTGTGTTTCTCACCTTGCTATACTACCTATCAGTGTTTAAAACATTTTTATATGCATTTATCTTCTCTAAAGTGTTGCTGACAAACACTTCCAGTTCAAGTCTACAATGTGTGAAGTTCTTATCACTATAGTGAGAATTAAGGTCAATACTGAGCATTCATCTTTTATATTCATCCTACTCACCAGTTTATGGTGAGCATATGGAAGTCAGTTTTTTAATGAGGAGCAAAGCAGAGACTCTTGGGATTTATTTAAAATATTCTCATAAAGTTATTTTATAGCTATGAAATCTTTAACCACAATTTTTACTTTTGATATCTAGTATATTGATAGTTTTTCTAATACGGGAGATCAGACATCTTTACTTAATAGTTTTTCTTCTTTATAGACATACTCTTATAATCCTATTTTCAAAAAGGGTTTCTGCACTGTAGAAAAAAGATATAACAGAATGAAATGAAAATAAAGGAATCAAGAAAAAGAGAAAAAGAGTAGAAAAGATAGGATCAGGAGTGAAGCTAGCACATGAAATATATACAATGAAGACTATAGTTTTAGGAAGAAAACTAACCATTTGCCTTAAAGCTTTTATATAATCAAGATGAAAAAGAAATTACTATTGACCACAATTTCCAGAGTCCAGATGATTTAGAAAAATCACACTGCCATCGATATCACACAAACATTAATGTCCAGTGCCTTTAAGAAGCCCAGTAGTTTGGTTCTGAGACCAAAGATGTTTATCTTGTTCTAAGTATGGATAATCAAGTGTGAGGAAAACAATATGCCATAGAGGCTTTATTATGGATTACCTATCTTTGCAATACCCCTTACTGAGAAAGTAGGAAACAGAAATCAAAAAGGGCTAAACCCAGCACCTAGTGGAATAACAATGATTCAAGTTATTTTATAAAGAAGGGGCAGTCAAAGAAGTGCCTCTTTAATCACTCCAGAACCACCCTACCTCTGGTAATGGACACCAGCAAAAATGGACAGCTTGTACCTTCCTTTTCTTACTTCTCTTCATTCCCCAGCTGCAAGAGAGTCTGGGAAATGTAGCCTATATCTTTCCTGTCTCAGCTGTATAGGATGGCACAGTAGAAGAAGGTTAAAATTAGATACTATGTAAACAAGTCTACGGTAGCTACCTCAGCAATTTTAGTCTTTTGGATATGGATTAGTTCAAGAATAAGTATGGGATCTGGTTCTAACTGATGAGATGTAAAAGGTAGTCTTCTTGCAAGGACTTCCCTTCCTGAATAAAAAGACAAATTTTCTGAAGGAAATTATTCTCCATCCATAGACTTCTTTCTGTCTGAAACACAGATACGATGCCTGGCAACGTAGCAGCCATGTGCAGACCATGAGGTTACAAGCGTGAGGATGAAAGCCAGTATATTAAAGATGATAGAAAAGAAAAATCTCTAGAGTCTGGGTACTGATGGCATTGTTGAGCTGTTACACCAGATCTGGATCACCTACCCTTGGACTATTTTTATGAAACAAATAAACTTATTTGTCAAAATTACCACAGTTGAATTTTCCATTGTTTGCTACTCAATATATTCTTAATACAGGGCCTATTACAGCAGTCCAGACTGGGACAAAAGTGGTAGCTGTGAAGATGGAAAGAAGTAGTAGAATTCAGGATATATTTTGGAAGTAGAACCACCAGGACTGGATGATGGTTTGACTGGAAAAGAGGAGGGAAGGGATGGAAGAAACCAAAGACAGTTTTTCAGTTTTTGTCTAGATATGATTAATGGAAATGTATAATCTTGTTTTCATTCAGAATGTGGGAAAATTCTTTCTCCCATCACTGCAGATATAGCTAAGAAAGATTAAAAACTTATTCGTGTTGCTTCCTTGACACCTGTTTTCCATTGAGCCTAAGGGAAAAAATGGATTCAACTCATGTTAAATAACACAGAAAAGGATTGATGAATACTTAACATTATTATGAATACTGTAGCTGAACATAAAACAGCCTCTCCAAAGCCTTATCATCACAGCCTTCCTTTTCATCAAAGCCCAGGTGTATAAAACTCAACCCATACACCGACCATGTTCTGCTTTTTATTGCTTATAGAAATAGATTATTATAATACTAATACTTTAAAAGAATATATTAATTTCTTGAATCAGTAGGATAGTACTCCACAGCTGGGTCAAATAACCTTCCAGACCAGAGCTTTCTTTCTTTGAAAAATGTATTCTTTAAAAATACCTACCATCATTAGCACTGGCTGGTATGGCTCAGTGAGTTGAGCACCAGTCTGCAAACCAGGGGACCATCAGTTTGATTCCTGGTCAGGGTGCATGCCTAGGTTGTGGGCCAGGTCTCCAGTGGGAGGCATGTGAGAGGCAATCACACATTGATGTTTCTCTTCCTCTCTTTCTCCCTCCCTTTCATTCTGTCTAACAATAAATAAATAAAAATCTTTTTAAAAATCTACCATCATTTTATATATATATATATCTTAACATCAAGTAAAAAAGAAAGATTCGTTTGTATGTTTTATAGCTACTACTTTCATTGTTAAGACTTTCCTTTTGTTGATAAGAGTATACTAAGAATACCAAATATGTTGCCTACTGCAACCACAGCTGCTTCTAAGGAAGATGGATCACCCCCATACCTCCTGAAAGGGTGGACTTTAGGTACACATGTTATATGATCTCCTTCAACTCATGCCCAGCCCCAGTGAAAGCACAGTAAGTTCTGGGGCTGGCTCAAGACCCATGGCATAACTAGGCTTGAGAGAGAGAATAGGCCATTCAGATTCTTTCTCTTTCTTTCTTCCTCCCCCTTTCTGTCTCTCCTGTCAGGAATTTGAAGTGAAAAACTTTAAATGCATGAACCAATCTGCTGCAGAAGGTTAAGATTAAAAGTTATGAGGGAGAATGAAGTCATGAGAGATGCTAGGAGATCCTAACAGTTAAAAGCCAAGGCACTTAGTGTAATACTCTGCAGGTCCATTCATGCTGTTGCAAAAGGTAAGATTTCTATCTGTTTTATGGCCATTAGTATTCCACTATGTAAATGTATCACAGCTTTTTTATCCACATATCCACTGATGGACACTTGGGCTATTTTCATATTATTATGTTAAGAAAAATAAATGAGGGGGGTGGGCTGGGATGGGAGTAAAATACAGAAAACTGTACTTGAACAATAATTAAAATTTAAAAAAGAAAAGAAAAATAAGCCAGTCAGAGAAAGATGAATACCATATGTCTCACTTATGTGTGGAATCTAACAAACAAAATAAACTGAAGAACAAAATAGAAACAGAGATATGGACACATGGAATAGACTGACAGCTGTCAGAGAGGAGCAGGAGGAGGAACTTAGTGAAAGAAGGTGAGGGGATCAGCCAAAGAACATATGCTTGACCCATAGACACAGACAACAGTGTGGTGATGACCAGAGGGAAAAGGGGGTAGACATAGGTGGAGGTGGACAAAGTGGAGACAAATGGAGATGGAAGGAGACTTGCTTGGGGCAGTTGGTGGATGATGCAGTGTGCAGATGATATTTGATTGAATTGTGCACTTGAAAACCATATGGTTTTGTAAACCAATGTCACTCCAATAAATTCAATTTTAAAAAGATAGAAGAGACATTCATTAATTTTATGAACAGCTTTCACAAAAAACATCTTGTGGCAAATATCATAATTCATGGCCCATTATTAAAATATTTCAATGACATTAAAATACACACACACAAGTCAAGGTACTGGCTTAAGGACAGAGAACCAGGCCTGAAGGTGGAACATTCCTTCAGCCCCTCACTCCCCACATACACACACCATCACCATCATCTGGAGACATGAGGAGGAACCCTGTTGCAGCAATGGCAAGATAACTCAAATAACCAACACCAGAGACACACAGGAGATGAGCAAACCCTTCTAGCCAACACCAGGGAACAGCTGCTTTCCATGAAGCTTCTGTCCCCTTGCAACTCATACCTCAATTAGGTGAAGTAACTTGAGTCAGTCTCTGTTGTTTAAAATGAAAACAGTCCAGCTGAAACTCCAACAGTAACAAAAGTCTAATATATTTTATACATTAAATTATAATCAATAATTAAATATCATAATATAATTCGTATTATTATAAACAAATGATCACTTTTGTGTTCTCTCCAAGCCTACGGTACATGAGAGCAAACATTTTGGGAGCATGCACTACTGTCATATGAGTTGCCCCGGACATTATTTTCTCCAAGATGAACCCAAACCCTGAAGGTTCATGAGGTACTTCATTCAAAAATTCTATTCAAACTGGAGCATCTGTGAAACTGGGGAACAATTTCTGAGGAAAATATTTTTGTCTCTTTAGCTCACAGACCCTGGGCGAGGTATTGTGCATCCTGGGAGGGGGCACCCTGCAGGGGTTTGCCTGGCAGCACTGGACAGCATAGCACTGCGGCCACCTGTGGAGGACAACTTTGTATCTGTTTTCTCAAGGATGGGTCTTCTTCCCTGGACAGTGTTCTTGGCCCACTACCCATCCCCGTTTCTTCACTTCCCTTCCCTTCCTCCCAAAGGACTGCTCGATAGCACATAGGCAGCCATTTACAGTGTGAAACCATTTGATCACAGTAAGAGGAAACCTGAAGGAATGTGGTAAGGTGGAATTCCAAGAAGTCTAAATTCAAGTCACACAAATTGGGATAAACACACTTAATAGAGGGTGATGAGTGTTTCAACTTATACAGAACACAGTTTCCACTAGGAATCTGCCACCTGGGTCTTGGGGAAAATGGCTAAGTAGACAGGAGTCTGCTTCTCTCCCAGACACTTATCTTCCTGTCAGGTGCCCAGTGCTCTTCACTATAATATAACCATAGTTATTCACACACTGATGGACTTAATATTTGCATTTTAAAAGAGAAGGCTATAGTTCCCCTTTCCCACCAATGAATCCAAAATAGGTGATAAGTGAGGTGCTAAGGGAGCTGCTTTATCTAGCCTTCTGGAAGACAGCAGAGCAGGCCTTTCAGATTCTGCTACCTCCAGTTTGGTACTTCTTTTCTAATTCTTCCAACTTCCTTTTTAAACCAAATTTAACCAATTTAAATACCCACCACAAATGGCATGTGTGCACAGCTGCTAAAGCAAACAAAGAAAAAAATCTCCTATACCTCTTTTGGTGGCCAAGCCCAAAAGATCTGAGCCATTCCGGATGCTCACAGAAGCCTCCTCCTAAGGCAGGAAGAAAGGGAAATTGTATGAGATTCAGTGGACAGGGTCTGTTTCTCTGGAGAGGTGATGCTACGTGAGAATTTAGAGGTCAGAAGAAAACAGCCATGCCGGAAGTAGCTTTCTAGAAGAGGAAATAGCATGTAACAGCAAAGGCACTGAGTCAAGAAAGAGAATGGCATATTTAACGAATTAAAACCAGACCGAGTGAGCTGGAGCATACTGGGCAAATGGGAAATCACAAAACTTGCACTTGAGAAAGTATCTGAAGACCAGATTGTGTTGGTACTTGTAGGCCATGGTAGTATGTTTGTGTTTTAGTCTAAGTATAAAGGAAGCCTTTGAAGGGTTTAGGCAGTAGTCTTATAGTTTGTTTTGTGTTTCAAACTGGTTGATACCAGTTATATAATGTTCAGAAATAGGCAAAACTAATCTATGGCAAAAGAAATCAGGTTACCTTTGGTGGAGATAATGATGGGGAGGGATTCTAAGGGGGGGTTTCTTGGGTACTGATAATGTTCTATTTTTAATCTCTGTGTTGGTTCTGTAGGTATGTTCATGCTTTGGAAAATTATTAAGCAGTACGTTCATGACTTGTGTACTTTTCTATAACATGTCTGTAAGAATTTAACCAAAAATTAAAGAAAAAAGAATTACAATGGCTGAAGAACAGATTTAGAGGCAAAGTAGAAGGAAGACTCTCTTAGGAAGTTATTGAGTAATGCAGAAAAAAGTTAATGATGGTTTAAACTAATATGACAGCTGTGCAAATAGAGAAAAAATAGAAAGAAACATTTGGAGCGAAATTCATAGAATTTGATGATAGATTGGATGTAGGCATTTTAAGAAAAGGAGTCCTCGAGTCCAGGTTGCTGACTCGAGCAACTAGACAAAGGTTGATGCCATTCATTGACAACAGGAAGGAGTAGATTTGTAAACAGACAGTCAAGGATTCAGTTTTGGATATGTTATATAATTTTAGGTACCTGTGGATCGTCCAAAAGCTAATACCAAGTAGACTGTTGGATGTATAAATTGGCTCAGAGAAGAGATCTTCAACTGAGGTCTATGTTATCATTGCAGATGTACAGATTACAGTAGAAGTTATGAGAATGTTTGGGATCATCTAGAGAAAGAAAATAGAGAGAGTAAAAAAAAGAGGCAGGACCTTGTCTCAAGGAGATTCATCTTTGAGATTCAAGGTAAAGAAGGAAGAGGCAGAAAGAAGACCAATAATGTAGGAAAAAATGTTAGCCATTGTAGTGTCAATCGAGGAGGGTTGACCAGTGCTGTGAATTATTATATTAGCTGAGAACATATGCTTGTTTTTCTGCAATAGGTTTGATTATACCCTCCTTATAAACTTTTCTTCTTTTTTATTTCCCTGCCCCTCCACCTCAAGCCCTGCCTTTTCACCTCCTTATAAACTTTTCTTAAGTAATAAATGAAATCACATTCGATGTTAGGAAAGTAAATTTTTTAAACACCTATAGGTAGATATTTACCATATTTCTACTTGAATAAATTATAGCTGAGCACATCTGAAAGTTAGAGGATGAAATCCAATCTTTGAGAAAGTAGAGTACTCAATATTATGATTAGGCCCTACCACCCATTTATTTATGGCAGTGCCCCAGAAAGAAATAAAGTGTTTATAGAAAAAAAAGAGGTATATAAGTGGACCCACACAGTTCAAACCTGTGTTATCTAAGGGTCAACTGTAGTTAGGTGTCAGTTAAAACAGAGAATTGTTTTGCAGAAAACATTATAATAAGTTAAACCACCAACATTGATTTAAACTTCTATGCAGAACACAATCTGGTTTGGGTTCCCTACAGTTGCATGGCTGGTGGAATTGCTTTGCAGATGTGCTAGGATTTAGCAAAAGTTGTCACAGGGCCAAAAATAAGGCAGAGGCCCAGGAGTAGGGGATTTGATACCAGTGAAGACAATGTCATGGTGTTCTCCACAGTTTTTAAGCAAGACAAGGCCAGGGAGGCTGAAGCCTTCCTCAAGGCCTTCACATTCTTCATGTTCCATACATGGAGGTCTAGTTTCAAGAAGACAAGTATCCAGCTATTGCTGGAGCTGACCCAGAAGTGAGACAGTGGGACTAGTTTCTTTTAACTAAAGATGGACTAATTGCCTAGCTTCTCAGATAAATCGATTGGAAGATCATCTTTGGCAAAGAACACTGGAAAAATATTACTCACCAATCTAGTTAATACAGGTAATTGGGGGATACTTTGGCACAACTGTGAAGCCCTGCAAAGGTGAGATTTTTCCTGATCTATTCTGATGCAAGCACACAGCTACTCATTCCTAAACAATAGGACAACAGGCACAGCTGAGAGGGAAATAGTCAACAGATTACAGGTCCTATTCTTACTGAAGGCTAGTTGGTTGGGTGCTCATGCTACCAGGAAAAATAGCATTGGCTGCTTGCTGAGCCATTGTGTTAGCACTCACTGGGCTGGGTAGGTTGTGATCAAAGAAACAGATAAGGGTCTTTTCAAAAACAGACGTACCATTACAAAGTATGCTCAAAATGCAGATTAGTTTACTTGTCAAGTCAAAGTTAGGAATATAGGAGAAAAACATTCAGCTTGCAATCACAAAATAAGACACCAGAATGGAGTCAGATGAGGGCTGCAACACTCACAGGCTATTAAAATTGGAGTCAGGAAGCAGATAACTAGCTACGAAAAAGTCTGGAACCCTTTACTGCCTTAATGGATCTGAGAGTGTACTTCTCTGTCAGAGCCTGGGATACAAGCTAACCAATTCCTCACAAATCAGAACGAATCAGCTTTCAAAAATCAACAATATGTCTCTAAATCTCTTGAATTAATATTAGGAAATGCTGCACCACTAGTAAATGTTTTTGTTCAATATTTAAGAACAAGGGACATAAATAAACTTAACACTTAGATGATTAGCATTTTGACCAACAATTCATTTTTCTAACTTTAAATGATGAACCTAAACTTAATTACCGATGCTCCATTAACCTTCATTTGTTCCCTGAAAATTGCTAAATACAGCTTTTAATATAGAATCTTGAATGGGTTGGAATCAGTTGACTAGAAAAAAAATCTGAATCTGATTTATGTCTGAAATAACTGAGCCATTACATGATTGACAGGCTATCTTAACAGTTGATATTTATTTGATAAATATTCCAATTTCCACACACTGGAAATTATCATTAATATAATCAATAGACAAAAACTTTAAAATCTACCACAAAATTCAAGAGACTCTTTAGTCATGATATGTATGAATACAGCTCAAAGTAAAGCTGAAATTTATCAGTCATTTACTTTATTTGATTTATGTGGACAAATAAATTATCTGGCTGTCAAATATATAATACAACTAATATTTTACTTTTTCTTCTATAGACATGACTTTAATGATCTAAGCATCTTACATTTAAGTCATATTTGCACCTGAAATATCTAATTAACTCATTTTTTCCTTTATATCTTACACTGATACCTTAATTGCCCAGTTATAATGTATGGTTTAAAAGGAAGTATATTATAGTTCATTAAATGCTAATGTTAAGTGGGGCATTATCTAGTTAGTTAGTTTTGACCATGCAAAATTGTGGACAAAAAAGTTTCTCTCTGTTCAACAGTCCCTTATCCTTAGCCTTTTCTCTGTCTGGTTCATCTCTGCAAGTTCTCACCATTCATATTAATCATTCAGTGTCCTGTAACTTACTCTGCAGTATTTATTTACCTAGGTTCTAACTTTTAAGCTATAAAAATATTGACAGCATCAATAACTAAGAAACAAGGATTCACTTCTTGCAGTTGCCCTTAAAATTTTACCAAGTAGCAACTTGCCTTCTCCACCTGAGAGAAAGGCAGGCAAGAGTTCTGCACTAAACCCTACATCACATAAAACTCTCCTTCATTTCACACAACCAGAAAATATTTATTTTAATCATCTGTGTATATGTTTCTATTTTTATTGTGTCTTTGTAAGGAAGGGCATGGCAAAAGATACAACATAACTATGTATTTTATGTTCAGTATTCTAAATTAAGAATTAAAATCACAATCTCTAGATACATTTTCAAATGATTGATTTTATTTCACACTGATCATAAGGACAATACATTACTTTAGATTATTTTCCCAAGTTGCTTAGTTAAAAAAAAACCATAATTAGGCAATCACTAGTTCCTCAGTGGGAAATAAATTATGTAAGTAGGCAAAATATAATTAGAAAAACAATTGGATAGCTCCACTCTAGGTTGTCTCCAGTACAATGTACACTATGCAAATGTGCATTCATTTGTTAATTTTAGAGGACAGCATTTCAGTGCAATAATTGAAAACAGCTCATGGCCTGTTCTGTATAGAAACAAAACGTTGTTTTGTTGGTGTCAAGTAAGTTAATTATGCTTTATAATCTTCAAATGGAGCATATAATTGATTTATGAAATTCTCTTACCATTGTGTTTAGTCCCTTATTAGTACCCAAGAAATCTAGTAGTTTCTTAGTATTCCTAATCTACAAAATCACCTGGTTATTGTACATGCTTTAAAACAATTTAATTCAGAATACTTACACTATAATAAAGTGAAGAATTTAAAAGATAATACAGAAACATATGTAAACTACTGTAATAGATTAGTGACTTCTATAAAATATTGCATTTATTGTAATAATATTTTATTCAGTAACACAACTATGCAGCTTTTCTGTATTGCTGTGTAGAATTTTCACTGATACCACTTCAGATCAATGGTTTACATACAACTTTTATTTGCAACATGAAAACTGTAAAATTTTAGCTGATAAATAGTTTTTGCACTTTTATTTTTAAGTCTTTACAATTATCTGATAAATCGTCTGAGCTACTGAACATATTGCCAAATATTCAGCTGAAAACAAATAAATTTTTTCAAATGTAAATTAAAAAGTTATGATTACCTTGATAACTCCCCCCAAACCACAGCACAACATACACTTTTCTTAGAATATTTAATATTCTATAGTGCCTTCCTGAAGCAAGAGATATTAAAATAAAAATAATATCAATCTTAAATTTTTGTTAATATAAAGAGTTATTACCCTTGAACTTCCTATATTTCAATATTTATTTTGAACACATTTATTGCTCATATGAACTCTGAAGTCAATAAATTCTA
The DNA here is from genome assembly GCF_021234435.1 of Artibeus jamaicensis. NCBI lineage: Eukaryota > Metazoa > Chordata > Mammalia > Chiroptera > Phyllostomidae > Artibeus > Artibeus jamaicensis. The sequence goes on along the minus strand of NW_026521995.1, from coordinate 3,799,437 downwards.
CATATTTGATAAATGAATGTAAGTGTTCATTTTAATTTTAGATTTAAAATTGTTAAAATCTGACATATATCAATTTCTCATAAAACAATTAAGAAACAATATCAAACAAAAAGAAAAAATTTAAATATCATTTCATTATCTAAGTTATCATGCTTGGTATCTAGTAGACAGAATCAGGAACATAATTAATAGAGCAGTGGTTTGGAACAAGATTGTTAGAGGATGTAACTTGTATTACTTTTAAATATTTTAGTACAAAAATAAGGTCTTAGCAAACTGGAAAGTAATTTTATGTTTTTAAAGTGCCAAAAAAATTATAGCAAAATGAAATTATTTTCTTTGCTGCTTCCAGTGGTTGAACATATCTAATTTTAGGCATTTACATTTGGATCCTGTTACAATAAAATACCTGAATGTATTTCCTGTGCTAGCATATAACAATATCTGGCATTAAAAATGTACTTCAAAATGTAAAAATTGCAGATATTTGAAATTTGAGGCATTCATAATACAAACAAGGACCATTTAAAATACATTTAGTATGACACACTTCAGTGGGTCGAAGTATGATGCCTTATGATGTGACAAAGCAGACAATACTAAATATAAAGGATTAAAAGTGTTCAATAAATGATCAATATTAAGGTTATGAAAGGCATATAGTTGAATAAGTAATGTTAAAAATAATAATATAGTTTTAAAAAATCATGTGTTACAAATTGACTATTATATATTGGATACTTCTGAATTAGTTTTCCTAAGAACTAGCTTGCCAAAAATTTTCTCTAGAGGTAATTTATATTATTTGTCTTTCTAAATGGATTTTGAATAAAGCATAAGAGCTCTACTTAAAATTCTGCCTCTTTTAATTCTAAGACAGTGTTTGCATGCCTTCTTTTACATGGTAAATCTAGCAAATAGATTTTTTTTCGAACTGCATGTCACCTAGCACTATGTAACACAAGAAATGCTGTGAACTGGGATATAGTAATGTGATGATTTGTGTTCCACATTGAAAATGAATTAACACATGGACTCACGAAAAGAAACCTGTTTCTCTTAAGAGTTTGATATTACTTCACAATGATTTGTTTCAAAAGTAGGCCTGAATAATCAGCTGCCTTCACTGGGTGGATTTAAGAGTGGATAGAGCACCTACCAAACTGCAATTCTAACTTTCTTCTGTAGGAAGTGATGCTTGAGAGATGAGAAAGTAACTTATTTTAAGCTTTATTTGCCCTTGTATTTGGCTGCCATGAGATATCCCTTTCTAAATGGCTTTAGGGTTTGTTCTTTAAAAAAGAAAAATCAGGATCAAGTTAAAAGAAATCTGCTAAGTTCCATGTGATCTTCCCCACAAAGCAGTGAAGCACAAAAGACTGTTGAGTATCTCCAAGAAACATAATATAGACATGAGACTTAGGGAAAATGCTCCATTTAAAATTTTATATATTGTCAAATGTTTTATGTCTATTCCAAACTATGAATCCTTCAATTGTTAAAATCTCTTGTAGCTCCTTTTATCTGCCCCAGAAACAAAAGCTAGAACTTTTTTTGGTGGATTAGGCCTTGTAATTTGGCAATATTTTTACTTCTTACATTTGTGGAATAATTCAAAACTATTACATAGCTATCTAAATTTGAAAATTCGATTTTAGCATTTCATACGCACACAAACACAGGAATAAGATCACCTTAACCAAACACGTCAAGACAGAAGTTTGAGCTTAGTCGTTGAGCTCTCTCTTAGGGAAAAAATCGTAAAGTAATTTGTAATTTGAGTTTTATGAACGTTTTCCAATAACATACAAAATATCGGGGCTGTTATTTCCCCCCTGCCATTTGGGAAAGGTGAGTTTTCTTGTGGAAATCTGTAGTCTGAAAAACTAGATACATAAAAGACCAACTGTTATGCTCTAGTTTCTTTTCAGATCGTATAAATAGTTCGCCTTTTTCTAAAAGATCAATTGTTGGAAATAACCTAAATATTATCTCATAATTTAAAGGCCAATTAATATGGCAGCAGTAGTCAAAACAGTCGAGTTCTAAAGTCCAAAGTAGAGCCCCAGGTGGGCCTGCGCTGTCCGTGGCTCCCGGGGTAAGTGGATGCCAAGGCCGCGCCACCTCCAGCTCAGGAGCTTCGAAGGTGGTGCTTCTGATGGGTGGCGGGCCTGGTGGTTCGCGAGCACTGCGCAGGCCGGGAACACGCACCACGCGGTGCTGCTCCATTTGGCCACGACAGGAGGACGCGGTGCGCTTCTGGAACTCAGCAGTCAAGTGCTTCTAGGAGCAAAACCAGTGAAATGCTGACCCAGACGCCGGGGACCTGGTAGGTTTCGGTTACCTTTGCGTTATCTCGAGTCTACACCTTCACGTGCCCTATCCCACTGGCTTGGAGCGCACGTCTCTTCCAGGCTTCAGCTACCCTACCCCTCGGGGAAAAGAAAGAAGAAAGAAAGACCCCGGGGAGGAGGCCGCGGTCCTGCCCGTGGCGCAGCGCTGTTAGGAATGGGCCAGCTGGAGGGGTGCGGCCTTGGTGCCTTTCTGCCCGCGGCATTCGTGCCCGCGGGGAGCCGGGCTGAAACTGGCCGCCGTCGGGACGCACTGCCTCTGCGCTCGGCATCTTCCAGCCTCGCGGGTCCCCTTGAGGAACCCGGGAGGCGAGTGCAACGCACCCAAAGACCTGGGTGCGGACGCCGGGAACCCAGCGCTGTCGAGGACTAACTTTGAGTGGCGGACAAGATCCTCCACGTGAAGAAAAAGGGGAGGAGTACGAAGAAAACGTAGCGACGGCGAGTTTGACACTCATGTGGCACACCCACAAATAATTCGACAGAAACTAGATTAGTTCGAGGTCGAGGGTGAGAAAACCTGTTTCGTGAGCCGCTTAGCGTTGGCCTATAACTTAGGGCTGTAGGAGCTTTGAGATGCGGCGCGCACCTGAAACCCCTGGAATTCGCACCCCAGAGCCTGGCGTCGCGCGCCGCCTCCCGGACGGCTGCCCCCGGGCTGGCGGGAGCCAGCCGGGCCCTCGGGACGCTCCCGGGATCGTGGCCGAGCTCAGGCCCGGGACGTTTTTCTGAGCCCGGGAGCTCAGAGACACCGCGCCCAGGCCCGGCGCCGCGTGGGGCAGGCGGGCGCGCGGGGTGAGCCGAGGACGCCGCGGGGGCTCGAGGGAGTGGACGAGCCGAGGCCCCGCCGTCCCCGCCGCCCGCGCAGGTGGAGGCGGCGCCACGGCCACTGGCCCCAAAAGCTGGACGCGGGCCGGGCTCCGGCGCCCCCTCGGTCCGCGCAGCGTGCGCCCTCCGCCCCACGGCGTCGTTCGTCTTTTTCGTTCTCTGTCCTCGATGCTTCTGGGCCACCCGCCCCTTCGCCAGCACGCGCGCACCACCGGCCCCAACGGCCGGACTGCAGGGCTCTGCGCGCCATTGCGCGCTGCGGGGACCCGGGCGAGCGTCGGACCCGGGCCGGGAGCTCGGCGGGGGCGAAGCGAGGGGTTGAGGGGCTCGGGGGCAGGAGAGGCGTAGTGTCCGTGAGGGGCGAGGGCCACTCGGGTCCCGGCCCAGGCGGCCGGCCCCCGATCGGGTCCTCCGTCCCTCCCCGTTCGTCCGACCGAAGCTGCTGAAGCTGCAAAAATGTGCTGGCGCCCGTCCACCGTCTGCAAACAAAACCCAACAAAACGCGGCAAAGAAAAAGCGAACATGGCGCTGCCGCGCCCGGAGCTACTCGCTGACTGTCTCTCCGCCGCTCCGTCCTTCCTTCGTGGGTCTTTCCTGTCTGCAACGTTACCCTCCTCTGCTCTCCGGCCCGTATTTCCCACCCCACCGCCTTCCGTTCCCTGCTTTTCCTCCCCTCGCGGCTCCTTTCTCCATTTTGTGTTGCAGGCGCGTTGCTTCTCAGCCCCGTTCTGGGCTCGCGCTCCCGCGCCGGCCTCACTCTATTTTTGGTGGAAGCCCGGGGGCAGCGGGTGGTGGGGACGCCGAGGCTAAGTGTGGTAAAGAACGGTTTCCTCTGAGAACCCAAGAACCTCCTTTAATGAGCCAGCCGTGCGCCTGCCTGGCATCTGCGGGCACTTCACCACCCGCGGGTCCTCTCCGCAGTCGCGCCACTGGGTCTCGCCCGCCGCGGGACCTCCGCCCGGCAGGACGCTCCGGATGGACGCAGAGGGAATCTTTCCCTCCCTCCTTCCCTCCTTCCCTCCCTCCCGCTTTCCTTTTCTTAACTCAGAGCCTCGCTTGTGTAGCGTTCTTGGGCATGGCATGATTTGGGTAGGTGTAGAATCTGAATTTCCTTTTCCTAGGGGGCTTCCAATTTTTAAGAGAAGCACGCAAAGAAGACAGCAATATTAATCTTTTTTGTTTGTTTTCTTTTGAACAGAGGGAACCTCAAACACTAACATAGTTATGTTTTTAAGGCTAAACTTTTTCGAAAGGATGAGCTCTTAAAGAGACATGCTTTTGAATACCTAATTCCCCCAAACTGTGGTTCTCGGGATACTTTCTCTAGGTACATTATGATGTTGAATTTCAAGGTCTCTAAGCAGTGTTCAGTGAAGCAATAAGAAATTATTGCTTCATTAAAGATAAAGCAGAAGGTGATAGTTCATGACTGTGCTTAATCTCAGCCGTAGAGACTACCAGATTTTTGGTTTTGGGTTTTGTTTTATTTCGCTGGACAGAATTAAAGAACCAGCTGGTAAAGCTATTTCAAGTTCAGGGCTTCAGTCCACATAAAGCTGAAAGCACTAACACCATTTTCTGCCCTGATCCTCTTCATGGTAAAAAGGTGAATCCACATACGGAAGTTAAAAATAAAATGATTTTGCTTCCCAATATATATCTTACTAAGTATGTGAGTATTTCAGTTTATTCACACTTACCAATGTATATTTGTATCTTATGATCTGGTTTACCTCCTTATGATCTGTAGTCTGTAAGAACTTTATTCTCCACAGAAAACACAAGCATTCATTTCTTATGTGATTCCAGTGCTCTTGGAATTACTTGAAATAAATCAAAATTTTATAAGGGGACTTTAAAAAAATGTATCAAGGAAGTATTCTTTGAAGGAATATTAGTATGTTTCTTTTTTAAATGACCTCACTTAGTTTTTATTAATTATCTTTTATTAAAATTAGGTTATATACATATCTTACTTTCAGACTGTTTCTTTGTGAAAGAAAAGAGGAAGTAAGTAGGTCTTGGAAAGAGCTCAACCAATATAAGTAGGCCTTATTAGGAGCCTAAATCTGTATGTTGGTACACTCAAAACATGTGTATCAAATTCAATGCACAATATGTTTTCTTCTGAATCAAATAGTTCACTTATAAGTCTTATAAAAATAAATTTAAATGTATTTTTAACCGAAGCTTCTAGTTTTGGGTTATGCTTTTCTCTTGATAGATGGGCAAATAAGATGACTCTAACTGGAGTGGTAGGTATTTTTTTTCCCCTCCAACAAGCTTTCTAAAAATGAGCAAAGTTAGGGAAGCTACTAACAGCTTCCCCACTCTTGAGTTTAATTGGGATGATTCAGTCCTTATTCCAAGTTAATCCTATTAAGTTGTTATTTTTCTGCTGAGGGGAAAATAAATTAAGGCACAATTCAGATTATTATAGATGGACAACTTTGTATATACTTACTCTATTTTTTTTATAAAATATCATTTATAAAAAAATACACATTGGGTACCAATAATGTTTGAGGCAATGTATTACGGAAAAGGATAGCCCTGACAGGGTGGCTCAGTTGGTTGGAGCGTCAGCCTATAAACCAGGTTTTGGTTTGATCCCCAGAGCAGACACAGGAGATGACCAATCCATGTCTCTGTCTCTCTCTCTCCCCCTACTCCCCCTCCCACTCTGCCCCCTTCTCTCCCTCTCCCTTCCTCTCTCTCTAAAAATTAATAATTAAAAAACGTATCCTTGGGTGAAGATTTTAAAAAAGGAAAACAAAACAGTGTAAAGCAGACATAGTAGATGATGTTGAGAAGTTTACAGATTATAAGGGGTGATTAACTTCTTTATTTTCTCTCATTTAAAATATAAACATTCATATGGAAAAATATAAAATTAGATTCCTACCTTACCCACATACAATTTAAGTTTCAAAGAGTCTAAAAACCTAAGTAAGAAAAACAGAACTTTAAAAACATTGGAAGGTAATAAAGGAGAATATCTTCATGACCTTGCTGTAAGAAGTTCTGAAAACATTAAAATGCATATTCCACAGAGCAAAGGATAAGTTGAATATATTAAAATAAAAATATGTACATGACAGAAGATATCATAAAAGGTTAAAAGAAAAAGGTGAAGAGATTTCCAAGTCATGTACTTGACAAAGGGTTAATATTCAGAATGCATAAATGACACATAAAGAATTTAATAATTTACATATGAAGAATGTCATAAGTAAAAGAAGTAAGAACATACACAAATGAAGTAAAAGTATAGTACTACTGTTAACAGAAAGGATACCTATCAACTTCAAGTAAAGTGATTTTTCTTTCTGAGAGAGAAAAAAAAAAGGGGGGGATGATAGGAAGGAGTCCAGAGTGGGTGTCAACTCTTTATACAACTTTCAGAGGCAGCTATGGCAAGATGTTAATACTTTCTGCTCTCTGTACTTTTTAACAAGATTGTTATAATGTATTTTAAAATCTCTAACATTAATCCCTAGTCAAAAGAGAAACCCAAATGACACATTTCTCTTTCTTAGTTAATAATAATCTTTGTAAGAAGATTATTACTCGATGGCAAAGATAACACCATTCCCCAGTATTTTTCCTGTACAGTGTTTGCATGTTACATGACATTCATAGCATCGATTTCCTTAGTTTGGTGTCTTCCTGTTGTAAACTTGTTTTCTGAGTAGATTTAGTGAGAAGGGAGAAACATGTTTGAAACTATGAATAAGCATAAGAGTATTTTTTAAATTTATTTATTTATTTATTTTAAAATTTTATTTATTTTAATTGTTGTTCAAGTACAGCTTTCTGTCTTTTACTCCCAACCCAGCTCATCCCCACAGTGCTCCCCACCTCCCTCCCATTAGCATTTATTCTTATATAAAATTATTTAAAATGTTTTTTTAAGTGAAGAACTTAAAAACCTCCACACTATTTGGAAATACTTTTGAAAAATCTAATAGTCTTATGCCTGCCATGGAAGATTTATTACTTAAGCATGTGTATTTTTTCTTTGTGCAGCTTAAGTATCTGGAATTAGTATTTTTGAAGTATCTATGTGGTCTCATTTTGTTATTTTATATGGCAGTAGTTCATACAATGATTATTTCTATCGTCACTTTTCAGTAACAGAAGTTTGTTAACTTGTAACTTCCACAACTTCCACCGGGGCTATTCATGTCATGGCAGCACTGAAATTTCAGATGTAACATTTCATCTGTTTTGAGACCTCAGTTTGTTTTAACTCAACAAGCATGAGAAAGCAACATAATTATTGTTTTGCTTAATTCTTTTGCAAACTGAGTGAGGGGGTTTACACACCAAGGGAGTCACACAGTGGGCAAAGCCGATACAATCACATCAAATAAAGTTACAGAGGCATTGCTCTTTGGGTATATGTGCACCTTGCTAATTTTGCCAAAGTAATCTGAAAGTTCCAAAACCTTCCATGACTCTCTATTGATAACAAAAGTACATCCCAAGTCTCTTCTCTGGCATTAGAGGCTCCTGAAATCTGATGATACTTACATTTCTAAATACTACCAAACAATCTCTGTGTCTTTTAGCTGGCATTCTGTATGATCTGTAGTATGTTTATTAAGGAGTGGCCTATACTTTCTTACCATTCTTTTCTCTCTTTCTATATCAATTAGAATGTAACAGAAAATCTAAAGCAGAAGTCTATTTTTCTTATGTGACAAGGAATCCATAGGTAAAGAGTTGCCGGAGTTTTCTTGGGGGTTCAGTAATGTAAGAGCTCTGCAGTTCGTTTGACCTTCGCTTCATCATTGTACAATGACTGCTACAGCTTCAGTTATCGTCTTCATGCTGGCAGGTGCAAAGTGTATTCTTCATGAACCTTACTCTTGTCAAAGAGGATAATGTTTTCCAAAGTACTCCACCAAGGGATTTCCCCTTACATTTCATGAGCCAGAATTTTGACACAGTTTAGGGACTAGGCCCACCTTTCCACATCAGAGGGAATCTGCTCAGTGCCTAAATAAAACTGGAGTTGTGTATAGCAAGAAAGAAATGGGAAAATGGCTTTTGCCAGTTCCCTCAGCTCCTGCAAGCCACCTTCTCACTACCACTCAAAATGTCTTTGACTAATACAGTCAGTGATGCTTGACTTTTTCATCAAATGGAAAATGTTTCTTTTCTAATTTACTTGACTTTTTCTGGCACTCACCCACACCCTCCTTGAAATATATACATTGCACTGTCCATTCATCACCTACCATGTGATCAGCCACTTTACTAAGCGAAGAGAATGAAGAGATAAAGTATGCATACCGCCCTCCACAAGTTTATAGTCTAGTGGAGGAGATAAGTGTGAAAGAATATCAGAGATGGTGCTATAGAATGAGATGATAAAATGGGGCACAAAATAAGAAACAATAACTTACATAACTCAAGTGCCATGCTTCTTTGTAGGAAACAAAAGGGATGGTACCACCATTAACACAAAAAAATATTACTGTTGCTCTATTGGTTGGGTCTTTACCTCCCATCCTAGAAAAATATAGAGCTCTATTGCAAATGTGGAGCAGGGTCTCTCCCCCTTTCTTGGCCTGACACATATATACAATGAAATTTCAAAGAATAGCAATGTATATGACTTCATATAATCTAATTCATATAGAACCCACTTAGTGTAGGGATTCTAGGGTGGCTTCCCCAGTTTATTTACTTCATCCTGTGTTCCGTTGAGGGTGCTGGGTCTCTTGCTAGACCCTGAGTAAACTATACCTCTCCTCTCTTAGATGGCAGAGCCTAACCACTCAGGATAGCAGGAAGGATACGTTTGGGGAGATGCAAGGCTATGTGCTGGGTTGTAGAGAAAGACTGGGGGAGAAGAACCACATGACAGAGAGAGTGCAGGTGCTGGAGAGGTGGGTAAGGACCAGCTGATGTCGCCCCAGTGGGTTTGAAGACACTTACAGACCATAAGTACCCAAACTTTCTCAGTTCAATGCACCCTTGGTGTCTCTGTAATTTTTTCACATTGCCCTAAAACCAAAGAAATACCTAACAGCTCCATTCATTCAGTAATTCGGTCCAAATGACTTGATAGTGGTATCTAATAGATGTTACTACATTTCCCTCAAAAATGGATTTGCCTTACAGCAAATCCATGAGTTTACTGAGGTGCCCCAGGGTAACTAGATGCACAGCTTGGGAACTATGGTATTAGTTCCTGAAGCTTTTTCATTTAGTGACTTAAATACTCAGTTTTGTATTTTAGAAAGGTCACTCTTTCAGTACATTGGAGGCTTAATTGTAATAAAGGCATTACGGGAGGTATGGAGACCAGGAGTTCATAGCAGCCTTTTATGAGAGATGTAATTAGGATGTAAAATGAGGTATACTAATGAGGTGCTGTAGGCTCTAAAATAAGTTATGGAGGTAACTTATCCTATCCTATGGATAGGATTTCCTAATTCATTGATTTGGGGAGAGAAAAAAGATAAAATGAGTCTTAATTCTTAGGGTTGTGTTAAAGGTAAATGATAGGAGTGTAAGAAAAACATGTCATGGTAAAAAAAACACTTCATTTTCTCAGCATTTTGAATTTAAGATGTCCATAAGGATGAGATGGATGTATGGCATTGGACCTTGGGAGCAGTTCTGAAAAAATATAATACCAATATTTTACCAAAAAATATAATACCAATACCAAAATATATTACCAATAATAGGTTAGAGTTGACAACATGAGAGTAGATGATATAGCTCAGGATGAGGGTAGACAAGAAGATGCTCATGTTTAGAGACTCGGCAGAGGAGGAGGATCCTGCAAGGGGCCAGAGAGGCGCCACTAGCTTGTGTGAGGCAATGAGTGTGGGTGAAGTAAGGACATTTCTCCTACTATTGTTTTGTTCTGTAGACACCCTGGTCTTTCTTTTCCTTTTCTTTCCTTTTTTTTCTGGTGGGATCCCTCGGAAACTTCTGTGGAGCTTCCTAAGGGCAGCATCACAAAGAACTATGAAGAAACTTCATTCTGCAGTGGGAACAGATGGGGGTGGAGAGGAAGGATGGAGTGCGAGAGAGTGGTGAGCAGCGTGCATGAGGGCAGGAGGCTGTGCAGGGCCTGGGAGATGCCTTTTCTGGGCCCCAAGGAGAGGAGCACCATTTTTATACCCACATATTAAGAAAAAAATAGGTAATGATCTGCTTGCAGTATCAAATACAATACAGTGATACAGAGTGGAGAAAGTTCATGGAATCTGACAATTTGGAGGGTTCTAGTGAATTATCTAATTACTTTTGTGCAGTGAGGGAGGCAGAAACCTGAGGAGCTACAGCAGGGGTGTCAAACTCATTTTCATGGGGGGGACACATCAGCCTTGAGGTTGCCTTCAAAGGGCCGAATGTGATTTTTAGGACTGTGTAAATGTAACTACTCCTTAAGTAGGGGTATGGACCTCAGTGTTGCTGCTGGTTAGAGACAAGGTGCTGGACCAGATAAAACAAGGTGGAGGGCCAGATTTGGCCCTTGGGCCTTGTGTTTGCCACGTGTGAGCTAAGGGAAAACCAAGAGACAGAGTAATGTAAACAGATAACAATGTAATGTGATAAGATATAAGGTTTTATATCAGATGGGATAATTTTCTCCTGCCTCCATCACTCACTAACCATTTCTTATCTGTGCCTGTCCCTAGCAGGGTGATTTCTGATGGTTCTGAACCAGCTGTCCCCAGGGTTCCATTCTAGTTCCTCTATTCCATCTGACTCCTCCTTCTAAGCCATTTTATCTAATTGTAGGACTCTAACCAGTACCCACCGACTCATGATTTCTCAACCTACATTTCTAGTTCCCTGACCTTCTGAACTTGAGTTCTACATTTTTAACAATGTGCACAGTGCTGGGCACGAGCTTGGTATTCTGTCAATATGTACTGATTTAAGTTGGTCCTGAATAAACTGATGTCACAGGAGTCGATTTAGATATTAAGTCACTGCATTTGATATAGTGAGTAAGTAAGGAAATGTTTCCTGCCAGTTTTTCATTAAATGTTAATAATTTACTGGAAACCAGGTGAGTTTCATCATGAAGGTTGAGTTAGAGCCAGGTAGTCACAGTGGGAAATGATACATTGAAATAACACAGATTTGCTGATCAGAATACAGGTTCTGATGAGAACTTCGGATAATTTAGCTAATTCTCTGTGCCTTCTCCTGTATGTTAGTGAACAATGCAAAGGCACAGTTGTGTTTCCTGCTTTTATTTATGTATTTTTATTGAGATATAATTCACATACCATAAAGTAAATCTTTTCAAGTGTACCATTCATTGTGTGTACAGAGTTGTGCAATCATCACCACTGTCTAATTTCAGAACATTTTCATCCCCCACCTCAAATCCATACCATTAGCTGTCACTCTCCAAATCGCCCATCCTCTAGTCCCTGCTTCTGTTTTCTGTCTCTATAGAATTGCTTATTCTGGACATTTCATATTAATGGAATTATACAGTCTATGGTCTTTTGTGTCTGGCGTCTTTCCTTTAGCAGAAAAAGAACTTAGCATAAAGTTTTCATGGTTCATTTATATTTGCCACTACTTCATTCTTTTTTATGGTTAAATCATATTCCATTAATTAGATACAGCACATTTTGTTTATAAATTCATCTGTTGGCGGACTGTGTTGTTTATTTTTAAGTGTATTTATTGATTATGCTATTACAGTTGTCCCAGTTTTTTTCCCTTTTATCGCCCCTCCCCCCTGCTCTGCCTACTCTCTAACATCCCCCTCCCCTTTGTTCCTGTCCATGGATTGTATATACAAATTCTTTGGCTTCTCTGTTTCCTATATAATTCTTAACCTCTCCCTGTCTATTTTATCCCTACCATTTATAATTATTCCCTGTACATTTCCTTCCCCAGTCTTCTCCTCCCCCTCCCCACTGAAAACCCTCCATGTGATCTCCATTTCTCTAGTTCTGTTCCTGTTCTAGTTGTTTGCTTAGTTTTTGTTTTTTAGGTTCAGCTGTTGATGGTTATGAGTTTGTTGTCATTTTACTGCTCATAATTTTTAATCTTCTATTTCTTAGATGAGTCCCTTTAACATTTCATATAAGAAGGGTTTGGTGATGATGAACTCCTTGAACTTGACCTTATCTTAGAAGCACTTTATCCGCCCTTCCATTCCAAATGAAAGTTTTGCTGGATAGATCAATCTTGGATAGAAATCAGCTGATATTATTATGGGCATTTATTTGTAGATAACTGTCTCCTTTCCTCTTGCTGCTTTTAAGATTCTCTCTTTATCTTTAATCTTGGATAACTTCATTATGATGTGCCTTGGTGTGTTCCTCCTTGCGTCCAATTTCTTTAGGACTCTCTGGGCTTCCTGGATTTCCTGGAAGTCTATTACCTTCACCAGATTAGGGAGGTTTTCCTTCATTATTTTTTCAAATAAGTTTTCAATTTCTTGCTCTTGTTCTTCCCCTTCTGGTACCCCCAGGATTCAGATGTTTGAGTGCTTAAAGTTGTCTCAGAGGTTCTGCAGCCTCTCCTCATTTTTCTGAATTCTTGTTTCTTCATTCTGTTCTGTTTGGATATTTGTTTCTTCCTTTTGTCCCAATCCATTGATTTGAGTCCTGGCTTCCTTCCCTTCACTGTTGGCTCCCTGTATATTTTGATTTATTTCACTTTGCATAGCCTTCATTTCTGCCTTCATTTTGTGACCAAGCTCAATAAGTTTTGTGAGCATCCTGATTACCAGTGTTTATCAGATAGGTTGTCTATCTCCTTGTTGCTTAGCTCTTTTCTTGGGTTTTGATCTGTTCTATCATTTGTCTCAGTGTACCTGTTCTATTGTAAAGTGATGGAGCCTTAGGAATTCCCCTGGGTGGGGCAACCCTCTTTGCTGCGTTGTGATGCTGTCTGTGGGGGAGGGGTCAGAGAGGGAACAATGCCGCTTGCTTGCCCCACTTTCCAACCAACTCTCCTGTGAGGCTAGGAGCTTCTCTCACCTTTGCAACCCCTGCAATATTTAACTGCTAATTTTGAGCCTTTAGTTTCCTGTTTAGCCAGACCCACCCCTCCCTCATGGTCTAAGGCCTTACCTCGCATCCTGTGTGCTCAGCTGCCCATTTCCCATCTCCACCCCTCCTACTGGTCTGGGTGAGTGTTTCTTTAACTCCTTGGTTATCAGGGTTCCATGCAATTTGATTTTCTAGCACTTCTGGTTGTTTATTGTTTTTAAATTGGTTGTTACCCTCCTTTAGGTTATGCAAGGAAGTGAAGCATTTCTTCCTATGCCTCTGTCTTGGCCAGAACTTCCAGTTGTTCCCATTTTTAGCTATTATGAATAAATCATGCTGCTATGAACATTGTTGTTCAAGTGTTTGTGCGTCCCTATGTTTTTAATTGTCCAGAAGTGAAATCGCTGGATCACGGGAAAACATTTTGAGGAATTATCAGACTGTTTTCCAAAATGGCTGTATCATTCTACATTCTCACCAGCAATGTATAAGGATTCCAATTTCTCTACTTTCTGCTCAACATTTGTTACTATTGCCATCCTTATGGATGTGGAGTCATATCTCATTGTGGTTTGATTCTGTTTCCCTAATGACTCATGATATTGAGTAGTTCTTCATGTGTCTTGTGGCCACTTGTATATCTTTTTTGTAGGAATGCCTACAAATCCTTTACTCATTTTTAAATTGGGTCATTTTGTAGTTGTAACCATTTGTTGAAAAGATGAATTTTTTCCCTTTTGAATTGTCTTTGTCAAACATTAATTGGCTGCAGATGTATGGGTTTTCAATACTATTCCATTGATCTCCATCTTCTTTTTAAAGAGCTTGAGGGGAAGGAAGGAGAAAGGGAAAGAAACATCAGTGTGTGGTTGCCTTTCACATGCCCCCTACTGGGAACCTGGCCTGCAACCCAGGTATGTGCCCTGACTGGTAAGTGAACCAGCGATACTTTGGTACACAGCCCATGCTCAGTCCACTGAGCTACACCAGCCAGGGCTCTATGTCTATCTTTTTAAATTTTATTTAGTTATTTTTCAAGTACAGTTTTCTATTTCTGCCAACCCAGCCCACCCTGCCCTGTGCTCCCACCTCCCTTCCATTTCCAGCCCCCTTAGTTCTTGTCCTTGTGTCCTTCATACTTGTTCCTCCAAATCCCTCCCCTTTTTCCCCCTTACATTCCCTCCCCTCTTCCCTCTGGTCACTGTCCCCTTGTTTTCTATTTCAGTACCTTTGTTTTTATTCTGCTTGCTTGTTTGTTTTGTTGTTTAGCTTCCTGTTAAAGGTGAGATCATATGGTATTTGTCTTTCAACTCCTGGCCTATTTCACTCAGCATAATGCTTTCCAGTTCCATCCATGTTGTTGCAAAGGGTAGTAGCTTCTTCTTTCTCTCTGCTGCATAGAATTCCATTGTGTATATGTACCACAATTTTTTGATCCATTCATTTACTGATGGGCACCTAGGTTGCTTCCAACTCTTAGCTATTGTAAATTGTGCTGCTATGAACATTGTGGTGCATAGGTTCTTTGAAATTGATGTTTTAGGATTCTTAGGATATAATCCTAGCAGTGGAATTGCTGGGTCAAAAGGCAGGTCGATTTTTATTCTTCTGAGAAAATTCCATACTGTTTTCCATAATGGTTGTACCAGTCTGCAATCCCACCAACAGTGAACTAGGGTCCCCTTTTCCCCACAACTTCTCCAACATTTGTTGTTTGTTGCTTTGTTTATGATAGCCATCCTGACTGGCGTAAAGTGGTATCTCATTATGGGTATAATTTGCATCTCTCTGATAGCTAGCAATATTGAGCATCTTTTCATGTGTCTCTGGATATTCTGTATGTTCTCCTTGGAGAGGTGTCTGTGCAAGTTCTTTCCCCATTTTTTAATTGGGTTATTTGTCTTCTTAGAGTGGAGTTGTGTAAGTTCTTTGTATATTTTGGAGATTAAACCTTTGTCTGTGGTATCATTGGCAAATATATTTTCCCATACAGTTGGTTGTCTTGCTAATTTAATACTGTTTTATTTAGCCATGCAGAAGCTTTTTATTTTGATGAGATCCCATTTGTTTCTTCTTTCCTTTATAGCCCTTGCTCTAGGGGACATATCAGTAAAAATGTTGCTGCATGAAATATCTGAAATTTTCCTGCCTATGTTCTCCTCTAGGACTTTAATGGTTTCATGGCTTATATTTAAGTCTTTTATTCACCTTGAATTTATTTTGGTGTATGGTGTAAGTCGGTACTCAAGTTTCATTTTTTTGCGCGTAGCTGTCCAGTTCTCCCAACACCATTTGTTAAAGAGGCTATCTATGTCTATCTTTATGTCAGCACCACAACTGCAATTCCAGAACAGTAAAGTGAATTGTGTTGAAGAAATTCTTGTTCTCAGAATAAATAAATTATCTGTTTGAATTATCAAGTGATAATTCAAAAGACTTATGGTTCTGGATTTTCTTTCATACCTTTACAAAATATAAGTCATTACATCAAAGGCTCCCATCTAAAATAACTAAATTGTATATATAAATCTAAATTTAAATGCTCACCTGCAGGAACCTTTTAAAAAAACTTTACTTTTATGTCAACTGTGGGTTTTGGCAATTTCTCTGTATATTCTATGAAGGAGTTAAAAAGTCAATTATGAATTGAGGCATTCAATTTTTTAATGTTAGAATGCTTATTGTTAACCTAATTTAGAAGTTAATATTAAACCTCAAGCAAAATTATTCAAATTATTAATTTTATTTTTAAAAAAATATTCATTATATTCTGAGAACTTGAAAGATTTAAAAATACATTTACTACTGTAAATGTAAGAATTTTCAGAAATGAAAATATTTTTACTTTAGGGCAATAGCATCTCTTGATAATTGTTGTGTCTGCATTTCTGGTATTGACACTCTCAATTTTTAAAAGGTTTAAAGATTATTCAGTAGGTCAAGAAAATATGATAGCAAGGTGAAGCTCACAAGAAGAGAAAAGTAGTTCTCTTGATTATCAGAGACAGTTGTATTTGGTTCTTCAGGTCAGGAAGAGAGACATTTTTCCCCTAAGTATACAATAGTAACTAACCCCTTTTCTGGTTTTGGCAAAGAAGAGCCCGTGGCACAGTGTTCCTCTTGAGATCACTTGTTGAGTTGTGCATCGATTCCCTACTATCTGTGAAAGGATTATTTTTTGTTTTTGTGGTTATTTATACAATGCTAAATCTTTGAAAAATCTCTGCTCCCTGTGTTTTATTGGTTATGCTTAAGAACTGTGTAATGGTTAATTTTATGTGTCAACTTCACTGGGTTAAGGGATGCCCAGATAGCTGGTAAATGTCATTTCTGGGTATCCGTGAGGGTGTTTCAGGGGAAGATTAGCATGTGAATCAGTACTTGGTGAAATTCCCCTCACCAATGTGGATGGGCATCATCCAATGCATTGAGGGCCTGAACAGAACAAAAAGAGTGACGGAGGAACTCTGTTTGAACTGGGACATCCATCTTCTCCTGCCCTCAGTCTTTGGTGCTTCTCGGTCTTGGGGAGGACTGGGACTGAAACCATTTGCTCCCCAGTTGTCAGGCCTCAGGCTTGGACTGGAACTATATACCACTGGCTTTCCTAGACCTCCAGCTGGGGGTCGTAGGACCTCTCAGCCTCCATAAGTTGTAGAGCCAATACTTCATATCTCTGTATATCCTATTGATTCCGGTTCTCTGTAGAGCCCTAATACAAACTATTCCGTATTACAGACAACCCAGGACAAGAGAAGCCACATTTGGCTAAACCTTGATAAACCCCAGCAATTCTGGTGAGTATTAGTTACACAGTTTCAGAAATTTAGGCTTATCTGTTCACCAAGAGGTTAATAGATGTAGAAGATTTGATTCTTTATAACCAGCATATAAAGGTTTCATTTTTAAAAGATTTTATTAATTTATTTTTAGAGAGAGGGGAAGGGAGGGAGAAAGAGAGGGAGAGAAACATTGATGTGTGAGAAAAACATGGGTTGGTTGCCTCTTCCACATGCCCCAAGCAGGGACAGGGCCTGCAACCAGGAATTGAAACCAGTGACCCTCTGCTTTGTGGGATGACACCCAACCAACTAAGCCATACCAGTCAGGGCTGGAGATTTCATTTTTGAAAGACAAAATTCATTGGCCGCTCATTGAGAATTTCATCTTACCAAAGAATTAGATGCAATTGTTGTTCCATTTTCTGGTGGATATATCTTAGGAGAAGTATCAGATCACAATTATTTAGAGAATATATAACTGAAACAAATAAAATGATACAGGTCCGGGATTTTTAAATACATTTTTCAATTTTTTTTTTTATTAAATCATTTTTACTGTTACTCTATTATGGTTGTTCCAGTTTTCCTCCTTTGCCCTCCTCCACCCAGCCCACACCCCAGCCAAGGATGAATTGTAATAAGCATGCAGGAAGTAAGAAATTTGATGTGCATTTATAATATCTTTCATTTTTCAATTTTTGTTTCAAGAACATTTCTGCTGCCCTGACCCATGTGGTTCACTCAGTTGGTAGGGAGTTGTCCTGCAAAGTGAAAAAGGCCATTGGTTTGATTCCCAGTCAGGGCACATAACTGGGTTGTGGGTTTGGTTTTTGACTAGGGCATGTACAAGAGGCAACAGGTTGATGTTTCTCTCACGTCAAAGTTTCTCTTCCTTTCACTCTCCCTCCTTCCCTTTCTCTAAAAATAAATAAATAAAACATTTTGAAAAAGAACATTTCTGCTTAAGTAGTTGAGACCATTCCTATTGTATGATGTTGAGGAATACTGAGAAGTTCTGTTTCTGCTCGTGATCAGCATCACCTATCTGTTTGTATTGGCCCAGCTTTATTTATTTCCATTTTACTGTTGTTTCAGATTGATATTACAGCATCTGAATGTGCTAGAGGAAGCAAAACCACCTACCTGAACTTAGTCATGAGGGGACATCAAACAACCTGACATTTAAGGACAGTTCATAAAATAACTGGCCTGTGTTCTTTAAAAATTCAGTCATAATATGCAAGAGACAGAAAGACAGACAGACTCAGGAAGTGTTACAGATTAAAGACTAAAAGATATGATAGTTGAATGCAAATCATGATCTTAGGTTTCCTTCTGCAATAAAAGACCTTATTGGAACAACTGGTGAAATCTGAATAAAGCCTGTAGATTTAGACCAAATCTTAATAGCATTGTATCAATGTTAAGATCTTAACTTTGGTAATTATACCATGGTTATGTAATAAAATTACTTAATTTTAGGAAACACATACTGAAGTATTTAGGGGATATTATATTTGCAGTTTACTCTTAAACAGATCAGGGAAAAAGTTAAATATTGAGAGAAGCATGATAAAGTCAGTGTGGTAAGATTAACATTTGGGGAATTACTTGAATTCTTTTTATTATTCTTGCAATTTTAAGTGTGAAATTATGCCCAAATTTTAAAAAAACACCTTAAATTGTGGAATATTTTTAAAGTTTTCAAATTCTTAAAAAATGTAACTATACATCACACAAAAGTTAATGTGTAGTTTTTTTTAAAGTTAGGCAACATATCCCAGTGACTAAGAAAGTAGTCTGGAGAAAGATTCCTGGGTCCGAATTTTTGCTCTGTCACTTATTAGCTGTGTGGTTTTGGGTAAGGTACTTAACTTCTAAGTTTTCATTCCTGTAAAATAGGAATGATAAAATGAAACATATCTCACAAATTTGTTACAAAATTTAAATGAGTAAATATTTGCAAAGGACTTGGAGCAGCACCTGATACAAAGTATTGTATAAGTGTTTGTTAAATGAATGCATCTATAAAAACACTTCAGTGTTAATGGTGTCAAAATCGCCTTTAGGAATAACAATATTTTAAACTTTAAAACATTTTTAAAAGTTTTTCTAAAAACAACTGATTTGGATTCTCATTAGCCTCTGTTTTGACCAACTTGGGATCACTGTCATCTCCCTTGATAATATCTTGTACTAATTTTTAATGTTTCATATTATGAACCCCCAAATTTTGCTAATATTTTACAACAAATATTTAATATTTTTTTCATTTTTATTATTATTCTCAATGATCCAATACACTCACTTAGTCTAAGTCAACTGCTGTGAGTTATAAGGATCGATTTCGGACCTGAGGCGTACACAAATTGGAAGGGGAATTAAATAAGTACAAAGATGGCAGCAATACAATGTGATGTTGGTGAAGGAAGAAGTGCTGGATGGTTACAAGAGGGAGTGATTATATAGAGTTGGAGGAAGTGGGAAAGCTTTCACAGAGGAAGAGGGCACTATATGTGGCTGAAGGAGGCATACGACTTTAATTGGCAAGATGGCAAAGGGAAAGTCTAAGCAGAAGGATTAGCAAAACAAAGGTACAGTGATAAAAAAAGCAGATGGTACCTCAGACAAGTTATTTGAAGTTTAAGTAGATTTACAATTTAAATTTTAAGCCAGTGTAAGCCTTACTTTCCTTATTCATAAAATGGGCCTACCCATCTTACAGAAATGACGAGAGATAAATATAATGCACGTGTTTGACAGTAAATGCTCATTAAATGTTGTTATTCTTTTGGGCACACATTTATTGGAGCTTAGGTTATATGTGGGGAAATAGGTACATGGAATATATTGGACTAATATTGAGTGGTGGATATGGGGGTGAAAGGAGGAGACAAAGTCAAAGTTGAAAGATGTTGTGAAGGTAGGTAGAATCTATGACTTTGAAACTGAGTGAGAAATAACAGTAGAGGGGCCTGATATGTTGCCAGGGCTTCAACTTTGGCTGCTAGAAGAGTCATAGCATCTTTAGAGGGCTAAAGGGACAAGGAACTTACTATACTTCATAAACCCCTGGGCCCTGGGCTAATGCCTCATTCATGTTATCTCATGTTTGAAAAACACCCTTTTGGTGAGGTCATGTTTTAATAATATAAGGGTACTTGCTATTTATAGTATTTAGGATGAGTCACTTTGTAATACTATGAAATCTATTTTTTCCAAAAAAGAATGTATTTGGGTTTGCTTAAAATAATATACACCTATAGCTCTTAATACCTAAGGTAGTTTTTATATGCCTTCAAAAATTCTAATGATGTAATGTTTAACTATTCATTTGCTGAATGAGGTTTATCGAGTACCAGCTCTTTACAGGAGTCTTAATGATTCAGTTGACTTTAAATCAAAGTTTTGATCCTTTTTATGAGAAGTAGCTGCAAGGGGGGAGCTGTTCCTGGAGCATTGGTCTGTGAACTCCTTATCTGAAAAAATTTTAAAGATTTTATTTATTTATTTTTAGAGAGGGGAAGAAGGGAGGGAGAAAGAGAAGGAGAGAAACATCAATATGTGGTTGCCTCTCAGATTCCCCCAACCAGGGACCTGGCCCGAAACCCAGGCATGTGCCCTTGACTGGGAATTGAACCAGCTACCCTTTGGTTTGCAGGCTGGCACTCATTGCACTGAGCTACACCAGCCAGGGCCTTATCTGAAATTTTACTGGAACTGTGCAAATGAAGGGCAAGGGTTTCACCCTTATATTCTACACTCTGTCCTCATTGGGAATACCTGGATGCCACTAGGAAGCCCTGTGACAGTGACTGGCCCTTCTCCTGAATAAATGATTTTGGCATTAATGTCCAGAAGTTTAGATCCTCTGGTTTAATCTAAATTATACCCTCTGATGGAATTAAAATATTATAATTTTTCTTTCATTGTAAAAACAATTATTGATATTTGGGAAATTTATACAGCATGTCTATATAATATTTTGGAAGTGAAAGAGAGAACAAGTGGGCAGCGACCAGAGGGGAGAGGGAAGGGAACTTAAGGGGAAAAAGGGGGAGGGATTTTGAGGAACAAGTATGAAAGACACAGAGATGAGGACTGGGGGGGGGGGTGAATGGGAGGGAGGGGGGACACTGGGCGGGGGGGTACGGTGGGATGGGAGAAATAGATTAAAAAAAAAATGTACTTGAAAAGTAACTAAATAAAATAATATTAAAAAAATAATAATATTTTGGAAGTGAAAGAAATACATTTATGTATTTTCCAATGAATCTATGACTTAGGCAAGGCAAATCTTATTAATTCTGTAGAGGAGGAACTAGAGAAACATGTACTCCAAGCCAAATGATATTTAGTGTCCTTCCTTCTCTATCGCCTGTCTCACTGAACTCCTTCCACACTGGTTTTCTCCTCCTCTTTTCTCTGAATCCCTAAGCTGACTGACCTTTCCCTCCTAGCCCTGGTAGTCCATAGCTGAGGAATTGAGTCTTCCTCTGGCAGCTGCTTATTTTATTTATCCTTTTGAAGCAAATGAAAAAAGGATATCTGTCTGACCTTTTATTTATTTTTTTAAATTTATTTTAATTGTTGTTCAAGTACAGTTTTCTGTCTTTTACTCCCAGCCCAGCCCACCCTCTAGCCCTCCCATTTCCACCTCCTCTAGTTTTTGTCCATGTGTCCTTTATACTTCTTCCTGTAAACCCTTCCCCTTTTCCCTTGAGATTCCCTCCCCTCTCCCCGCTGGTCACTGTCAGCCTGTTCTCTATTTCGGTGTTTTTGGTTATATTTTGCTGTTTAAATGTCAGTTTTAAATAGGTGAGTTCAGAAAGGGGCAGAACCACCCATTTATCTACATATTCACTGTGTAGATGGGCCAGTCTCAAACTACTTTTGTGAAACCACCACAGAAAGTAGTAGGTCATGGCTCCCTTGCTAATAGTAGTGTGGTCAAGGGATGGACTATGAGATAGCATTTATCCTGGAGAAGTTTCATGAATATACTGAAGAAAGTTAAAATCTATGTTCCCTTCTGACTACCACCACCCCATCATTTCCAGGTGGATCCAAGAGTCTACTAGTCTGGATACAGTTGAAATAATTAATATTATTAGCAAAATGTCACTCCACTAAATTTAACTTAAAAATACTGTTAATGAGTATGCTTTTGTACTAATGAGATAAGCAATGGTTATGATATTAGTTCTGTATTATTTGGCAAAGCCATAAAAATGATTTCCTCATACAAAGGAGAGTTTCATAAAAAAAACTATACTTTTAATAATTTTGGTTTAAACCCACTACATAGAATATCAGTATATTATTTCTGTCTTCTTTATGTTTTCTTTTAAACCATGTCTATTTAATTAAAAATAAAATAGAAATAACTATGTGAATAATATCATAAAATTTTCCAACTAGATGACGTAATTTTAAAAATGATAAAAAATAGATATTCTAATATACATTTCTCAATTTTTATTTTGTTAATAGACAAAACTTAACTTGAGGAAGCAGAAGAGTGTTTTGTGTTTTGCTGCCATTGGTCTGCTGAACTGATGTGTGTTACGTGCCACTGAGTCAGCTCTGACTCCTGGCCAGTCTATGCATGGGTGATGTCCACAGTGTCCTGTTCTCAACAGCCCTGCTCAGCTCCTGTGGACACATGCCTGTGGCTTGTTTTATGCAGTCAGTTCATCTCATGTTTGGTCTTTCTCCTGTCCTGCTGCCTTTCTGTTTCCCAGCGTTATTGTCTTTTTTCAAGAACTCTGCCTTCGCATGACACACTCAGAGTAGACAGCTTCAGTTTTGTCATTTTTGCCTTCAGCAATGTTTTAGGCTTAACTTGCTCTAGGCCCTGCTTTCATCTTTCTGGCTGGCCAGGGTATCCATAGAGCTCTCTTCAAGTACCATATTTGAAATGGACCCATTTTTTTCCTACCAGCCTTCTTCACTGTCCAACTTTTGTATCCATACATAGTAATTGGGAGTACAAGGGTGTGGATGATCTTAGTTTAGGTCTCTAGTGACACATCCTTGCTCTTAATGACCTTTCCTAATTCTTTCATTGCTGCTCTTTCAAGTCTCGGCCTTCTCCTGATTTCTTGGCTTGAGTCTTCGTTTAAATTGATGACGTTGATGACTGAACCAAGGTAAGCAAAATCCTTAACAATTTCAATGTATTCGTTGTCCATGTTAAAGCTGTGTACTTCTTCTGTAGTCATAATTTTGTCTTCTTGATATTCAGTGCAGTCCTTCTTTGGTACTTTCTTCTTTCAGTTTCATTAGAAGTTGTTTCAAATCTTTGCCAGTCTCTGTCAGTAAGATGGTGTCATCCAATATCTTAAGCTACCAATATTTTTCCACCAATTTTACTCTTCTTTCCTCTGAGTCTAGCCCATTTTTAATATAATATGTCCTGTGTAGAGATTAAACAAATAAGGAAAGGAAATGCACCAATGTCTGATACCTTTACCTATAGAAAACCATTCTGTCTCTCTATATACTGTACAGATCTACAGTAAATCATGACAGTCAAGTGCTGAGGCACACCCATTTGTTTCAGAGCAACCATAGCTTTTCTTGACTGTCACAGTCAAAGGTTTTATTGAAGTCTATTAAACATGAACTAACCTTCTGAAATTCTTAGGAAAGCCCAGCAAATGCTCACAATTAGATCTCATGTACCTCTTCCTTTTCTGATCCAACTTGAACATCTGGCATTTCTCGCTCCATGGAAGGTAAAAGCTTTTGTTATATCACCACAAGCATTGCTTTACTTGCATCGAAAATTATGGCAATGGCCCTGTATTTATTGCACTCCCTGACATCTTTCTCAAAGACTAAGATGTATTTTGAATGTTTCTCAAAGACTAAGATGTATTTTGAATGTTTCTAGTCTGTAAGTCATTGTTTCGTTTTCTGCATTTATTGACATATTCTTTTCTTTTTAAGATTTATTTATTTATTTATCTTTAGAGGGGAAGGGAAGGAGAGAGGGAGAGAAATATCAATGTATGGTTGCCTCTTGTGTGTCTGTGTCTCCTGCTGGGAACTGGCCTGCAACCTAGGCATGTGCCCTGACTGGGAATCGAACCATGGTTGCTTGATTCCCAGGCCTGCCCTCAATCCACTGAGCTACACCAGCCAGGGCCCTGTTGACATATTCTTGTTAGAATTTTAACAGATTCATTCTCTGTGGCTGAAAATAATTCCATCAGTTGCTGTCCACTCCTGGTGATTTATTTCTTCCCAATATTATTAGGGAAGCTTTCACTTCTTTTTCTAGAATTACAAGTTCTTCCTTATTGGAATCTTCTTCAAAGGTATCTTTCATCATTTTTGTCTCTTCTGTATAGATTTTCAGTATATTGTATCTATCCTCTCTTTGTTTTTACCGAGTCAGGTAATGTCCTTTCCTAATCTAGGTTTAAATTTCCCTTTTGTTTCTTGAATCTTCTGGTAGATATCCCTTGGTTTTTTTCCTTTCTTACTGTTCTTATTTATCTCCTTATATTGATTATCATAATAGTTCTCTTTATCTCCACTGCATTCAGGATTCTAATCCTGCTTTTTCTTTAGCCTCTTGCCTGCTTCTAACAAGTTTTAGTGTTCTGTCATCCATCTCTATTTTTCTTTCCTTTTTACCTTCTGCATTCTTCCACCTGATGATGTTCATGTATACAGTAATTTGTTCAAAATGTGTTTGCAATGGACAAGTTATTGGCTTCACAGAAATCCATGAGCCAGTCTTCTGCTTCATTTCTGACCTCTAGTCCCAATTTTCCAGTAATATTTGATTCTGCTTTATTTTCTACTTTGGAGTTCCAGTCACCAACAGTTATCAACATGTCTTTTTTTGGTGTCTGATCAATTTCTTCTTAAAGACTTTCTTTTCTTTTTTTATTAACATTTTTTATTGTTGTTCAAGTACAGTTTTCTGCCTTCCCCCCCCCCCTCCCTACTACCCCAGCCCTCCCCACCTCCTTCCCCTGTTCCCATCCCTCCCCTTGGTATTGTCCATGTGTCCTTTATAATTGTTCCTGCAATGCCTTCACGCTTTTCCCCTATAATCCCCTTCCCTCTCCCTTTTGGTCACTGTCAGCTTGTTCTCAATTTCAGTGTCTTTGTTTTTATTCTGCTTGCTTGATTGTTTTGTTGATTAGGTTCCTGTTAAAGTTGAGATTATATGGTCTTTTATCACCTGGCTTATTTCACTCAGCATGGATCTAAATGCTTTCCATTTAGATGTATTTTGAATGTTTTGTTGTTTAGCTTCCTGTTAAAGGTGAGATCATATTCTTCTTGCTGTTCTGACTGAATGCTTTTTTATTTAGATTCTTATTTATTTATCATTTTTTTTTTTTTGTTTTATGCTTTCCATTTAGATCCATGCTGTCACAAAGAGTAGGAGCTTCTTCTTTCTTTCTGTTGTGTAGAGTTCCATTGTGTAAATATACCATAGTTTTTTGATCCATTCATTTGCTGATGGACACTTAGGTTGCTTCCAGCACTTGGCTATTGTAATTTGTGCTGCTATGAACATTGGGGTGCATAGGTTCTTTTGGATTTTTAAAGACTTTCATAAAAGGTTTTAGTTTCATTTTATTCAGCCTCTGTAGTTAGAACATAGACTTGAATGGTGGTATGATTGATTTTATTGATTGATTGTCCATTGATTGGTGGATATGACTGATATTATTCCATCAGACCTTGCATTATAGCCCATAACTGCTTGCTACATCTTGCTTCAGTATTAAAGCCATCTTGTTCTGAGTTTGTCATTTCCAGTGTTGGATACTTTGTAGTTACCTGACTGGTAATGTCCCATTGCAGTCCATTTTAAGCACTGTAGTTTTTAGATGTTTCATTTCTTGCTTTACAGTTTCTATCTTACCATGGTTCATGCTTCTTATATTTCATGTTTCATTTGTAAAATGCAGTGCAGTGTCTTACTTTCCTTTTGCCTTTGTGCACATCAGCACTAGACATCCTTTTGCAATTAGCAACAATGGTATTTGTGAGAAAGAGGGAGATGGTCTCAGTGTGGCTACTGTTGTGAGACAGATTGAGTTAGAGGATCCTAAAGGTTTTTTTTACATTTAAATTGAGAAGATGGGGCTTCCTGTTAGGATGGAGGAATAGGTAAACATGCTTTGCCTACCTTGCACAACTACAGCAAAAATTACAACTAGACTATAAAACAAATATCACCTAGATTTGTCATAAAATTGAGGTTTATGAATGTCCAACAACCAAGGATTTAAAGAAGACACATTCATCTAGAGGGGTAGGAGGTGTATAGATGCAGAGAGGCACAGATATGCAGAGTGGCATGGGGAGGTGATGGAGTGGGTAACATGTGGTGGGTAAAAATTGGAAGGGATAACTTAGGAGCAAGGCTTCCCAGCCCCACACCAGCCAACTCAGGGCTCCAGCACCAGGAAAGTAATGCCTATAACTTCTGGCTGTAAAAACCAGTGGGGGTTGGGACAATGGAAGAAACTGCAAGATTCTCAGGAGGCTCCTCTTAAAGAGCTGGCAAAGGTCTCAGGACTCTCTCAGACTTACCCCCTCTGGGATTCAGCATTAGGCAAACAGCTGGAAGGGCACAAGTGGCATATGGGGAGAAAGCGGAGTCACTGGCAATAGGGTGAGTGCTGGGAGACAGCTTCCTCCCAGGCAAATCTCCAGAGGCCAGGCAGTGGCATTGTCTCCTTTCTGAGCTCTCCCCACACAGAGCTACAAAATGGTGAAGTGGGTTGCTGGGCTTTGGCAATTAGCTTAGGCTTCACCCCATACAATTTGTAGGTGCTTTTTTTATAATAGGCCACACTACTAAGGGATTCAAAGCAGCTGTACCTAATACACAGAAGCAAATATAAGGAGGCTGCCGATGTGAGAAGACAAAGAAATATGTCACAAATGAAAGAACAGAATAAAACCCCAGAAAGAGAACTAAATGAAGTGGAGATAAGCAACTTATCAAATGCAGAGTTCAAAACACTGGTCATCAGGATGCTCAAAGAAATCACTGGGTACCTCCAACAGCAAAAAAAGACATAGCCAAAAATTAAGATTATATTAAGTGAAATAAAGAAAAATCTATAGGGCACCAACAGTGGAGGGGATGAATCTGAGAATCAAATCAACAATTTGGAACACAAGAAATAAAAAAGCATTCAGTCAGAACAGCAAGAAGAATATGATCTCACCTTTAACAGGAAGCTAAACAACAAAACAAACAAGCAAGCAGAATAAAAACAAAGACACTGAAATAGAGAACAAGGGGACAGTGACCAGAGGGGAGAGGGAAGGGAATTTAAGGGGAAAAAAGGGGAGGGATTTGGAGGAACAAATAGGAAGGACACAGGGACAAGAACTAAGGGGGGTGGAAATGGGAGGGAGGTAGGGAGAACAAGGCGTGGGGGGGGCTGGGATGGGAGAAATAGACAAAAAACTGTACTTGAAAAATAACTAAATAAAAATATTGTCTACTATATTTAAAAAAGAAAATACAGAAACTATTAAAAAAAGAAAAATGAATTTTGAAAAAGTGAGGATAGACTAAGGAGCCTCTGGGACATCTCCAAACATACCAACATCTGAATCATAGGGGTTCTAGAATGTGAAGAGTAAGAGCAAGAAATTGAAAAGTTATTTTAAAAAATAATGACCTAAAACTTCTATAATTTGGTGAAGGAAATAGACATACAAGTCTAGGAAGCACAGAAAGTCCCAAACAACTTGGGCCCAAAGAGGACCACACCAAGATACATCATAATTAAAATGCCACAGGTTAAAAATGAAGAGAGAATCTTAAATGCAGCAAGAGAAAAGCAGATAGTTACTTACAAAGGAATTCCCATAAAACTGTCAGCTGATTTCTCAAAAGAAACCTTACAGGCTAGAAGGGACTGGCAAGAAGTATTCAAAGTGATGAAAAGCAAGGACCTACAACCTAGGTCCTTGCACAGCTATCATTTAGAATGGAAGGACAGATAAAGTGCTTCTATTCAAAGTAAAACTAAAGGAGTTCATCATCACCAAGCCATTATTATATGAAATGTTATAGGGAACTATATAAGAAAAAGAAGATCAAAACTATAAACATTAAAATAGCCACAAATTCAGAACTATATTAACTTAATCTAAAAAATAAGGTAAACAAACAAGCAGACTGGAAATAGACTCATAGATATGGAGATTATTTGAAGGGTTATCAGCTGGAAGAGGGAAGGGGGAGAATTAGAGAAAAGGTGCAGGGATTAAGAAGTACAAAATTGGTAGGTACAAAATAGACAGAGGGATGTTAAGATCAATACAGGAAATAGAGAAGCCAAAGAATTTATATGCGTGACCCATGGACATGAGCTAAGGCGGGGATTGCTGGAGGGAAGGGGGGTACTGGTCAGAGGGCCAAGGGGAAAAAGTGGGAAAACTGTAATAGCACAATCAATAAAACATGTATTTAGAAAGCAATGCTATTTGTACTTGCTCTCTGCTCTTCACCTGTAACTGAGTGGTTTCTAACCTGGGAGTCTCATTTTTCAGCACTATCTCATATTTCATTTCAGACTATCTCATCATAGGGTTTTCCATGTAAAGCAAAAAAAAATTTAAAAGAACAAAAATAAGAAAAGAAAATGCAGCAGTGGTTCACCATTGTCTTCTTCTGTTCATTGCTCTTGTCTGTGATGTCACAATTACCAAATGCCTGTGAAATATAAGCATTGTGCGAGTTAACTGAAACTGACTCTAACCCTGACCCTCAGTCTACAGTTTTAAATGCGAATGACACTTTTGGTGAGTAGGAAAGATCATATAAGTTTGACACTGTTTGAAAGGGTTCAACTCTCCTTTACTATAAAACAATTTTAAAATGTGACCAACTGGCTTTGAAAATTGGTCTCATGGTTCTTCTCTTGCTCTTAGTGACAACTGGTTTGGCATTCTCTTTTAACTTGTTTCCTGGTGCCACAAACTTTTACTGGGTTTATTTCTCTAATTCACTGGATTTCTTTTTAATTTCTAACTATGTAACTGGACTTTTCATTTCTAACAACTTGGTCACCATCCTTCCAAAATGCAGTCATGCACTGTGGCGTTTATGGGAATCCTGTGAGCCTCCTCTACTGTCGGTATAATGTTGGTGGCACATTATCTAAAAGCAATGGATCCATGATGCCTGGAAAGTCCATAAAGCAACGTGGTCCATTTGCCTTGTTCGTTAAGTCTGGTAGGTCTCATTTGTACAAATGTTCTTCTTTCTCTGTCTCTTTCTTTTATTTCTTCTCTAACGTGAAAATAAAATATATAGGCCCATTAATCTGCATGGGTCAGCATTTTGATAGGAAACATTCTTGGAAAAGGTAAAATTGTATTTCAGTTGTATATGATATACAAAAGAGGGGCCAAATGCCCAGTCCTTTTCAATTTTAGCAATTATTAAGGTCTAAGTACTAATAAAGGTCTAAGGATTGTTTGTCTTGGGTTATTCTGAAATTTAAGGAAAGATAATGTATGTTGCTATTATTAATCCAGTGGGCTTAAATTAGTTTTAAAAACTGGGCATAGATATTAAGACCTAAGATGAGATAATCACAGAAATTTAGATGATAGCACATACTCTTATTTTTAAGGGGACATTGTGCATAAAAGCTATATTTGATATACATTATTGGAGTTGAATTTTGAGATTCTACTGAATGTTTAATATTTATATGTTCTTTTGAAGTATTTTCAAGCAAAGAGACAATATCAGAGGGGCAAATCTAATGAATTGTGGAAATGGCCATTTACTTTATTAAAAATACTAATAACTCCAGGACCAGGCTTGAAGACTGAGTTTTAAAATAAACAACAGTACTCACATAGACAGGTTTTTTACATACAATAAGTTAATATTCTTTTCTGAATTAGTTTTCTCATCAATTGTTTCTGATTACCTCTTTTTTTAGAAGTCAAAATGTATGAGGCCCAAAGAGAGGAAAAAAGATTAGAAGAGAAGATATTTATATGAATATAACAGTTGCTAATATTATTATAAACAGGAGGGTAAATATTAAATGAAGCATTGGTGGAGTAACTCATGGCAGCCTGTTCTAACGGAATAGTCACTAGAACAATAGCAGAGGAAAGGACATACCTTTGAATTCAGAAGAAAAACCAGTGCCTAATCATTTCAGCTAACATTGACAGGTACATAAGCTATAAATGAAGTTTTAGCATGAGGGTATTGTCATATAATGAAATAAGACTTACTATACGTCTTTTATAAGTTGCCTCCTCTATTTTTTTAAATTCAGAACTTTCAAGTACTCTTTTAAAATTTTGTTGAAAATGGAGTACAGCTTGGTGTGACTTCACAACTGTTTAATGTCCAACTGCTTTCAACAAACTCACAAATTTGTTCCAAAGCCTATTTAAGTTCTTATCAAGCAACAGGAATTCAAAATGCTGATTGGACTAAGGTACTTTGAATACAACTTCTATTAATCATGATATGAATTCTTTCTTGAGGCATTCTGGGTAAAGCAATGTAATGACTTAAAAATTTAAATACAGAGTTGTTAGGTGTAAACTAGCAGTTCTTTGAAGAGGGGAGAGGGAAAAAATGGGGAGTTTTGAAGAGCACCTTAAAAGGTGACAGGAAATACACAATATGAGAGATTTTTATATAGAATATTTATAGGAATGTACATATTTTGGCAGCAGTGTGTCCATTCTAGGGATTTTCAAGAACTAGTCATAAATTATACGTTTTTTGTTTAACTTCTCTTTCTTCAAATTAGTTTATAAGTTATCCCGCAAAATGTACGTTATAAATGGCATAGCTCAAAATGTGGGTGTAAAGGCTAATAATTCCAGGAAGAATCAAAGGTGGATTTAGCAATGAACTATAGTGCACAGGTCTAAAGAATGTCACTGTAGCTTTTCCTAATGCCCTTTTCCAATAATGAAGTGTTAGTTACAAATTGCATTATAGGTGAGTACAAAACAAACAAATGGCGATTGCATATATGTATTTACTAATACCTGAAAATAAAAATAAAGAAGAGGAATACAATTCAGATGACCCTGGGAATGTTGTACAAGTAAATTATGAAGATTAGCTAGTCAAGCACTAGACAAAAAGTTTAAACAAAAGGAAAGTTTCTCAACTCTTAGGATTAAAATTTTATTTTCTTATAAAAGGAAACATAAGAAACAATTGTGGTCCTGAAACAGAATGCTCAAAAAAAGAGTTGGGATTGAGGGTTGGGGGGAACCCAAAGTATTTTAATACATGTTGCCATCTGAAATTCTGCTCGATGTTGCAATTTTCCAGCATGCTGTAAAGGTGGAAAAGAGAATTAAGAGGGTTAGAAACGTTAAAGGAAATATTCTGATTTTAATAACAGGAATCAAGAAATATGGAACGAAGTCACTGTCTGCCTTTATTATTCTTTATAAAGGTTATGAGTGGAAGGCTGAGCCGCATGAGAGTCTCTGTGGCGCAATCGGTTAGCGCGTTCGGCTGTTAACCGAAAGGTTGGTGGTTCGAGCCCACCCAGGGACGCTAAGCTTTTATTTTCCATGGCTTCTTATCACCTATGACTTACGGCTTTTGCACAGATCTCTGAGTGCGGACCAGCGGGATACCCTGGAGGTGGATTTCCAGGGAACGGAGAAAAAAAACCGGGGATCTCGCTTCACCACTCTCCCCGGGGGCAGCTCTTCAGCTTGTCGTGCTGGGGATCCCTCCGCGGGCCGCCTGCTCTTCCCCGCGGCTGGGCGGGCTCTTCCCACCTCCGCGCAGGGGCCGGTAGGTTCAGCCCCTCGCAGCCCCCGCCTCCTCTCACTTCCACTCTCCCTTCCCGGGCTCTAACCCCTTCCTGCCCACAGACGCCTCCTTCACCTCCCCCTTTTCTTGTCCGTACCGGTTCCCTCCGGCCTCGCCAGGCTCCCAGGGGCTCCAGGCGGCCCGCGGGCCCCACTCCGGGAGCCGGGGCAGAGCTGGAGCGGCTCCACCTCGGGACCCCAGAAACGTCAGAGGTCGCCCAGAAATAGGGACTTCAGGACTGTCCATTTCAAGCTCTAAATTGATTGAAAACTCGTGCAGCATTTTGTCTGGTCCCCGTCAGTGTAAACATATTTTCATACTCCCTTTTACTAACTATTCTTGGTATATTGGTAAATTCAGAAATGTTTGGCACAAGGTGTCTTTGTGAACATTATTGTCAGAACATTTATATGTTATATTTTACTTTTCCTACTAAGTGCTAGAATTTTATAGCGAATGGAGTAAACCTACCTGAAAATTTTCCCATCTGTTCAGAAAGGGAGAAAACGTTTTCTCTTCCTTTATTTTTTTTACAGCTGTGTGATTGTTAACCTCCAAAATAAAATGAGAAAGATTAAAAGTGAAACTGCTAGAGTATTTTGTTTTGACATTCCATAAGCATATTATACAATTTATTTTACAAAATGCACAACTCCCTCAAAATAGTTACTTGTACTTTATTCTCCACATGGTACCTTTAAGAAGTGATCATAGTTGTTTTTATAATAACTATTGTCTTGAGTATAGATTATAGAAATTTGAAACACAGTTCTGGAGATAAGTGGTATGTCTTATTCCTGAAAACATATATTTATGCTCTTTATATTTCCCTCAGGTTTACATTTTAATGAAGGCTAACATTTATTGAGTGCTTACTAGTTGCCTGGCATTGTTCTAAGTGCTTTCATGGATGAGTGTATGTCGCCCTCACAACAGCCTTCAAGGTAAGTGCTATTGTTGCCCGTGCACAGATCAGCCAGCTGAAGTACCCATGGAATCCAATCATTTGCCTGAAGTCGCAGTTTGTATCCTAGCACTGTACATATTTTAAACCAGGTAGTTAGACTCCAAAGCCCATGGTCCTTGGTGGAAACATTCTGCTTAGAGTCATGTGTAGGAAGCACAAATTTCCTAAGTAGGTGATTGCAGGTGATGGTAAGCTGTTTCACTCCTACCTCCGATTCTTGATTCCCAGGCCCCTATATGTATTGCAGACATAGCACCCTATACTCATCACTGATTTCAGGTGTATGCGATGTCCCAAAAGGTGGCTATCCAGGGTAACATCTCTAAGCTGGCTTTGGCTCAGTCGAGTCTTTAAGAAGCCATTCCACTTGCTCTATCAGGCCAGCAGGTTCTGGGTCCTGCAGTAAACGAAAGGATAAGTTGCTCCCGTGGACATATTCCCACTGTTGCTCCTTCTCTGAAGAACAGTGGCTTGATGTCATGTCATATGGATTTCCATGTCACTGATTGAGCACCAGTCCTTAGACAGTGTTAGTTAAGGTTTTGTGGGTGCCAAGGGAATCTGTACCTGGAGTGATGTAGAGTCACTGCTCCTTCTAGTGTGGGAATGGTCCCATGCAATCTATTTGCTATCGAGTGACCAATTGGTTCCCTTGACTGGTTGCCGTATTGTCAGGGTTGGTGTTAGTCTATGCTGTTGGCAGACTGACATGCCGCAGAGGCAGCGACTGCTCAGCCCTGGCTGTCAGGCCTATGCATAGCCTCATCCTTAGCACCTTGGCTAGTCCATTCATGAGCTCATTAAATCAGCACTGCGGTGGCTGGTGACAGATGCTGGCGGACATAATCTATCTGAGGTGTTCTGTGAGTGTCTCTTTTATGGTGGATGCTTTCTTGTAGGAGTTAATATGCAATGCAAAGAACTTCACATTTCATATTCACTCCTGTTGGCTCATCCACATCCCTCTTCCCCAAACTTCCGTATCCTAATTGTTTATTATCTGTTGCTGCATAACAAACCACCCAAAACTTAGTTTACAGTTCAGTTATATGATATGATTTTGTGTTTTGGTCTGGGCTCGTCTGGGGGGCGTCTCTACTGATGTCACATGAGGTCTTCCACACAGATTCACTCAGGTGGGGCTGGGCTGGATGTCTGGTGCCTCAGTGCTCCTCCTTGTGGCCATTCCTTCCAAGATGGCAAGACAGCCAGAACTTCACATTCTGGCTCAAGGGTCAAAGAAGGAGTGGAAGCTGCTTAGACTTCTTAATGCCTGGTTTCAAAAGTCCTCACATTCTGTTAGTCAGTGCAAGCACAGGCCCCAGACCAGATTCAGTGGGATGTAGGTGCTGTTTTATATGGCAGGAGCAGTATGTGCATGCAGGGAGGGGCAGAATTTCTTAGGGTTGTTCTTGAAGAATAGCTGCCACAGTCCACTTCTGGCCACAGGTCACATTTCTCCCTCATAGAAAACATGATATACTCTCCCCCAAAGTAAAAGTTTCATACATTATGGCAGGAGTGTCAAACTCATTTTCACCGGGGGCACATCAGCCTTGCAGTTGCCTTCAAAGGGCTGAATGTAATTTCAACTCCTTAACAGTTAAGGTCTAGTTACATTTACACAGTCCTAAAATTATTTTGGCCCTTTGAAGGCAACTGAGAGGCTGATGTGGCCCCTGGTGAAAATGAATTTGACATCCCAGCATTATGGCATCTGCTTGAATCCAGGGCCTCATCATCTAAATCAGCTGTGTGAGTTGATGGGGCCTGTCAAGTGTGTTTCCTTGGGTATAACTCCTTAGGAGTAATTTCTCTTGTTCTAAGGAACTCTAAATGAAAGAGTTAAGTTACTTGTTCAACATTTACCAATGACGAGGCAGTAACAGAAAGTTGGAATAGACAAAAAGGGGGAAACACAGCAGTCACTGATTCATAATAATTTTGAAATCCAGCAGGGTATGTGTGTGCCAGTCCTTTGTTGTAGAATGGTCCCGATCTGTGGGAATAGTGCCCACACCCTTAGGCTCTGCCCTCTGACTCATCCTTCCTTTTCCATTATAAATGGTCTCCCTTTGAAGCAGTTTCCTTAGCTTGCTTACAGCTGGTAGCAGTTTGAGGGCCCAGAGACTTCTTTTCATTATGAATTGTCTATCTCTTCTGTACAAATGGATTCTGTTTCCTTAAACACATTATTGTGTTTTGTTTGTATCAAATGGTAACAACCCCATTTGGTAAAAGCCGTACCTATACTTCTTTCTGAAATAGGGTTGTGAAGCTGCTCCAGGGAACTTCCTTATGATTCTCAGAAGCCCCGGTGGGTGGCCAGTTGAGAAGCTGTGCGAGGCATGCCCGTAGTATTCACAGGAGCCTTTTTGATCAGCTGAAAGGCTCTTTGATGCATCACCTGAAAGTGTAAAACACTTTCAGCCAAGTATCTTACAGTCCCATCCTTGATCTGAACTTTAGACTGAGGTATGTTTTAATTTCTGTATACTGGATTTGACTCCTCCCACCCCCGCAATACATTCTTACCTCGAAAGGCTTTTGTCATCCAAAGAAACAATATTTCCTTAAAACCCAGTAAGTCCTGTTTTCTTTATATTTCCTTTAAATTCTGCTTCAAAACTGTATACCTGTACACTTCTTTTTATCTCTTATTACTCATGTACTTTTACACAGGCAGCTAAAAACAAAAACAGCAGAGCTCTCAACAGTTTTCTTATAAACATTCTCAGCCAGGCCCAGGAGTTCCTTAGGTACCTTTTCTATTTCCCACCTCATTGCAGGTGACCACTGTGTTGTTTGTGTGTGTGCCACATTTATTGATGCATAATAATACTCAGGTCCCCTTTCCTTTAGCAACTTTATCATTGTCTTTCAGGCCTTCATTAATGGTCTCTTTAAGGAGCTCCATCTTCTCTCTACCCCTCGTCCCAAAGCTAATGCCAATGTTTTAGTTTCTTATTAAGACAGACACCATTTCCAGATACCAAGTTTTGTTTTAGTTATTGATCATTGCAAAATAAACCACTAAAAACTTCAGTGGCTTAAAATAACAACCATTTTGTCTTTAATCTCTTGATTCCATAAACTGATGGGGCTCAGCTAAGCAATGCCTTCACTGGTATGACTTGGGGTCTCTCCTTTGACCCTGTCAGATTGAGGCTGGGACTGGATAAATGGCACTTCAGTACTTTTTCCTGTAGCCTCTTTCTCCACATGACATCTCATCCTTCAGGGTTTCTCCAGAGGGCCTCTCTCTCCAGCAGGGTAGCCCGGTTTTCTTTAAATGGCAGCTGAGGGCTCCAAGAGGGAGTATGGAAGTTACTAGGCTTTCTTAATGCCTGGGAATAGAAATCTCAAAATGTTATTTCCTCTGCATTCTATTGCTCAGAGCAATTATAGGCTGCGCCCCGATTCACAAGGAGAGAACGTAAGCTTCACCTGTTGATGAGACTAGAGACATGAACATTAAGGGAGCTACAGAATTATTTATGGTCTTCTTTAAGAACTTGCTTCCATGCCAATCTCCCCATCTTTCACCTTCACAGACTCAGACTAACCAGCCAAGCCACTCAACACTGCCATCATTTGTATATATCATCATCTTGGGCTGTTTTTCTCTCCATTCAGAGGTACCTCCTGAAACTCATTGGAATACTGTTTGTCCTTGCTGTTGTCCTTCAGGACTACTCCTGAGTGGGGCAGTAGCATAGTTGCTATCTATTTTTGGCATGTACCCATATACTGATATGACCCAGTTATGACTATATTCAGCCTTTTTCCTCCTTTGTCATCTGGTCACAACAGATTTCCTCCCACCACCCACCCTGATTTGGTCAGAGATGTCAGCTAAGGGAGAGGCGCTCAGTAACACAGGTATGTGTCATGGGGTTTAGGCTATCTACTCGTGTGGTTTACTTATCTCCTTTGACCCTGATCCCAGATGTATCACTGTCACATTACAATGGACTGCTGTTAGGCCTGCTCAACTTTATGACATTGTGGCCCTTGATGGGACTTATCTCAGGAATGCCATTTCTGGTCTCATGATCACTCAATGACCTGTGATCAGGCACTATACTATTAAGGTCCAGCAGCACATTCAAAGATGGTTTTTTAATGGTGTGTAACTATTTGCTGTAGATGGCAAATGGCCTTATTCCAGAAGTCTAGGGGTCTATATTGTGATTCTCATTTTTGGAGTTGCCATTAGCTCCAGAAGACATCTTTTCCCACCAAAGATACATCTATCACTGTAGAGTATGTCCCGTTCTGCGGCCCAAGTGGAAGGGCTGCTTGCATTGCTGCCCAGACTTACTGTAATGCCTTTTCCTGCTCTGGACCCTACTCAGAACTGACAGCCTTTTCCGTACCTGATAAATATAGGGGTGGGAAAAAGTAGGTTTACAGTTGTGAGTACTCAAACACACAGAGTTTATACTTGTGTTACTAATTAATTAGTGTATTATTTGTTTATTTGTATAGTATACCATTGTGACATACTTTTGAGTTAATAAAGCTGTGGTAGTAATCATAACCTGCATGTCTTTTTCCATATGAACAACTGTAAACCTACTTTTGCCAACCTCTGTAGGTTGAAGTACTATTCCTGAATGTGGAACCTGAAGAGCCCTAGCAGGAGTTTTGCTATTTTCTTACTGGTGGAAAGCGTGAAACTCAGTATTTTGCCAATACTTTTGGAAGTGATGCTCCAGACCCTATGAGTACTAATAACTTCACTATCATGGTGTCCCCTGAATGTCTGTGGGATTCATTCCTACCCTCTGGACTGTGTGTGTCTTACCAAGGCCTCCGACATGCTTTGCCTTTTTGCTTATATGGTCTGCCTTACTCTATTTCCATATAACAATGATGATGAAAAAAATTGAAAAAAGTTTACTTGGTATATATCTTCTACTGCTGCAGCATTATATAAGATAAGGAATCAAATTTTTAATTTCTTATTTATTTTTATTTTTAAAAAATTTTCAACTATAGTTAATGTAAAATATTATATTAGTTTCAGGTGTGCAACATAGCAATTAGATATTTCTATACCTTATGAAGTGGTCACTGCAATAAATCTAGTCCCCATCTGTCAACATACATAGGTATTATAATATTATTGTCTACATTTTAAGGAATCAGATTTTTATAAACCATTTGAAAACTGTGTGTCTTAGGAATTTGGAAAGGCAAGTGAATTATTATTTCTGTTGTACTCTCTAACATCTTGAAATGTAATGTAAGATATTGTAGGACAACAGAAAAATGGACAGTTTAAGTAATTTATCAGTTAATTAAATTAACTGTCTCTTTTTGTGGCTAAAATAAGCTTTAGAAAACTCATGAAATCCTTTTTTACCCAGAGGAACCTACCGAGTGCGC
This sequence comes from Artibeus jamaicensis, assembly GCF_021234435.1. Lineage (NCBI taxonomy): Eukaryota > Metazoa > Chordata > Mammalia > Chiroptera > Phyllostomidae > Artibeus > Artibeus jamaicensis. Next base: position 3,761,293 of record NW_026521995.1, on the reverse strand, counting down.
TACAGGTGTGCACCACGTGTGGTTGATGCCACTGGGAACACCAGCCCTACTTTTTAATTATCCAAATAGTCAAGAGTACAGTGATGTTTTTAGTAAAGACCCTCCATTTTAACCATCTAATATATCTATTCACAATAAAAATGTGCAGACTTTTATAAATATAAATTATTGTTAGTTAAATTAAATGTATGATTAACTAAATTTTGAAGACATGGGGTTAAGAAGTGACATTGTCAAATGCATGCACCTTTATTTTTTCAATTTTATTTTTTATTGTATTTATTGGGGTGACATTGGTTAATAAAATTATATAGGTCTCAGTTGTACAGTTCCATAATACACCACCTGTATATTTCACTGTGTGTTTGTCACCCCAAGTCAGGTCTCCTTTCATCACCATTTATCCTCCCTTTACTATCTTCTGTATCTACCTCATCTCCCTTTCCCTCTGGAAGTCACCATAATGTTTTCTGTGCCTATGAATTTTTCTTTTCCCTCCCCTCTGACACCTGTCAGTCTGTTCTCCATCTATGAGGAGTCTGTTTCTGTTTTTTTTGTTAGTTTATTCATTAGATTCCACATGAGTGAAATCATACTTGTGTTTCTCATAGCTTATTGAGGAGCTTATTTTACTTAGCATAATGCTCTTCAGGTACATCCATCCTATTGCACAAGGTAAGATTCTCTTCTTTGATATGGCCAAGTAGTATTCCATTGTGTAAATGTACAACAGCTTTTTCGTCAACTCATTCACTAATGCAGAGGACCCCAACCTTTTTGGCACCAGGGACCAGTTTCATGGAAGACAATTTTTCCATGGATGGAGCAGGGTGTCTAGGGATGGAATGGTTTCAGGATAATTCAAGCACATGACATTCAAGCTCACCTCCTGCTGTGCAGCCTGGTTGTTTAACAGGATGGACTGATACTGGTCTGCAGCCCAGAGGTTAGGAACCCCTACACTAATGGACATTTGAGATGCTTCCAAATCTTAGCTATTGTAAATAATGCTGCAATGAACATAAGAGTCATATACACTTTCAAATTAGTGTTTTCGATGTTTTTGGATATATTACCAGAAATAAAATTTCTGGGTCATAAGGCAGTTTCATTTTCAACTTTTTCAGGTAACTCTGCACTGCTTTCCACAGTGGTTGCACCAATCTGCATTTCCATCAACACTGAATGAGGGTTCCCACATCTTGCCAACACTTGTTGTTTGTTCATTTATTGATGATAGCCATTCTGAAAGGTGGGAGGCGATATCTTATTGTGGTTTAAATTTGTATTTCTCTGATGATTAGTGAGATTAAGCATCTTTTCATATGTCAATTGGCCATCTGTATGTCCTCTTTGGAGATTGTCTATTTAGATCCTTTGCTCATTTTTTATTGGATTATTTAATTTTTTGTGTTGACTTTTATGAGTCTTTTATAAATTTTAGATATTAACCTTTTCTCAGATGTGTCATTGGTGAATATGTTCTCCCATTCAGTGGATTGTGTTGATTTTGTTGATAGTTTCCTTTGTTGTGCAAAAACTTTTTAGTTTGCTGTAGTCCCATTTATTTATTTTTCCTTTTGTGTCCCTTGCCTAAGAAGATCTATAATAAAAATATTACCATGAAAAATGTCCATGATTTTATTGTCTGTGTTTTCTTCTAGGATTTTTATGGTTTCAAGTTTAGCACTTAGGTCTTTAATACATTTTGAGTTTATTCTTGTACACGAAATAAGATGGCAGTCTAAGTTTACTTTTTTTTTTACATGTATATGTGCAGTTTTCTCAATACCATTTATGGGATGGACTATCTTCACACTATTGTATATTTTTGGGTCCCTTGTCAAATATTAATTTATATAAAGGTGTGGATTGATATAGAAAGGCTGCCTATTTTATGCAATTTATCTATATGTCTGTTTTCATGCCAATACCATGCTGTTTTGACTACTATGGCCTTGGAGTATAGTTTGATATCAGGTAGCGTAATTCTTCAACTTTATTCTTCTTTCTCAAGATTTCCATGGCTATTTGGAGTCTTTTGTGGTTCCATATACATTTTTGTAGTGTTTCTTCTAGTTTTGTGAAACATGTCATTGATATCTTGATAGAAATTGTATTGTATCTATAGATTGCTTTGGGTAGTATGGACATTGTAATGTTGTTAATTCTTTTTATCCATGAACACAGTGTGTGCTTCCACTTATTTTTATTTTCTTCTTTTTTTTTCAGTTTCTTATAATATTCTAAGTACAGGTCTTTTACACCCTTGGTTAAATTTATTCCTATGTATTTTATTTTGTGTGGAGTAATTGTGAGTGAAACAGTTTTCTTAGTTTCTCTTTCTGATTGTTCATTATTGGTATATAAAAATGCAACTCTATTCTGGATATTTATTTAGTATCCTGCTACTTTACTGAATTTAGTTATCAGTTCTAGTAGTTTTTTGGTAGAATCTTTAGGGTTCTCTATATACAGTATCATGTCATCTGTAAATAATGATAGTTTTACTTCTTTCTTTCCAATTTATGTGCCTTTTATTTCTTCTTATTGTCTGATTGCTGTAGCCAGGACTTCCAGTACTATTTTGAGTAAGAGTGGTGAAAACAGACATAACTGTCTTGTTCCCAAACTTAAGAGAAACACTTGTAATCTTTGCCCATTGGGTATGATGTTGGCTGTGAGTTTGTCATATATGGTCTTTATTATGTTGAGGTATGTTTTCTCTATGACCTCTTTCACATGAGTTTTTACCCTAAATGGGTGCCGGATTTCATCAGATGCTTTTTCTGCATCTATTGATATGATCATGTGGTTTTTATACTTTATTTTGTTTATGCAGTATATCTCATTTATTGATTTGAGGATATTGTACCAACCTTCGCAATTTTTCTTGTTTCTTGAAATAGGCCTGTAATGCCAAGAATTTTCCTCTTAGTATTGCTGTTGCCATGTTCCATAGACTTGGGGTTCTCGTATTCTCATCTTTTGTTTTAAGGTATATTTTGATTTTTTCCTTAATTTTATTGTTAGTCCATCCATTGTTTAGTAACATGTTATTTAGCTTTTATGTCTTGGTGTGGTTTTTAGTTTTTTTCTTTTGATTGATTTCTAGTTTCTTACCATTATGGTCATAAAAGTGCTTGATATAATTTCAGTCTTCTTAAATTCATTGAGACTTGTTTTGTGTCTTAACACATGGTCTATCCTAAAAAAAAGTACTGTACGTGGCCTTGAAAAGAATGTATATTGTGCTGCTTTGTGGTGAAATGCTATGAAGATACTTATTAAATCCATCTGATTTAGTGTATCATTCAAGGCCACTGGTTTCCATTGATTTTCTGTCTGGAAGATCTATCCATTGATGTCAATGGGATGTTAAAAGTATCTACTACATCTGTATTACTGCCAGTCTTTTCCTTTATGTCCATCAAGGTTTGCTTTACTTTTTTAGGTGCTCCCATGTTGGGTGCATAAATGTTTACAAGGGTTGTATTCTCTTGTTGGATCGCTCTTTTCTCATTACGTAGTGTCCTTCTTTGTCTTTTAGTATAGTTTTTGTTTAAAGGTTATTTTGTCAGATGTAAGTATTGCTACCCCAGCTTTTTTTTCCTTTCCATTTGCATGAAATTTCTTTATCAGTTTTCTTTTAGTCTGTGTGTATGTTTTGTGATTACTGATAGGTATGTATTAATTGCTATTTGATTTTTTAATTTATTGACTCTTTTTTAAGAGGGAGAGGGGGAGAGAAAGAAACATTGATTATTGTTTCACTTATTTATGCACTTGTTGGCTGATTCCTGTGTGTGCCCTGACTGGGAATCAAACCAAAAACCTTGGGGTATCAGGACAATACTCTAACCAACTGAGCTACTTGGTGAGGGCCATTTTATGCTTTTAGCTATGTTCCTCTGTTTTTCCCCTTCTTTTCTTTCTTCTTTTCAAAGCATGTCCTTTAAAATTTATTGTTAATGCTTCCTGTGGTTAGCACCTCCCTTAGGGTGGTAATAAACTCCCTTAGCTTTTTCTTGTCTGGAAAGCTCTTTTTTACTCCTTCAGTTTTAAATGGTAGTCTTGCTGGGTAAAGAAGTCTTGGTTGTAGGTCCTTGCTTTTCAACACTTTAAATATTCTGTGCCAATTCCTTCTGACCTGAAATCAACAGACAGTCTTATGGGAACTCACTTGTAGGTAACTAACTGTCTTTGTCTTGTGGCTTTTAAGACTTTTTAACCTTTGCCATTTTAATTATTATGTGTCTTGGTGTAGGCCTCTTTGGGTTCATCTCATGTGGAACTTTCTGCACTTCCCGAACTTGTGTGTCTTTTCCCTTCACCAGGTTAGAGACATTTTAGTCATTATTTCTTCAAATACATTCTTGATCTCTTGCTCTCTCTCTTCCCCTTCTGGCACCCTATAATACAGTTGTTTTTATATCTTGTGTTGTCTTAAATGCCCCTTATACTATCCCTATTGAAATTTTTTTCTTTTTGCTGCTCCGAATGGGTGTTTTTTTCTTTGTCTTCCAAATCATTCATTTGATCCTCTGCTTCATCCGTCCTACCCTTTATTCCTTCCAGTGTATTCTTCACTTCAGATACCATATTCTTTATTTCTGATGGTTCCTTTTTGATGGTTTATATTTCCTTTTTCGTGCTGTTGAACATCCTTATAACTATTACTTTGAAGTCTATAGCTGTTGAATTGCTTGCATCCATTTTATTTAGCTCTTTTTTTTTTCTGGAGATTTGTCCTATTCTTTCATTTGGTGCCTGTTTCTTTGTTTTTTAAATTTAATCCCCACCTGATGATATATTCTTAATGATTTTAGAAAGCAAGGATGAGGGAGACAGATAGAGAGAGAAACATTACTGTGGAGGAGACACATCAATCCACTGCCTCCCATATGTGCCTTGGCCAGGGATCAACCCTTTAACCTTTTAGTGTACGAAATGACACTCTGAGCAAGTGAGCCACCCAGACAGGGCTCTTTGTTTCTCCATTTTGACTGCCTCTTTGTGTGTGTGGGTTTTTTTCTATGTATTAAATAGATCTGCCATGACTCCCTGTCTCTTGTGGCATGGCCTAATTTAGTAGATGTCTGGTGGGGTCCAGTAGCACAATCTCCTTGATCACCTGAGCTGGGTGCTCTAGGAATGTTTCTTTTGTGGATTTTGTGAACCCTCCTGTTGCAATTGAGTCTTAAGTGCTATTGGCTCACTTGTGCCTGGAATCAATCCTCAGACTGGGTGACTGTGAGGCTCAACCCCAACCACAGTGTGCAAGTTGAAGTACAGGTGCTAACCACAAGAAGTAAAATTTGCCTCAGCAGGGTTTGATGCCTGCCAAAATCTCCCTTTGGATATGCCACTTGTGAAACATATTGGATCCTGCCGTGATGTTGTCGAAGCTGGGTACTGGGTGTGCTGGTTCTAGGTCACTTGAGAGGGACTCTGGTTCACACCGGTGTCAGACACTGCCTGTAACTGGTCCTGGGCAACCTGTTTGGAGCAGTCTTGATGTGGCTTCTTCTGCAAATCCTTGGTTATAAGACTTCTCTTCAGCTAGTGTTCAGTTAGTTATTCAGGTTGATTGCTGTAATTTTAGTTGTAATTCTAGGTTGGTCCTGGGAGGAGGTGAGTATAGCTTCTGCCTACTCCAGCTGTATCTTTGCTTCCCAAATGCATATACCTTTAAGTGACATTATCTAGCATACCATTAAAGTGTAAGGGAAAATTCACAGTTGCATCTGAACTTATTTTCAGATAATTTGACTTAATACTTATTAGATGTTGCCATTGCCTTAACAAAGCAAAACAAAAATCCTGTTATTTATATGTGCTTTCAGATTGGTAACCACAGCAAAATTCATGACGTTTTGGGATTTTTTTCTTTAATGTATGGGTTTTAGACATTGCTGCTCATGAATCTTTCCTTTTTCCCTTTCAAATGGGAAATTAATGCAAAGGAAATAATTTTTGAGATGTATGGCATATTGCCAAAATCAAAAAAGGTTAAAGATATGAGTAAAGAAAGCATAATACCCTTAATTGCATTAAGTGACTAGACACAAGGATGAAATGAGTTACAGCATAGTTATTAGGTGTCTTCCAGGGGGGAGCTTTAAATGGAATATTGTGATTAGCATTGTGGTTGCTTCAGATTTGAGCTTTTATCATGATCTAGTTTTTAAAGAAGGACATGCAGTATTATATTATAAAAGCTCTTTAATTTCTTAAAACCCTAGAAAGCCTTTAAATGTGACTTAATTAAAGTTCAAATTAGCCTTAAATATGTATCTATGACAGTTTTCAAAAGATGTTTCATATAGCCTTGCTCATCTAATTCACTAATATATTGATGTTATCTTCTCTAGCAATTCTCCTTCAGGGAAGTCACTACATTGCCAGTGAGTTTGGAAACATGTGGGGCATCTTTTGTTCGCACAATGATTGAATATGTGAGTACCACCTAGAGAAGCATGCCAGGTATGCTTGATGGTCCCCAAAGCTTGAGTCAATTCTGCACAAAGACAAAATTTCCTGTATCTTGCTAAAGTTTAAAAAGACACACTGAAAATATCCTACTACATATAAACAGAACTTAATCAACAGAACAAACAAGTGAGCAAAATATAACCAGAAACATGGAAATAAAGAACAAACTTACAGTAACTAGAGGGGAGGGGGAAGAGGGATAACAGGGCAAAGAAGAGGAACGGTTGGCAAGGGACATGTATAAAGGACCCGTGAACAAAGACAACCAGGGGGAAGGATTGAATGTGGGAGGTGGGGGTGGGTGGGATGGGGGAAGGTAGTGGCAGGAAAATGGAGACAACTTCATCTGAACAACAATAAAAAGCATATATAAAAAATAATAACAAAAACAAGAAAGCAAAAAATATCCTACTACAAATATGTCAGTAGCACTTTATTCTGAGGTGGATCTCTTTTGGCAATATACGTGTGGGTCACCTTTTCTTATCTATGCAGCCACTCTCTGTCTTTTGATTAGAGCATTTAATCCATTTACATCTAAGGTTATCATTTATAGGTACTTATTCATTGCCACTTTACTACCTGTGTTCCTCTCTCTCTCTTCTTTTTTTAAAGCAGACCCATTAGCATCATTTCTTGCAGAGCTGGTTTGGTAGAGGTATATTCTTCCAGCCTTCTTTTGTCTGGGAAATTTCTTATTTGGCCTTCCATTTTAGTTGAGAGCCTTGCTGGGCATAGTAGTCTTGGTTGCAGGCCTTTGATTTTCATTACTTAGAATATTTCTTGCCATTTGCTTCTGGCTTGTAGTGTCTCCATTGAGAAGTCAGCTGCTAGCCTTATCAGGGCTCCCTTGTATGTTACTTCCTCTTTCTCCCTTGCTGCCTTCAAGATTCTCTCTTTGTCTTGGAATTTTGCCTTTTATTTATAATGTGTCTTGGAGTAGGCCTCTTTGGGTTCCTCTTTATTGGGACCTTCTATGCTTCTTGGATTTGTGTGACTTTTTCTCTCATCAAATTAGGGAAGTTTTCCATCATTACTTTTTCAAACAGGCTTTCTATCCCTTCCTCTTCTTCTCTTTCTGTATCCCTATTAAATGGATATTATTACATTTCATGTTGTCCCCCTGCAGTTCTTTTAACACATCTTCATTCTTCCTGAGTCTTTTTGCCTTTTCTTCTTCTTTCTGGAAGTTTTTATCTACCTTGTCCTCCAGCTTGCTGATTTGATCCCTGCTTCATCTAGCCTACTTTTGATTCCTTCTACTGTGTTCTTCAATTCAGAAATTATATTCTTCATTTTCTTTTTGACTCTTGTTGATAGTTTCTATCTTATTTTTCATGTTGATATAGTTTGCAGTAAGTTCCTTATAGTGTCCCTATAGTTGTTGGTAATTCTCAGTGAGCTCATTGAATTTCCTTATAACTATTGCTCTGAATTCAATATTTGATAGTTGACTTGCCTCTATTTCATTTATCATTATTTCTGAGGCTTCCTCCTTTCCTTTCATTTAGGTTTTTTTTTGTATTCTTATTCTTTGTGAGACTCTTCTTGTTAGCCTCTGCTTCTTAAATTGATCTGTTCTGACTCCCTTTTTTGTGGTGTGAAATTCTATGGTAGGAGACCTGTGATATTCAGTGATGCAGTCTCCTTGGTCTCCTGAACTTGATGCTCTTGGGATAGTCTTTTATGTTGGCTTTCTGGATGAAATTGGGTTTTGATTATTGTTGGGTCATTCTTTGGTGGGTCCTTCCCTCCAGCTCAATCCATCAAGTCTTTTATGCTGTTGTGCAGGTGTGGCCAGAAGAAAACTACAAAGCCCAGGGAACAAACCCATATCCATAAAAATATCTCCCCCAGCAATCTCAGTATCAACAGCAAATGAATCAGTATTAATAGGGGTGTAAAAAGATGAAGACCATTATAAGAAAGGAGAATAAACTAGAAGTAAACTATAGTATAAATTCTAGTGACTTAATATGCATAAACTTGCTGGATAAGAAATGAATGTTAAGAAGCTATTGCAGGAAAGTAAATATCGCTAACCATGGAGAAGACCACAGTGGGTTTTGTCTTGGTAGCTTCTAATATTTACCACTGTTTTTTTCTTTCTGGAACCGCCTCTGGTGATGTCAGATGTTGACCCCATCTGACCTTAGGCAGCTTGCTCTGAGACTGCCAGGGATCTACTGCCTATGGTTGTCTCCTTCGGTTGTCTGTCTAGTCACTCTGCACTCAGTAGTCAGGCTTAAGCACCACAGAGCCAGGGCCGAGTCTCTCTGTGGGTTGGGGCTATTGTTTCCCCTTAGGCTGCTGGTCCTCAGAGAGGAGTGGTCTTCCCAAGCTCAATGTCTGCTGCCATATGGGGGATGACTCAACACAGGAATTCTGGTGGCTTCTCTCCCAGCTCTCTCCCCAAAACTTCTGTCCCCAGTCTCTCTGCAGGCATCTCTAGCCCACTCAGCTCCTGCCTTTACTAGAACCCCTGGTAAGTGACAGCAAATGGAAATTTGTGCATTGGCCCTTTAAACAGCTCTTTGAATCTCTGGCAATTGGTCTCTGGCAGAGAGCAACTCTGCTGCTTTTCACCACTGGTTGTTATCTGTGTACTTTTTGGGCTCTGGTGTTTTAGGCTGGGGATTCCAGCTTAGAGTTTAAACCCCATTCTTTTCAGGGAGATATAACCGGCCACTTAATTATCCCTCTTGCACTGCCACCTGTGGGCACCCAGCCCTCTTGAGTCTCCACTGCACTCCTTACCAGACAGGTTGTGCTGAAGCTGATTCTTTTGTCTGTCAGAGGTTATAAGGTTTCTCTCTTGCTATTGTTCAATTGTTTGTTCTGGGTAATTTCTCCACAGTTTAGTTTTAATTACAGATTGGTCCTGGCAGGAGGTTAGTGGGCTTCCATTCACTCCTCTGCCATCTTGCCAATATCAGTAGCACTTTAGTAGAAGTGTAAGTCAATAGCCCTTTGTTATAAAGTAATACTGGAAAGTTTTATAAAAAGCTGCACAAAAAGGCTCATAAATGAAATAAATATATTGTATCAGAATAACTGAAACCTTACTCTGCTAATCCTATCTTCATTTAAAATTTGTTTACTTTGTTCATTATTGACTTTTGGCACTAATTTAATATTTCAAAAGATTGTATTAAATATTGTTTATCTTGATTACTGAGTTTGAATTTAAGGAGCCCTTTAAATTTTGTGCCCAAAGTGAGTGCCTCACTTCCCTCGCCCTAATCCCAGTTCTACTGTACACAGTATGATGAAAAGAGTATTAAGTACAGTCAGTTGTGCAGTTACTGAAAAAGCAAATGGATCAACTACATTGTATAATTAAGGGTGTTTGAGAAGCCCTTTACCAAACTAAGATACCAAATATTATTGAGGCACATAAAATGCAGGAATCACACTAAATTTTAATAGATGTTATTTTAAATATTTTATATTACTGGCACTCTTTAATTTTTGTGGTAGAATAAGAAATTAATGATGTGAAGGCCACATACTAAAGTTATTGCTTTGAAAATCATCTATTGTTATTCAGTCTTGTTCTCATGTGTCTCTGACATTTACTATACAACTTCTCTACAGTCTCTTTTATTTACTTATTTTTATAATGTATTTTATTGATTATGCTATTACAGTTGTTCCCTTCCCCCCTTCAGTCCCCTCCACCCTGCACACCCCCTCCTGCCCACATTCCCCCCTTTAGTTAATGTCCATGTGTCATAAGTTCTTTAGCTTCTACATTTCCTATACTACTCTTGCCCTCCCCCTGTCTGTTTTCTCCCCACCATCTATGCTACTTATTCTCTGTACCTTCTCCCTGCCTCTACTCCTCCCACTCCTCTGTTGTTAACCCTCCATGTGATCTCCATTTCTGTGGCTCTGCTCCTGTTTTAGGTGTCTGCTTAGTTTTTGTTTTAAGTGTGGTTGTTAATAACTGTGAGTTTGCTGTCCTTTCACTGTTCATATTTTTTATCTTCTTTTTCTTAGATAAGTCCCTTTAACATTTAATATAATAAGGGGTTGGTGATGATGAACTCCTTTAACTTGACCTTATCTAGGAAATACTTTATCTGCCCTTCTATTCTAAATGAAAGCTTTGCTGGATAGAGCACTTTTAGATGTAGGTCTTTGCCTTTCATGAGTTGGAATACTTCTTTCCAGCCCCTTCTTGCCTGTAAGGTCTCTTTTGAGAAATCCACTGACAGTCTGATGGGAACTCCTTTGTAGATGACTGTTCCCTTATATCTTGCTGCTTCTAGGATTCTCTCCTTCATTTTAATCTTGGCTAATGCAATTATGATGTGCCTTGGTGTGTTCCTTCTTGGATCCAAGTTCTTTGGGACTCTCTGATCTTCCTGGACTTCCTGGAAGTCTATTTCCTTTGCCAGATTGGAGAAGTTCTCCTTTATTATTTATTCAAATAAATTTTTCACCTATTGCTCTTCCTCTTCCTCTTCTGGTATCCCTATAATCTGGATGTTGGAACATTTAAAGATGTCCTGGAGGTTCCTAAGCCTCTCCTCATTCTTTTTGAATTCTTGCTTCTTTATTCTTTTTTGTTTAGTTGTTTCTTTCTTCCTTCTGGTCCACTCCATTGATTTGAGTCCCAGTTTTCTTCCCATCACTATTGGTTTTCTGTGCATTTCCCTTCATTTCACTTAGTGTAGCCTTCATTTTTTCATCTAATTTGCTACCACAATCAACCAGTTTTGTGAGTATCCTGATCACCAGTGTTTTGAACTGTACATCTGATAGGTTGGCTATCTCTTCGTTACTTAAAAGTATTGGCTCTCGGGCTTTGAGCTGTTCTTCTGTTTGAGCCATAATTTTTTGGTCAGGTCACACCTGTTATGTATGAGGGGAGAAGCCTTAGGTGTTCACCAGAGCAGATCAACCCAGTTGCTGAGTTGTGACACTGTATGTGGGGTGGGGTCAGCAAGGGAGCAATGGCATTTGTTCCACTCTCTCTCAGATTTCAGTCCCCTCTGCCACTTCCCACAAGGGAACTGGGCTCTTCTGGTGCTGGTTCCCAGGTGGGTGGGCTTGTGTACATTCTAGGACCCTGTGAGTCTCTCTAATGAATTCTCCTGTGAGGCTGGGAATCTCTCCTGGCACCTTTTCTTTTTTTGTTGTTGTTGTTTAAATTTTTTTATTGATTATGCTGTTACAGTTGTTCTATTCCCCCTTTCATTCCCCTCCACCCTACCCCCCATCCCCACCATTACCCATCCTTTAGTTTATGACCATGTGTCTCAAGTCCTTTAGATTCTATATTTCCCATGCTATTCTTGCCCCCCCTTCTATTTTCTATCTACTGTCTATGCTACTTATTTTCTATACCTTCTCCCCTCTTCTCCTCCTCCCACTCCCCTGTTGCTAACCCTCCTTGAGATCTTCATTTCTATGTTTCCACTCCTGATCTAGCTGTCCTTTTAGTTTGCTTTCGTTTTAGGTGTGGTTGTTAATAACTGTGAGTTTGTTGTCCTTTCACTGTTCATGTTTCTTTAACTTCTTTTTCTTAGATAAGTCCCTTTAACATTTCATATAATAAGGGCTTGGTGATGATGAACTCCTTGAATTTAATCTTATCTGAGAAGCACTTTATCTGTCCTTCCATTCTAAATGAAAATCCTGGCACCTTTTCAGTTGGTGGTTTTAGGCTTTATTTCCTGGCGCTGGAGCCCTAGGTTGCATGGTCTGTCTTGCTGCCATTTTTGCCTAGTTTATCTGCACGCAAATGTGTGACGGTGTCAGCCCCGCACCACCTATGCTCCCGGATCTGGCAGCCACTGCCTTTTCTGGCCATGACCCCTCTCCACAGGCCACTGACTCCACCCCTCTTACCAGTCTGGTTGAATGGTTGTTGGACTTCTATACAGTTCAATTTTCTGTCTGTTCTGGTTGTGTTTTGTTTCTAAATCTTTGTTGTCCTTAATTTTGGTTGTGCAAGGAGGCACAGTGTTTCCACCTACACCTCCATCTTGGCCAGAAGTCCTCTTTTGTTTACTTCTTAAAAATTCATCTAATTTCTCTATGGTATTGACAGATGTGATCTCCAAAATCTTTTTAAGTACTGGAGCCTGAATATATGCTTTGACATGTGGTGGAATTTTTAAATAATTGATATATTTTCTATAGTCATATAGAGAACAATTTTTTAAAGATTTTATTTATTTATTTTTAGAGGGTAAGGGAAGGAGAGAGAGAGAGAAACACCAATGCATGGCTGCCTCTGGTGTGTCCCCTGCTGGAAACTGGCCTGCAATCCAGGCATGTGCCCCAACTGGGAATCAAACCGCGGCTGCCCAGCTCACAGGCCCATGCTCAATCCACTGAGCTATACCAGCCAGGGAGAGAACTATTTTGATTGTATAATTTATAGATAATGTTCAGGCCATTTTGAGAATATTTTATTTTCTCTCTAACTTAAATTATTTTTTCTTACTATATACAATTATATCTGAAGTGTAATTACTTATCCTAATACTTTTTTTTTGTTGTCGTTGTTGTTCTGGTGTCCTATTATATCTATGTTCATTTTGGTTTATCTCTTTTATGAAGTGACTTATCTTTTTTAAATTAAAACTTAATCTTTAAGTGAATATAATAATCTAGCTATTTTATTAGCTGTTTTAGTGTGGTCAGTCTGATTATTTACATATTGAAATACATATTTTATAAATTACTTTTCTTCTATTTCTCCATTAAATTATTGTTGAGATGCTATTTTCATTTTTAAAACACTGTATAATTAGATTATATTGTCTAAGAATTTCACTTGAAGATATGTGATAGTTTCTAAAGATTGTCATAACAATCTCTCTTATCCTACAATTTCTTGTACAATATATAGACATTAAGAGGTGTCATCTGTTTCTCCTTGCTTTGAATTTGGGCTGGCTCTGTGACCTGTTTTGACCAATAGAATGCAGTAAGAGTGATGCTGTATAACTTTAGGAGGCTCGGCCTTAGGAGATTTGCAGCTTCCACCTTTGCTTTCAGAGCACACAACTCTTTAGAACCCAGCTTCCATGTTATGAAAATGCCTGAACAGTCACCTGAATAGGCCCTACCTGGAGGAGAAATGAGGCCTCATGCTTAACAGGCCCAGCTGAGCTCCCAGACAGCAGCTAATTGCCAGTAATGTGAGGCCATTTAAGCCTCTTAACTGTCCCTGAGCCCTATTTGACACCACATCAAGCAGAGCTGTCCGGTGTACCCACAGAATCCTGAGGAGTGATTGCTATTTGGGATGGTTTATTCACTGCAATAGACAGTAGGCTATTAAAACAGACATTAGCGATTATTTGTTGTAAGAAAGGAATATTAAATCTGACCTTGTGGAGAGCTGCTGTCACCAAAGGAAAACACTTAATAATTAGGAATTTTAAAGGATTCACCAACTTGCATTTATTTTCTAATAGGAGACAATTTAGATTAAAAACTAATCAATACCCAAATTTAACAAAAGAGCCAACAAGCCAGAAACCTGACACGTCCATGTCTGAATTTTTCTTATTTCCTCCTATTTTGTTTCATTAAGAAATGAATTATTCTCTACTGAAAGACAAAAAACATGGCAAGGTAAGGTATAAGTCAATGATTGTCTACTTGTGGATCAAAAACTGCCAGAGTCCCTTGATCTTTATGCTCACCACTTACTGTCTGTGTGCTAAATCTCAATATGTTACAATCTCACATGTTATAATTAGGAAAATACAAATTCACTCAAAAGCATTACTAATTCTGTAGTGTGTGTGTGTATATATATATATATATATATATATATATATATATATATATATTCATATTCGGTTGTGGATATATTTAACACATTAACACAGAGTTCCACTATTTAACATTTGGAAAAACCATTGGTGGAGGTCTGTACATCCAGCTGCTACTGGATATGTAACTACTAATATTTCTTCACTAATCACTGTGTGTTGTTTATTTGGTTTTATGGGCCTTGAAATCATTTAATTTAATCTTGCAAACTGAACAGCAAGTGTAGGAAAATTAACTCCATCAAGTTTGAGCCCTGGCCAGATAGGTCAGTTGGTAGAAGCATCATCCTGGTGTGCCAAGGTTGAGGGTTTGATCCCCTATCAGGGCATATATGAGAATAAACCAGTGAACACATAAATAGGTGGAACAACAAATTGATGTTTCTCTTTCTCTTTCTGTCTCTCTCTCTCTCAAATAAATTTTAAAAAATTAAAAAATAGAAAGAAAATTTGAAGAAGCAATTTCAGCGGCCATCGTAAGGTAATAGAGCCCATAAATAACCACCATAAAGAAATTGCTTCATGAAAGCATTTTGGAATGGACAGACTTTTGTGTGAAAGCCACTGGGAGAAAATGAAAAAGCTAGCACATGTGCATGAATGAATGGAAATCTGTAGTAATCTGTGGTATTTGTTTTGGAAGCTGTATACAAATAAGGACATGTTTCTGGAAGTCTTATATAATCAGTAAATATATAATGAATTTAGGCATACCTTTTAATATTTTTATAGAGCTTTGTAATTTTCAAAGAATTTTTCTATTATCTACTCCATAGGAGTGTCATGAGGATATATTGAGATATTATTCTCTCCATTCTTAGACCAGGATACTAGGGCCCTAACGAGGAGCGGTTATTTGATGAGAGTGCCGAAGTGCAACAGAACTAGGGCAGGAGCTTAAGTCTCTGAATCTTCACCTAGTACTTTTAGAGCAAAAATGCTTTTTATGATCAAAAACTGTAAAATATGTTTTTTGTCATGTGTGCACACTGGATTAGCCAATCCTGTAATAGTAGCTTGATATAATTAGCCAGGGAGAACTTGGTGGAGTACCCATGTGATGTGATATGTATATCACAATGTGAACAAAACCAAGATGAACATCACTGTTTTGAAGTCTTACATATTAAAGTAACTTCCCATGATTAGTGTTCTTATTCTTTGATGTGGACAATCAATATTTTCTTAATTTTTAAAAGAAATGTTTCCTTTTTTTGTTTAATCTTTATTCTGTATCATCCTAATTAAGGAGTTCTTTTTTGGTTTTTAAAAGATTTTATTTATTTATTTATTTACTTACTTACTTACTTATTTTTTAGAGAGACAGGAAGGGAGGGAGAAAGGGAGAAAGAGAAACATCAATGTGTGGTTGCCTCCCATGCATCCCCCACTGGGAACCTAGCCCACAACCCAGGCTTTTGCCCTGACTGGGAATTGAACTGGCTACCCCTTGGTTTACAGGCCCACTCTCAATCCACTGAGCTATACCAGCCAGGTCAATATTTTCTTAATAGAGAGAATGAATAAAAACATCTTAGAAACCCATTAATGCTATATTATCATTAACTTGTAACATACAATGAAAGACAGTGTGTTTACTTTGTGATTTCATCTTCAAGACAAGTCCTGTGGTCTGCCATTGTCAGGCACTGGGTGATCCCTAGAACTACCTAGTGTCACCTTCCACTGAGGACTAGTTGCATATTAAATTCACTTTTTTCATGATTTAAACATAGACCAACAGAGAGGTATAAAAATGTAAGAAAAAAATCAAAGTTTGAAAGAACTGTGTTGATATCAACTGGTCCAAGAAAAACTAGAGGACTATTTGAAATTAATTTGCATTGATATTAGAAAAAGGCTTTAGATATATATCCTTGAATAGTAGATATTTTCATTTTTTAAAGTGTCGGCGACTGATAGAAATTCATCAACTTTTAAATTTTGCTTAGTAAGAACAATTCAAAGAAGAAGTTGAAATAGGGAGGGAAGAAGGAGGAGGAAAGGAAAAGTTCATTATCTTTTCTGTTTCATACAAGATGGGACACATTCTCAGGATAAAGGACAATTGTTTAAAATGGGTAAAGTTGGCTTCCTGAACAGCTCACTGTTTTCTCACTGTGCTTTGGATTGGTAGAAATTTAGTCACAGAAGTGTGTTACTTCACACACTTGCATCAGTAACCACAGGTCTATGCCAATCTCTTTATGTTATAAATGAGAAAATTAAAATTCCTAAGTAAATCCAACTGTATTTTTAAGATGCATATTTAGGTTGATTCACAAAGTAGATTTTGTTTGTTTTGTTTTGTTTTGTTTTTGTCTTTTAAACAAGAGGGTCCTTCTTCAGTTTCTCTGTTTGTGCTGGCCACTTGCCTTAGGGAAAATGGATCTAGAATGGTCCAATAGTAATTTTGAGTAATCACTAGAGTTTCTGCTTTATCATGTCAAACCAATGTTATCTTTTTGTTAGACACTGGCATCTTTTTTATTATATTTGCACAGGAGTTGTCCATAAAAATTTATTTCCCTGATCTGAACCTTTGTGTTTTAGTTACTGATGTCATTAACCAGAAAAGTCAGGTCACTTATTAACATGAACTAGGAAGAGTTATAAATGGAATTTGGAACACTTTTATTGAATAATTTTTTCATAAGACAAAAGAATTTTCATGATATTTGTGTTCACAGTGCCACGTCTCTTGTTGTAGTTTTTGTAATATATAAAATTTTGTTTTCTTAATGTTTTTACTCTGGCTTCTCCAGGTTTGTTTATATGGGAAGAAAAATATTAAATTATCTCTTTGGAATAGGACATTGTCACAAACCTATTTTCTCTGTTAGTCCCTCCTATTTCATTTTCTCTGACTCTTCTCTTTAATTTTTTACTCTATTCCCTTCCTCTTACAACACATTTCTACTCCCAGAGAGACTTTTCAAAACACATTTTTGGGAGTTCCAGTTTACCTTAATTTAAAAGTTTAAACTTTTTAATTTTATTTAATATCCTGGGAAGCAGTTTTTAGTGGCATCAGTCATTTACACCCTAGTATGAATAAATTTATTTGTTTTCTCTCGTGCCTCAAAGATTTAGTTTATAAGAGAAAGGGAGAGGGAGAGAGAGAGGAAAAGAGAAAAGGAGAGGAGAAGGAGGGGGAGGAGGAGGAGGAGGAGGAGTGGCAGGGGTTGGGGGAGGGGGGAGAGAGAGAGAGAGAGAGAGAGAGAGAATGATGGATCTTGGAGAAGGGTGCCATCAAGTGGGGAAAATGACAAAAGAGTGGGGAAGCTAAAAACATTGAAAATGAATTTTCTCTACTTTAAAATTTTACCTGGGGCTAAATGTTGACGAACTAAAAAACAAACAAACACTATTCCAATTAGTTGATCAGACTCACCTGCAGACAACTAGCCAACTTGAAGTAGGCAAAAAGAAAATGGGTGTGATTATGTTTAAAAAAACATAGAAAATCATGCTTAACATGTAATGAACACAAATAACTTCCAGTAAATTATAGTGGATTGGACAGTAGCATTTATTCATGTTTCCTCTATAAACCACACTAAAAGGATATTAGAGGATTAAAAAGGAACAAATCCACAAGAATGCGAGGAAATGACCACAGACAAAAAATGTCAACCAAGATTGGGAGAGCAAATGAGTGATACCTGATTTAGGAGTTTGAATGAGGTTGAAACCCAGGACTGGGGGTTTTCTCTGTGAGACTTCAAAAAGCCACAGGAATTTGTAGAAGCAGAAACCTCTGAGAGATAGGACACAGAGGGCACTGATATTTGAAAGACTTTACAAGTTGGCCTCCCAGATCACCTCCCTCACCTCATAGAGAAGGGCAGCTTACCTCTCCCCAACCACTCAGAAGATTGGAGGTTTATTTTAGAGAGCATGTGGATGCTTCAGAGGTAGATATGTAAGACAAGAAAACATCTGGGAAGTAATCCTAGAACTGTGTGTGATTTAGCTATGTAAATTTATGGTCATAATAACAAATCATAGAAAGTTGATTTATTATGTCCTAAATACATTGGAAAGGAAGGAAAGTTATTTGTTTGTTTGTTTGTTTGTTCGCTGGGGGTAGACAAAAAGAAGTCAATATATTAAGAATGAAAAACAAAAAATGAGGAATGGCAAAATAAAAGCGTTACTTTGAGGTCAAGTAATATAAACTAGAAGAAAGCCTAAAGGGTGAGGGGTGGTGTCTCTATGGAGTGAAATTCCAGAATGGGAAGAAACACTCCTTATACAGTTTCAATTACAATGAATTTTAAAAGAGTAATTTTAGAAATTATTTTTCCATGCTTTGTATTCTTTGCCTTTTCATAAAATGCAGCATAGTATAAAACTAAAAAAATCATTGCTTTAAGATATATCCATATTGTTCTGAACTTTGACTTAAGATGAAACTAAGAAAAATATTTCAGAGTGAATCCTTTTTTGAAATGTTAGACTTCATTACTTTTCTTTAGTCCTTTCTTGATTTTATTGGTTTCTTTATTTTGTTTTTTACACTGCATGGTTCTATTTTCTTTATTAAAAAAAAACAAAATAGTAACTTTCCAGGTTTTGTATTTGTTAATAAAAATAATGACATGCGTGAGAAACTTAGAAAATCTTAAGTTTTTTTAGCCTGGGAATTGAAGATGGGCATAGAATAATCATAGTTTTAATATGTAGTGCACTTTATACTTGATGTACCTGTGATAATGAAGACATCCTGGCATGAGGTCAGGAGACCTGTGCCCATCCAGCCCTGCGATAACTGTACTGATAGAGGTTTTATAATAGGCAATTCTTTTCCCTTCAACTTGGGTGAATTCACTAATATTTTCTATTCAAGTAAGGTGAACAAGTTTAAAAGAGAGGATAAATGAATAAACAAGAAAGATTCTACACTGAAGCTTCTGCCATGGGTGGGTTAAACGTTTGGAGTCAGAATTCACTCAAAGATGTAACAGGACGTATGGGTGATGGCTTCCTTTACAAAGGAAAGCTGATTGCTAAGGCAGACTGTAAATCAAAGGAATTCTTTTCATTTGTGCATAAAGAAAAAGAATTGGGAAAGGTACAAGTGCTGATAACACTGGTATTCATGTGGTCCCTAGAATGACATTGAATTTTCTAGCCAGCTTGTGAAATCACAGTTTGAATTTTTAACTTAAATTGATAAGCTTATCAAATTCTAGCCTGAAAAAAATCTACCAATTTACATTTCTACAAATGTAAATTTACTTTAGGAAAGGAGGACTGGTATTTTAGATGCTGGAAGATGAGTGTGGAACTGATCGTCTTGGGTAAACATCACAATATTTATTTTAAATTCCTTTGGAGAATAAACCAGGTCATAGATTTAAAAAAAAAGGTAATCTCTTTGGAATCTGAGTCAATGAGTTGATACAGTACTCAAAATTCTCAGTAAAATGAATGTTAAAGTAAGTATTTCCATATAATGTATGTAATTGATATGCTGTAAATATGCTTAGTGAGTTAACAGTGTTTATATGTGAAAACACATTGTAACAATTTTTTGGCAATATAGAGCTTGTTTGGTGAATCTTCATCTTCATTATGTTTTCTGGAAAACCTCCCCTGAAAACGGTATAGGACATTCCTGTTCCTTTGGCCCAGGCTGCTTTGTTGTGCCTGATGTCAGAATGTACATCTGGAACTCCCATCTCCTTCATGGCAAATTTCTGGACCTCTTTGAGTGGCCAAGGGACACGCTTGTTGAAACCCACTCCAGGGACGCACTTGTGAAAGTTAATAGTGTATTCTCTGGTCACAACCTCATTGATGGAGAATGGCCCTTCTTCATGCCACCCTTCTTGTGGGAGCCATTATGCTGGGCTGAAGTTTGAAAGAAAAAGTGCCACATTTTAGCTCTTTTACATGAAATATTATTTCAACTAAAATACCTAAGTTAATGTTTATTTTAGTGCCACCTTGGTTTGGTAGAAACTCAGGGATTAAATATTCTGTGTAAAATATTTGTTATAAGGAAACCTGCATAACCCTTGGTAGTATGCTATTTAATATGACAAGTGGGAAGCTCTTTAGTGTAGTTTATACTTGATGCATCTGTGATAATGAAGACCACCTGGCATGTGGTCAGGAGACCTGTGCCCACCCAGCCCTGTGCATAAAGAAAAAGACTTGAAGAGTGGCTTTGGGCATACTTCTTAACCATTCTGTGCCTTAAACCATGAGTGTGTGGTACAGATCAGTTTACTTGTGGCTCTAAAATTTATCTGATAATTAATAGAAAAAATATGGCTATTAATAGAAAAAAATTATGTCAGGAATTGATTTTTTGAATTTAAAAATTATTGATACTTTTGGAGAGAAATTCCTGAGACTAGGGCATAGATGACGAGGAACTATGTTAAAGCTGGTTTAGTTCCATGCTCTCTAGAGTAGACAGATATTAAAGTGCAATTACAGTATAGATTTAGGATTAATGTTGAGTGTGGATTCTGGAAGATTTATGTAATGCTAACATTGTCAAATATTGTAAGCAAAATATCCCAGATACAAGGAGGATGATGACAAAGATGATATGGTTCATTCAATGATGATCTTGGTTATGATCATCATTGGTAATGATGACAGATATGCACACTTACTGAGCTCTCACTGTATGTCAGGCACTGTACTGAGAATTTTACTTACACACATGAAATCGTTTATTTTTATCAACACTGCAAAACAAGATAGATAGTGGTATCCCTATTAATCTAATGAGAAAACTATACAGTTCAGCGTTCAGTTCCAACGCTAAATTATCTTTACCTGGAGGAGATCTAATCCCCAAACTTAGTTATACTAAGTTTGTACTAGTTATAATAAGTATGTACTTATTACTATGTTCTATGTACTTATTTCTAGTATATAGAAAAAGAGTGTCCCAGGAAGAAATTGAACTCCCAAATATGTATAGTTATGTGAGGTGTGTTAATAACACTGTAGCTCCTTGTTCCTTCTGGGGAGTCTAGAGAATTTCGTAATAGGAAGAACAGGAAAAACCAACTCTTATTCCTTCATTTTCTTCATCAGACTGAATGGCTACATACCTTACCATCTCTCCTGTCCGTCTCAACCCATCTATCCCACCCAGACAGGTGGGGGTTCTTATTTAGGTTACGTGGTTGCTTGGTTGTGACATTAATTACCAGGGACTCAAAACACTGTGCCTGATATGCTTCCTCCTAAAACTGCCTTTGGTGGCATTATAGCAAACTCTGCTCAATGATGGTTTTTTTCCTACTTCTAACACATAGGTTAAATTAAAATTTATTCATTTATTTATTAATTGACTGCTCACAGTATTGGGAAACCTCTACAAAAGCAGCATGTAGAGCAGAAGATTAGACACAATCTTCCTAGGAAATCAGACTGTGTTCAATGAAGAGGCCTTCTTTCTGTACACAGTGGTTCTGCCCTTACCTGCTGGTTTTGCTTTCAGTTATCTTCATCAACCACAGTCCAAAAGTATTAAATGAAAATTCCAGAAATAAACAATTGCCAAGTTTTAAATTTCAGGGTCGTTCTGCGTAGTGGGATGAAGTCTTGCACCATTCTGCCTGGGACACCAATCCTCCCTTTGTCCTGCGTCTCCACACTGCACATACTCCCCACGTGTTGGTTACTGTGTCACCATCTTGGCAATGAGATGGGCTGTTCAGTATCCAGATGCTGGTGTTCAAGTCACCCTTATTGTATTTAATGATGACCCCAAGGCAGAAGAATAATGATGCTGGCAATTCTGACCAGCCAAGGAGAAGCCGGAAAGTGCTTCTGAAGTGAAAAGGTGAGTACAGCACAATAAGATATTTGAGAGAGAGACCATATCCACATAACTTTTATTACAGTTTACTGTTATAATTATTCTATTCTATTATTAGTTGTTAATTTTTTTTGGTACTGTCCACTGTTTCAGGCATCTGCTGGGGGTCTTGGAGCATATCCCTCACAGATAAGGGGGGACTACTGTACCCAAAGAAAGATTCCAAATAACTTCAAGCCTGGTATTAGGAAATGATGTATGTTACATGTGTGCAGTATACTTATGACTTAAAAATTGGCATATTTGAATATGATTTAGTTGATAAATACACATAATATAAAAAAACTATATATACTTAATGTTTATAAATTAATTTATTTTTAAATGATGAGAGAAAATACATTTTTAAAGCCAAAGGTGATCTTTTTGTAATCTGAAGAATGATTGTTTAATTTTCTATATTTTTATTTACTTTTTTTTTAGAGAGAGAGATGGAAAGGGTGGGAGAAAGAAAGGGAGAGAAATGTCAATGTGCAAAAGGTATATCAATCAGCTACCTCTTACATGCCCAACTGGGGACCTGGCCCACAGCCAAGGCATGTGCCCTGACTGAGAATTGAACCAGCAACCTTCTGGTTCGCAGCACTCAATCCACCAAGCCACTCCAGCCAGGGCAATTTTCTATAGTTTTAAGGAAATTGGCTGTGTTCTAGAACAGGCTTTTCTAAAAGGAGGTAGAGATTAATTTTAATGCATGCCATATGTGACATATTAAACTATATAAAAGTTTACAAATGAAAATGTATTTATTGTATAAATATTGTTTTTTACCATGCTATTTAAGTTGTACTGAGTAAAAATGTATTCATGATCACACAAATTTCATGTAACCCTCAGAACTCTAAATCTACAACATATTGAAAATATTCAAAGGTCAAAGTGCAACTTATTCAAAGTTTAACAATTTAAATTTATAGCTAATTCTTGAACCAGTGGCTATAAATGGTATGCTATTAATGGCTTCAACTTGTTCTGAGCTGAAATAAATTAAAGAAAATAACTTTTAGAAAACTGCAATAAAACTGAGGTGAACTTGTAAATCTGGTTTCATCTTAAATTCAGCGAGGTTTGAGGAAACCTTCTTCAGTGTGCATCAGAGCGCCAGCATTGAGCACAGATCGCAGGCCTCCCCGATTCAGGAACCAAGGTGCAGGGCCCACAACTTGGATTTCTACCAAGTTCCAAGGCGATGCTGATGCTGCTAGTACCTGGGTCACAGTTTGGGACCCACTCAAATTTTCCTCTTTATTTATGCCAATAATACTTGGTGCTATTGCTGATTTTTGTTTTTGAAATCTTCCTGGTTCTAAAAAAACCTGCAAGAGCATTCTACCTACTGTTAGTATTTAAGACACAGAATTCAGTGCTAAAGACTTAGGTTGTTTTCAGTTACCCACTTTTGATTCTGTAATGGTGATGAGGCGCAGTCCTGTTATATGAGTAACTGTAACTAGAGAAACTATGTTTGGTCACCCAACAAATGTTAAGTGGATTACTATTTAATATATCATAATGTTTAGCCATGCTGTCCATCTGTTTTCCAACTTTATTTGCCGATGCTTGCAATGTTTATTTTTTTTCTAAAGTATTTGATTATGTGCATGTTCAAGCTATGTTGGTATCTTGTCCATAAAACTTACTTTGGCCAACTAATACAGAAACATTTATTGGATTCCTCATGAGTAACTAATAAATTAACATAGATGAAAGGAGTAGTTAATTAGCTCTAATCTTCACAGAAAGGAACATTAGCATTAAATGAGAATTAATCATTTCAAAAGACATAAAAATATATTGCCCCAAGCCAAAAAGTTTATAACCATAGCATTGGAAATTGCTATTTTAAATTAATGTATGACATTTTCACATATTGTTAGATGATCTGTAATATTTTTATGTTGTACCTCTGGGTCCAGTGAGGTGTATACTAGGGTCATGTAATTTCAGTGTGATTATTCCAGTTAAACTGACGAGATTCTGTCTTCCTGTGAAATGCCGATATTCTGTTCCTGGCTAACTCCTACTTCAGTTTAAATACTGCTTTCTCTGAGACACTTTCTCTGATCCCCTACATCCATCCATCCCCCGAGTATCTCTCATAGTGCCCAGTTTTTACCCTATCAGAAAACTTACTGTGATTAGTAAAAGTATACTTACTTTCATGTTTTTATGTGGTTACTATTTCTCTTTCCATTTGATCACAAGTTCCATGAAGAGCAAGCACAAAGGTCCATGATTTCATGAATGAAGACTATAAGTGTGAAAGACACTGGATAGCCCCAAAGTCTAATTTTTCTTTATTGGCTATAAATACATCATGGATTAGTTGTATATGTCAGGTCTAGTTAACTTGAAAGTTTCTACAGCCATCAAGGAAGTCCTCTTAAAAGTTTTAGGCTGTGTTGCTAATGTGACTTCATACTTTGACTTTGAAAAATAATAGTAAATAAAACAAAATACCTATCCAGGCAGCATCATTTACCATTGATTGTGGTATTGAATAAAGGTCAGTTTTTCTCTCTTAGCTACCATTCTTATGAACAAAGCAGTGAAACTTCAAAATAAACCCTAATGTCACCTAAATTGTGACAATGGGCCCAGAGAATCTACGAAGGGTCAGAAGTTGTTATCTGTACTCTTGGGTAGCAGTTGACCCTGCCCTGCATGATTCTTCCATGGTGTCCTGTTTTAGCAAAGTTATTTCATGAAGATTCTTTATTTTCAAAAGTAAGTTAACTTTTACAAAATAGGCTTAGGCTAAAATCCATATTAAGACAGAGAATATTACCCCTCATCTTAGTTTGAGAACATCATCACTTTAAATAAGGCTGGTTGCTTTATGAAATGTGGACACTGATACTCTATTAGCACATAGAATCCTGGCACCCTAATATGATAGGGCCTTATTTCTGTTCACTTCTAGGCTCTTCTTCTCCTTACATCTTACACAGTGTTGCCGTTTTGTCTTTCTGAAATACAATAGCTATGATTGTACCATGTCTTCTTCTACCTGCTGAACCCTCAGAGTCTCCTGGCTTCAGAATCAAACCCAAATCCTTAGGATGTGACCTTTGAGACCATCATGATGTGACCTCAGCCAACATTTCCAATCTTAAGAACTTCTACTTCCTTCAGTAAATCCTGCTCTTGGCTCCACCAAACATTTGCTTTCTCTTACCTACAGGCTGCATTTTGTCAGCTATAGACCATTGCTCTTATTATTGGTTATAGCCGTGTTCTTGATCTCTACATTCCAAATCCTATGCTTCAAAGACTGGATTAGTTGTCTTGTCCTTTATGGAGCCTTCCTAAGCACCCGAGAGTTGCTGCTGCTGTCCCCACCACCCCTCTGGAATAGCATTTTTTGTCCAGTTTTAAGACATGACTTTCTACCCTATCTTACACTTATTAATGATATATATATATATATATATATATATATATATATATATGATTTTCCTTCTTTTGAAAAGTGATCACAAGAGGTGGATTTCTATTTTCTTATTTCCCAAAGTGCTTAGTATAGTTCTAGTTTGTCAGGATGTTCCAACACTGAAGGAATTAATGATGAAATGAATACTATAATATACCATAATGAAATACTTTTAGTTTCAGTTTATATCTGTTTTATATTGTGCACACAAGTGTCCTAAAATCTTGGTACACTACCAGTGTGTTTATGTTACAGTTCACATAACTTGCTGAGTCAAGAATTGCAAATAAAGGAGTTAAAACATGCTACCCCACAATATGCCACTTTGGCATAAGGATTATTTTGAGCTGAAGGCACCTGAGAAACAGCAGTTGTAGGAAGGGTTCTCAGCTCTCTTTTCCATGTAAAAGCAGGGCATAAATTTGCTGTGATAATGGTGCCCTCCCTGCAGCAGAAAGAGAAGAATGTTCTTATGATCCAAGACTGGGAATCAATGCTGAGATTCCCTAAATCTCTACCAAAAAAAAAAAACCCTTACAAAAATAATCCTTATCTTTCATAAGTTTCCCTCATTTACTTCTAGTCACTTTCCCACAGTGTTATCTTCCAGAGTAAGAGTTTTGCATTTTCCACTATATGCTGAAATTGGATGTCCCATTAATAACTTAAATTCGACATCTTTATTACTGAACTCACCATTCCTTGTTTCTTACCTCCTAACCTATTTATCTAGACTCATCAAACTCAGGGTCCTGTTACTCTCACTTATGTGTCCCTACCGCTCCCTTTAATACACTCTCTAAATCATGAATCATATCATTTTGTTCAAAAACTTTCTTTTGTATTGATTCATGTTCATACTTCCAACCTAGACTTCGAAGTCCATGGCCAAGAGAGAACCAGTATTGCTCAAAGTCCATAGCCAAGAGAGAACCAGTATTGTAAAAGAGAATATTAGCAATACACAGCTGAGTCTACATGGCGGGAATGAAGCAGATCACAAGGTGATTATCTAGTAATTTCTAGAACATTCTTGACAAGTTGGTGAGGCAGAACAGACATAGCCATCACACTGGTTTTTGTGTCTCTCTGGTCAAACTGACCATGATCAAAACAAAAACAAGAGTGTCCTGACTTTTTTATTTTTGAGGATTTTTTAATAATTTATTGAGAGCCTGTCCTCCCTGCCCTGGCAGACTCTAGGTCACTTCTGCTTGTAGATCCTGTGTGGTAGCGTCAGGAAGATGACTGGAGGCAGGGGCAAAGAGTATTGCTCGTTGAGAGACTGTAATTGTCTTCCTCATACTGCCGGAACACAGCCTGCAGATTCAGCTCCTTATAGAGCACCTTCACTCAGGCCCTTCTCTTGGCCTCTTTCTGCCCATAGTTCTCTTGTAGGATCTGGTGCTGTTCCAGAGAGGCTTGTTGCAGACAATGAATCACCAGCCAGCTGCATTTATTGTCCTGGATGTCAGTGTCAATCTTGCCTATCACACTGGAGTCCCCAAAGAGGGCAAAGCAATCATTCTGAACCTGAAAGAGCTCTCCCATCTCCAGGAGGATCTTCCTGGCTTTGGCATGTTCCTTCTCCTCCTCACTCCCTGCCATATACATGGCAGCAGCTACAGGAAGGTGGAAGTAGTTGAAAGCTGTTTTCCACTTGCCAATAGATTTGTACTTCCTTTCAGTGAATCTGCCATAATCCGCCTTGCTCTATGGGGCTGTGCTAAAGTCTGGGTCTGTCCAATCTCAGTCTGCTAGAAACTGCAGGAAAAGCTTGATCAGATTCAGATAACATGGCTGCTACCAGCACTAGAGCTTCTGCAGTCAGTAGATACATGCTTCCAGAAGCATAACACCATTGATGGTATCCAGCCTATGCCTGGCTTCTGATACCAGCAGATCTGCCCCCATTGGGTGAGGGATGAATCCATTAATGTCGTCTGACACCAGCAGGAAAGCTTGGAGCAGTTCTACATGCCAGCCCCCAGTCATAGCCAGCTGAGCCTATCAGTGTCCTGCTTTCTTGGTTCCACCAGCTTCTGGAATGTAAAACTCCACTGGTATTTGCCTCCAATAACATTATACTTTAGGACCTCCTTGAGACAGGCAGTAGCATCTCCAGTATCTGGGTGCCCCACGTCATCCTCAGTCAGCAGTTTGACGGTCTGGGAGAAATGCTGGATGAAAATTCTGCTTTTGGGGGGTCATAAACATCCAATTTCTGGTCTCCACTGACTTTGAGGGAGGAGTAAAGTACTCTGTTTTGGATGTCAGTTCTTGTGTTCTGACTTTTGTAATGCCTGATAATTTAGTGTACTGGTAAGTATTTAGGTTCCACACCATATCAAGTCAGCACACTATTAGCAAACTTTTCTTAAGTCTTAAATATGGGAAAAAAAGTATAATGAAAATGCAAGACAAATTTTGCTCACAAATAAACTGATGGTGTATAAGTGTTGGGGGGAATATGAATGGGGAGTAGAGAAAAATCTGTTTCTGAAAGTTCTTGTTCTTTGAATGATTTAGTTTAGCTTTTTGTACTGGTCAAATTTACAAAAAATTATTGAGCTCCATTTTACTTTGCCTGAGGACTCATGGCTTTAGTCTGATATTGCCCAGCCATTTAGATAAAACTTAAACATGGTCTGAAGTAGAAATTTTTTTTCTATAAGGCCCATGCTTCGTTTTTGTCTCTGCTTCCACCCAATCCCATATAACATAACCAAAGAGTTGTGTGAAAATATTGAAATGCTTTTTTTTTTGTTCTCAGACATGTAAGCCTCACATATCATATATTATTTCAAGATCCTACCCATTTGGGATTTAATAAAAGAAGAGTCAGACTCACTTGTTACAGGCCGTGACCTAAGCTTTAAATTCTTAATCAGATAGCTCTCCTATCACTAAATTGTGTTAACTATTGATGCAGAAATTAATTATTCAGCATTTGAAAATTCTCAATTAACAATGAAAGGAGGATCTCATCAATTAACAACTGTTTGGGGTTTATTGATTTAATTCCATTAATCTATTCAGGAATGGCTATTATTTAATTTCTTCTCTACAAAAAAGAGAAGTACAGGATGGGGCAAAGGTGGGTTTATAGTTGTTCATATAGAAAATAATACAAAAAATAATAAATACTAATACATGAATAAACTCCATGTTTTACATACTCACATCTGTAAGCCTACTTCTGTCACTCACCCTCTATACATGTATTTATTTTATCTGAAATTCTTCTGTCTCAGTCCTCTCTCAGCATACAATAAGGCCCTTACTTTGTGCCAACTTGAGTACAGAGGACTACAAAGTCACCCTGCTCCTACTCCCTGTTGCAAAGGAGGAGGCACTATTGGACCAGGAGTCCATACACCTGGTGACAACAGCTTTTCTCTGTGCAAGCAGCCTCGACCTCTTGACTAGGTTCAGAAAATTTTCATTCTAGTTATAGCTCTGATTCCAACTAAGTGTGCTTACTTGTGTATTTATTGTCTTTCCCATAATGTAACAAATATTCTAAAACCCATTATACAAAACAAAAGTTAGAACCTTGACAAATAACCCCAATCTTAACCATATGGCTTCCTCCCCATCTCATATAACCTTCCCTGACCTCACATAACCCTCTCCTGACCTCCCATAACTCTGACTTTCCCTAACCTCATTTAACCCTTCACTTGAATCTTGTGTTTATACTTTCTTTTTTTCTCCCTTTTAATATAGATTTATTTCATTTGTGTTTTTTGGAAAATTTTTCTGTTTTGTTGTTTTTCTACCTCCAGACTTACCTTTTGTGTGCTAGTGAAATGTGATTGTTTAAACCAGTTTGAGTTAGGTTTTTCTGGAACTTGTAACATAAAGACTCATAACTGCTTCAATGACCAGACGTAACTGGAAATGAAGGACATGGTCTCCTTTCACATTTGTTTACATGAGCCGAGAGTATTTACAGACGTCCTGCAGCGACGTTCTTACGCATCCATGCTTTGCTATATATAATGGAAAGGAATTCTCAGATATAATGTTTTTCAGATACGATGGAAGGGAATTCTCTTGCCATCTCCTAGACAGTGATTTAACTAGAGTGTCTCAGTGTTAACCTTGTCTTAATTTATGGACTTTCCTCACTATTCCTAATTTAAGGGTTAGATTTAAAGACAGTAGGAGTGAAAGGAAGCCAGCTAACTCTCTTACTGCACTGAAACTTGCCCCCTGCTTTTTCATTTTATATTCAGCAAATGTGGGAAACAGCATAAAATTTCTTTCTTTTTTCCCACAAAAGAGATTTTTTTGTTTTGTTTTGAAGATACAGCTTAGCTATTTATGTCAAGAAGGACAATTATATTCTTCTATGATAGATTCACTGATGTCACAATATAAAGCTACCTTAGTGTAGCGGTTTTTATGAGGTCTGTCCAGAAAAAGTCCAGCCATTGTTAATATAATAAGAATGGTTTGTATGATATCAGTGTAACCTGGAAGCCAAGGAGAATGGACTGGAATGGGCATTTGTGACCAATGACAACTTCACTGTACTAGTCGGTGCAGGCAGTAGACACCGTTGAGTGAGCATGTGTACTGTGTGGCCATCTCATTCAAAATGACTGAGTAGAGCAACGAATCTGCATCAGATTTTGCATTAAGCTTGAACATTCTTCCATGGAAACAATTTGGATGATTTAGAAGACTGCAGCTATGGGCAACTAGTGACTGGCAACTTCATCACAATAATATACCCACTCATGTATCATGTCTTGTGTGAGTTTTTTGGTGAAACATCAAATCACCGAGGTGATTTTACCCTCCCACACTCCAGATTTGGTGCCTTGCAACTTTTGGCTTTCCCAAAAACTAAAATCACCTTAGAAAAGGAAGAGATTTCAGATTATCAATGAGATTCAGGAAAATATGATGGGGCAGCTGATGGCAATTGGGAGAACTGTGTGAGGTCCCAAGGTGCCTACTTTGGAGGGGACAGAGGCATCATTGTCCTGTGTACAGTGTTTCTTGCATCTTGTATCTTCATCAGTAAATGTCTACTTTTCATATTACATGGCTGGATATCTTCTCGACAGACCTTGTATATTTTTACCAAAAGCAAGCTATTTAATTCTCTATTTATTCAACAAACACTTACTGAATACCCACCATGTGACAGTGATTTAAAATGTACCTGAGATTTGTTTTTATCAGGTGTGGTAAGATACACAGACATGAAAATAATTGTCATGAAGGAAGATGTTCATACAGATCCCTAGAGGCAGGAGGTACAGTACAGCACACCATGCAGGGCCACACAGGGAAGCACCCAGGCTGGGAAAACATGGGCAGTAGCTTTTATGGTGGTTTCTGTGGAAAGAACTAATGAGGTCGGGTAAGCAAACTTTGGATTGGCTAGTTCAAGTAATTTCAGCAGGCTCTGGGATATATGGGCTACCTCTAGTTGTCCGTTACCTGGTTCCAGAGTAATTAGGGCAGGGGAATAATGGTATGGAGTATTGAGAGCCTTGTGAGAACCTAATAAAGGGTGTATGGCTTATGGATTGGTTAGTGTGCATACAAAAGGTGTGTCTGCAGATGAGTCCTTTACTATCTCTAGGAATTGACTGGTTCTTGGAAGGACAGTTGCTCCAAGGTCAGGGAGATCCTAGATGTCAAAATCTTAGAATAAAAAGACACAATATAGACAGGTACTATGTTAGATGGTGAAAATGAGTAATATATAGTCCCTGCCTTGAAGGAGCTCACAGTCTGGAAGGGAAACAAGTACAGACATGTTGATAGAACAATGCAGCAAGTGCAGTGATGGAGATGTACACTGGGTATCAATATTAAAGATAGTCATCTAGCTCATATAGAAGATATTGGAAAAATATAAAGCAATTTCTTGAAGAAATGCTGTAAAACTGAATGTCAAAATAGGTGTTATCTAGATAAGAAAGGTAATAGAGAAAAACTCCTGCTGAGAGCAGAGCCTGAACTTAAAAAAAAAAAAGGAAGCAAACGACATGGCTTATATGGTGAACTACAAAAATGTAGTGTTGGAATTTAAGATCTTAGGCAGTGAGCAGAAGGATTGGAGGGTCAAGTGGTAGGCAGAGATGAAGTCAAAAAGGGCTTTGTGTTTCTCGAGGCTTTGATTCTGGTTAGTAAGACCAGAGTCACACTGAACTGTGTTCTGAGAAATGCTTAGGTACTGTGAAGTGGTAATAGTGGGTTTTTTTAAGGAAGAGTTTGTTCAGGACTGTTACAGCAGGGGAGGGATTGAATTCAACTCCCAGGTAACATGGTGTGTTTTCTTTTTCAGCTTTATTGAGATGTTATTGACAAATACAATGATAACATATTTAATGCGTATGATGTGATGATTGAATATGTACATAATTGTAAAAAGATTTCTCTCATCCAGTTAATTAACATATCCATCACCTCACTAAATTTTCTCCTTCCTTTTTTTGGTGAAAACATTTAAGTTCTACTTACCTAGCATATTTCAATTATACAATACAGTGTTATTAACTACAGCCACCATGTTACGCATTAGACCCTGAGACTTCACTCATCTTAGAGCTGAAAGTTTGTACTTTCAGGCTTTTTACCAGCCTCTCCCTATATACTCTTCCCCCAGCCCCTGCCTACCAGTTTTTCACCCTATGTTCCTCTGAGTTTGATTTTTTTCAGGTAATGATATTTTAACTCATCCCCTCCTCCCACTAAAAAATAAAAGTTTAAGCTGGTCAAATGTATTTGAAAATCTCTGAATATTCCACTCTTCTCAGAAATTCCTAAAGCACATTGGCATATAAAAGGTTCTGAAAGTTGAAAACAAATTAAAAAAATAACTTTGCTTTGTTTATCTCAGTGACTCCTAGACTTATTTGACACAAAACCTCTTTTTTCCCCCTTACAACCCAGCACACATCTTGAGAAATGCTGCCAGCAAGTGGTGGTGCCCCACTGAACCATCTGAGATTAGGGAAGGACATCATTAACTTTGAATCTTATAGATTGCTTTATAGATTATTCCAGCTCTTAGATCTAGCAAAAGTGATAGGAATGAAGAGGCACAGATAAATTTAAGAATTATTTAGGAGCTAAAGCAGTGTTTTATAGATTAAACAGAGGTAGTAAAGCCAGATTATGGGAAAGATTATGACATATTGGGTTTGAGGAGTCTGTCTGACCTTAGAGATATATACCGGGCAGTTAGGGTAGAACTTCTGTGTAAGGGATATGTTTGAAACAGTAAGATTATATTTGATTTCGCCAGGCAAGTTTGTTGAGCAAGAACAGCATCGGACAAAGTACAGACCCCAGGGAAGAAAACTTCTCTCCTAAGCAAGAGAAGAAAAAAGAGTCAAGAACATAACAAGCAAGAAATGGTCAATGAAGTAGGAGGGGGATCTCAAAGGTATTGGTGTCATATAATGCAAGAGAATGGGAAGTTGAAACAAGGATTGATCAACAAATACCCATGTAACAGCAGGTTTGGAAGGCTGGTAATGACTCACAGGCCCAATGTTCAATTTTCAGTTTTGTAAGCCCATTGGCACCAAGTTGGTAGAGGAAATGAGCCCTAGTGAATAGTTGCACCACTGAAAGTGGAATACATTACTAATACAGGCTCCTTAACTCTGGTTCTTAGAAGCTAGTTATTCAATATTTACTGGGTCACCACTGGAATAATGACTGGAAAAAGCTCTTTGGATTTCTCAGATAGGAAGTCATTCCAGAGGGCATTCTCATGAGTGGTGGAAGCCAGATTGTGGAGGGTTAAGGAGTGGGAGGCATAAAAATGGAAAGGCTTTAATGAGAAAGGAAGATATAAATTATATTATAGTCAGAAGATAATATGAACTTTGGGAAAGAAGAAACAAGCATATTTATAGCTCAGAGAGATACTTCCAATAGAGAGAGAAAGCAAGGCTGAAGGTGCAAGATGCTGCAAAGTGAAGTTCTCAGGAGAGGAAGGGAAGGTGGGATTTGAGGCTCCGGTGCCGGCGTCTAGGAATATGAGGAAACATGGTTTGTCGTTCAAGACTGGAAGAAAGATAGAATCTTTAAAAATGAACAAATATTTGCCATTCAACCTGTGTTTAAACTTGTGGAACTTCACATTTGTTTCTAAGTAACCTGGGCTGCTTCTGGCTTTGGAAGCTAACAGTTGCTGCCACTTGTTTTTCTTTTGGGCAAAAGTCTGGATTTTTCCCTTAGTCAGTCACATATGACACCATTAAAAATACTTGTATTTCTAAAGAAATTAAGTGAGATATAACACATGTGAAAAAGAATATAAGTATTGAAATATTTAGGTCTATACTCCAATGAATTCCAATTGTGGGTGATTTAGCTGTCCTAGATTCCAGATTTGGATGGGCGATGAACAAATCCTGTATTTATTTTGTTGCCCCCCCATTTATACTGCTTCTCCTGACATTTCCAGGCCCAGATTCAGGCTGCTGTAACTGCTTATGTTAGTCAATTTTGGACCAAAGTTCCTCTCACTAAAGAATATGAAGTCAAGATCATGGATGTCATCTTGCTCTTATTGCCATTTCTAATCCTGATAAGGAAAACAAATAATTGAGACTGGAGGGAAAAATTTGTATGTGCATTTTCTGAGCCAGGAGTGTGTCTTACTCATCTTTATATCCTCATTATCCATTTAATAAATATTTATTAAGAGTACAGTATTTTCTGGGCAAATTGCCAGAGGCTGACGATGAGGAGATAAACACAGAGCTTTTAGTATAATGGGAGAGACATATATTAAGTAGCCACACAAATAAATATATATAATTACAAAAGGTTGTACATGCTCTGAAAGAAGAATGATGACTTACGTAAAACATTTTAAAAAAAGGATAAGATGACTGAATTTCTGAATAAGAGGGCCTCTCTCGGAGCATTCTGAGTAGGAGTTCAATAGGGAAAGAGCCTTCTAGGAAGAAGGAACAGCCACTGAGAAGGACTTGAGACAGGAAAGCTTTGTAATCTTTAGGAAATAAAAGTAGTATGAGACGATCTTAGAAAAAAAAGGCTTGAAGAGGTAGACTCTCTCAAAAGTTTTAGATTTTACTCTAGGTGCAACTATAAACCAATGAGAGGTTTAAGGCAAGGAAATTACATAACCTAGATTATGTTTTTAAAAGATTACTCTGGCTGTTAAGTGCAGAAGGAATGGAGAGGAACAGGGAATTTGAGGAGTCCACTTTGGAGGCGAGATTAGTTGATCAGATGAAAAGGTAATGGTGACTTAGACTAAATAATTTGCCTTGAAGAGTGAGAATAGGGCACTATCTGTATTAGATTTTCAGAGGAACTCTCTACTATTGCATTGCATTTGTTCATTACTTTACTGTATGTCTTATATAAAAAATAAAAATAAAGGCACAAAAATTGGAAAATAGGAATCTAAAATTTTTTCATTTTTGCAGATGACACACCTTAGAGACACCAAAAAAACCTGCAGAAGAATTAGAAATAATATGAGAGTTTATTAAGGCATCTAATCATAATACTTTATTTTAAAGTGAATAGAGGAGGAATTGAGTACAGGAGACAGGTGGTAGCTAGAAAGCGGGAGAGTATCGGTTAAAAAGATAAAAAAGGGAAAGGGAGAAAAAGAGAAAAAAGAAAAGGAAAGGAAGGAAGGAAAGAGGCAAGACAAAAACTGTTGTACTCCAAGTACCTGAAATAGAAGGACATAACAATTGTTGGAAGGGGCAAACATTCATAAGTGCCATTGATATAATGGCACTAATGATCAGCAGTTCCTGATCTAGGTGTGATTTGGAGGTGGCTCATCAAAGTGGAAAAGGGAACATAATCAAAGAGGAGACATTCAAGTTGTTGAATAACTGGTTGTTGGGTCACCTAAGCTTGAGTCGAAATGACTGAAGATGGAGACAGGAGCTGAGGTAGAGGAAGCCTGAACCATCCAGTGGACATGAATGAGGAGCAGTAGATGATTGCTGGGCAGGGGAGAAGGCAGGTATAAGCAGACAGTTAATTCTCTAAGGAGCAGGAGTTTTACAAAAAGGAGAGGGAATAATGTGCTGGGAAGGGGGTGTTTAGGAGAGTCCTCTGTTGGAGAGGACTGCAGGACACAGTATCCCTATGGGACATTTATGGCAAGAAATTGAGATGGTTATTTGGAGATGATAAGAGTTTGTTCATTTTAGATCAAAATTTTGAAGAGTGCCTGCCAAGTGTCAGTGCATAGTACTTGCTCAATACATATTTACTGATCGAATTAATAAATCAACCAGTTAATGAGGAATGGGGTAGAGAAACCTGTACCATCTCTATCCTATAATCAACCTGATTTGCACGTTACTATTAAATGGGCTGTTTGATTCAGACTTCTTCAGCTCTGCTTCCTTTATTTTAAAACTCCATTCAGACATCATGAAGACCCTTAGCTCTCAGTTGGAGAGATACTTTTTTTAAAGAATTCTTTGTTTCTACATACAGGGGGGTTGTAGTCAAAGAGGATAAATTTCCTCTACATTATCTTGTAATTATTATTCTCAGAATGGGGTTCAATCTGATTCTTATATTTCTGCAAAACTGAAAGTATCAAATGCCTTTAACAAGTTCCTACTTATCTACTTATTTTTAATTTTCTCTACTGACACCCTTAAACACTTTTAATTATTTATATTTATTTATTTATTTATTTAAATATATTTATTGATTATGCCATTACAGTTGTCCTATTTCCCCCCTTCATTCCCCTCCACCCTGCACACCCCTCCCCCA
This sequence comes from Artibeus jamaicensis, assembly GCF_021234435.1. NCBI lineage: Eukaryota > Metazoa > Chordata > Mammalia > Chiroptera > Phyllostomidae > Artibeus > Artibeus jamaicensis. Next base: position 3,724,938 of record NW_026521995.1, on the reverse strand, counting down.
CCATTGCTCCCTTTTATGTCCATGTGTCTCAAGTTCTTTAGATTCTATATTTCCCCTACTATTCTTGCCCTCCCCCCTATTTTCTACCTACTGTCTATGCTGCTTATTCTCTGTACCTTCTCCCCTTTTCTCCTCCTCTCACTCTCCTATTGCTAACCCTCCAGGTGATCTTCATTTCTATGCTTTCGCTCCTGATCTAGCTGCCCTCTTAGTTTGCTTTTGTTTTAGGTGTGGTTCTTAGTAACTGTGAGTTTGCTGTCCTTTCACTGTTCATCTTTTTTATCTTCTTTTTCTTAGATAAGTCCCTTTAACATTTCATATAATAAGAGCTTGGTGATGATGAACTCCTTGAATTTGATCTTATCTGAGAAGCCCTTCCATTCTAAATGAAAGCTTTGCTGGATAGAGCACTTTTGGATGTAGGTCTTTGAATTTCATGAGTTGTAATACTTCTTTTCAGCCCCTTCTTGCCTGTAAGGTCTCTTTTGAGAAATCCGCTGACAGTCTGATGGGAACTCCTTTGTAGGTGACTGTCCCCTTAGCTCTTGCTGCTTCTAGGATTCTCTCCTTCATTTTAATTTTGGCTAATGCAATCATGATGTGCCGTGGTATGTTCCCTCTTGGATCCAACTTCTTTGGGACTCTCTGAGTTTCCTGGATTTCCTGGAAGTCTATTTCCTTTGCCAGATTGGAGAAGTTCTCCTTTATTATTTGTTCAAATAAGCTTTCCACTTGTGGGTGTTCCTCTTCCCCTTCTGGTACCCCTATAATTCGGATGTTGGAATGTTTAAAGATGTCCTGGAGGTTCCTAAGCCTCTCCTCATTTTTTTGAATTCTTGCTTCTTCACTCTTTTCTGTTTGGCCATCATTTGCTTTCTTCTGGTCCACTCCATTGATTTGAGTCCCAGTTTCCTTTTCATCGCTATTGGTTTCCTGTGAAATTCCATTCGTTTCAATTAGTTTCACCTTCATTTGTTCCTCTAATTTGTGGCTATAATCAACCAGCTCTGTGAGAATCCTGATCACCAGTGTTTTAAACTGTGTGTCTGAGAGTTTTGCTATTTCTTCATTGCTTAGATTTATAGGCTCTGGGGCTTTGAGAGCTTCTTGAGCCATTTTTGGTCTGTTTGTGCCCATTAAGTATGAGGAGCAGAGCCTTGGACTCCCAGGTTGCTGGGTTGTGATGCTGTATGTGGGGGCGTGGTCAGAGCAGGGAAATGGCGACCCCCTCTGCTGTTTTGTGCTGCTGGGTGAGGAGCAGAGTCTTAGGTGGTTCACCTGGGCAGGGCCACTCAGGTCGATGGGTTATGACGCTGTATGTGGAGGCGGGGTCAAAGCAGGGAAATGGCGGTACCCTCTGCTGCCGCTCCCCGCTGGGGCCTGCTGGGGTCTGTCTAATCTCCCACTCCCTCGCTTGTCTATCTGCACATGAATGTGTGACCACAGTCAACCCGCAGCCCTGCTCCCTCGCTGTTGCTCCACGGTCGGGTCGCTTACTAGGTCCAACCCTGCACCTGGGTTCCGCACACCCGAGTCCATCTGACCGAGTTTTCCTGTGCAACCCCACTCCGCCAGCTGCTGGTTTCTCCCCTCTTACAGGTCAGGCTGAAGAATTTGTTGTTATCAGACTTCCGAAAAGTTCAATTTTCTGTGTTCTGGCTGTGTTTTCTGTTGCTAATATTTAGTTGTCTCTAAACTTGGTTGTATGAGAAAGCATGGGGTCTCCACCTATGCTTCCATCTTGGCAGAAGTCCCCTGGATTTGATCTTATAAAGAAAACCTATGCATAGGCATTCTGGGCACGTACAGGCCTGTTCTTGCAGCATTCACTGGGCATCTTGCAGCATTCACCTCTTGATTTTCTTATTTGCACAAGGACCCTTGCCTTGCCTGAACTTCAACTTAAACCAAGGTTCTGGTATTTTGAATGGTATTTACCATCACTGTTCCTCGGGTTTATGTCCCCCAGGAATGAGCTGAGATTTTGTCCCTAACCAGATATACCATTAGCAATCAGGACACCACCACAGTTTTGTTGCCATTCTCTGTCCTCTGAGTTAAACCACCCTTGATACCAAAACAAGTCCAGCTCAGTCCTGGGGTTACTATACACAATTCTACATCTCAGTTAGTTTTTCAAAGTTTGTTTCTGCCCATGTAGATTAGCCTGATGCTGAGATCCCAGCATGCTTGGAGTTTGTGCCTGTCCAAGATTCTTGTGCTAAATTTATTCCCTAACCCTGAACTTTCTCTATAAGCTGGCTGAATATTTAGCAGGAGGCTACCCCACTTTCACTTATTTTATTTTCTCATTTTTAGTAAGGATATATAATAACCTTTATACTATTTTAGATGTAATAGTAGCTTTGAAAACACCCTTGGTTTCCTACATCCCAAGTATCTTTAGTTTTCCACAACCATCATTGAAATCTGTGTATGATGGTTTTTAATTCTTATTATTGTTGTTAAGTGTGTCCCTTCTGTGATTAGCAATGTTCATCCAAGCTTAATAGACAGACTGAAGTTCTAGGCTTTGAGTGGCCCCAACAAAGGTGGCTCAATCAAGATTGAAAGAGCCAATGCAAGAGCTAATATATCCAAGGAATGTAGGTCCCTATGGGGAGCACTACAGTTTTATAGTGCCTTTTTGCTTGAGGAGTTGCTGATTCAAATATCTATGAGTTAACTGGGGGCTTTATTGCATTTGCAATGCAATGCTCAGTAAACATTATCATCATTGTGCATTATTGTCATCATCAGCATTATGAGCTGACATTCTTCAGATATAAGCTTACCCTTTTGTGAATATTATACATTAGGAATACATTCTCTGTGAATAAAGTGCTATGGGATGAAATAGAATAACCTTACTGCAGTGAGTGGGTTTTAATTTCTTGTGCACAACTTTGGTTCACAGGATAAGTGAACCAAACAACATGGTAGAAAGTATCTATACTAGAAATGCACTGTGCGAAAGCCTACTAAGAGCTAGAAATTGGAATGATGTTGTGCTCCTCCGCATACCCTCTCACTTCAGACGTGGAACAAGAATTCAATTATCACACAAGGGCACTTTTGCACAATGCACACATTCTGTCCAAGAACTTGCCTTGATTGAGGAGGAATAAAGAGAAACAAACCTGGATATATTTATTGGAGCTAAACTTATGGAGTGCTGCTCAGTGCTAGGCACAGTGACAGGCATGTTACACACAAGAACACATTTATTCCTTTCAAAAACCCAGTGTTATAGGAGCTCTTATTGTCTTTTGTATAGATGAGGAAACTGAAGCTTAGAAAAAATAACACATCATATATTATGAGCTACTAAGCAGCAGACCTGAGCTTTGAAATATTTCTTCCAGAATAAAAAATAAAAGAAAAAATGAACATCATCTAGAAGAGTCAGAGAAATCTCTGAAAATGACCCGTTACAGGACTCAAAGAAAATTTCGGAAAACTGCTTCTTCAACAGGCTGCAAGAAGACATGGCCCCAATGAACTGGGAAGAGAAGCCATAAAGATACTTAAGGTAAAAGTTTAACAGAATACAAGGAAAATATGAAAAATAAAAGGAACCAGAATAAATCATCCAAGTTCTTATTTTTATTTGCATCTATTTCTAGACTGTGAACCTCCCATTGTTCTACCTGTCTTAGTGTTAGTACCATACCCTTGGTTGTAACTTTGTAAGACATTAATATGTGATAGGGCAATACTGTCTTCATTTTCTTTAATATGCATTTATGAGTTTAAAGTCTTTCTCAGAAAAATGCAATAAAAAGGAACTTTCCCATTATGGTGAAGGGTACCTAGGAAAAACCTCCTGTAAATGTCATATTTAATGGCACACTATTGAAAACATGTCCTTTAAACTTAGGAACAAGACAAGGATGCTAGCTATCACTGTTTCTATTCAATATTGTTTGAGAGGTCCTACCCAGTAAGATAAAAATAGAACTAAAAATATATAAAGATTTGAGAAGAAAAACAAAACTGGCATCAGACGACATGATTGAAAGCATAAGAATTTGGAGGGAATCTGCAGATTAACTATTAGAACTGATATAAATGCTCACCAATCTTCCTGAGTACAAGATCAACTATCAAAATAAATTACATTTGTATATAATTAGGAAACGTAAATTTTTAAAAGCTTCATTTACAATAGCAATATAAACTATAAAATACCCTTAGGGCTTGAGGAGTCAAATAATAACAACCTAACCCCTCCCTACATCTGGGCTTGGAAACAATTGGAAGATAGATGGGGAAGTCAAGGAGAGGGCCTTCAAAACATCACCATAGATCTAATCAAAGCCAGGGGTTGAGACTTGGGAACATCTAGAGAAAGAGATTTCAAGTAGAGGGAATATAAAGTGCCAAGATTCCTGAGTAGGAGCATGCCTGGTGAGCTAAAGCAGCATGGTAGTAAGGAAGCTGGTGTGTCAAGAGCTGGGTGAAGGAGGAATGAAATGGTTAAAGTTAGGGAGGCCAGTTCAGGGGCTATGTTTGGATGGTAGACCTGGAAATAGTAAGAAGTTTTGTCTAACATTAAACAATGGTTCATAAAAATAATTAAATTGGTGTAAATACTAAAAAAAGAAAAGAGTTAAAATGCTAAAAATGAATGTAGTAATAGGACATAATATGGCAAAGAATGAATAGCCCAAGACATAATGTCTTACATGTGATGGGAAAACAAAAGACCTTAATAATTAGTGTCTACTCTGTTTGCCTCTGTGAACTGATTGATATTCATTCACAAACTTCAAAATAAATTCTGGTCATGTATGTTGACTTAAAAATCTATTGACATACAGCAAGAAAGGAGAGACTTCACAATGGATTGAATTCACTTACTGGTCCAAAAGAGTAACACTTCATTCTGGGAGTCAGAACAACTCCAAATACTTATGAGTTAGAAAATACAAATAGCATATTTTAATCTAGATAATATAAATCAAAATTTCCATCTAGTTTTTATTGTTGCCATTTAAAAATATTCCCAATGGGATATTTTATGTGGAGAGTCTGGGAAATTGAAAAGAATAGGCAAGCCAGTGTTGCCAGGGCCCAAGCAGTGGCGGCAGGTCCTATGGGCAGGACACAACACTGCCCGGGGGAGAGGGCTACAGCAGGAGGCGGGAAGAAAGAAGGAAGAAAAATGAGAGATGTCATGAGATACTACCCAGACCTGGGTATAACCTCTTGGGAAACACCTCTAGGGGCTCCCAGAAATCTTTTCCAGAGACGTTGCTAGAGGATGAAGTTGATACCTTCATACATTTCCCACTCTAAGTATTATTATATTTTAAAAATTAGAGAAAACACCCCTGGAAATAAAGGCCATATTTAGAGCTTGAGAACTGAACAAAGCAAAGGGTTGTTTACCTCTATAGACAACTCAAGGGTGTAAGTCATGTTGATACCATCTGTGCCTGTCTCATAACAAAAGGCCTTCTTCACCCTTAAAAAAGATGAGACATAGTTTGTGCAGAATAATGAGGGTCTATGGGCAGGGAGGGAGCCAAAATTAAATCCCTGTTGGCTCTTCCACTTACTTAGGTGTATGAGCCCCACTGCAAGCTAACCCCTTTGTTCTCAGCTTTTTGTTGTGAATATTACATTAAAAAATATATAGCACCTTGATCAATGCTTTAAAAAATCTTTATTTTAATTACAATAAACTCCTGCAAAAAGAGGTAGCAGCTTGAAGAGTTGCTCTTAAAAAAGTCAAGGGTAGTTCTAAAGCTATATTAGTGAGGAAGTCAAGGGAAATGGAATCAAACAGTTTAAGCCTTGAGAACTTATCTCTTAAATACCCCAGCAAATCTGTTCTCACCATTTTGCATGAAATCAGAATTAGCTATGAACATTGATGTTTCTTTTTATTTTGTTCCATTTGAATGGTGTTTCTGATTTGGTCTACCATCAAAAAGAATGGAGATAAGAATCAAGCTGCCTTTGAAGACAGGAGCACAATGCTGGTGATAAAAGAGGGGACCTGGGCCAAGGTAGGGCCTTGAAGTCCACCTGGTGTTTATGCCAAAACATTTTTCTAGGGAGACTCAGATTTGGACTGCTGCCCTGTGCAGAGTGCTCTTCCACTTCCCTGGCCTGTAAGGAACAACGGAAACGGGTCCTGAATGATTTTTTAAATGTGTTGAAGTGATACTGGAAAGCCCAGATGATAAGCCCAGATGATGGCTGTGGATGCTGGAGAACCAGTTTTTGGGAATGTGCAGGAGGCAGGATGATAGAAAACAGCAGGAACTGTACTTGAATGCTGCCAAGGAACCACCTGTGAGGCCAGTGGTATCCCTGCAGCACCCCGTCGGCCCCCCTTGGTGCCCTACACCCTTACTGCCTGCCTCCTTGGCATTTAATTCATGTCTCTGGTGACTGTGTTGGTCAAGCTTAGGTCATACATCCGCCCGCAACTGCGAACAAGTCTAATAGAAGATCTGGACTTTTCAGCAATGTTTCCCATACAACACTCACAAGATAGGGAATTCCTCACACAGAGGGGTTCCAATGCTGGGCTGTCAAAAACAAAACAAAACAAAAACACAAAATAGCCTCCTGCAAACATCCATGACACACCAGGTTTAAGGTGCAGAATGCAGTTAGTTATTGCTGAACTCAAAATGTGGCAAAAATGCCCATTAAACAGTGCTCGAACTCCGTGGTTTCCAGAAAAAACAACAACTCTAGTTGGAAATGGTGAGCCTGTTCCTCAATTCTGCACTGATGTTCAAGAAGCTGTTGTGCCTTCATGCCAACAGTGACACATGAAGAGCTATTTTGGGCCACTTCCTCTGACAGTGATTTTGTGGATACAAGTCCATGCACACCAGTGCCCCATTGTTGGCTGCTGTTGCTGCATGTGAGGGAACACTCTGTCACATGCCTTGCCAACCAGCCTCTGAACAAATTCCACTCAGATCTTGGTGGGCAATGGTGAGACCCTTGAACGTGGGATTAAGGGAGAATGACATGGAGTCAATGTGCTTGAAGTAATACCATGTGCGTGAGGGAAAAACTAATTAAAAGGCCAAACTAAAAGACCAAAGATATTTTCTTCCATATCTTCACATTCTGTAAAATAGACATGGATGTTTATATTATTTGCAAGAGGGAGAAATCTCTTAGCAAAGCTACCTGGTAAGCACTGACCCCATTTAAATGAACCATTTACAATGCAGAAAATAAGGACACTCTAAATAAATCTGGATTGTTCCAAACAGCATCTATGCATATCTCATATATTAAAATGGGAGAAGAAAAGGAAAATAAAGAAAAGTATGAATCTGAAGAAAGGTAAACTGTTTAAGCTATCTGGCACTTGATACCATGGCGATATAGCCAAGGGTATATATTATACAGGTTCTGTGGGGTTTTCTTCTTTTTTCTTTTCCCAATGAAAGTGCATGTCTGGCAACCTTCCCATGATTTGTGGAATGCATCTAGAGCGCTGTCTCTATGCTGGGTGGTCAGCCGGCTCTCCTAAAGTTTCACTTGGCAGTTCCTTTTTAACAAAATTTAAGTCCCAGAAAGGCCTCTGGACCCTTCATGTGTTTTTCCTTTGCTGTTGCTCACAGCTGACTCATGTCAGTGGTCACTTAAAGTCTGTTTTTCTTGTTGTTTACTGACGTGTTAGAGATGTGTCTTGCAGATGGCAGATTGTTTTAATGTTGGCTTATAACACATCATGTCAATCAGTTTGCACTTCAGATATACTGAGTGCCAATTGAGCTGGAGAAGGGTTAACACTTGGTGTGAGGCGTCTTTATGATATTTGAAGGAAAAAAATAGTTTGGCCTTAACAAAACCTGTGCTTTCAAAAAAGAGGACGTATTTTTTTTAGAACACAGCAGTGGAGAGATAAAACTAGAATAATTCAGTTTAGCTACTTTGGCCTGGGGTTCTTCAACAGATGTGATAACAGAATGTAAATATTGATATCCAGCTGTCAGCCTATTGGCCTTCCTCACAGAGGTTAGAAGAACTTGGCTTCTCTTGCTGAGAGCTGGCTAAGGGCAGACAGGAAATTCAAAAGAGAATATATTTATCAGATTTTTCCTTCTCAGTTTGAAGCTTTAAAAAAGAAAGAACACAGAGGAAATGCAGGGCTTCCTCTCCAATGGGTCTTGTTTGCTGAACTCCCACCTTTTTCATCCGTCACAGGTCCAAGGGACTAAGCAGCTGGCTCCTCTAAGCATGTTTCTAATAGGTCAAATTAGACCTTAATGGCAAATACCCAACCTGACTTAGCCACAAGGCACAGAGCTTGACCTTGAAAGCTTTGGGCTCACCACCAGCCTCCTTGGCTCCCCCTGGGTCCTCTGTGTTTGCCTTCACCCACTCTGGTTTGCCTTCCCATTTACTGCGTGAGTGAGTCTTCCAAAATGCCAGCCCCATTGTGGCCTGTATGTAAAGCTTTCTGAGTGGGGCCTACTGCTTAGTGAAGTCGTTTCATTTGGTTTGCACTCTGACCATATGCGAATAAAGAAAATATTAGGTAATAATGAGCGCTATAATGAAATGAAACAGAACAGAGCGAGAAAATGACTGGGGCTAATTTATATGGTATCAGAGAAAGCCTCACTGAGAAGGTAGTATTTTTACTGAGATATGAATAAAGAAGCAGCCAGCTATGTAAAGATCTGAGAGAAGATAACTCTAAGCAGATGGAATAACAGAAGGCCCTATAGCAGCTATTTGGAGAACACTGGAGCCCAAGGGGAAGGAAAAAGAACTGGAGTCCACCCCATATTGGTGGCACTGGGCGTTACAGAGCCTTGAGTCTGTCTATGGCAAAGGCTTTAGATCTTATTTCATCAGAAATTATAGAATTTTAAGTAGGGGAATTATATGATTTGGTGTACAGTTTCTAAATATCTCCTTGGCTGCTATGTAGAGTATGAATTGTGTATGTGTGTGTGTGTGTGTGTGTGTGGTAGAAAATGGAAGAAATTATCTCAGTGACAAGATTGTCATAGCAGTCCAGGAAAGAGAGGCTGCTGGCTCAGGCTCAGTTGGTAACAGTGGCAGGAGAGACAATGGATGGGTTTAGGATGTGGTTTGAAGGTAGAGCTGACCCACCTTGCTGGTAAATTTGATGTTGGGAATGAGAGACAAGGAGAACAGTACTATGATGGATGAGTTTTTGACTTGAGCAACTGGGGAAATGAAAGTGCTATCTACTAATGTCATGAAACTGGAGAAAGAACAGATCTGTTGAAGAGGACTTGAAGAATTCTTATTTGGCCTTAGGAACTGTGAGATGACTATCAGAAACGAAAGTAAAGATGTTAAGGCAATTAGATGTGCTAGAGTTTATGTCAGAATTTACAGGTCAGGTTGGGACTAGAATGTACTTAAAAAGCAAAATGAAAAAGTTCTTAAAATTTTTTTCTTTTATTGATTCTATTGAGAAAGGAAGGGAGGGAGAAAGGGAGGGGGAGAGTCATCGATGTGAGAGAGAAACATCCATTGAGTTGCCTCTCATATGTGCCCCAACCAGGGACCAAACCCACAACTCAGGCATGTGCCCTGACTGGGAATCAAACCCACAACCTTTTGGTTTGCAGGACAGCCACCAACTAATTGAGCCACACCAGCTAGGGCAAATTAAAAAGTTGTAACAGAAAACTAAGATGACTCTTTCTATAATATTGAGTATTATAAAAAATTTGTGGTATCCAATTTAATTTCAAATCATAAAGCAAAAAGACTGACAGATTTGACTATATAATTTTTATTGAGGTATAATTGACATATAACATTATATTAGCTTTAGGTGTATAACACTGATTTGATATTCATATGTATTGCAAAGTGATCACTACAATGTCTACTTAGCATTCATCACCATACATAGTTACAAAATTTTTTTCTTGTGATAAGAATTTTTAAGATCGATTCTCTTAGTAACTTTAAATTTACAACACAGTATCATTAACCTTAATCACCATGCTGTACATTATACCCCAATGACTTATTTATTTTATACTGCAAGTTTGTACCTTTTGACCCCCGTCCACTCCCTCATGCCACCTCTTGCAACCACCAATCTGTGTTCTATATCCATGAACTTGCTATGTTGTTTGTTGTTAGTTTGGCTTTGTTGTTGTTCTTGTTGTTTATATTCCACATATAAGTGAGATTACATAGCATTTGTTGATCTCTGTCTGATTAATTTCATTAGCATAATATCCTCAAGGTCTACCCATGTTGTCACAAATGCCAAGGTTTGATTTATTTTTATGGATGAACAATATTCCAATTCATATATATACCCACATTCATCAATACACATTTAGATTGTTTCTGTATCTTGACTATTGAAAATAACACCTGCAATGAACCTCAGGGTGCATATATCTTATTGATTTTATTTCTTTCTAATAAATTCCCAGAAATGGAATTGCAGTTCTATTTTTATTGTAGTTCTATTTTTAATTGTTTGAGGAACCTCCATACTGTTTTCTATAGTGGTTGTATTAAATTACATTCCCACCAATTGCACAAAGGTTCCCTTTCCTCCATATCCTCACCAATACTCATTATTTGTTCTTTTAGAAAATAGTCATTCAGGTGTGTGGTGGAATCTCATTGTGGTTTGGATTTGCACTGCTTTGATAATTAGTGATGTTAAGCACCTTTTTATGCCCCTATTGACCACCTGTGTATCCTTCTTAGAAAAATCTCTATTCAGATCCTTTGCCCATTTATAAATAGAATTTTGTTGGTTGGTTGGTATTGAGTTGTGAGTGCTTTATCTATTTTGGATGTTAACCTCTTATCAAACATATGAGTTACAGATATTTTTTGCCATTCAGTCAGTTACCTTTTCATTGTGTTGGTGGTTTCCCTTGCCGTGCAGAAGCTATTTATTTGAAGTAGACCCGCTTCTCTATTTTTGCTTTTGTTGTTTTGTTTTTGGTATTATATCCCAAAAATCATCACCAAGACCAACATCAAGGAGCTTACCATCAGTGTTTTCTTTTAGGAAAACTTTTAATGGTTTCAAGTCTTACATCCAAGATGTTAATCCATTTTGAGTTGATTTTTGTGTATGGTGTAAGATAGTGGTCCAGTTTTTCCAACACTATTTTCTTTAATCCTCATCTGAGGATATGTTTTTATTGGTTTTTAGAGAGAGAAAGAGAGAGGAACATCAATCAGTTGCCTCCCATACGTACCTGACCAAGGATTGAACCCACAACCTAAGTACGTGTCCTGACTGGGAATCAAACCCGCAACCTTTTTTAAAAAAAGATTTTGTTTATTTCATTTTCAGAGAGAAGAGAAGGGAGGGTGAAAAAGCAGGAGAGAAATATTGATGTGAGAGAGAAACATCAGTCGGCTGCCTCTTGTGTGCCCCTAACCAGGGACCTGGCTCACAACCCAGGCATGTGCCCTGATGGGGAATTGAACCAGTGACCTTTTGGTTTACAGGCCAGCACTCAATCCACTGAGCAACCCAGCCAGGGCCCAATACCATTTATTCAAGAGACTTTTTCCCGTATTATGTATTCTTGGCACTTTTGTCCTGCATTAATTGACTTCATATGCATGGGTTTGTTTCTGGGCTCTCAATTCTGTCCCATTGGTCTGTGTGTCTATTTTTGTGCCAGTACCATACTATTTTGATTAATATAGCTTTAGAATATAGCTATAAATCAGGGAGCCTGATGCCTCCAGGTTTGCTCTTGTCTCTCAAGATTGTTTTGGCTATTCGGGGTTATTTGTGGTTCCATACAGACTTTAAGATTGTTCTATTTCTGTGCAAAATGTCATTGAAATTTGATAGGGATTGTATTAAACCTACAGATTGCTTTGGGTAGTATCAAAAATTTTTAAATATACATTCATCCAGTCCCTGAACAGAATATCTTTCCATTTATGTGTGTCTTCAATTTCTGTCATTAATGTCTTACAGTGTTCAGTGTACAAGTCTTTAAGCTGCTGCTTGATTAAATTTATTCCTAGATATTTTATTTTTTTTGTTGCAATTGCAAATAGGATTGCTTTTTAAATTTCTCTTACTGATAGTTTGTTACCAGCGTATAGAAATGAAATGGATTTTGGGGTATTGACATTGTATTCTGCAACTTTATTAAGTTAATTTATTTTAACAGTTTTGGTGGGGTTTTTAGGGTTTTCTGTACAAAATACCATGTCATCTGCAAATAGTGAGAGTTTTAGTTTTTTTCCCAACTTGGATGCCTTTTATTTCTTTTTCTTGACTAATTGATATGACCAGATCTCCCAATATTGTGTTGAATAAAAGTGGTGAAAATGGGCATCTTCGTCTTGTTCCTCATCTTAGCTTTCAACTTTTAATCATTGAGTTAAGATGTTAGCTGTAGGCTTATTATATACAGCCTTTTTAATGTTACAGTATGCTTCCTCTCTACCCATTTTGTCAAATGCTTTTTTCTGCATCTATTTAGATGATTATATGATTTTTATTCTTTATTTTGTTAATGTGGTATAATGTGGTATATTAATGTGTTTGAAGTTGTTAAGCCATACTTGTATCCCTGGAATAAATCCCACCTTTACCATGGTATATGATCCTTTTACTGTATTATTAAATTTAATTAGCTAATATTTTCTTGAGGACTTTTGCACCTGTTTATCAGGGATATTGGCATGTAATTTTTTTTTTACTTGTAGCATGCTTGTCTGTTTGGTATCAAGATAATTCTAGCCTCATAAAATGAATGTAGAAGTATTCTCTCATCTTTTTTTTTTGAATAGTTTGAAAAGAATTTATACTCAATTTTTTTACTGTTTGATAGAATCTACCAGTGGAGCCACCTGATCCTGGACTTTTGTTTGTTAGAAGGTTTTTAATTATTGATTCAATAGCCCAATAGTACTTGGGCTATTCGGATTTTCTGTTTTTTCATGTTTCAGCCTGGATAAGTTGTAGTTTCTAGGAATTTATGCATTTTCTCATAGTTGTCCAATTTGCTGGTCTGTAATTGTTCATAGCTGTCTCTTATGGTCCTTTGTATTTCAGGTTGTATTGGGGTATTACTTGTAACATCTCCACTCTACTTTCTGATTTTACTTATTTGAGTTCTATTTTTTTTCTTGTGGAGTCTAAGGTTTGTCAATTTGTTTTTCTTTTCAAAGAACAAACAAATTGTTTTGATTTTACAGAACAAGCTCTTAGTTTCATTGATGTTTTCTAATGTCTTTTTAATGTCTATTTCATTTATTTCTGTTAAGATGGTTATTTTCTTTCTTCTACCAACTTTTGGCCTTTGTTCTTTCTTTAGTTCCTTAAAGTGTAAAGTTAGGTAGTTATTAGGGATTTTTCTTGTTTCCTTTTTTTAAAGATTTTTTAAATTTGTTTTTAGAGTGAGGGGAAGGAAAGGAGAAAGAGAGGGAGAGAAACATTGATGTGAGGGAGAAACATTGATCAGTTGCCTCTCATATACTCCCTGTCCAGGGACAGAACCTGTAATATGTGCTCTGACCGTGAATCAAACTGGTGACTTTTCACTTTGTGGGACAACACCCAACCAAATAAGCCAAACCAGAAGGGCAGATTTCTCTTGTTTCTTGATGTAGGCATTTATTACTATGAAGTTCCGTCTTAGAACTGCTTTGCTGCATCATATAAATTTTAATAGATTTCCATTATCACTTGTCTCAAGGTATTGTTTGATTTCTCTCTTGACTTTTTTTTAACCCATTAGTTGTTCAGTAGCATGTTGTTTAATTTCCACATTTGGGGATTTTCCAGTTTTCTTCTTGTAATTGATTTCTAGTTTTATGCTGTTGTGGTTGGAAAAGATGCTCAGTATGACTGCAATCTTCTTAAATTATTTTAAGACTTGTCTTGTGGCCTAACATCTGATATATCCTGGAGAATGTTGCATGTCCACTTGAGAAGAATGTATATTCTATTGCTTTTGGATGGCATGTTTTGCCTATATCCTAACATAGGCAAACATCCTATGTTAACATACACCCAGGTGTATCTTAACATCTTAACAGATCTTTCGTACATCTGTTAAGTTTGTGTGTCAAACTAGTAGCTTGAACCTCAGGCTGAAGCTCCAGAACAAACAACTAGGTTTCTTTCACAGAAAGACTAAGGATGTGTTTCATTTGCTGTCTGTGTTCCCCACAGATGAGAGCTAGCCCAGAACTGTCTTTCTGGTTGTTGCAGTCCTGTGAGACTCAAATTCCCTTTGCTGCCAGAATCAGGAGATCCAGAGGTGTCCCCTGACAGCAGCCACAAAAATTTAGGGCACCAGAAAAGGGTACAAGTCCCTTTCTGGGAAGTCCCAGCAAGCTAGAGTGAGGCAGAGGGAGAATGCACATATGGCTCCCACCAACCTCTGTTTCTAGTGAGTACCCCAGCAGGCCCTGAGATGCATAGCAAATTAGATGTCTGCACCTGAGGCCAGTGCTTTAAGATAAGCAAATAAGCCCTTTCACATGAAGTCTTGGTGCCTCTCAATCATCTGACTGTGTGCTGGTCCCTGCCTGGAGTAGATAGGTGTGAGCACACACACCCATAAGAGCCATTCCTAAATTTATTATAGCTTTGTGGGTCTTGTAGACATGAGCTCTGCTGGTTTTCAAAGCTGTTATTTGGGGGCTTGTCTCTCAGGTGCAGTTCTTAAAAGTTGGGGTGCCTGATGTGGGGTTCAAAGCCTTTGCTTCTCAGGAAGAAATTCCAGGTTCTGAGTTCCTTCCTGATTGTGGGTTGCTGCATCAGGGGTAAGGTTTGTGGCCATATTGTGTCTCAGCTCCTTCTGTCTGCATCAATGTGAGTTTTTTCCCTCATTTGCCTGGTATGTAGGAGTCATTCAGCTAATTTTACTGTTTTCTCCAAAGGAAACTGTTCCCTATGTAGTTGTCGATTCAGTGTGTCTGTAGGAAGAGGTGAGTTTAGAATCTTCCTATGTCACCACCTTGAAATAATATGAAAAATTCTTTTTGATTTTATATGAAGGGTAAGTTGGAGGAAGGTGCCAAAGACATCCTTTAAGGTTTCAAGCCCAAGAAACTAAGAAAAGAAATGGTGCCAATCAGAAAAATTAAAAATCAATGGGTGGGAAAGGATATTGACCCAGGGAAAAGGATGAGTTTGGTTTTAAATAGGTTGAATTTTAGGTGACAACATTTATCCAAATGACATATGGCTCTCAGGCAGGTGGAAAAATGAGTCTGAAGCTTAGAGATGTCAGAGGCATTCAGATCAGGGACTTGTCCAGAAAGCAGCCATCAAAGCAGATGAACTGCTAAGGTGGGTGACCGCAGAGAAGACCCACATGAGAACAACTGAGTCTTGAACAATGTCCACACTTCTCGATCTGAAGGAGAAAGTAAATCACAAAATAAGAGAGAAATATTTTTAAAAAGTAAAAGAAACAGCAAGGGTAGCATAATTCATGAGGACACAGTTTCAATGTGAGAGTAAATGACCAAGACAAAATGAATATTATATATATCATTAATTATATACAATTTTACTTTTGTTATCCTATATGTAGTAAATTATTTTTTTTTTCTTTTTTTTTTGCCGGTTTCTTTTTTTTTTTTTTTATTGATTATGCCATTACATTTGCTCTATTCCCCCCTCCCTTCCCCTCCACCCTGCATACCCCTCCCCCACCATTTCCCCCTTTAGTTCATGAACATGTGTCTCAAATTCTTTAGATTCTGTATTTCCCCTACTATTCTTACCCTCCCCCCTATCTATTTTCTATCTACTGTCTATACTACTTATTTTCTGTACCTTGTCCCCCTTCCCCTCCTCCCACTCCCCTGTTGCTAACCCTCCATGAGATCTTCATTTCTATGGTTCTGCTCCCTGATCTAGCTATCCTCTTAGTTTGCTTTTGTTTTAGGTGTGGTTCTTAATAACTGTGAGTTTGCTGTCCTTTCACTGTTCATCTTTTTTATCTTCTTTTTCTTAGGTAAGTCCCTTTAACATTTCATATAGTAAGGGCTTGGTGATGATGAACTCCTTGAATTTGGTCTTATCTGAGAAGCACTTTATCTGTCCTTCCATTCTAAATGAAAGTTTTGCTGGGTAGAGCAATCTTGGTTGTAGATCTTTGGTTTTCATGACTTGGAATACCTCTGTCCAGCCCCTTCTTGCCTGTAAGGTCTCTTTTGAGAAATCAGCTGACAGTCTGATGGGAACTCCTTTGTAGGTGACTGTCCCCTTAGCTCTTGCTGCTTCTAGGATTCTCTCCTTCATTTTAATCTTGGCTAATGTAATTATGATGTGCCTTGGTGTGTTCCTTCTTGGGTCCAACTTCTTTGGGACTCTCTGAGCTTCCTGGATTTCTCGGAAGTCTATTTCCTTTGCCATCTTGGGGAAATTCTCCTTTATTATTTGTTCAAATAATTTTTCAACTGGTGGTTGTGCCTTTCCCCCTTCTGGTACCCCTATAATTCAGATATTGGAACGTTTAAAGATGTCCTGGAGGTTCCTAAGCTTCTTCTCATTTTTCTGAATTCTTATTTCTTCATTCCTTTCTGTTTGATCATTTTTTTCTTCTGTCTGGTCCTCTCCCTTGATTTGAATCCCAATTTTCTTTCCATTACTATTGGTATCTTTTGTATCAGCATTCATTTCAATTAATTTAGCTTCCATATGTTTCTCTAATTTGTGACTAAAATCCACCAGTTCTGTAAGGATCTTTATAACCAGTGTTTTGAACTGTGCATCTGAAAGACTGGCTATTTCTTCATCACTTAGGTCTATCGGTTCTGGGGCTCTAAGTTGTCCTAGAGCCATTTTTTGGTCTATTCGTGCTGTTAAGTGAGCGGAGCGAAGCCTTAGTTGTTTACCAGGACGGGGCGACCCAGGTCGCTGGTTTGTGACGCTGTGTGTGGGGGCGGGGTCAGAGAGGGAGCGATGGCAGTCCTCTCCGCTAGCCCAGCGCATCCAGTCACTCACACGCCTCGGGCTTGCTTATCCGATCCTAATTTTGCGAGCCTGCTGCACCGCGCTTCCCTTCTCACTGGTTTCTCCGCACGTAAATGCGCGCGACCCACCGACCCACCGCGCCTCTTCCCTGTGCGCAGGCAGCCAGCTCGCTGGTGATCAGCGCCCTCGGTTGCCTGCGCGCACCGCCCCGGGAATGTTTTCTTGCTAACCTGCTCCGCTGCTGGCCTCGCTCCTCGTACCGGTCCAGCCGAGTATCTAGTTGTCCTTTGGACTCCGTATTGTCGATTTTCCGTGTGGCTTGGTTGTGACTGCTGTTAAAAATAGTTGTTCTTAGATTTGGTTGTGCACAGAGGTGAGGTGGAACCTCCACCTACTTCTCCATCTTGGCGGAAGTCCCTATATGTAGTAAATTATAACATAAAAAGTTATCCTGCCATTTAAATGCTCAGAATTGAATGTTTCTGCAGGTCTTGTGGTATTTGTATCTCTGGTGTGATATATAGAGTTGCAATTAAGAAAAATTTCTAATCAAGATTGCTGTTAATTTGCATTAACAGTATAAAAGCTTTTATACTGTTACAATACATACTATATTGTCATACAACAGTTTTATACCCTCTGCGAATTAATAAAAATGCATGATGTTTTTGTTTTTAATAGACTTTTAAAATTATAATTTTAGGTTTGACATGTACACCTTTGTACATTTGACTTTTTGACATAGCAAGACAAAAATAACCTAAATATTTTTTTCTTCCACATATGTGGAGAGGCCATTTTTCTTATTCTAAGTGGGCAAACCAATATTTTGAAAAAAACTTTATCATTGTGCAACTAACAACAATAACTAGCCCTTAATTTTTATGACAGTTCCTTATTGGTGTGTGTGAGATTACTCCAGCAACTATTACAGTGAAAGACAATTGGATGATTTCTTCCCTCCTGCCCCCCCATATCCTACTGCCCATATCATTCACAGTTCTATTAACAGTGAGGTTGATAAAGTATTTTTTAAAGATTTTATTTATTTATTTTTAGAGAGAGGAAAAGGGAGAGAGAAAGAAAGGGAGAGACATATTGATCGATGTGTGAGAGAAACATGAATCAGTTGTCTCTTGCATGTACCCCAACCCAGGACTGGGCCTAAAACCAGGCATGTGCCCTCACAGGGAGTCGAACTGGCGACATTTCACTTTGTGGGATGATACTCAGCCACTGAGCCATGCCAGTCAGGGTGAGGTTGATAAAGTATTACTGATTTTAAAAATGAAAATTATCTAAGGGGAAAAACCCAAAATTATTTGTTGTAGTCATCTTACATGCTTATGTGTCCTACAAAAAGCTAAATATTTAGCAGTGGTGTAATGAAATTACATCCTACTGTTGATGGGTATATGCTGTCATACATGAATGTCATTTTCTTATCATAGCACTATGGTAAAATACACAAATAAAAGTTTAAATTTACCCAATCATCTGTTGACAGACACTTGGTTGTTCCCATATCTTGGTTATTGGGAATACTGCTGCAATAAACATGGAATATAGATATGTCTTTGACACAGTGATTTCATCTCCTTTGGATTTATACCCAGAAGTAGAATTGGTGGGTCATGTAAGAGTTCTATTTCTAATTTTTTTATACTGTTTTCCATAGTGGCTGCACCAATTTGGGAAGCATCTTTGACTCTGCTCAAATAACTCATTGATACCTTGTTGAAAACCTTGAATTCTGCACCGTAAGCATGGGAGACATTATCTTGGTCTGAAAGAACTTTGGGGGGTTAGAGGTAACAATCATCTGCTTCTGCTATAGTAGCACCTCTTCCTAATGCCTGTGTAATGTTTGGCTTTGAGCAGGGCTGTGGCCAGACCATGATCATTTAATTCCAAAACTCACTCTTAAAATCAGTGTAAACCAAAAAGGTCATAGGGGCTCAGCTCCCCAGAATGTGATGCCTAAACCACATCTACACAGACAGTCTCCAGGTTCCCCAGACTAAGCTTTAAATTTAGAGTCTTTGGAAAAACCATACTGTCTATGTCCAGTGAGGTGCTGCCATTTTTGTGGAATTTCTGTATAAACACAGTTGACTCTTTCACTGCTACACATGCCTGACAGCTTCTGCAAACATTTTCCAGTGTCACCCACCAGACAGACCATGCAGAAAACCTACAAAGTGTGGGCACAGATTCAAGAAATAAGAGCAGGCCTCTCAAAGTGGAGCCAGAAGCTATAACTTCAAACCGAATGATCTTAATTAGCCTGTGTGGAAAAACACCAAAGATGTTTGCATTTCACATGCAGCAAGGCTCTCACAGCAGAGCCTGTTCTTTCTTTCCCAAGCCCCTCTTTCAGGGTGAGGACCCTGCAAACCTCTAGCTACTAGGTTCTAGCTGTGTATCCTGCTCTTGCTTGTTCTTTACACCTGAGGATATAATTGAGTGAATCTCACTTTTTGTTATTGCAAGACAGGTAAGTCCCTTCAGTTTCCCAATTAGGACATAAATACTCATGGGCAAATTATCTTGTTGGACAGGAGATAATGTCATTTCCCTGATTCTTCCATGGCCAAGTTCTGCATTTTTAAGTATATTTTGTTGATTATGTTGTTGTAGTTGTCCCAATTTTTCCCTTTTGCCTCCTTCTGCCTGGTACCCCCCTTCCCTCCAGCAATCCCCACCTTAGTTCATGTCCATGGGTCCTGCATATAAGTTCCTTGGCTTCTCTATTCCCTATACTATTTTAATACCCCCTGTCTATTTTGTACCTACTAATTATGCTTTTTAATCCTTGCACCTTTTCCTCCATTCTTCCCTTTCTCCCTCCCAGCTGATAACTCTCCTAGGATTCTTTCCCTTCCCTGGTTGTATGCCTAGTATTTTTGTTTTTGTTTTTGTTTTATATTCAATTTGTTGCCTTTTTAATGTCCATAGTTTTGACCTTCTTTTTTTTTTAAATAAGTCCCTTTAACATTTCATTAGTAATAGCTTGGTGATGATGAACTCCTTTAGCTTTACCTTGTCTGAGAAGCACTTTATCTGTCCTTCTCTTCTAAATGATAGCTTTGATGGATAGAGTAATATAGGTTATAGGTCCTTGCTTTTCATCACTTTGAATACTTCTTTTCCAGACCCTTCTAGCCTACAAAGTTTCTTTGGAGAAATGAGCTGATAGTCTTATGGGAACTCCTTTGTAAGTAACTCTTTGCTTTTCTGTTGCTGCTTTTAAGATTCTCTCTTCATATTTAACCTTTGGCATTTTAATTATGTGTCTTGGTGTGGTCCTCTTTGGGCCCAAGTTGTTTGGGATTCTCTGTTCTTCCTGTACTTGTACGTCTATTTCCTTCACCAAATTAGAGAAGTTTTAGGTCATTATATTTTCAAATAACTTTTCAATTTCTTGCTCTTCTTCTTCTCCTTCTGACACCCCTATCATTCAGATGTTGGCCCTTGTGTAGATGTCCCAGAGTCTTCTTATACTATCCTCATTTATTTTTTTAATTCTTGTTTCTTTTTTCTGTTCTGGTTGAATGGTTATTTCTTCCTTATGTTCCATATCATTGATTTAAATCCTGGCTTCCTTACCTTCACTGTTGTTTCCATGTAAATTTTTTTTTTTATTTCACTTAGCGTACATTCAGTTCTTCCTTTATGTTGTTGCCATACTCAATGAGTTCTTTTAGCATCTTGATCACCAGTGTTTTGAACTCTGCATCTGATAGGTTGGCTCTCTCTATTTCATTTAGTTCTTTTTATGGGGTTTTGTTCTGTTCTTTCATATTTCTTTGTTTTCTCCACTTTTCAGCCTCCCAGTATTTGTTTCTGTATAGTAGGTAGAGGTGCTTCAACTCCCTGTAGAAAGCACCCTGTAATTTGTGTGGAGTTGAGCCCTAGGTAATAGCCAGGGTAGGGCAACTGCTTCATTGCTTTGTGGCTCTGTGGGGGAGAAGGGCTTAGGAAGGGGATTGTGCCACTGCCTGGCTTCTGGGGATTTGCCCAGCACTTGCCCCTTTTCCAGTCACTTCACCCACTCTCTGTATGCAGCTGGCACCCTTCCAGCTATTGCCCTGGTATTGAATCCCAGAGAGGGTGGGTTTGCATTCATTTTAATACCATGTGGGCCCTTTTAGCAAAGCTTCTTGAAAATCCAGCTGTTTCTTCCATCACCACAACCCCCACTGATTTTTACAGCCAGAAGTTATAGGAATTTATCTTGCTGGTGCTGGAAATCCTAGGCTGTTCGGTCTGGCCCGGGGCTGGGATTGCTTGCTTCCAAAGTATCCCTCCCCCTTTTTATCCCACAACATGTGAATGCGGGACCATCCATGCCTGTTCCACTGCCACCACTGTCTCACTGCACTACACTGCATCTCCTCATCTCTCTGTTCCATCTCCATGTCTCCACCCCTCCTACCCATCTGGATGAATGTGGCTTCTTTAAATCATTGATTTTTGGACTTCCATACAGTTTGATTTTCTGACAGTTCTGGTGTTATTTGTTTTGTAGTCTAGTTGTAATTCTTTTTGTTGTTGTATAAGGAGGTGAAACGTGTCTACCTCTGCCTTCATCTTGACCAGAAGTCCCAAGTTCTGTATTTTAAAACAAGTGTTTATAGATGATGATTGTAGGGGCAGGGAGAACTTGGTGGAGGTGGAAGAGAGTATGGGAGGATAAATTGTGTTAAAAAAATTAAAATAAAAAAGTGTTTTAAAAGGTAAAATAAATAAATAAATGTTTGTAGTTGTCGGTGTGCTAATGAATAAGCAACTTTTAATAAGAGGACCAGAAGGATAGCAGCAATCAATCTGACTCCCAAGAGTATAGAGAGTAGTGAACAATATTATTGTCCAGGGACTGGACCCCCTCTTGCCACCACTCCTAAATCATAAGACAGAAATGTAAAGATTTCCTGGCTGTCTCCCAAATGCATTCATTAACACTGCTGTTCTCAGGAAGCTTTAGAACACATGTAGAAGTCCAAGCCACACAGAGGAATAAAGAATGAGGAGTGGTTGACCCAGGGCAGATACACTGGGGAAGGGGATCTGTGTTCTCTTCTGGTAAGCAGGCCATCAAGAGGTGTTCAGCCTCTCCATCTTCAAGGATGTTGGGAGGCTTGAGCAAGAGAAAAGGGGTTCAGGGATGGAGTTTGTAGGTTTCACCTAAGGATTTGGTTACTGCCTCAGGGTGCTCAGGGAGCTGTCCTGGTAGGGGACCAGGGGCCAGAGAAGGCAATGACAACCTCATAAAAGCTCCATTTTTGAACACTTGGAGCAGGCTTCTGCCCCAAGTGAAGAGCAACAAAAAGTAACATGGCCAACATCCCAGGGTATACCCAGAAGTTCTTCTCTTCCCAATCAGGAGTTTCCTGAGCATGGGGCCATGCCACCAACTCAACAGACACCACATCTCACTCCTAGAATGTATACTAATACCGGCAGTATTAGCATCAAAGGGTCTGGGAGGGGAGATGAGGCACTTAGCATCATGGTACCTGTCCCCAGTCTGCTGTCCCCTTTCTGCCAATAAGACCAGCACTGGAGCATAATAGGATGTAGGAATGGGGGAAGGTGTGAAACACTACCTCAGATTTCAGTGGGGTGCCAGAGATTGGGTATTCCAGAAGAACACAGTGAATTCGAGGTATAAGATATTTACTAGAGTTTGAAATCTGTGGAGGGGAAGAGAAGGAGGAGAATCAAGCAGAAGGAGAAGTCCAACAAATGCAAGCTGAAAAACCTTGGCTAACCACAGGAGAATTCTGCAGGGAAACTGGCCCATCCAAGTTGTCCTCCACTGGGCCTTTACTCCCCTGCTGGGATCAGAGGCCTTAACACTTTCTGAGACTTTAACATCACCTTGAAGCAAGGCTACCCTGACATCACCGTTGGCATCTTGTTCAGTTGAGCTTCAATGAACTGTGTGGTTACAGGGATCTTCATCTTTTACTCCATGTTGCACCCTGAGATGGACTCATGTTGGGCAGCTGCCCCTGTGACCAACAAGAATGGACTTGCAATGGGAAAGAACCACAAAGACAGAGAAAGATTCACTTCTGTTATAGAATACCTCAATCAGCAATAAACTTCAAAACCTTCATATAAAGTGTGAATCAAACTATTTGCTGGCCATGAAGTACATGGTGACTTCTTGTAAATTTTTAAACTCAGATATTTGAACAAGTACAAGTATTTGAAAGCTTATTATAACATTATTCAAAGGTTCATTCTATTTCTCATATATAAGTTAGTACATGTTATTTTCATTTCACTTTATCCTGCCTTGTGTGGTGATACTGTTTTATGACAATAAGATGAGGCTTTGAAAGCATTTGGTGGCAGATATTCAGAAAAAATATAGATGTTGTCAGAATGTAAAATGGCCTTATCCTTTTTGTTCGTCAGCTGATGAGCTCATGTTTATCATACTGCAGAGAGAATTTATCTTGCTGAGAGTGCCACATTTTGAAAATCTCAGAGTAATTTTATAACTAAAAGGAAAATACAGAGTAAGGACTAAACTTAGAAAAACCTAATAGAAATATAAAGTGAGCCACATATGTAATTTAAAATTTTCTAGTAGCTACTTTTTTATTGCTAGGTTTTTGGGATTAAAGGCTATTTTTTTCAATCTTCATACTTTTCTGCATTTTGCTTTTATAAAATTAAATTAGAATAACACTGATTAATAACATGATATAAGTTTCAGGTATACAATTCCACAACACATCACCTGTATATTGTGTTGTGTACTCACCGCCCAAGGTCAAATCTCCTTCTGTCATCATATATTTGACCTCCTTTACCCTCTTCATTCTCCCCCATCCCCTTCCTCTTCAGTAACCACCATAACCATTATCTGGATCTATGAGTTTTTTTGTTCACTTGTTACTTTGTTTTATATCCCATATATGAGTGAGATCATATGGCTTTTGTCTCTTTCTGTCTGACTTATTTCACTTAACATAATACTCTCAAGATGCATCCATGTTGCTGCAAATTGCAATAGTTCATAATTTTTAATGCTGCATAGTATTCCATTGTATATATTTACCATATCTTCTTTATCCAAGCATCTGTTAAAGGACTCATGTTGTTTCCATGTCTTGTCTAATGTGAATAATGCTGCAATGAACACAGGAGTACATATATCTTTACAAATAAGTATTTTCAAAATTTTCAGGTAGATACCCAAAAAAAGGATCCCTGGGTAATATGGCAGCTCTATTCTAATTTTTTTAGAGTAACCACCAGACTATTTTCAATAGAGACTTCACTAATTTACATTTCCACCAGCAGTGTGCAAGGGTTTCCTTTTCTCCACACCCTTTCCAACACTTGTTATTTCTTGTCTAATTGATAATAGCCATTCTAACAGGTGCGAGGTGGTATCTCATTGTGCTTTTAACTTGCATTTCCCTTATAGCTAGAGAAGTTGAGCATCTTTTCATATATCTGTTGACCATCTGTACATCTTCTTGAGAAAAGTATCTGTTTGGGTCCCCTGACTGTTTTTTAATTGGAATGCTTGGTTTGTTATTGTTGAATTGTATGCACTCTCTACATATTTTGAATATTAGACCCTTATAAGAAGTATTGTTTTTAAGTATCTTCTTCCATTCGGTCGGTTATCTTTTTGTTTTATCGATGGTTTCCTTTGTTACGCAGAAGCTTTTTTTTTTTTTTAGTTTGATGTAGTCCATTATTTATTTTTGTTTTTTTTTTTTTTCTCCTAAATGTCTCTGTTCTCCTCTTTTCTCTCTTCTCCCCTACCCTTTCCATCCTTCCTTTCTACTATCTTCGTACTTCCCCTCCCTTCCCCTCCCCCCTCACCCCCTACTACTATTTCTTACCCTCCCTGAGATCTTCATTTCTCTGGTTCTGCTCCTGATCTAGCTATCCTCTTAGTTTGCTTTTGTTTTAGGTGTGGTTCTTAATAACTGTGAGTTTGCTGTCCTTTCACTGTTCGTCTTTTTTTATCTTCTTTTTCTTAGGTAAGTCCCTTTAACATTTCATATAATAAGGGTTTGGTGATGATGAACTCCTTGAATTTGGTCTTATCTGAGAAGCACTTTATCTGTCCTTCCATTCTAAATGAAAGTTTTGCTGGATAGAGCAATCTTGGATGTAGGTCTTTGGATTTCATAACTTGGAATACCTCTTTCCAGCCCCTTCTTGCCTGTAAGGTCTCTTTTGAGAAATCAGCTGACAGTCTGATGGGAACTCCTTTGTAGGTGACTGTCCCCTTAGCTCTTGCTGCTTCTAAGATTCTCTCCTTCATTTTAATCTTGGCTAATGTAATTATGATGTGCCTTGGTGTGTTCCTTCTTGAGTCCAACTTCTTTGGGACTCTCTGAGCTTCCTGGATTTCTCGGAAGTCTATTTCCTTTGCCATCTTGGGGAAATTCTCCTTTATTATTTGTTCAAATAATTTTTCTACTGGTGGTTGTGCCTTTCCCCCTTCTGGTACCCCTATAATTCGGATGTTGGAACGTTTAAAGATGTCCTGGAGGTTCCTAATCTTCTCCTCATTTTTCTGAATTCTTACTTCTTCATTCCTTTCTGTTTGACCATTTTTTTCTTCCTTCTGGTTCTCTCCCTTGATTTGAGTCCTAATTTTCTTTCCATTACTAAGCGGAGCTAAACCTTTTTACTTCCCTTACTTGGGGGATTGAGTTCACAAAAACCACTGAGACTGAAGCCCAAAAGTTTAGTACCTATATTTTCTATGTATTTCTTCTATATTTAAGTTCTTAAAGTCAAGTCTTTAATCCATTTAAGTTCATTTTTGTGTATAGTGTCAGATAGCAGCCTAGTTTCATTCTTTTGCATGTAGTGCCCATATTTTAAAAAGTAAAATGTAGCCAATATACTATAATTTTGACATGTAATCAGTATACATGGCAATACAATCAACAGTGCAACACTGATTTACAACAAATTAATAGTGAAACATTTGTACATTCTTTTTTCATACTAAGTCCTTGAAATCCAGCATGTAGTTTACACTTACAGTACATCTCAGTTCGGACCAGCCACATCTCCAGTGCTCAATAGTCAGAAATGTGGGCACCATACTGGGTGGCACAGATTTAAACAGTACTTTCAACAAATTCTGCAACCCAAGAAACTATTTTTTACCATCCCACTTACTCAACTCTTCTCTCACTTTTTCCGCAGAGAGCTGCTACTTTTCTCTCAGATGGGATACCATGACTGGAGATTAGGGAAAGGGAGAAAGTGAGAAGGTAGTACTGTCCTCACTTGGCTGGATGGCCTTGAGCTCTGAGATCTTGGGGTTTGGCCAGGCAAATAATCAAAGCTGACTCCTTAATTGTGTGTGTTCCAGGACTCTTTGGCTAAGTTCCTTGGGGCACTTCTAATGTCCTCACTTTTTAGGTGGCCCTATTGCATAGGATTCAGCTCTTTCCTGTAGCACCGGCCATACAGTTCACTGACATCCCTCCACCATGCTTGGCCCCAACAACCTTTAAGAGGACGGGCCAAACCAAACTCAGCAGCCCTCTTCTGGTTCTGCCATCAAAGTGACAGGCCAGTCAGACTCTCTCCCTGGGCTTTATGGCTGAGTTAGACCTTCTCCACTCAGGGCTTCCATTGAGATCTGACCTCCCTAAACTTGGTTTTAGGAAGTAATACCTCCAACCCCTACATTCAAAGAAGTAGTGTGGAAACTCCAAGCTCTGCAGCCCAGCTCTCCAAAGAAATTTCTGCAAAAGAAAGAAAAAAGGAGCTACTACCTTTTATGACAGAATGGTTGGAACTGGAGAGCATTACGCTAAGTGAAATAAGCCAGGCAGTGAAAGACAAATACCGGATGATCTCACCTATAAGTGGAAACTGATCAACAAAACAAACAAGCAAGAAAAATAGAACCAGAGACGTGGAAGTAACAAACTGACAGTGACCAGAGGGGAGGGGAGGGGGGTCAACAGAAGAAAGAAGGGGAAGGGTCATGAAGGAACATGTATAAAGGACCCATGGACAAAGCCAAAGTGGGGAAGGATTGAGGGAGCGATGTGGGGGTGGGCGGAGTGGGGGAAAGTGGTAGCAGGAAAATGGAGACAACTGTACCTGAAGAACAATAATAAAAAAAAATTTCTGCCACAATATTCTACAAAATTTTTTCAACACTTTAGCCCTTGTTCTCTAAGTGGGTAAGGGAGTTTAAGAGTTATTGATAACTAGCTCCTGCATCTCCACTGTACATTTTACACTTGGTGGAGGGAGGATGTCTTGCCTCTTCTTGCAAGTGTATATTTGGCAATATAGTCTTTCCTATAAGTCAGTTGGGCAATTGCTCAGCTAGCTGCCTACTGAGCAACCCAGCACCAAGGAACAGTCAAGAATCACTTGAGGTAACTATACTATTCACTCAGCTTTTACTGAATGCAGGTTCACTCAAAGTAGAGCATCAACATACATGAATATCCTACTCACACTCTAACCGTCTAAGAGAAATACAGCACACATATAGCAGACAATGAGGATAACAAACCTGAGTTCCAGTGTCTTAGACAGGTCCAGGAGACAGCACAATGGACAAGGGAGCTGTCACGGTCTTGCAAGAATGAGCTGGTGTTGGGAACCGCCCTGCCTGGTTTCGGAAGCTGTAAACACCCCTCCCCATGACTAAGGCTGAGTGAGTGACGTCGGACCATAAGCCACTAAGGAGACAAAGCTTATCTCCCTGGCAGGAGCGCAGCTTCTGCTCCTTTTACTTCATCCATAACTGGCCTCCAATGCTTGATTGGTTAGCCAATGACGGGTAAAATTCCCCAAGGGGGAGGATGACCTAAGATAGGCATGATCACAGGGAAGCCCCAGGGAAGGACTTGGGGGGCTACAGCAAAAGTGGGTGATGGACCCTCACCCCTCGGCTTTGACATAGACTGAGTCCTCATTCTGTGTGCAAGAAGTCTCCTAATCTCTTGGATGTCTTACTTCCCCCGCCTGATTTAAGCCTGAAACAATGACATAGGGTGGTGCAACCCTGTGCTGGAAAGGGTGGGTACCCCGGGTAATCTGGCCTAAGAAAGAATATATAAGCTCCCACGAAACCTGCTTTCCTAAGAATGCTCTCAGTTCAATGATAAGGGTCTGAGCAGGAAATGAGTTTGATTCGCAAAGTTTTGTAGCTCTTTAGCTAACAGTCCCTGACTCAGAATAGGCCCTTTTAGTTCTTTGTGTGCTATCTACTGTTTGATCCTTACTGCCTGACAATGATTAATGAACTTTACCTGTATTCCTGTGCAAATTGAAACCCAATAAAAACCTGTCAAGGCAAGGGTCAGCGCACTCTTTTCTTGAGAGAGTAGCCATGCCATTTCTTTTCCTCCACAGGACTCGGTAGTCCATGTCAATTTGTCTCATATCTCATCCATAAGACTGTGGATACTGTGGGCTGGTGTCCACATCAAGCTGGTCTCACAGGTTGCAGAGGGTACAGTCTTGACCCAGTGGAGCAGAACCTCTGGTGGCTGATTCCAAAGATCAGCATGGCATGGAGTAGCTCTCTGGTATGTGGAGCTCAGCTGTCTCAGCAATGGTCTGGAGCCTGCCTCAGTTATACCCTTGGGACTCTGGGTAATAGTGCAGCACCCTTTTGGGTCTCTTTTTTTAAATATATTTTATTGATTATGCTGTTACAGTTGTCCCATTTCCCCCCTTCCTTCCCTTCCACCCTGCACACCCTTTCCCACCCACATTTCCCTGTTTTAGTCCATGTCCATGTCATAAGTTCTTTAGCTTCTACATTTCCCATACTATACTTGCCCTCACCCTGTCTATTTTCTACCTACCATCTATGTTACTTATTGTCTGTACCTCTTCCCCCTCTGTTCTCCTCCCACTCCCCTGTTGATAACCCTCCATGTGATGTTCATTTCTGCAGTTCTGTTCCTGTTCTAGTTGTTTGCTTAGTTTGCTTTTGCTTTTGTTTTAGGTGTAGTTGTTGGTAACTGTGAGTTTGCTATCCTTTCACTGTTCATATTTTCTATCTTCTTTTTTTAGATAAATCTCTTTAACATTTCATATAATAAGGGCTCAGTGATGATGAACTCCTTGAACTTGACCTTATCTGAGAAGCTCTTTATTTGCCCTTCCTTTCTGAATGAAAACTTTGCTGGATAGAGCAATCTTGGATGTAGACCCTTGCCTTTCATGACTTGGAATACTTCTTTCCAGCCCCTTCTTGCCTGCAAGGTCTCTTTTGAGAAATCAGCTGACAGTCTGATGGGAACTCCTTTGTAGGTGACTGTCCCCTTATCTCTTGCTGCTTCCAGGATTCTCTGCTTCATTTTTATTTTGGCTAATGTAATTAAGATGTGCCTTGGTGTGTTCCTCCTTGGGTTCAACTACTTTGGGTTTCTCTGAGCTTCCTAAACTTCCTGGAAGTCTATTTCCTTGGCCAGATTGGAGAAGTTCTCCTTTATTTGTTCAGGTAAGCTTTCCACTTGTTGGTCTTCCTGTTCCCCTTCTGGTACCCCTGTAATTCGGATGTTGAATTGTTTAAAGATGTCCTGGAGGTTCCTAAGTCTTTCCTCATTTTTTTGAATTCTTGTTTCTTCATCCTTTTTGTTTGGTCACTTTTTTCTTCTTTCTGGTCCACACTATTGATTTGAGTCCCAGTTTCCTTTCCATCACTCTTGGTTCCCTGTACATTTTCCCTCATTTCATTCAGCGTAGTCTTCATTTTTATTATCTAATTTGTGACCAAATTCAACCAATTCTGTGAGCAGTATTGATCCTGATCACCAGTGTTTTGAACTGTGAATCTGATAGGTTGGCTACCTTTTCGTTGCTTAGTTGTATTTGTTCTGGACCTTTGATCTGTTCTTCCGTTTGGGCCATTTTTTTTTTGTCTTGTCATGCCTGTTACATAGTGAGGGGCAGAGCCTTAGATGTTCACCAGCGTGGGGCAACCCAGTTGCTCAGTTTGTGACACTGTATATAGGGAAAGGGTCAGAGAGGGAACAATGGCACTTGCTTCACTCTTTCTTGGATCCCAGTCCCTTCCACTCCATCCCCCAAGCAAACTGGGCCCTTCTGGTACTAATTTCTGTGTGGGTGGGTTTGTATATGTTTTAGGACACTGTGGGTCTCTCCAACAAACTCTCCTGTGAGGTTGGGAGTCTCTCCCACTGGCTCAACCCCCACAGGTGTTTTCAATCGGCGTTTTGAGGCTTTATTTCCTTGTGCTAGGGCCCTTGGTTGCAGAGTTTGTCTTGCTCCCCAGTTTTGCCTGGTTTATCTGCGCAAGAATGTTTGACCATCCGGTCAGCCAGTTACCCTGTACACCTAGCTGGGTCTGCCAGCCACCACCTACATGCCCAGGGTCCATCAGCTGCTGCCTTGTGCACCCAGGGTCTGCAAGCCACTGCTTTTTTTTTTTCCTAAGACCTTTCTCTGCCTAGTTGCCTGCCTCTGCTCTTCCTACCAGTCTGGATGAAGTGTCTATTTTAACTCCTTGGTTGTCGGACTTCCATACAGTTCAATTTTCTGTAAGTTCTGGTTGTTTTATTGTTTCTAAATTTTTGTTGTCCTTATTTTGGTGTGTGAGGAGACACACTGTGTCTACCTATGCTTCCAACTTGGCCAGAAGTTCCCTTCTGGGTCTCTTGATAAGTGTCTTGGTATCCCTGATGGCAAGTGGGGAATTTCCCTAGGAGCCTATTTACAGGTGTCCTGCTCTGCAGACATAGCTGCTCTGATCACATGTGTAGATATCTTAGGTGTTTCTCCTTGCCAGATGTGTCTAGCATGGCATAAGTAGTTTCCTTCTTGAACTAACGTGTCTTGGCTGACTGGCAGCCATCTAGGTTGACATGAATGATGCCATTTTGTTTTATATGCTTTATGCCAGGGGTGTCAAACTGATTTTCACCGGGGACCACATCAGCCTTGTGGTTGCCTTCAAAGGGCCGAAATAATTTTAGAACTTTATAAATGTAACTACTCCTTAATTGTTAAGGAGTTGAAATTACATTTGGCCCTTTGTGGACAACTGCGAGGCTGATGTGGCCCCTGGTAAAAATGAGTTTGACACCCCTGCTTTATGCTATTTTGATCAGACCAATGCCATTTTATTGGTCCTACTCTCCACATCGCTCACTCTCATTGGTATTTGGATGTTTACTCTCCCCTCAGCTGACCTTGAGGCCAGGAGAATGTAACCTCCTGTTCCACCTCACCACCTTGTTTAATCCTACAGTCCTAATGAAGTAGACACATTATCCTCATGTCACACGCAAGGACACTGAAGCAGATGGAAGTGACCTAGGTTGTAAAGCTAGACTTTGGATTCAGGTCTTTCTGACTCCACTCTGTGCTCTTAACTGCCAAATCAGCTTCTCAGTTTAAACATAATACAAATTGCTTTGAAGCCAAATAAAATTAAGTTTCTTGGGTCTACTTCGAATAATACGAAATGAAAAGAAATACAACTTCAAAGGAGAGTTTGTTCACTCAGATACATCCTGAAATCCATAAAGGTTTCAGGAACTTGATGGGACAGATACTGTTTTACTCAATGAGCCAAAAATGGCATCTGTGTGTTTGACCCTATGTTGTTTATTTCTTTACTGCAGGCTGAGACCCCCGAGCTTAAAAGCCCAAGGGTGTCAAGTTCCAACTTTTATACATCTGATTATTTAAAAAGTATCTCAAATAAGAGGTCATAAGCCATTGAGAACCCTCCTGCTTTGTATCACATCAGCCCACATCTGCTGTCGTTAGTAAGACAGTGTCTTGTGGTTATGAGGCCCCAAGCTGCTTTGGCTGGCCCTTCAGACCTGTCTGACCAGAGATACCCTGCCATTCTGCTGAGCAACATGACCTAGACACATAAGCCACTCTCTGGCTTCCCTCTCCCATGGAACTTCCCTTGCCCTCTTTCAGTTCTGGGTGGTGAATCACCTATGCTCTAGCCCCCTCCTTCTGTGAGGGACTCCCACATGCGGCTGTGTCTAAGTACCCACCCAGTAAAGCTTTAGCTGCATGCTATTGCCTCTTGGGGTTCAGTGTTTTCCTTGAAATCCCTTACACTTCACCAAATGCACAGTAAACAGGAAATGAATTCGGGAGTAGAAAGAGAGATGAGCCATTCTATTTTTATTTTTCCTTTCTCATTTCAAGCTCCTTGGTATTACTAGTGTGTTCTTTTTTTTTAGTATTACTAAGTTTTGTGGTCACTGAAAACATGTAACATTTGTGAGCATGTCTGAACAGTCACCTATACATTGACCAGCGTAAGGTGGATGCCAGCAAGTTCTCTGGCCTTGCCCTAAGTTCTCATATTTGCAAAATCATGGATTTGATGCATTAGTTCATGTTTTTAACATACATTACAAACTCAAACTGTTTTTCTAAAAAGTTCATCAATGAACTAAAAATAATCTTTTTACCACCCTTGGGAAAACACTGGCCATATTCTAAGTCTTTAGGGTGAGTCATAAGGCCCTTCAAGATATCTTGCTCCCACCTTTCCCCTTAAATCTTAAGCTCTGGAAGTACAGAACTTACCCTGTCTCACCATGTTATCTCATGGCTCTGCCTTTGTATGTGTTACATTATATATGAGGTGTCCTTTTCCTTTGTCTGAGACAACATCGTTGAGTTTTTGAGACTGATGTGGTACATGACCCCATGAGGAGGCCTGTACTTCTCACCACCTCAGTGGATTCTTGTCCCACACACCCCCTCAGTCAGAGTCAGCCCACCTACCCCCAGGTCTCTCTTTGCAAGGAAAACATAAAGCAAAGTTTAAACTTATCCTGTGGCCTACTGTTTATTTGCCTGCCTCTGGTGTCTACAGTAACCCCAAACAATGAGAGGACACCCAGCAAATGTTTTAATAACTGCTATCCTTTCTTTTTAGTTTAATAGCACTGACCTACTCTTTGCCTGTGGGCTGAGTTTGTGGCTGTAGAGAGGGAAAAGAGGGAAGCTGAAGGGGGGCAGAGGATGGAGAGGAAAAAGGGATGTAAGGGTGCTTTTTAAAATGATGCTGTCATTAAAAATTCAAGACAAAGAAATAAGAGTTCCTGTCTGTGACTTCTGTTTCCCAAGGTCCCACTGACATAGCAGGAATAATTTCTTATTTTAAGAAATGGAGGCATAACAGAGAAAATAAGAAGGGAAATCACCTTAGAACAGGAAGTTTGAGGGAATCCTGAATGAGGAAGCAACAGTATGGGAAGCTTGGCAGAGAAAACAGCAGTGCAAGGCAGCCCTCCCAGTACCAACCCAGCTCATGACTCCCCAACAGATAAAAAGAGTGGGTGAGGGCTGGCAGCTAATGCAGGATGATCAACTGGTGAACTGTCTTCATAACAGCTGAGAAGTAGGATCCCTGCCCTTTGTCCTGCTTTCCTCTCTTTTCAGAACATTCTTCTTTGGCAGAGCAGAGGCCTTACAGCTGCTCCCTAAAGATAGTTAATTGCTTCTTGGGGCTCCTCAAGTGAAGAGGGGCCTCAAAAAAGGCAAAGCAATTTGAAATAACTCTGGACCCTCACAAGGAATCACAGAAGGGACAACAGGACAAAGCAGCTTTGCCCCAGAAAGATGCCCAGTCAAATCTTCCAGTGGCCAATTAACAGCTATATTTATTGGCATCTGGGGTTGAGATGGGGCAGCTTGTCCCCTTGCTGATGCCTGTACAAACCTGTGGGCTGTACAAAGCAAAGCCTGCTAGTGAACACAGCCCACTCCCATGCACAGGACCCTGGTCAGGCCAAGCTTTCAGGGGATATTTCTATTGGGGAACAGACCTGGTCAACTGCTTCTAACCATAATAACCAATCTGGCCCTTCAGTCGCAAATGTGACTGGACCAGCCAGAATCACAAAATATTTTAGGAGAGCCAGAAGCACAAATCAAAAAAACCAAGATGGATTTACTGGTCAACTGTCTCCAGATAGAATAGATAGTTTAGAGAAAAAAAAAGAAAATTTTAAAATTTTTATTAGTAACCACTGAGAGATTCAAGATATTGTATCCATAAAACATGACAAGACTATTCTAAAGAAGCAATCAGAAGACAAGAGAAAGTTCTGGAAAATTAAAAGTATGATTTCTCAAGTGATAAATATAACAGAAAAAATTCATATTAAGGGTGAATAGTAAGCAGGTCACTTGGAAATGAAATTTACAAAATATCCAAGATTATAGAAAAATAACAGAGAGGAAATGTGAGAGAAAAGTTAAAGGACATGGATAATGTATCACAAAGTCTAATATCTATTTAATAGGAGTTCAAAAAATAAAAAGGTAATAAAAATATTTAAAGGATGATATAATCAAACCAATATCTTTAAAAATATATTCCAACTAAAGAAATACATGAACTTTTCAATTGAAGAGGTCCACTGCTTACTGGACAAAGTGAACATTTAAGATTCACACTTAAATATAACCTGGTAAAATGTCAGAACTCCAGAGATCTCAATGCTTACAGGAGGAAAATCCAGATCACTTATAATGGAATTAGAGACATATTGGCGATAGACCTTCACCAGCAATATTGGGTACTAGAAAACAGTGGAGTATTGCCTTCAAAAACCTCAAGGAAATTATTTTAAATCTATAATCCTATAACAAGCCAAAATATTAGCCAAGTGTTAGGATAAAATAAAGATACATCTGAAGTCTGTCCAAAAGGTATACAGCTATGTAATATGAAAAATAGAGACATTTATTGAAGAAGTACAAGATACAAGAAACATTGTACATAGGACAATGATGCTTCAATCTCCTTCAAAGTAGGCACCTTGAAACCTCACATAGTTCTCCCAATTGCTATCAGCTGCCACATTGTATCCTGAATCTCATCCATAGGCTGAAATTCCTTCTTCTTCAAAGGTGATTTTAGTTTTGGGAAAAGCCAGAAGTCACAAGGCACCAAATCTGGGCTGTAGGGGGGCTGAGTCACCTGGGTGATTTGATGCTTCTTCAAGACACTGAGCACAAGACATGATGCATGAGCAGGCACATTGTCATGATGAAGCTGCCAATCATTAGTCACCCATAGCTGTGGCCTTCTGAATCATCTGACTAGTTTCTGGGGAGGAATGTTCAAGCTTAGTGCAAAATCTGATGCATATTTGTTGCTCTGCTCACTCAGTTGTTTTGAATGTGACAGCCACACAGTACACATGCTCACTCAATGGCATCTACTACCCCCACTGACTAGTACAGTGAAGTCATCATTGTTCACACATGGGCATTCCATTCCAGTCTTCTTGGTTGCCAGGTTACATCGATGTCACACAAACCATTCTTGTTATATTAACAATGGTTGGACTTTTTCTGGACAGACCTCATATACATCATAAGAAAAATTTTTTCCATCAGGTACTCCATAAGTATGAACCATCAGTATAAGAAATAGAACAATATGATACAAGAAACAATCTCAATAGAATATGAATTATGAAGAAGAAGATGCAAAAGATATTACAATAGCATCTGGTTACCTTGGACATCCTCCTGCAAGTAGTAAGGGTTTGTCAACCAAGGATTATAAGTCTCCATACATTCAGTCACGTTTCTTAATTCTGCAACTATACTATAAATGCTGTTTATAGTGGATTTAAAGTTTTAATTTTTTTATTTAAAAGGCATAGATTACTTAATTATTGTCATTGATGATAGTGCAAATATTAACTATGCAAATGTAAATAAATTAATAAAATAGCCAACAATAGGAACACAGGGATGGGTAGAAGTAATAGAAAAAAATCACTACTAAACTGGCCTGGGGCCAATTGGAAGAGGGATATTCCACTTAACTTTATTCATATTCAGTTTTTTTAAAAGAACCTCTTGTTGGCCAAACCAAGCACTTCTGTGGGCCACTGTTGACATCAGTATTGACATCACAGTTAGAGTCAGGCTCTAGTTCTAGATAATGAATCAATTTATCTTCTTAAAGTTTTCATCCAAGCACACCACCCACTTCTGTGACAGATGGATTTTCCTATTTATAGGTATGTCATTAATTAGTATTATTTGAATACTTCTTAGTAATTTAATGAAAAATATCAAAATGCAGAAAGAATAAAACAAGAAGACCAATCATGGAAATGGAGAAAATGCAGAGGCAAAATACAATTTGTAAATAAGAAAAGCATCAGCACTGGTCAAAGTCAAATTGAAAAAAACAAAAACCAAATTGGTGCTAAATCTGAAGGTTTAGAACAGACTAGGTTTTCTAGTCTGTTCTAAAGAAAAGTATGAAGTCGCTATATTTTGTTTTTATATAGAAATTCAGAGAAGACTGTAACAAAAACTGAAAATAGTAAGCAGCTAGAAGGGCCCAGATGTT
Organism: Artibeus jamaicensis; assembly: GCF_021234435.1. Lineage (NCBI taxonomy): Eukaryota > Metazoa > Chordata > Mammalia > Chiroptera > Phyllostomidae > Artibeus > Artibeus jamaicensis. Next base: position 3,688,651 of record NW_026521995.1, on the reverse strand, counting down.
TATTTAGGCTTCTCTGGTCTCCGGGGGGCCCAGCCCATATTTCAGCATGAAAGTACTAAACGTCCTTGGCTGGTGGCCACTGTTTGCAAGCCTGGATCAGAGTGTGGCCTGACAACCATTTCGTTAACTTCTAATTTATTTAGAGACATTAATGGAACCAGTGTGGTTAAAACGTTTTATATTAGCAGAATTTAGGATGGGTAACTCAACATCTCTGCAGTTTTCTAATATGCCTATATGTCCATATGAGACATATTGTGTCTCATGTGTCTGTTAGATGTTTGAACGTCTGATCTGTTAAACGTACACCCTCCATTTTAGTTTGGTGGTGGAGTTAGCTAAATTTAAGTGAAAATGATTCAGAAATCAATACATAGTTTCTCTAATGTAAACTTAAACTGTAAACCCTAACCTGAATTATAATTATTTTCTTTAATCCTTAATGGGACATTTAAATATATGTGGTATTTCATTATAAAGTTCTTGCTTGAAACAAATAAAAATTATTTAGGATTCAATTTATTTTAAAATATGATTTGCTTTCATCATAACTCAAATTTAGTATATACCTCAATTAATTATGTATTCTTAACAGCTATACCAACACTTACATGTTACATAACCTTATATTACAACATGTATATTTAATGTGCCAACATTTTATTCTTGTGCCCTGGACAATGATCTAAAAGTAAGAGACTTAAAAATGAAATCAAATCAAATTAAAGGGAATGTTGAGTTCAGATTCATGACTGCCTTCCCTTTTGATTCTAAGGCCACTCAGCCATCCACTATTGCTGAAGATTGGAGGAGCATATAAATATGTCTGAGGCCTTGAGCTCTGGGGCAGAAATTACAGGTTCAGAAGATCAGTGTTTACAAAGTTAGGACTCAAAAGCTATGAAAGAGGCTTATCTGTATGGTACACCAGGGGACCATAGGTGGCATTGGGCCTAGGGTGAAGGGTACAGCTGTCTTGCATAGATACATGCCTCTCTTCTAACCTTGGCCAATAAATCTCAGTTCTCCATCTGCTGATGGAATTTATATCTAAAGATAACCAAAAAGACTGCTAACTATTTAGGAGGATACTTTAACTTGAGGAAGGCATGTTATGAAATAATCAAAGCAATTGGTCCCTAAGATAGAAGACTTAGTTGGAAAACAAAAGAACACTATAATAACTTGTAGAGTATATTGAAGGACATACAATGAAACCACACAAAAAACTTTTCTGAAAAAGTACAATTTGATTGTGCACCAAAATTTTAAAATTCAGTTAGCTGAAAAACAAAATGATCACTGTTAAACACACCATCAGAGTTTAAGTAGACTGAATGGAGGACATGTTCTACCATATAAGTCAAATCATGAGCTGTATAGAAAAAATATATATATATAAATTTTAGAAGTCCAAGAAGGAAGAGATATGGGTCTTTTGATTGATCAAGATCGTCAAATTATAGGCCAGAATAATGAAAAAACCTGGTCATGTCCTGGTGAAATTTCTATATTTCAAGGATGAAATCTTGCAAGTTTTCAAAGAAAATAACTATAAATCTTTGCATCTTCAATACTGGAAGTTTGAAAATACTAAAATTACATATAAAGGACAGTGAAAGGTCCAAGAATCAACTACACAGCCAGGTGATGCCAAAATAAAAGACATTTTCACAAGCAAAGAGCTCAGAAAAATATACAACCACACATATACAGCATGAGCATGTGGGATTTATTCTGGGAATACAAGGATGCCCCAACATAGGAAAATCAATTAATGTAATACACCACCTTAACAGAATTAAGAACAGAGACCACACAATCACCTCAATTGATGCAGAAAATCATCTGATAAATTTCAACACCCTTTCATGATAAAAAACCCTCAACAAATTATGAAAGGAAGAAAATTCTTTGAGCATAATAAACCATATATAAAAAAACCAGAACCATCATGCTCAATGGTGAAAAACTGAACACTTTCCTTCTAAGATCAGGAACAAGGCAAAGATGCCCATTCTTGTTGCTCCTGTTTAACACAGTACTGGGATTCCAGCAAGTTAAAGACATAAAAGGCATGTAAATTGGAAGAAAAGAAGTAAACTTATCTCTGTCCACAAATAACATAATCTTGTATGTGGAAAACTCTAAAGATTCCACACACTCACAAAAAGAAAATCTCTTAGACCTAATAAAAGAGTTTAGCAAAATTTTAGGACACAAAATCAACAAACAAAAATCTATTGTGTTTCTGTATGCTAACAAGGAACAATTAGAAAAGGAAATTAAGAAAATAATCCCATATACAACAGCATCAAAAAAATAAAATACTTAGGAATAAACTTAGCTAAGAGGGCAAAAAACTCGTACAGTGAAAAACTACAAAACTTTGCTGAAAGAAATTAAAGAAGCTACAAATAAATGGAAAGATATCCTCTGCTGATGAACTGGAAGACTGGACTGTAATATTGTTAAAATGTTCATACCACCCACAGTGATCTAGAAATTCAGTGCAATCTCTATCAAAATCCCAAAGGCATTTTTATGCAGAAATAGAAAAAATCCTAAAATTCATATAGATTCTGAAAGGACTCATATAGTCAAAATGATATTAAGAAAGAAAAACAAAGCTGAAGATCTCATACTTTCTGATTTCAAAACACATTACAAAGCTACAGTGATCAAAACAGGATGGTATCAATATAGAGACAGACATACAAACCAATAGACCAGAATAAAGAACCCAGAAATAAACCTTCACCTATATTTTACCATATGGGACCAAGGCTACTCAGTGGGGAAAGGATTATTTCTTCCAATAATAGTGTTGAGAAAATGGGACATCCATATGCAGAAAATGAAGTTGGACTCTTACCTTATACCAATGCAACAAATAATTCGAAATGGTTAAATACCTAAATGTAAAACCTGAAACCATAACACTGTCAGAAATACACATACTGGAAAAGTTTATAACATTGGATTTGACATGATTTGTTGGTTATGACACCAAAACCACAAGCAATAAAAGCAAAAACAGAGAAATGACACTACCTCAAATTAAAAAAACTTTTGCCTGGCAAGGGAAACAATCACCAGTATAAATAGGCAACCTGTGGAATGGAAGAAAATATTTACAAACAATATATCTGACAAGGAGTTGATATCCAAATTACCTATAGAACACTTACAATTCAACAACAAAAATACAACCCAATTAAAAAATGGTCAAAGGACTTGAATACACATTTCTCCAAAGGAGATATGCAAGTGGCCTAAAGCACATGAAAAAAATGCTCAAAGTGGAAAATGAAAATCAAAACCACAATGAAGTATCACCGTATATCCATTAGGATGACCATTACAAAATTAAAAAACAAACATGAAAATAACAAGTGTGAGAATGTGGAGAAATTTCAACTCTTGTGTATTGTGCATGGGAATATAAAATGGTGCACTCATAATGGAAAGCAAAATGGAGATATTTTAAAATATTAATAGAATTATTATGTAGTACAGCAATCATATATATATATATATATATATATATATATATATATATATATAAAATGAAAATAGGATCTTGGAGAAATATTTGCACACCCCTATTCATTACAGCATTATTCACAATAGTAAAAAAGTAGAATCAATCTAAATGTCTATCAACAGTTAAATGGATGAAGAGAGTGTGGTGTATACATCCAATGGAATATTATTCAGCCTTGAAAAAGAAGAAAATTTGGCCATAAGCTACAACATGGATGAACCTTAAGGACATGATGCTAAGTGAAATAATTCTGTCACGGAAGAACAAGTACTACATGATTTCACTTATTGAGGAACCTAAAATAGTCAAACTCTTAGAAACAGAAAGTAGAATGGTGATTTACAGGGCCTTTGGGAAGGGGAAGAAGGGGCATTGTGGTTTAATGGATATGGAACTTCAGTTTTGCAAGATGAAATAGTTCTAGAAATTTGTTGTGTGCAATGTGCATATAGTTATCACTATTGTAAAATACACATAAACATAGTTATGATGGCAAATTTTATGTGTTGTGTTTTTGACTGCAATAAAAAGTATCCACCTCAAAGAACAATAATAAAAGCTATGTAACATAGGATTCGGTTGTATGGCATCCTCAAAAAGGCAAATGCCAAGTATAGTAACCAAGACAATAAGTGGTTTCTGGAGGTTTGGTTTGGAAGAAGGGCTCCATAAGGAAATATTTGGGAATGATGGAAATCCTTTGTCATCTGAGTGTGGTGGAGGTTAGTTATATGAACCTATATAAATGTTGAAATCCATACTACTGTTCACCTCCCAATATTTCTATATATTTCTTAAATAAAATAAAAGTATAAATATATGAATTTGTGCATATGATTTTATGACTTGCATGAAAGTCTTGATACTGTCTCATATTGGCATTTAGGTGAGCAAATTATGTGCACTCTTGATAGAAATCAGAGTCATTTTAAGAGAACTCTGTATAATAGTGAACATTTAGCTTCTATACCATGTTACAAAGTACTTTCTGTGGGCTCTTTCAACCTTGTTTCCTTTACTACTGTTTTATTTTTCCTTTAATAATGAGATTTGAAATTGTTCTCACACTAAGCTATCATTTTATACTTTTCCTAATTAATGAGAAATAAAAACATTTATCATTCTATCAACCTCTTCTAGTCTTTCTCCTCATATTTAACGCCTCCCAGCTTGAAGTCACTTAAACATGTAATTAAGCGTTTTTTTTAATCAGTCTTCTAGATTATTTACGAAGATGTTAAAACTCGGTTGACCTTAAAAATCTACCAGTCCTGCTAATCTAAACCAAGATCACTCATCCACATGCTGCTTCATTTTAAACTGTCCATTGTTTATAGTCCCAAGATTCATTTTGTAGTATCAATAGCCCAAGGAACTCATTTCCATTTCTCTAATGCACATGTTACTAAATGCTTACCCAAAAGTCCAGATGTTTTATATCCTTTTGTCTATTCATTTGATAATTGTATGAAAAATTTGATCTCACATCCTTTTAGTGGCCACCTACTAGGAAGCAAAGAACATTGTGAGTCCATTAGAATCAGTTTGTTCCTAAGAGATGATAATCAGTAAGTAAAGAAAAGAAATGAGCACTAAAGACAGATATGCTTTATACAGATAAGCAGATCTTCACTTTGGATAACAACGTGAAGAAAGAAAAAGAAGAAGTGAGTGAGAGAGAGAGAAAGAGAAGAAACAAGAGAGAAGAAAGGGAAAAAAAGAAAAGAAAGGAAGAGCATACAGGGAGAGAGGGAGGAAGGAAGGCAAGGGAAGGAAGGAAAAAAAGAAAGCAGTAAGGCAGAGAAATTTCTGATTATGAAAGACAAAAATGCATGAATTCACAAACAGTTAAAATTAAGCAAATCCTGTAGTGAAAGTTGTAAGTTCTGTAATAGATGACACATTGTGGTATTTGGATGCAGAGACAAAAAAATAACAAAAAATAGAATCAAGTCTGCACTCTAAAGAGAATTATGCAGTGTTATAGCTGTAAGATTTATGTAATAATAAAAGAAAATAATCAAAAAGAAAAAGCATTTGGGTTCATTCAATCAAGGCTCAGACAACAGGTCCTGAGGGACAATGTAAAAAAAACAAAAGCTGAAAAGGCGAGAAGATGCTTAAAAAGGGAAATTTAAAAATAACTATGTGGTGTATATCAACAGGTATGAAACACAAAAGAATAGGCATAATATCAGCAAAGATATCTTCACTCTTTGAAAAACAATAAATGAAACAACATTGTAGTATTGCTAGATTTAGGATACTGGTGATTCCATTTGTAGAAGGGGAATAATAAACTTGATTACAAATGTGATAATATGGAAGTATCTTAAGATAGTTATAAACTAAAAGAAAGAAGTACATAGCCCTGGCTATGCTATTTCTTTGCCTAAAATCTCCATATACTTACTCCCAATTGGATGAATTTCAAGGTCCTTTGCCACATGGGCTCACCTCCTCTAACACTTCCTCTTTGTATCTTGTGCCTAATTACTGCCTCACAACATTCTCAGAGAAGAGTTAATGATACACCTTGTACCTGGCACATTGTAAGTGCTTCACAAATGCTGATTTTCTTACTTTCCAATTTTCCTATCCAAGAGCCCTAAATTCTCTACATATCATACTGTAGAATATGCTGTGCTCATAACAGTTCCGTGTCACTTTTCATATCTACTCTCTGAAATATCTTCCCACCCTTTGTTTCTTTAATTATATTTTATTGTTTATGCTGTCCAGTCGTCCCCCTCTATCCAGCCCCCACTGCCTCAGGCAATCCCCACACTGGTATCTATGGCCACAGGTCATGCATATATTCTTTGTGTACTCTTGTGTATGCTATATTTTACATCCCCATAACTACTCTATAACTACAAATTTGTACGTCTTAATCCCTTCACCTTTTTGGCCATCCTCCTGACCCCCATCCCACCTAGCAACTATTAAAATGTTCTCTGTTTATGATTCTGTTTCTGTTTTACTTGTTTATTTTGTTTTTTAAGAATCAATTGTCAAAAAAAGAATCAATTGTTGATAGATATGTATTTATTGCCATTTCATTGTTTATTTTTCTTCTTCTTAAAGAAGACCCTTTAACATTTCATATAATAGTGGTTTGTTGGTGATGAACTCTTTTAGCTTTTTCTTGTCTGGGAAGCTCCTTATCTGTCTATCAGTTCTAAATGATAGCTTTGCACCCTTTATTTTTAATTTCACAAAATGCAGTTTATTACAGAGGACCAGATTCAATATGTGTATTTTTACCCTAGTGAGCAGAAATGATTACTACCTCTTTTTAAAATTTTTCAATTACAGATTATATTCAGTATTATTTTGTAATAGTTTCAGTTGTACAGCTTAGTGGTTAGGCAATTATGTACTCCACAAAGTATTCTCTTTGATATTTCCAGTATCAACTAGCACCATACATAGTTATTATAAAAATATTGACTATATTTTCCAGGCCGTACTTTACATTCCGATAACTGTCTTGTATCTACCAATCTGTACATCTCAATTCCTTCACCTTTTTTATCCAGTCCCCCAAATCCCATCCCCTGTAGCAACCACCATTCTGGTCCCTGTATCTATGAGGCTGTTTTAGTTGTTCATTTATATTTTTCTTTATATTCCACATACAAGTGAAATCATATGGCATTTGTCTTTCTCTGATGACTTATTTTACTTACCATAATGCCCTCTAGGTCCATTTATGCTATTGCAAATGGTTAGATTTTATTCCTTTTCATGACTGAGTAATATTCCACTGTGTACATGTACCACAATTTTTTTAACCGTTTGTCTATTGACAGGCACTTGGGTTTCTTCCACATCCTAGCTATTGTAAACAACAGAGCAGTGAATATCAGGGTGCATATGTTCTTTCAAATTAGTGTTTTAGATTTCTTCATATAAATTCCCTGAAGTGGAATCATTAGTTATAATTCAGACCCATTGTATATTTTTTTGAAGTAACTCTATACTGTTTTCCACAGTGGTACACCAATATGCATTACCACCAATAGTGCACAAGGGTTCCCCTTTCTCCACATCCTCATCAGCACTTGTTATTTGTTGATTTATTGATGGTGGCCATTTTGATGGGTGTCAGGTGGTATCTAATTATGATTTTTTTAAATTTTTTATTGATTATGCTGTTACAGTTGTTCTATTCCCCCTTTCATTCCCCTCCACCCTACCCCCCATCCCCACCATTACCCCCCCTTTAGTTTATGACCATGTGTCTCAAGTCCTTTAGATTCTGTATTTCCCATGCTGTTCTTGCCCCCCCTCTATTTTCTATCTACTGTCTATGCTACTTATTTTCTGTACCTTCTCCCCCCTTCTCCTCCTCCCACTCCTCTGTTGCTAACCCTCCTTGAGATCTTCATTTCTATGTTTCCACTCCTGATCTAGCTGTCCTTTTAGTTTGCTTTTGTTTTAGGTGTGGTTGTTAATAACTGTGAGTTTGTTGTCCTTTCACTGTTCATGTTTCTTTAACTTCTTTTTCTTAGATCAGTCCCTTTAACATTTCATATAATAAGGGCTTGGTGATGATGAAATCCTTGAATTTGATCTTATCTGAGAAGCACTTTATCTGTCCTTCCATTCTAAATGAAAGTTTTGCTGTATAGAGCAATCTTGGTTGCAGGTCTTTGGATTTCATGACTTGGAATACCTCTTTCCAGCCCCTTCTTGCCTGTAAGGTCTCTTTTGAGAAATCAGCTGACAGTCTGATGGGGACTCCTTTGTAGGTGACTGTCCCCTTAGCTCTTGCTGCTTCTAGGATTCTCTCTTTCATTTTAATTTTGGCTAATGTAATTATGATGTGTCTTGGTGTGTTCCTTCTTGGGTCCAACTTCTTTGGGACTCTCTGAGCTTCCTGGATTTCCTGGAAGTCTATTTCCTTTGCCAGATTGGGGAAATTCTCCTTTATTATTTGTTCAAATAAGTTTTCCACTGGTGGCTGTGCCTTTCCCCCCTTCTGGTACCCCTATAATTCGGATGTTGGAATGTTTAAAGATGTCCTGGAGATTCCTAAGACTCTCCTCATTTCTTTGAATTCTTGCTTCTTGACTCTTTTCTGTTTGGCCATTATTTGCTTTCTTCTGGTCCACTCCATTGATTTGAGTCCCAGTTTCCTTTTCATTGCTATTGGTGTCCTGTGCAATTCCATTCATTTCAATTAGTTTCGCCTTCATATATTTGTCTAATTTGTAGCTATAATCAACCAGTTCTGTGAGAATCCTGATCACCAGTGTTTTAAACTGTGCATCTGAGAGTTTTGCTATTTCTTCATTGCTTAGATCTATAGGTTCTGGGGCTTTGAGATCTTCTTGCACCATTTTTGGTCTGTTTGCGCCCTTTAAGTGTGAGAAGTGGCTCCTTGGACTCCCAGGTCGCAGGGTTGTGACGCTGTATGTGGGGGCGTGGTCAGAGCGGGGAAATGGTGGCCCCCTCTGCTGTTTTGTGCTGCTTGGTGAGGAGCAGAGCCTTAGGTGGTTCACCTGGGCCAGGCCACTCAGAGTCCCTGGGTTATGACGCTGTATGTGGAGGTGGGGTCAGAGCAGGGAAATGGCGGTGCCCTCCACTGCCGCTTGCCACGGGGACCCGCTGAGTTCCGGTCCAACTGCCCACTCCCTTGCCTGTCCACCCGCGCACAAATGCGCGACCACAGTCAACACGCAGCCCTGCTGCCCCGCTGTCTCCCCCGCGGTCGCTCGCCTGGTCGCTTGCTCGGTTGCTCACTAGGTCCAACCCTGAGCCTGGATTCCGCACGCCTGAGTGTGTCTGACCGAGTTTTCCTGTGCAACCCCGGAAGGAACGGTACATCCACCTATGCCTCCATCTTGGTGGAAGTCTTAATTATGATTTTAAGTTGCATTTCTCTGATGATTAATGACATTAAGCATCTTTTTAGATGCCTTTTGGTCATTTGTATGTCCTCTTTGGAGAATGTCTATTAGATCTTCTATCCATTTTTTAACTAGATTGTTTGTTTTTCTGGTGTTGAGTTGTATGAGTTCTTTCTAAATTTTGGATATTAACCCCATATCAGATGTATCACTGGCAAATATATTCTCCCATTCTGTGGGTTGCTTTTCATTTTGTTGATGTTTTCCTGTGCTGTGCAGAAACTTTTTAGTTTCACATAGTCCCACGAGTTTTTTTTTCTTTTGTTTCTCTTGTCTGAGATGTATCAGAAAAAATATTTCTAAGAGAAACATCAAAGATCTAACAGCCTATGTCATCTTCTAGGAGTTTTATGGTTTCAAGTCTTACATTTAAGTCTTTAATCCATTTTTAGTTATTTGTGTATATGGTGTAAGAAAGTGGTCTACTTTCATATTTTTTTGCATGTATGTGTCCAATTTTCCTAATACCATTGATTGAATAGAATGTCTTTAATCCCTTCTTTGTACTTGTCTCCTTTGTCATATATTAAATAACCACACAGGCATGGGTTTATTTTTGGACTTATTCTTTCCATTGATCTTTATGTCTGTTTCTATGCCACTACCATGCTGTTTTGATTACTGTGGGCTTGTAGTCCACTTTGATATCAGGTAGCATGATTCCTCCAACTTTGTTCTTTTTTTCTTAACCTTGATGTGGCTATTCAGGGTCTTTGTTGGTTTCATATAAATTTGGGAGTATTTGTTCTAGTTCTGTGAAAAAACCCATTTGTATTTTTATAGGAATTGCGTTGAATCTATAGTTTGCTTTGAGTAATATGGATATTTTATTTTTTAATATATTTTATTGATTATGCCATTACAGTTGTCCTATTACCCCCCTTCATTCCCCTCCACCCTGCACACCCTCTCCCCCACCATTCACCCTCCTTTAGTTTATGTCCATGTGTCTCAAGTTCTTTAGATTCTATATTTCCCATACTATTCTTGCCCTTCCCCTGTCTATTGTCTACCTACTGTCTATGCTAATTAGTCTCTGTACCTTCTCCCCCTTCTCCTCCTCCTATTCTCCTGTTGCTAACCCTCCATGTGATCTCCTTTTCTATGGTTCTGCTCCTGATCTAGTTGTCCTCTTAGTTTGCTTTTGTTTTAGGTGTGGTTGTTAATAACTGTGAGTTTGCTGTCCTTTCACTGTTCATCTTTTTATCTTCTTTTTCTTAGGTAAGTCCCTTTAACATTTTATATAATAAGGGCTTAGTAATGATGAACTCCTTGAATTTGATCTTATCTGAGAAGCACTTTATCTGTCCTTCCATTCTAAATGAAAGCTTTGCTGGATAGATCAATCTTGGATGTAGGTCTTTGGATTTCATGACTTGGAATACTTCTTTGCAGCCCCTTCTTGCCTGTAAGGTCTCTTTTGAGAAATCCGCTGACAGTCTGATGGGGACTCCTTTGTAGGTGACTGTCCCCTTAGCTCTTGCTGCTTCTAGGATTCTCTCCTTCATTTTAATCTTGGCTAATATAATGATGATGTGCCTTGGTGTGTTCCTTCTTGGGTCCAACTTCTTTGGGACTCTCTGAGCTTCCTGGATTTCCCGGAAGTCTATTTCCTTTGCCAGATTGGGGAATTTCTCCTTCATTGTTTGTTCAAATAAATGTTCCACTTGTGCCTGTTCCTCTTTCCCTTCTGGTACCCCTATAATCAGATGTTGGAATGTTTAAAGATGTCCTGGAGGTTCCTAAGCCTCTCCTCATTTTTTTTTTTTTGAATTCTTGTTTCTTCATTCTTTTCGGTTTGGTCATTTTTTCCTTCCTTCTGGTCCACTCCTTTGATTTGAGTCCCAGTTTCCTTTCCATCACTATTGGTTTCCCGTGCATTTCCCTTCATTTCAGTTAGTTTAGCCTTCATTTGTTCCTCTAATTTGTGACTAAAAGCAACCAATTCTGTGAGCATCCTGATCACCAGTGTTTTGAACTGTGCATCTGATAGGTTGGCTATATCTTGGTCACTTAGAGTTATTGGCTCTAGGGTTTTGAGTTCTTCTTGAGCCATAATGTTTTGGTCTGTTTGCGCCTATTCTGTATGAGGGGCAGAGCCTTAGTTGTTCACCAGGGCAGGGCAACCCCAGTTGCTGGGTTGTGATGCTGTACGTGGACCAGGGTCAGAGAGGAGCAATAACATTTGTTTCGCTCTCTCTCGAATTTTAGTCCCTTCTGCTGCTTCCCGCAAGCAAACTGGGCCCCCCTGGTGCTGGATCCTGGGTCTGTGGGCCTCTGCACCCTCCAGGACCCTGTGGGTCTCTCCAACAAACTCTGTGAGCCTGGGAGCTTCTACCGGCACCTCAACCTGAAAGTTTTTCCAATTGGTGCTTTTAGGCTTTAATTTCCGTTGCTCGGGCCCTAGCCTGTGAGGGTCTATCTCACTGCTCCCTCCTTTGCCTGGTTTATCTGCGTGCAAATGTGTGACTGTGGTCAGCCAGCCATCTTGCACCCTCACTGGGTTTGCCCGTTAGCACCCTGCGCCTGGATCTGCCAACCGCTGCCTATGTGTCTGGGACCGTTAGGCTGATCTTTCCTGCCCAACCCATTCCGCCAGCCACAGACTCTGCCCCTTCTACCTATCTGGCTAAATAATTTGTTGTTGTTGGACTTTTGTACAGTTCAATTTTCTGTGTTTTGGTTGCGTTTTTGTTACTAAAACTTTGTTGTCTTTAAACTTGGTTGTTTGAGGAGCACAGTGTTTCCACCTACACCTCCATCTTGGCCGGAAGTTGAACATTTTAATGATGGTAATCCTTCCTATCTATGAACATGGTATGTTTTGCCTTTTTTTGTATCTTCTTCAATTTGTTTCTCCAGTATCTTATAATTTTCTGAGTACAGGTCATTTATTTCCTTTGTTAAATTTATTCCTAGGTATTTTATTTTATTTCTGATGCAATTGTAAGTGAGATTGTTTTCTTGGTTCCTCTTTCTGATAATTTATCATTGGTAGATAAAAATTCAAACATTTTCCAGATATTTATTTTGAATCCTAGTACTTTACTAAATCTATTTCTCAGATTCAGTAATTTATCATTTTTTTGTAGAATCCTTATGTTTCTTTATATGCAGGATGGGGCAATAGTAGGTTTATGATTCTTCATATATAAAATGAATTAATCAATAATAGCACAAGATTAAACTGCATTTTATGTACTTACAACTGTAAAACTCCTTTTACCCCATCCTGTACAGTATCATATTATCTGCAAATAATGACAGTTTTACTTCTTCTTTTCCAATTTGAATGTCTTTAATGTCTTCTTGTCTCATACCTCTGGCTATGACTTTCACTACTATGTTGAATAAGAGTGGTGAAAGTGGCGTCCTTGTCCCTGATCTTAAGGGAAATGTTTTAGTTTTTCCCTATTAAATATTATGTTAAGCAATGTGTTTGTTGTGTATGGCTTTTATTATGTTGAGGTATGTTCCCTTTGTTCCCTGTTTGCTGCAAGTTTTTATCATAAATGGGTGCTGGATTTTTGTCAAAAGGTATTTCTGCATCTATTGATATGACCATATGTATTTTATCCTTCATTTTGTTTATGTGGTGTATCATGTTAACTGATTTGCAGATATTGTGCAAACCTTGAATTTAAGGAATAACTCCCACTCGATTGTGGTGTATCATCTTTTTAATTTATTGCTGAATTTAGTCTGCTAATATTTTGTTGAGGATTTTGCATCTACATTCACCAGGGATATTGGCCTATAATTTTCTTTCTTTATAGTGTCTTTATCTGGTTTTAGATGTAGGACAATGCTTGCCTCATAAAATTAGCTTGGGAGTCCTCCATCCCTTTGAAATTTTTGGAATAGCTTGAGAAGGATAGGTGTTAGTTCTTTGAATATTTGGTACAATTCACACATAAAGCCATCTAGTCCTGGATGTTTGTATCTTAAGCATTTTTAGATTACTGTTTCAATTTCATTAATTGTAATTCTGCTGTTCAAATTTTGTCTTTTATAAATTGTATTTTTTAAAAGATTTTACTTATTTATCTTTAGAGGGGAAGGGAAGAAGAGAGGGTGAGAAATATCAGTGTATGGTTGCCTCTCTTGCAGCCCCTGCTGGGAACTGCAACCCAGGCATGTGCCCTAACTGGGAATCAAACCTCGATCCTTTGTTTCGCAGGCCCACGCTCAATCCACTGAGCTACACCAGCCAGGGCCAAATTTTGTCTTTGAACAGTTTTGGAACATTGTATGTTTCTAGGAATTTATTCATTTCTTCCAGATTGTCCATTTGTTGGAATACATTTATTTGTAATATTTCCTTATAGTTCTTTGTTTTTCTGTGGTGTTAGTTGTTACTTCTCATTTTTCATCCCTGATTTCTTTTATTTGGGTCTTCTCTTTTTCCTTGGTGACTCTTTTTAAAGGTTTACCAATCATGTTAATCTTTTCACAGCACCATCTCTTGGTTTCACTGATCTTTTGTGATTTTTCAACTCTATTTCAATTATTTCTGCTCTGATCTTTATTATTTCATTTCTTCTGCTCACTTTGAGCTTTACATGTTGTTTTTTTCCTAGTTCCTTTTAGTGTAGCATTGAATTATTTATTTGGGATTTGTCTTGTTTCTTGAGATAGGCCTTTAATGCTATGAATTTCCCTCTTAGGAATGCTTTCCTTGTGTACCACAGATTTGGGGTTGTTGTGTTCTCATTTTCTTTAGTTCAAGGTATTTAGCCATCATGTCTATGTGTGTTTTTCAGTTTTTTTTTTCTTGTGATTGATTTCTAGTTTCATATTATTGGGGTGAGAGAAGATGCTTAATATGGGTTGAATCATGTTAGGACTTGTTTTGTGTCCTAACATGTGGTCTATCCTGGAAAACATTCATGTGCACTTGATAAAAGAATTTATATTCTGATGCTTTGGGGTAAAAATGCTCTGAAGATATCAATTAAATCCATCCATTTAAGTTTGCTGTTTTCCGTTGATTTTCTGTCTGGAAAATGTATCCATTATGGCAATGGGGTTTGAAATTCCCTGCTATGATGACAATGTTACCATTGATCTCTCTTTTTATGACCCTCAAGGTTTGCTTTACATAGTTAAGTGCTCTATGTTGGGTACATAAACATTTACAAGGGTTATATTTTCTTGTTTGATTAAGCCTTTTATCATTATGTAGTGTCCTTCTTTATCTCTTATTATAAACTTTGTTTTAAAGTCTATTTTGTCTGATACAAGTATTGCTACCCCAGCTGTTTTTTTTATTTTATTTGCATGAAATATTTTTTTCATATTTTCTTATTTTTACTCTGTCTTTCATTCTGAGGGAGTCTCTTGTAGAATGAGTATATATAATCCATTTCCCGTTTTCTGATCCATTCAGCTATACAGTGTCTTGATTGGGGCATTTAAACCATTTTCATTCAAAGTGATTATTGATAACCTCATATTTACTGCCATTTTAGTCTTTATAACTATTTTTCTCTTTTTCTTTTTTTTTTCCTTCTTCTTAAAGAAGAGACTTTTATCATTTCTTGTAATACTGGTTTGGTAGTAATGAACTCCTTTCTATTTTTCTTGTCTGGTAAGCTCTTTATTCCTTCTTCATTTTAAATGGTAGCCTGGCTAGGTAACGTAGTCTTGGTTGTAGGTAATTGCTTTTCATATCTTTGAATATTTTGTGCCAATCCCTCTGGCCTGAATCATTTCTATTGAGAAATCAGCTGACAGTCTTATGGGAGTTCCCTAATTGTCTTTCTCTTGCTGCTTTAAGATTGTCTCTTTGTTTTTAACGTTTACCATTTTAATTATGATGTGTCTTGGTTCGGGCCTTTTTGGGTTCATCTTATTTGGGATTCTCTAGTCTTTATGAACTTGTGCATCTTTTTTCTTCACCAGGTTAGAGACATTTTTAGTCATTATTTTTTCAAATAGTTCTCAATCCCTTGCTCTCTCTTTTCTCATCTGGTTACCTCTGTGATACAATGTTGTTATGCTTAATGTTGTTCCAAAGGTACCTTAAACTATCCTCATTTTTTAAATCTTTTTTCTTTTTAATGCTTTGATTGACTGTTTTCTGCTACCTTATCTTTGAAATCACTGATTTGATTCTCAGCTTCATTGAACCTACTGTTTATTTCTTCTAGTGTATTCTTCATTTCAGATATTTTTGACTGGCTCTTTTTTGTTCTCTCTATATTTTTTTCATGCTTATTATCTCTTTGATCAGGTTCTCAGTGATTTCATCTACTCTTCTTCTAAGTTCTTTGAGTATTCTTATAACCATTGTTTTGAACTCTGTATGTGATAGATTGCCTGCCTCCATTTTATTCAGCTTTTTCTTAAGATTTCTCTTGTTCTTTTATTTGGACCATATTTCTTTGTCTCCCCATTTTGGCTGCCTCTTTGTATGTGCTTTTGTGTATGAGATCTGCTATGTCTCCTAGTCTTTGTTGTGGCCTTATATACTGGGTGTCCTATGGGACCTAGTTGTTCAGTCTCTTTAATCACCTGAGCAGATGCCTCAGAAATGTCCCTTTTGTGGATTATGTGAGCCCTCCTGTTGTAATTAAGTTTTGATTGTTATTGGCTCATTTGTGTGTGGGGTAGACCTTCTGGCTTGCTGACTGTGTGGATTCATAGTGACCACAGTGTATAAGTTACTGTACAAGTACTGATCATTAAATCAGAATTTCTATCAGCTGTCTGAAGCCTAATAAGATCTTCTTTTGGATGTGCCACATGTAAAGCTACTTGGATCTTGCTCTGATATTGTCTGAAGCTAACCACTGACTGAATTGGTTTTGGGGCTTCTTGGGAGGGACTGTGGTGCTGGTCAATGTCAGATGCTGTCTTGACTGGAGCTGGGCAACCTGTTTGGAGCTACATAGCAATCTACAGTTTGGAATTACCTCTGCTGAGCCTCCCTGTGCATGGGAAGAACCAAGCTGCATACCAAGGTTGGCTTCATCAGTACCGAGCCCAGGCAGCACTTCAGCAAAAGGCCTAAGGCACCCTGGGATCTGCCTCCATTTGCCTCCACCTACCTCAGCCTGCCAGCTGTCTATTAGGCTGTCACTGAAAGATCCTCTAATGGTACCTGAGTTGCGTAAGGTAGGTTTTCAGTGAGTCACCAGGTAGGGGTGAAATGTGTTCACTACATCGATACAGGTCCAAACTCAGGGTCACTGCTGGGTCTGAGGTCACTCAGCAAAGTCCCAGAGCACACCAAGGCTAGCTACTACCCACTGGGTACCCACAGACCTTTGTGAAGGGAGGGGTCTCGGAGTCATCGGGTGAGAGCAACAAAGTTTATCAGACCCAAATAGACTAATATTTGGCCATGTGATGGGAGGATTCTTCATGAGGAAAAAATGACCAGACAACTAGAGCCAGACAACTCTGTCTCATATTCTGCCCAGAGCTCCTGGAGAGTCTGAACTCTACAGTGTTGGGCCAGAGGGAGTCTGGAGGGTGGGGCTAGTATAGCTTCTGTGATCTTCTTAAACAGGAAAAGAAGAATAGATTCTGCCCTGGCTGGTGTAGCTCAGTGGACTGAGCGTGGGCCTGCGAACCAGACAATCGCGGTTCGATTCCCAGTCAGGGCACATGCCTGGGTTGCAGACCAGTTCCCTGCAGGCCAGTTCCCAGCAGAGGACGCACAAAAGGCAACCATACATTGATGTTTCTCTCCCTCTCTCCTTCCCTTCCCCTCTTAAGATAAATAAATAAAAATATGTAAAAAATAATAAATAAAAAACATCTTAAAAAAAAAGAAGAATAGATTCCATCATGGTAAAGTTTATATTCATGAATGACACAGGAGCCATTGCAAATGGCGTTTAAGAGGTAAGTCTAGTTGTGAAGTTTTTACAGTATATATGCATAAATTTATGTCAGTGAATACCTTTGCCTTCATTTGATGAGATTTGTGTTTAATTTAGTAAAATTGTAGGAGTTTGGAAAACCAAGAATTTATAATTTTAAAGCTAAAAATTCACACAAAGATAAATAGAAAAAGTATAATCCTAAAGTGCCTGATCTTTTCAAAGTCTACCCCTTACAAAAAATGAATGTAATGATGTTGATTTTAGTTTTATATGACAGATTTAGAGAAGAGGGCCATAAGACAGTCAATATAGAAAAGGTGACTTTTGTTTAATACAAGAGCTGTGAACTCTTGTTATTTGACTATGCAGCCAAAGTTATTTTTACAGAAATACTGCCATCTCATGTAGTTGTTGAGACTTCCACTAAGATTTGTGTGCTAATTAGACACAATATAATTTCACTGTTCACTTTAATTATGTAGTGAATTATATTTAATCATTAACACTTTTAACCAAAAATTCAATCCTGATTTCTAATTATCAATTCATTACAAGCCTTGCCAATTCCAACTCTAAGTTGTTTTTATTTCTACCACTAACATCACCTCTACCATCATCCTTTACTCAGGCTATTGGCAAAGCCTCTTAATTGGTCCCCTGCTCTCTTCTGCCATGGTCCATCTCCCATGTGTTCTCCACATTGCAGACAGGAGTGTTTGCAAATGCATACATATGAAGAGCAAGATCAGTTCTTATGCTCTGGTTCTTATGTACTTTCCACATACCAGCTTGCATAAGCTGCTGCTCATGCTGTGTCAGAACCTCATACTGCCTGCCCTCTAGCCACAGAGCCCTACACATGCATCTAGGACCCTCTGTCCAGAATCCTTTCCTCTTCCCTTTTTATCTAATTAATTCCACATACCTTTTAGATCTCAACTCAAGGATCACTTCCTCAGAGAAGCCTGCCTTGATCTCTTTCCCTGACTCTATCAAATGTTTCTCTTAAAGACTGTATTAGCACTGTGTAACTCAGTAACAAGTAGCACTTATCACAGTCACACTACTTTATTGGTTTGGTGATTATTTGGTTAACGTCTCTCTCCCCTACTTGACTAGATGTTAACTGAGGAGAGGAATCATGTCTCTTTTCACTCACTCTGGGGCCTAGAAGGGTACCTGGCACATAATTGGCACTAAATAAGTCTGTGTTGTGTCAATAACATAAAAATAACTTAAAATAAATATAGGTACATTTAGTGTATGGATTGAAATGTATAGATGAAAAATTATTATGTTGTGATTCCAACTATTATAACAATCAAGAGAAAAAATATCAAAACTCAACATAGGTTTTAATTTATTTATTTGTTGGGAGATATTAAATCACTCAAAGAGTTGTTTTATTAAAATATTTAGTTTCTCATGCTACCCATGAATATAAACAATTAAACTATGTATGTCAACCTCAAATTCCTGTGATATCGTTTCTACTCCCCAAAGTTAAAAAGCTTGTTGTGTCATGATTTTGAAATATTAAGGTGATTTTCAATTTTGGCTTTGAGTTTTACAGCTCTTTTAAAGATAAAGAAACACGACTAAAAACTAAAAGTGGAAGGTGTTACTGATGTTAAGTATAGTAGAGGAATAGCAACAATTTAAGAAAACTAGGCATATTGTGCTCTATTTTAGAGTGCCTAGGTGATTTCTCAAAATTTATGTTTCCACTTCAATAAATAGTGCTGCTTGTGATTTTTTTCCTTGCCTGGACCTTGTGTGGATTTAAATGCATTTAAAGATTTGGATAGTTAACTTTTATGACCAGAAACATTTGATTTGAAATTTATAATCCTTGGTGCTTTCAGTGAAATAGACATGTGTGAACAGTGTGGAGGAAAAAAATTCCATTACCACATGGAACAGAAATGGAATTAACCCCTTAATTTTCAGTGCGACCTTTGAGGGGATTTCCCCACATGCAGTATACTATGTAGCCTCTAACAGCTTTACCTATTTAATTGGAAGTATTTTGCCCTAGTCAGACATTAGCAATTAGGTATTTTGGTGATGTAAGAAAGTACTCTTAAATAACACTAATGATTTTAGAGCACATTGTTGCTTGTTCATGGCTTATCCATGTCATCTGAAAACAGTGCCTGGCATAGAGAAAGCTCTTAATATTTGTTGAGTGATAAAATGTACATGTAAGTCTAACTTAAAAAGCTTAAATAATATATAAAATATAGATCTTTCATTTTTATAAATTAATTTATAATTCAGCTAATCTTAATGGCTTTGCAATCAGTGGACTGGTGGTCTTATGCTTCAGAGGAAATGGAAGCATGTTTCATTTGTGAAAAGGAGGGTTCTTTTCAGTGTGGTTTTCATGTCTAAAAGAGGCTGTGTGCCAGAATGAGTCAATTACTTATGATTTAATTAATATTCAGTTTATTTAAGATTTTAAATTCAACTTAGAGATACTGACATTTAATTTATAAATCTAGTAATCATGTGTTAAAATACAAAATGAAGGCTATCGCCTTTTCTTTGATTGATTTCTAACAGGTCATAAATCTGACAGTTTAATATCTCCTACTTGTTTATTTATTTTTTTAAAGATTTTATTTATTGTTAGAGAAAGGGGAAGGGAAGGAGAAAGAGAGGGAGAGAAACAACGATGTGCAGGAAAAACATCCATCTGTTGCCTCTTGCATGCCCCCAACCTGGGACCTGGCCAGCAATCCAGGCATGTGCCCTGACCAGGAATCAAACCAGCAACTTTTCATATCACTGGCCAATGCTCAGTCCACTGAGCCACACCAGCCAAGGCCCTACTTGTTTATTTTTTAAACACCAAAGATATTAAGAATAATATAATACACTCTGATGCTTACCACTGGCTTAAGAAATAAAGTATCACAGATACTTTTGAAGTTCCTAGACTGTCTTTTGAAGTGTTATTTTCTACCTCCTCCCCCACCAATATTCTGAATCATATTTTATAAATAGTTACTATAGATAATATTCTATATTGTTTTGACTGCTTTATAACTATAAAAATAGTATGTCACAGCCTGGGCACTCTAGAAGCAGGTGCTGACATTCAGTTTGAAATGTTTCTGTGGATTGTCTTCCGATTCTTTTAAAAAACATGGAATCATTTGCTAGATAGAAGTTTTAATTTTTTTCACACTTTCATCAAATTTATTCACAGTTTATACTTCTGTATTTTATTTTCAAGATTTCTCTCTCTACCACAAGGTCATAAAGATATTCTTCTATATGTTAAAGTTTTATTGTTTCTACTTATATGTTTAACTTCTGTGATGGTTAATTTTATGTGCTAACTTGGCTGGACCACAGGGTGCCCAGATAGCTTGTCAAACATTATTCTGGCTGTTTCTGTGAGGGTGTTTGGGATGAAATTAATATTTAAATTGGTGGAATTTTGTAAAGCAGATTGTCCTCCCTAAGGTGGGTGTGCCTCATCCAATCAATTGAAGGCCTGAATAGAACAAAAAGGCTGACCCTCCCCTGAGTAAAAGAGAATTTTCCAATTGACTGCCTTCAGTCTTTATCTGCAACATTGATTCATCTTAGCCTTATGGCCTTTTAACCGGAACATTGGCTCTCCCGGGGTCTCCCACACCACTGACCCACCCTTGAGACTTTAGGCTTAACAGCCTTCACAATTGTATGAGCCAAATTCCTTGTGATAAATCTATCTGTCCATCTGTCTCTCTACTCATACATCTATCTATCTATCTAACTGTCTAACCATCCATCCATCCATCCATCCATCCATCCATCCATCCATCCATCCATTCATTCTATCCAGGCTCTGTTTCTGTAGAGAACGAGCTATTATAACACCACTGGAAATAATTTTTGTGTATCTGCCAAGGGTTCCATTGCCATTCTTTTTTTTTATTAAAGATTTTTATTTATTTATCTTTAGAGGGGAAGGGAAGGAGAGAGGAGGAAAAACATCAGTGTATGGTTGCCTTTCATGCATCCCCTGCTGGGAACTGGCCTGCAACCCAGGCATGTGCCCTGACTGGGAATCGAACCACGATCGTCTGGTTCACGGGCCCACGCTCAATCCACTGAGCTATGCCAGCCAGGGCCCCATTGCCATTCGTTAAATAGTCCACCCTTTCCCCACTGATCTGCAGTGCCACCTCTGTCATAGTCAGTCATAAGTTGGCACAGTGTCCTAAATTAATATAGTTTTGAAATGAAACTTGATATCCAGGAGAACAGGATCTCTGCTTGCCTTCTGGCTTTTGGGGGCTCTTTTCTTTGCCTGATATAAATTTTATGACCATCTTATGAAATCCACAAAAAGTTGTATCTTTTTATTATAATTTCATTGAATTTATTAATTTGGAGAGAACTGACATTTATATTATTTAATTTTCCTATTCCTACATTTATTTAGGCCATAAAGCTCTTAGATATCTATTTTCAATATTTACTCATAAGTTCTTTTAGGAAGAAGGAAACCAAATGTATAGAAATACCACTGATTTTTTAAATAGTTGATTTTAAATGGAGTCACCCAGTGGTGTGAAACTCATTTTCACTGGGGACCGCATCAGCCTCGTGGTTGCCTTCAAAATGCCGAATGTAATTTCAACTGCTAGGGGGTAGTTAACATTTCTACAGTCCTAAAATTGTTTTGGTCATTTGAAGGCCACTTCAAGGCTGATGTGGTCCCTGGTGAAAATGAGTTTGACACCCCTGGAGTAACTTATTGAATTCACTTATTAAATGCATTAATGTACCTGTTGATATTTCTTGGATTTTTCGTAGACATCTGTGACTATTGTCAGATTTTTTAAACTGTCTAATCTTAGTTCATTGTATTTCTTTTTCTTGTTTTACTGCAAGGACTGGGCCTATCACTTGAGGAGAAAGAAAAACAACAAAAGCAGCTATTCTTACCTTATTTTTATTGCATTTTTCCTTTGCCATTTAATCCTCTTATACCCCCTGCTCCCCCATCACTATCACCCCTCTGTTGTCCATGTCCATGAGTCCTTTTTTCTTTTTGCTTGATCCCTCCACCCCCTAACCGCCTCTCCCCAACATAGCTGTCATCCTGCACTCTATGAGTCTGTCTCTATTTTGCTTGTTAGTTCAGATTGTTCCTTAGAATCTACATATGAATAAAGTCATATGTAGATTCAAATCCCTATTTGTTTTTCTCTGACTGGCTTATTTCACCTAGCATAATGTTCTCCAGGTCCATCCATGCTGTTACAAGGGGGAGTAGTGAGAGTTTCTTCCTATTTTATATCCATTGTGTAAACACTCCAGTTTCTCTTCAGATTGTATAAATCTTTTGCCTTTTACCTTATATTTAATTTTAAAGAGAATGCTTCAAGTGTTTTGCCTTTATATATGTAGAATTTTTGTATACTTTATATCAGATTAAGGATGTTTCTTTTTGCCAGTACTAATTTGCTAAGTCTTTTTTATTAGAAAATGGCTATTACATTTTATTTTTATTTTTAAAATATATTTTATTGATTATGCCATTACAATTGTCCCATTTTTTCCTCCTCCTTATTCCCCTCCACTCTGTGACCCCCCTACCATCATTCCCCCACCTTAGTTTATGTCCATGGGTAGACAGGCCATTTGTATGGAAAAGCCACTGGAAGCTTGGATGGGCCTACAAGTTAGGTGGAGCAAGGTCTCAGGGGTCACCAGGGCAGGGCAAACAGTGTAAACCAAGTTAATGGAGACTCAGAAATGATGCCTACCTGCTGGCTTTGTGGTGGCGGGGGTCTCAGAAAAGGAGCAATGAACTCTGCCAGCACTTTTGTCTGGTGGAATGCTGCCCCCCAGTTCTCACCATGATACCATGCAATTCAGTTCCTCCCAGTTTGTCCCTGCTTCTTTTCAAGCTGCTAACCCAGCTGGAATACAGAGGAAGTGAATCTGAATAAGCAAGCCTTTTAACAGAAACTGCGCAAGCCTCTAGAAGCCTCTTGTCTCACTCAACCCTAATTCCTGCTGGTTTTTTACAACTAAGTTATAGGGACTTCCCTTCCTGGCCCTGGAACCCTGGGCTAGCTTGGGCCTGGTATTGGTCTGGGACCCCTCTGTCTTCAGGGGGACCTCTGCAGCTGAGATTTCCCTCCCAGATTTTATTTGCCACATGTGGGTGTGGGACCAGCCTATTCAGCATCTCAGCCTCTTCTACCAGTCTCACTGTGGCTTCTTCTTCAAATCCCTAGTTATAGGACTTCTATTCACCTACATATCAGGTGGTTCTGAATGATGGTTGTTTTGTAGGTTAGTTGTAATTTTGATTTGGTTGTGGGAGGATTCAAATACTGCATTTTTATGTTACGCCATATTCTTAATTTCCCAAAGTGCCCTGTAATTCTGGTAAGTTTTCCTACTCAATAATTTGATGCTCTGTTAATGTCCTGTCTGACTTTTCTATATTCCTATACAGTATGAATACTTGTAATATTGTTCTGTCAAAGCAGTAGATTATTAGCATTGTTCTTTCCTCTGCAAGATAATAAAGAATAAATGCCCACAACTCTACTAGATTTCTTATTTAACAAGGGGATTGATCATCTTGCCTTACTTATATTAACTACACTAATGGCAGGACTTCAGTATTTCTGTATTTTGTGTTCTGCTTTTTTATTGCCTGAATTGGAAGTACACAGATCTTGGTATAGTAACAATTGGTGGATTTGGTAGACATCTATGGTTGTATTTGAAGAGCTACACCAGAGTTCATTCTTCCTAATCATCCTATGTGTTCTCATAATTGTGGCAGAGACACTGGAGGAGGGGGAAGCCCATGTCTCCTGATTATGCCTTGAATTCAGCTTGTGACAAGGCTTTGTTACTGTCAGAAACTGTCAGCTCTGAAGAAGTAATCTGCTGCCCAGTCTTTATCCACCAACCATATCCCAAGCTTTTCTCCTTATCAAAAAGGAAAGGGCAAAATGTAAGTTTTCTTCCATTTTAGGCTATGACACTATTGTGTATTCAATAGAGCATGGTTTTCCATGTAGCATTCATGTCTTCAGCAGTTTTTAATTTATTTTCTTATTTTCATTACAATTTGTCAAGTCTTTTCTTAAGTAATTGGCATTGTGTCTGGTTTTCACTGACTTATCACTTATCCATGGTGAGGAGCAGAACTTCCACTCTAGAGCAATTTTCTGATTTCCTTCTGTGGGACCTACCCACACTCCCATCACCAGTGGTTCTGCTCAATTTCAAAGTAGATATATTAGTCACAGATTAGAATTTTGTCTCAACACCTTCTCCTTACTTCTCTCTCTCTCTCTCTCTCTTACTCTTGCATTTGCAAACTATATGACAAGTCTAGTATTCTAGCACAAAGCAGGCACTCAGTAAATCTTTGTTGAGTGAATGAGTAGAAAGATGATAAACACTACTTCTGAGTAATGAGCTGAGGATCTGCCTAAAGTTTCTCAGAACCTTCTGTTCCTAAAAAGCTCTTTCCTTTTTAGTCATAAAAATGTATTGTTCTAAGTAAGTTAAATCACTTAGTTATGAAAATACTACAATTGGCATATGAATTTTTTGAATGCTGGTTACTGAGGTGGCAGTTTCATCAAATAAGTAGACATTCTTCTGCCTTCCTAAGGGAGGCAATGGACAGGCTAGCCTAAATAGACACATGTCAGAACTTCTGTGTCCTGCGACCCTGGGTTAGATAAGGAAACAATGCTCAGTGTTGGCAGAGAATTTCAAGGCTCAGAACCTCCCCATGGTTTCCTTGGTGTCAGAATTATTGCAATAAATTCAGGGGTTAGCGAAGGTAGATTTACAGTTGTATGTGAAATAGAGTTTTTCTTATATTATTATTTATTAATTATTGTATTATTTTCCATATGAAAAGTGTAAACCTACTTTTGCCCACCCCTATAGTTATGTAAGTTGTTTTTGCTTACTGAATGCTCACATAGCGGATGGTATGAAGGCAGCAAGCATACTGGTTTTGCCCTCCACTAGCTGCTATCTCACACACTGCTTGCTTAGCCCACCAGACCCCTAGCATGTCCCCACAAAAAACAAGGCAGGCACTGGTTGCTCTGCCCACCCATTGCAATGCTTATCTCAACACTATCTTCTATGCCTTGTTAGTGGGGCAAACCTAATAAAGGCTATTTTGAACCAAGAAAAGTCATAATCTTCACTTATTGTCACTCTAGAACCAGACTCTATGGTCTGGTCCAGCCCATTTTTCATTTAGAAACCAAAAAGCACACATATTGAAGTTATATAATGCTGTGAATCCTAAAATCAGATGGACTGGAATTGAATTATGCCTCCACCAACTAACTGTTTCAGTGATCTAGAAGAATTACTTAATTTTTATAAGCCTTAGTGTTCTTGTTTATAAAATCAAGGCATAATGCTACCCTCGTGATTTGGTTGCAAAATTAAATATATTTGCATAAAGTGGGAGGCTTTTCAGTGCTGAATTTGTTAATACTTCATCAGTGACTTTCTCAATTGATGGTTAAATTATAGAGAACAGTAGAACCTTAAAATTTATTTAAAGATATAATATAAATATTAATTGAAAATATTTTCCATAATTGAATTTGAACAGTGGTAAAGTTTAAATAACTGGCTACCAGTTCTTATACTTCATTTTTAGTTGTCTCTTTTTTTTTTACAAATCATTTTAATGTGCATTGCTTTGTTTTAAAAAGTCAATAGCCCTGGCTGGCATAGCTCAGTGGATTGAGCGCAGGCCTGGGAACCAGAGTATCGAGGTTCAATTCCCAGTCAGGACACATGCCTGGGTTGCAGGCCAGTTCCCAGCAGGGGATGCATGAGAGGCAACCATACATTGATGTTTCTCTCCCTCTCTTTCTCCTTCCCTTTCCCTCTCTCGAAAAATAAATAAATAAAATATTAAAATAATAATAATAATAAAAAGTTAGTAAAAGAGAGAATACATAAAGAACATCTTTAATTTTCTAACTATGAGATTACACTGGCAACAAATTTTTAAATTATTAGTTGTGAATCTTATTTTTACATTTTACAAAAATACTCTTCTATTGTGATGTAAAATGAATCCAAAAATCAACAAAAATTATCTCTTCCTCTAATCAGGTAAATAAAATAGTCTTCTGACTGACATACAAAAACATACAAAATATTAATAGGCCCATTCTTCAAGTCTAGTCCTTAGAGCTGCCTGAGGGCAATTTCCCCGGGAAACAGACTCTGAGATGGAGATTTGTGTTCAGTGATTTGTTGGCAAGTGTTGGGTTCAACACCTGTGGAAAAGTGGAGGAAATAGAATTGAGAAGAGGGAGACGCTGAAATGCGGGGCCATCTTACCAGGAGCTGTAGAGCTGGGAAGGCCCTTCTGAGTACTCCTGCCTGAGGGAAGGGAGTTGTTCAGGATGGCTCTACTTGGTCCAGTCATGGTTGTGAGCTGTTTCAGGACTGAAAGTAGAGTGGTTCTTTTGACTAAGGGCAGTTACCAGACACTATTTAGCTGAGAGCTGGAGAGTGGGTGGGAGCTGCCTGAGTCACTCACCGCAGCATTCACTACATGCTTAAATCAAAATATATTCACACTTTCTGAGTGATATCTTAGATGTGTATTGCAAAGTGACAGCTAGTGAACAATTAACAGTAGCAACCAAATTCGGGGCAGAGTACCTTTCAAAATCATCTGGAAGAAAAATAATATAATAGTAAAATCCTCATTTGTTTGAGTGGAAACAGCCTTGCAGTAAGCAACCTAATTGTTTAACATTCCAATTATCTATTAAAAAAACCAATAACAAAAAACAACCCAGAAGACTATTTCCAAATAAATGTGGAAACCTGTTGGTTTCCTGTTGGTTTCCTTACTAACCTGTTGGTGATCTTGAATATTTAATACTAGAGTTATGTTACTCCTCACTCCCTAATGCTCCTGAAGAAAAACATAGGTCTCTATGTAGCTACAAGCCTTGGGACTATCCATGCAAAAGCTCTGACGGTGAAAAGGCATGAGTTTCAGTGATTACCTGGCTGTTCCAGGGCCCAAGAGAGATGAACTTGGGCTAAGCCCTGTTGAAGAAATTCATCACTTTCTTGAATCCACACTGAGAAAGCAAAACAAGAGATGGCAGAAAGGGGGCGAGTAGTGACAATGGAGGGAAATAGAGAAAGCTTTTATAAAGGATGTCCATTAGTAAATGAAGAAGAAATAACAGGGTTAGAAAAACCACCATGTTTCAACCATCATAGTAGTAATCTATTTAGTAAAAAAAATGCATCCATGGATTTAAAAATTATTAGTAGTTTAACAGAAACAGGACTTTTCACACAGTTCCAAAATATCTCCACAAAGATTATTAATTACAAAGATGAAAATGGCAACTACAATAAAGAAATGTGGTGGTTGCCACCTTAATTGAACTTTATTCAACTTACCATTGCTAATGATGGGAAACTGATGTAATACACCAAAAGGTCATATCATCATTAATGTAAAATTTCTGCTAAAAATGCATAATCTCGAATCCACTCATGAGGAATCCACTCAAGCAGGCAGCCTGAACTGAGAAACATGCTATGGAACACCTGGCTAGCACGCTTCAAAAATGCCAATGTCATGAAAACAAAGAAAGGGTCAGTAATCATTCCAGATTACAGAAGACCAAAGTATGAGACTACTAAATGAAAGGCATGGTCCCAATCCAGATCCTGAATGAGAAAAAATGATAGAAAGGATATTATTAGGGCTGATTAAAAATTTTTAATTTGGGTCTTGTATCAGATGAAGGTATTTGCTGTATCAATATTAAATTTTATGATTGTATTGTGGTAATGATCCTACATTGTTAGGCTAGACCATATAATTGTTTAAAAATTTATCTGACTTATTTCCCCCAGCTTGTATAGTCGGTGTCTGCCCCAAGTAGCATCTCTCTTTGGAGGCATCTGTCTTCTCATAAATTTCAGGTTAACTAGCTGCCTGCAGTCTCAGCTGTCTGGTGGGGCGTTCATTTTCTAAGGCTGCCATAACAAATTATCCAAAGTTAGATGCTTTCAAACAACAGAAATTTATTTGCTCACAGTTCTGGTGGTGAGAAAGTCTGAAACCAAGGTGTTGGGAGGGTTGGTTCCTTCTGGAGTGAGAATCCATTGTGTGTCTCTCTCCTAGTCTTTGGTAGCTGCCAGAAATCCTTGGCATTTCTAGGCCTGTAGTTTCATAACTCTAATCTCTGCCTTCATTTTCATATGGTTTTCTGTGCTGTCCCCCTCCTCCTGATTATATTTTTTCCTCTTTTTATAAGAATACTTGTTTGACTTAGGGTCCATTATATAATCTAGGGTGATCTTATCTTGAGATCCTTGACTTCATTACATCTAAACAAGGTTATATTCACAGGGTTGGGGGTTAGAACATAGATATTCAATGGCTGCTATTCAATGCATTATATAGACTCAAGTAAGTTAAGATTTTTGAAAATTACCTGGCTTTTCTTCCTCCTCCTCTCCCTCACCCTTTCTCCTACTCCTTTACCTTCTTCTTTCTCTTCCTCCTCCTTCTTCTTTTACTGTAAGTATGGAAGCTGTGCTCTTTCCATATCATAAACAGAAGCTGGATATCTACCATGCCAATATTCAATAGTCAAACATATCAAATTTTTCTTATAGTTTCTTGACTTTGTGGACTTCTAACTCACATGTCTGGTACCTATGCTGGGAAGACTTAAGCAGCAGAGGTCAGGACATTGTAGGGCTTTTCAGAAGCGTCTATCTCTTTGTTTTTTCCACGTAATCACTCCAGTGTGCAGCTTCAAGGAGCTAGATTTCTTACATGTAAGTTCAAGGCTTCCCAAAGGGTGAGAAAGATAGTCATAAACTATACAGTACCCCCTCCTCATCTTTGAGGGATATATTCTAAGACCCCCAGTAGATGCCTGAAATAACAGACAGTATCAAATCCTATATATACTATATTTTTCCCTATACCATACCTACCTATGATAAAGTTCAGTTTATAAATTAAGCATAGTAAGAGATTAACAATAACTCACAATAAAATAAAATAATTATAGCAATATACTGCAATAAAAGTTATGTGAATGTGGTCTCTCTCAAATATCTTATTGTACTATACTCATTCTTCTTCTTGTGATGATATGAAATGATAAAACGTCTATATAATGAGATGAAGGGAAATGAGTGATGTAGGCATTGTGATGTGGTGTCAGGGCTACTATTGACCATCTGACAATATCTCAAAAAAATCATCTGCTTCAGGTGATCCTGAATCATCAAGCCATGATGATATTGATGGTTAGATGCCAGGAGCAGATAATGTTGATGATTTAGGATCCTCAGTAGTTGAATGTTTGGGTTTTTTTCTCATTATTGTTGAAAGCAACAGTATTTATCACTCAGTTAAGATGTAACATGCATACCTAGTATTTGCTTTAAGTCTTACTAAACTCTGCTTCATTGACTGTCCATTGGAATTCTGTTTCCGTGAGCATCTTAACTGTATTCAAAAAGAGCAGCAAGGAATTGCATGTGTATTACATGGATATTGCTCAGCTCAGGCACAGGCGGCATTGTCCCTTTGGACTTCACTTACAGAAGCACAAATGCAATGGTAATATTATCAAGTGTTTCAGGATGGAGACAGCAGAGTACTGGCCCAGTGTGGGGCCCTGTCTGACTGCACACATCACAGGCCCATGAACCTGGCCCTAAACAGCTATTCCAGAGGACATCAGGTATTCAGCTGTGGTAACCAGAAAGCATATTTTTAATAATTCAGAAAATACTTTCATTTCCTTAGATAGTGGATCTAAGGAAAGTGAATTACCAATTCAATTGATATACTCAACTCAACTAAAAGGCAATATCCTAGCATCTTACTCTAACAAAGGAGACAACCCAGGCAGTCTCTCCAACCCTGGGCCAAGATGCAGGGCTGCAGGAGGACCTCCTTGGTTTGGCCACTTTTCTTGGAACAAGAGGAGAAAACATATAGAGACCTGTTACAAAAACTAATTTGCCCCCATAGTTATTTGCCCTTTCTCCCTTACATAAATAGAATGGTTATTTTAAGCTGGGCAAGTGGCCAACCAAAAGAAACACTACATATTCCACCCCTTCCTGCCACTGGGTATAGTCACATGATCAAGTTCTAAATGAGAAATGAGTGGAAATATTTTGTATGATATACAGAAAGTGTTTCTAAATGGAAGCTATGTGTGACTCATCTACCCCTTCTTTCTTCCTGTTACTTAGAGCATATATTTGATGAAGTGCTATCTTGAACCATTCAGACAATGGCAATGCACTTTAGGGATCATGAGGACAAAGTAGAGAAAGGCTGGCTACCTGGACAACCTCACAGAACATTGCTCTGAGCCACCTTCCTCCAGATTCTTAGGTGATAAAAAAAATTAATTTCTCCCATTAAGAGCTGCTATGATTTATATGCAGCCAAACACATATTCTAATCAATACCAGAACAATACTCAAAAAGCTCTCCTTCTTATGACTCTTTTAAAGCATAAGAGTCATTTATTAATTCACTCAACAAATTTGAAACTGCTCTGTGCTAGGTAGTGTTTTAGATGCTGATGCAGCTGTGAACAAGATACACAAAGTCTGCTTTCATGAGCTTATACTCTATTGACAACAAGCAAATATGAAATATGGCAGAAGGTGGTAGTGTGACCACCAACTGGGATAAGAGAGTTAAGGGGTATAGGGCATGCTTTTCTAACAAGATTATTGAACACAGACCTGGAAGAAGTAATAAAATTAAAAACACTTGGTTATGTGTGGATAGAACATTCCAGAAAGAAACAGCCACAAATATTAAGTGAGAGCAGGATCGGCATGTTTGAAGAATAACAAGGCCACTATGGTTAGGGCTAAGGGAGCAATGAAAAAAAGTATAGATCTGAGGTCTTAGATGGTAGACTTGGGATTCTCCTCTGGATGAATGGCCAAAGGCTTTCGAACAGACAAATGAAGTTATGTGAGTTACATTTTAAAAGCATCTCTGTGGAAAATAGGGGGCAAGGGTGGAGCAGAAAGTCTGAATGAAGTTGAAAGTGGCATGAATCTGTAGTTGTGGAGAAGTACTTAGATTCTGGATTTATTTCGAAGGTAGGGCAGATATACTGGTAAGTTACTGATCAATTGAATGTGAAAGGTTACAGAGTAAGGACACGGGGATGACCTATGATTTAACCTGACATATGCTCTCTTAATAAATACTCTGGTATAAATTCCACTGTGGGTATGAAGATTTTGGAGAAAATGAGAGCTTTGTTATACTCCCCAAGACATTCATTATAGGGAGATCCAAGATAGCAGCAGAGTTGGTGGAAGCTACACTAACATCCTCCTAGGACCAAACTGGAATTACAACAAAATTGTAGAAAAATCATCCTGCCCCGGCTGGTGTGGCTCAGTGGATTGAGTGCTGGCCTGAAAACCAAAGGGTCACTGGTTCAATTCCTAATCAGAGCACATGCCTGGTGGGTTGTAGACCAGGTACCTAGTAGGAGGTGCTGGTGAGGCAACCACACATTGATGTTTCTCTCCCTCTCTTTCTTCCTCTTTTCCCCTCTCTAAAAATAAATGAATGAAATCTTTTTTTTAAAAAAAAGAGTAGGAAAAAAAGAAGAAAATGGTTAAAAATAAAATGAAAATGAATACATATCTATCAATAATCACTTTAAATGTCAAGGACTTAAATGCTCGAAAAAAAGACATAGGGTATCTGAATGCATAAGGGAACAAGACCCATATAATGCTGTCTCCCAGAAACCCACCTCAAAATGAAAGATACACACAGATGAAAAGTAAAGGGATGGAAAATTGAAATTTAAAAAAAGCTGGGGTAACAATTCTTGTATCTGACAAAAGAGACTTTAAAACCAAATTATACTAACAGACAAAGAAGGACACTACAAAATGATAAAGGGAACAATCCAGTAAGAGGCTGTAAAGCTAGAAAACATTCATGCACCCAACATAGGAGCACCTAAATATGTAATGCAAATCTTAATGGACATAAAGAGAGAACTGACAGAAATACAGTCATATTAGGAGATTTTAGCACCTACTGACTTTAACGAATAGATCTTCCAGACAGAAAATCAACAAGGAGATGATGACCTTAAATCGCACACTAGGTTAAATGGATTTAGTTAATATCTTTAGAGTTTTTACTCTGAAACAGAAGAATATACATTCTTTTCAAATGCACATGTACCATCTTCTGGGATAAATCACATGTTAGGACACCAAAAAACTCTCATACATTTAAGAAAAATAAAATCATAGCAAGTATCTCCTCTGACTATGATGCTATGAAACTAGAAATCAATCACAAGAAGAATACCGAAAAACATGCAAAGATATGGAAGCTACATAACACGTTACTGAACAATGAATGGGTTAACAATGAGATGAAGGAAGAAATCAAAATAGACCTTGAAACAAATAAAAATGAGAACAAAATGACCAAGATTTGTGGGACACAGGGAAAACACTTCTCAGAGAGAAATTCATAGTACTACAGTTCTATCTGAAAAAACAAGAAAAAGCTCAAGTGAACAACCTAACTTTACACTTAAAAGAACTTGAAAAAGAACAATAAACAAAGCATAAAGTGAGTGAGAAGGAAGGGAATAATAAATAATAATAAAAACACCCATACAAATGATTAATGAATTCAAAAGCTTGTACTTTTAAATGATAAACAAGATTGATATATATTTAACCAGACTAATCAAGAAAAAAAAGACCCTAATAAGTAAAATCAGAAATGAAAGAGGAGAAATAACAATAACATCAAAGAAATACAAAGAATTGTTAGAAAATATTACAAACAAATATATGCTAACAAATTGGACAACCTTGATGAAATGGATAAATTCCTAGAAACACAATCTTACAAAAATAAAACAGGAATAATTAGAGAATCTGAAAAGATAGATTACACCTAGTGAAATTGAAGCACTAATCAAAAACTTTCCAACAAGCAATAGCCCTGAACTGGGTGGCTTCACAGGTGAATTTTACGAAACATTTCAAGAAGAGCTAACAGCTCTCCTTCCCAAACTATTTTTTAAAAATTCAAGAGGATGGAAGGCTCCCAAAGTCATTATACAAGGCCAGCATAAACTTAATTCTAAAGCCAGATAGAAACACTACAAAAAGGAAAATTATAAGCCATTATTCCTAATGAACACAGATGCTACAATCCTCAACAAAATATTAGCAAACTAAATACAGCAGTTTGTCAATATCATACACCATGATCAAGTAGGACTTATTCTAGGAATGCAATGTCGGTATAACATTCACAGATCAATAAATATGGTACACCACTTAAACACAATGAAGGACAAAAACCACATGATCATATCAATAGATGCAGAAAACTCATTTGATATAATTGAGACCCATTTATAATAAAAATTCTAGCAAAGTGGGAATAGAAGGAACGTACCTCAACCTAATATATGCTGTGTTTAACAAACCCACTGCCAGCATTATACTCAATGGGCAAAAACTTAGGTGTTCCTCTTAACATCAGGAATAAGACAGGGATTACTGTGGAAGTCCTAGCCACAGCAATTAGATGAGAAGAAATAAAAGACATCCACATTGGAAAAACAGTAGTAAAACTGTCATTATTTGGAGGTGACATGATACTGTATATAAAGAACACTAAAAATTCCACCAAGAAACCTCTAAAACTGATACATGTATTCAGTAAAGTAGCAGGATACAAAACTAATATGCAGAAATCAATTGTACTTTATTCCAATAATGAACTACCAGAAAGGTAAATTAAGTAAATAATCCCATTCACAATTGCTCCAAAAAGAATAAAATGCCTAGGAATAAATTTAACCAAGAATGTAAAAGACCTGTACTAGAAAAATGATAAAACACTGAAGAAAGAAATGAAGAAGATAAAAATAAGTGAAAACATGTTATGTGTTCATGGATAGGAAGAATCGACATCATTAAAATGCCTGTACTACCCTAAGCAATCTATAGATTCAATATAATTTCTATCAAGATACCAGTGACATGTTTGGCAGAACTAAAACAAATATTTCAAAAATTTATGTGAAACCAACCACAAATAACCTTGAAGAGAAACAGCATTCTTAAGAAAGAATAACAAAGTTGGAAGAATCATGCTACCTAAAATTAAACTACATTAAAAGGCCATAGTAATCAAAACAGCATAGTACTGGCATAAAAACAGACATAAATCATGAAACAGAACCAAGAGTCCTGAAATAAACCAACATCTCTGTACTCAATGTTTGACGGAGGAAGCAAGCATACACGATGTGCTAAAGATAGCTTATTTAATAAATGCTGTTGGGAAAATTGGACGGATATGTGCAGAAAACTGAAACTAAGCAACTTTATGCCACACACCAGAATAAATTCAAATTGGATTAAAAAGTTAAATCTGTATTCAAAACCATAAAAATTCTAAAAGAAACATAGTAAAATCTTGGACATTGCTCATAGCAATATTTTTCCTGATATATTGCATCACAAGAAAAACAAAAGAAAAAATAAACAAATGGGACTACATAGGACTAAAAAGTTTGTACACAGCAAAGGAAGCCATCAAAATAAAAAGACAACCTACTGAATAGGAGAACACATTCACCGATACATTTGATAAGCAGTTAATATCCAGAGTTTATAAAGAACTTATAAAACTAAACAACAAAGTACCAAACAACCCGATTAAAAAAATAGGCAAAGGAGCTGAACAGACACTTCTTCAAAAAGGACATACAGAAGGCCATTAGATATATGAAAAGTGCACAACTAATGATCAGAAAAATGCAAGTAAAACTAAAATGAGCCCTCGCTGGTGTGGCTCAGTGGATTGAGTGCCAGGCTGCTAACCAAAGGGTTGCTGGTTCAATTCCTAATCAAGGCACATGCCTGGGTTGCAGGCCAGGTCCCCAGTAGGGGATGCTGGAGAGGCAACCACACATTGATGTTTCTCTCCCTCTCTTTCTCCTTCCATTCCCCTTCCATTCCCCTCTCTCTAAAAATAAATAAAATCTTTAAAAGAAAAAAACCATAATGAGATATCACCTCACACCTGTCAGAATGGCTATCATCAATAAATCAACAAACAAAGAGCCTTGGTGAGGATCTAGAGAAAGGGGAACCCTTTTGCACAAGTGTTAGAAATGCAGATTGGTGTAGCCACTGTGGAAAACAGTATGATGTTACCTCAAAAAATTAAAAATGGAACTGCTTTATGACCCTGTGATTCTACTTCTGGAATGTACCCAAAGAAAATTGAAACAGTAAAAGAATTTAAGCTCCCCTATGTTCATTGCAACATTATTTACAATAGCCAAGATTTGGAAGTAGTGGATAAAACAACTATAGGGCATTTACACAAGGAATACTACTTGATCATAAAAAAGAAGAAAAATATACCCTTTGCTACAGTATGGCCAGACCTAGAGAACATTATGCTAAGTGAAATAAGCCAGTCAGAGAAAGACAAATACCATATGATTCCACTCATATGCAAAATTTAATGAACAAACTGAACTAATAAGTGAAATAGAGACAGATTCATAGAGTTTAGACTGACAGCTCTCCAGGGAGTGGGTATTGGGGTATGGAGCGAGGGAGCAAAAAGGAAAAAGACTCATGACATGGGCAACAGTGTGGTGATTGTGGGGCAAGGGAGGGTGGCAGATGGAGGTGAGAGAGTATATAAGGGGATAAGTGATAATGGGAAAAATATATTAAAAATATTTTAAAAGAGACATTCATTATAGTAGTAAAGTACATTCACCATGACTTTGTATATGCTAAATACATACGTGTTACTTTATTTAATTTTCACAATAATACTATGGGATAGCTGTTACTATCCTTATTTTACAGATGACATGATTTTAAGCAGGTTGCATAACTTGGCCAAGGTCATGCAATTAGTGAGCTATTGGCAGAGCCAATATTTAAACCCATCTCCACCTGACTCAAAAGTGGGTTCCAAACCAGTCTGCAACGTAGACTTGATGTTTCTATTCTTCCATCTGTTTGAGTAGGGCTAGCAATCTAAGCCCCGTGGGCCAAATCTGGCCTGTTGCCTGTTTTTGTACAGCTCATAAGCTAAAATTTTTTGTGTGAAAAAATTAAAAATATGTCATGACATTTGCAAATTACATGAAATTTAAATTTCAGTGTCCGTAAATGAAGCTTTGTTGGAACATAGTCACACTCATTCATTTGCATAGTGCTCGTGGCTCTGTTCTACGACAGTGGCAGAGTTGACTAGTTGCAACAGAGATCATGCGGTCCACAAAGCCTTAAATGTTTAGTATCTGGCCCTTTACGGTAGAAATTTGGCATGTCCTAATTTAGAGAATGAACTTCTACTATTTATGAAATGGTACATTTGTGAAACATGTTAATTTGTTTAGTGTTAGAGAATGTGCCCTGTTGTGGAAGAGAGTTTGTTTAGTCAGTTAAAGATTAATTACTCATGTATTTTTGTTTAACAGTGAAAATACAATATACAATGGAAGTGAAGAATGGATTCAAAATAATGGCAGTAACCTTTAACTGCTGTCTCATTTTCTTCCCCACTCTCAATAAGGATTAAATACCATCCAAATAAGCTGTGTATTTTAAGAAATTGAGAGCTCTTATTATTTTGAAATTATTAAAGCATTAATCTTTGGTAGCTCTTTTTGAAAATTTTAAGTTCCCAAATATCTAGCTTTGCAACTATATTGCACACTGATATATAGACCTGAGCAAGTTTACTTCTTTTGAATGGTGAATAATCACGATAACAGTAGTCAAAGGACAGAATTCCGTAGATGAACAAGTCACTTAATTTCTAGCAGGAAAGAATTATGTTTGCTCTAAAACATCAATCTCCCAGTAGAAAACTTTGTAATTATCTAGTGCAGAATGAAATAAGAATATAGAAAGTAAGATAAGAACTATATATGAAAGGGGATTGTTAGATCTCTGTGTCGCATACAGAAAGGGTCTCTTAGCCACAGTTTTTACCTGTGAATCTAGAAGCAACTGGCATTGGGAAGCTCAATGTGTTTGTATACTGCTGTGTTTGCTGCTGGCTCTCTCTTCCAATGAAAATCTATCTTATTTTAGTTGAACTGAAACAGCTTGTTTTCAACCATCTCATCCTTAGCCCATAGACCACTAGAAAATCCCATCCTGAGAGTAGACTTGAAAAAAGAGCCACCTGGATTGCATTTGTGTGTGAATAGTAATGCTATCCAGACTCTTCAAAGAGTAAGGACAGGTTCTCTCCCTGCGGTCATGCTCAATTGCCTTTTGTTCTGCTCAGCTATGATATCTTATATATAAAATTTTCTGTACTGTAGATATTATGCATATTTACTACTTCTGGTAACAGATGTTTCTTTGGGTCAAAACTTTTGTTTAAAAATAATGGGACCAGACTCAGGGGGTTGCAAACTGTATGATTCTATTTACATAGCATTCTCTCAGCTCTACTGAGATTTGATTCATGTGGCATACAATTCACCATTTTAAAGTGTACAATTCAATGGTGTTTGTATATTCAGAGTTGTGCAACTATCACCACTCACTTTAGAGCAATTTCTTTACCTCCAAAAAAAAAAAAAAAGTCACACCGTTTAGCCATCACCAACTATTCCCTCACCCTACTAACCCCACCCAGCCTAGTCAACCATTAACTTACTTTCTGTCTCTGTAGATTTGTCTATTCTGTACATTGCATATAAGTGGAATCATCCAGTATGTGGTCCTTTGTTGTCGGCTTCTTTCATTTAGCATATTTTCAAGGCTCGTCCATGTTGTAGCATGTGCCAGTATTTCACTTCTTTTTATTGCTGAATAGTACTTTATTGTGTGATATACTCCATGACACTTTTGAAATG
The DNA here is from genome assembly GCF_021234435.1 of Artibeus jamaicensis. NCBI lineage: Eukaryota > Metazoa > Chordata > Mammalia > Chiroptera > Phyllostomidae > Artibeus > Artibeus jamaicensis. The sequence continues at coordinate 3,650,373 of NW_026521995.1, read as the reverse complement.
ACAAAATGATAAACTAGTAGTTTCCAGGTGTTAGGAGTGGTGGTTGTAGAGGCAAGGAGTGATATACCTGTGGCTGAGTGATCCTTATGATGGAACTGTTAGCTATGCAGCTGTGGTGCTGGTCACACAAATCCATGCGTGTAATAAAACTACATAGAACAAAATATACACAGAGACATATACCAGTGTCTACACATAAATGGTAAAATCTGAATAAGTTCACATTATGTAATTCAAAACTTGTACTTTTCAAACAAAAATTATGGCACATGCAAAGAAACAAGACAGTATGGCCCCATACACATGGAAAAAAGTAAACAATAGAAATCGTCCCTGAGGCAGTTCAGATGCTGAACTAACTAGACAAAGCATTTAAACAGTATCAATTTCCTGGATAGGATATTATATTCTAGTTATGCAAGATGTTTCCATTAAGAGAAACTGGGTAAAAGGTATGTGACATCTTTGTATCTTTTCCTACAACTATATGTGAATCCACAATTATCTCAAAATAAAATGTAAAAAGTAATAAGAAGAACTGGAAAGCCCCCCAGGAATGGCAGAGTAAGGATCTCTGAAAATTCATTCTTCCATAAAAATACCAAAAACACTAACAAAAATGGTCGCAATCAACCTTGTCAGAACTCTGGAAATAACCAAAGGCTTACAATTTGAGGAGTGTTTATTCAAAATAAAACATCGAATCATGGTAATTTAACACTTCCCATCATCCAGTGTATCCTTGAAAACAAACAGACCTGCAATCATGGTGAGAAACAACAGCATAGCAGCCACATGTTGGAGGGGGACAGATATTGGATCTCTTCCAAAACCCCATTCCCAGGTAGCTGTCATATGTGTCTGGCAGTTCCCCAGAAAATCCCATTCACCAGACTTGCCTTTATTTGACCTAAGAGCTTACCCACTGTGAACATCATTTTTTCCTGGGAGTGTTTGTAGAAAATAATCACTGGCAATTGTTTAATATCACTGCTGCCTAAGAAGGTTAATAACAGTTGCAACAAAGAATATGCTTGCCAAAAAACTTAAAAGGAAAATCTGAAGAATGAGACGTCAATACCAGGCTGTGAAAAACTGTGTCATATTCCTGGGAATCCAGAAAGCCACACATGTGCAGGGCTATGCACATGCCCAGGGAAGATCTGCGAAGGTCCTAAACTTTTGCCTCTGGTTAACCAAAAGCAGGAAGTGAAAGGTAGGCAGAACTGTAAACTGCCTACCTGAGCATGTGAAGGCATATCCTAACATGCATGCATAAGCCAGCAGACTTAAGGGCTGAAAGAGTTTAAAGTAATGTCTACACAACTATTAACTGCCCACTAAGAAAAACAGGTGGAGACTTTGGTGTTCACACTAAAAAATATATATATAAACTTTATAGAATTATTTCAGGAAACTCACACACACACAAGAAAATCCCAGCAGCTACAACAACAATAAACCCTGGGGGAGTGGAGGGAAATCTAATTTCAGATTTGTCACATTAGGTAAATTATAACTTCCATTTTTCAACCCAAAATTGTGAGAAATGCAAAGAAACAAGAAAACATGGCCCATATCCATGAAAAGAAGTGGTCAATAGAAACTTGAGGAAGTTTCTATTGAACTTGAAGTTCTATCTGAACTTGAGGAAGTTCAGATGCTGGACTAACTAGACAAAGCACTTAAATCATTTATTTTTAAATATATTCAAGAACCAAAGGGTATTGTGTCTAAAAAAAACTAAAGAAAAGTATAAGAATGATGCATCACTAATAAAGAATATCAATAAAGAAATAGAAATTACAAAAAGAAACCAAATAGAAATTCTGGTGTTGAAAAGTACAGTAACTGAAATGAAAATTTACTTTAGGGGATCAACAGAAGATCTGAGCTGACAGAAGGACTGTGAAGTTGAAGACACATCAATTCATTTGATCATCTTAGGAAAAGAAAGAAAAAAAAAGAATGAACAGAAACTCAAAGACCTGTTAGACATTAGGTATGTCAATGTATGCACAATGGGAACCCCACAAGAAGAGAAAGAAAAAAGGAGACAAAAAGAATATTGGAAGAAATAATGGCCAAATTTTTTCATAATCTGAATGCAAACAATCTACATAAGTTCTAAAAAAGGATAAATCCAAAGAATACACATTTAGATATACTATAAACAAAAGGATATAAAGCCAAAGACAAACTTGAAAGCAGGAAGACAGAAGCAGCTCATCAGATAAAAAGGATCCTCAATAAGACTAACAGCTAAATACTTATTGGAAACCATGCAAGACAGAAGGAGTGGGGTAAATATCAAAGTGATGAAAGAAAAGACTATCAACCAAGAATTTTTTTTATCAGCAACACTGACCTTCAGAAATTAAGGAGAAATGAAGACATTCTTCGACAAATAAAAATTGAGAAAATGCTCACAGTGCCATTGTTTATAATACAGCAAATAGAAATACTCCAAATGTTTATCAGCTGATGGGTAAATAAATAAAATATTGTATGCCTGTACAATGGAATATTACTCAGCCATCAAAAGGAATGAAGTCTTGATATGCTACAACAATGATGAGTCTTGAAAATATAAGTAAAAGAGGCAATCACAAAAGACCACTTATTATATGATTTTATTCATATGAAATTTGTAGAATACACAGGTCTATAAAGATCAAAAGTAGAGAGTAGTTGCTTATGGCTGCAGGGTTGGTAAGAACAGGGCATGATAGCTAAATGATAGAAGATTTTTAAGAGAATGATGAAAATGTTCTAAAATTGATTTTGGTGATGGTTGCATAACTCTGTAAATATACTAAATATTATTGCATTGTATACTTTAAGTGGGTGAGTTGTATGGTATGGGGATTATACTTCAATGAAGCTATTACCAAACAGCTAAAGAGGGGGAGGCTAAAATAATAAAACTTTTAGAAGAAAACATAGTCATAAATCTTCATGACCTTGAATTAAGCAGTGGTTTCTTAGATATCAACATCAGAAGCACAGCTACAAAAGGAAAAAATTAAATTGTACTTTATCATCCATTATAACTAAAAACTTCTATACTTCAAAGGGTATCATAAAGTGTCAAGACAAACCACAGAATGAATAAACCACAGAAAATCATATATCAAAAATATAATTAATATAATTTAGAATTATTAAAAGAACTTTTATAATTCAATAACAAAAAGAAATTAGTTCATTAAAAATAGGCAAAGGTATTAAACAGATATTTCTTCAAAGAAGATAAGCAAATGGTCAATAAGCACATGATTAGTCATTAGGGAAATGCAATAAAAATTATAAAGTGTTACAACTTTACCTCCACTAGGATGGCTATAATTTTATATATCAGAAAGCTAAATGTTTAGTGAAGATATAGAGAAATTGGAACCCTCATATAGTGCTCGTAAGAAGATAGAGTAGTATACCACAATTTGGCCATTCCTCAAAAAATTTAAACATGGAATTATTAAATGACCCAGAAATTTCACTGCCAGTTATGTTTTAGTTTTTAAATGTACCATGAATCACATTTTGACCAGCCAGATACTGCATGTATAGGGGAGTTTTTTGGTGACTTATACCATGAGGTAGGTCCATAGGTCACAGTGGAAGAGTTCGGGAAGAGAGAAAGGAGTGGCAAGATAGGTCAATTAGTAGAAGAAAAATTCATTTAATAAAGTTACTGGACTTACTATTCTAGAACTTTCAGAGGGCATTGTTTAAATATTCAACCTGTGTTACCAGGAAGATTCATGAAGAAACAATAGTTGGCACTGCGGGTTTGGGGTAGACTCCTGAAAGTGGGGGCAGGCCTTCCTGGTAGGCAGCTGATTGCCCTTCCCAAAGGAACAGCACATCTCTGGTTGACTATATATTCAAGTCTATTAAGAGACCTAAAAACTTGGGACATGTGAAGGGGAGCCCTTGATATTCTTCTTCATATTTTTAAAGAAGGGAGAAACTTTCTACTCAGTAGGAAGGAAGAGTAGGAAAGGAAGTTACCAGGTTTTTTCCTATTCCCTTATTCACTTCTTCCCAAAGCTGAGAAATAAATTTATATTTGAAAGGACAGAGCCTGTATGATCTAGCCTCTTTTGAGGTCCTTTTCTTTTCTTTCTTTCTTTTCTTTTTTTTTTTTTTTTGATGCAGCCCAATATTAGGAGACTTGTTCCCTGTTTACCTTTCCCTAAACTTTCCACAACTGGCATGATCTGGTAGAGAAGGGGATTTGTTAAGGATCCTGATAACAGTCATAGCCCAGACCATGAGATTTGAGCCTAGCAGGAATTAAGCTAATGTTCTTATCTCAGTCTTTCTGATCCCAGCATATATTTCTCATTTGGTTTGGAACTAAATGGAAAAATAAAGAAAGATTTATTACTTGATGGCCCCTAAAATTTCCCGAAACTCTAACAATGGAAAGCCAGTTCATTCAGAAGGGCCACAGCTAGTGGTGAGGCGAGTGGAGGACACACTTGGGGACTGTTTTCAGTGTTCCCTTTGGCACCCGGAATACAAGCATCATGAGGGGCATTTGTTCCCTACATATCCTGGAGCAGGAAGCTGGATACTGCCACTTATCCTAGAAGAGTGATAGGGTTGTGGCAATAATTAAATATAAACACTAGATTCAATTAATGGCCCTTCTATTTATTCAACACATTTGCTAAGTACACGCCAGGTCCTCCTTGCATAGCACCAGGTGTTGGAGAAGTGAAGGTGAACATGACCAACTTGTGATCTTGGTCTGGAATGGAAAGCTCCCTGCCCCCTGGGGACTGCATTTCATCTCTAGGGTAGAGACTGTTTGTCCTTCTCAAGCATCGTGTACCTGAGACCTGAAGGAGAAGAGGGTCTTCCACACTCCCCAAATGCCATCTCTAAACCTTATCTTTCCCACCCCATGAGCCAAAGTTCCTGTCATCAAACTTTTCACCTGTTCTCTGTCTGTAGCTGATATCTACGTGGCCTAATCACTCCACCTTAGCCTCTAATGATTTTAACACCTTGTTCACTCGATTCTCTTCCACCTCTTCTCTCTTCATTTCTCAGCAACATTAACAGTCTCATGGCTAATCATCTGAGACAAGATGTATCTCTAATTTCCTCTGTGCTTTCTGTGTATTTCTCTCCTCTTTTGCCCTCTCTAAAATCATGAAGGCTGTTTTTCTTTCCTCCAGCACACAGTAAATAAGAAACTTAAACTCAAAGAAGACTTTGCTGTGAATATGAGATAGAAAGATTCTGCTCTTTGTCTGTCCCCGGGCAGCCCAGTAGTGCTGGAGGAACATGCTCCACCTTGCCAAACAGTCCGACGGAAAATCTATGATCATGAGTCTCAAAAGGATATTCACTATTGCTCAGGGTCTAATTTTACACCTCTGGTGTATTTGCTTTCCCAACACCAAAATGGCTATTTTATACCTTCTTTCCCATCAAATTCACTGTGCACAGCCCCTCTGCCCTCACCTCACTTTCTCAGACAAGAGCTTTCTCATTCTTCTTTCACTAGAGTTACTGCCTTACCTGTACATGCCTTATCCCACTGCCCTCCCTGCCAGCCCCTTCATGCCAGCTCTTGCTCTAACAGGGAAGCTGAGGGAAGAGTGAATGTCCCACAGTCAGAGAGGTTACTGTCTGCTTACAGAGGTTACTGTAGTTTATTTGTGTGCAGCTGTGTGGTTTCATAGATTATACATTCTTTTAAAAATATTTTAAATTTCTTTTTTAATCTTTATTGTATTTTTCCATTACCATTAAGTCCCCTTAAACCCCTCTGCCCCCTGCAATCACCACCCTATTGTCCATGTCCATGGGTCCTTTTCTTTTTCTTTAAAATTTTTTTATTGTAGTAAAATATACATAACATGAAGTTGACTATTTTAACCATTTTTAAATGCACCATTAAGTAGAATAAATGCACTCATGTTGTTGCGCTATCATCATAACCATCCATCTTCAGAACTTTTTCATCTTCCCCAACTATACACATTGAACGATAACTCTCCATGTCCCCGTCCCCCCCATTCCTTGGAAGCCACCTTTCTACTTTGTCTCTATAAATCTGACTACTCTAGGTACCTCATATATGTAGAATCATGCAGTTATACTTTTGTAACTGACTTATTAGCATAATATCTTCATAATGCATAAGCATAATCCATATTCGAGTGGATAAGCATTATAGATAAGGCTTACCTATGTTTTAATATGTATCAGAATTTCATTCCTTTTTAAGGCTGAATAATATTCCATTGTATGTGTATAGTACATTTGGTTTATCCACTCATCTGTTAGTAAATACTTGAGTTTTGCCATCTTTTGGCTATTGTAAATAATGCTGCGGTGTACATTAGTATACAAATATCTCCCTGAGTCTTTGCTTTCAGTTCTTTTGGATGTATACCAAGAAGTGGAATTGCTGGATCATATGGCAATTCCACCTTTAATTTTTTAAAGACCCCACCATACTGGTTTCCACAGTCCCACCAGTGCACAATGGTTTCAGTGTTTTCACATCCTCATAAACCCTTGTTGTTTTCTGTTTTGTTTTGTTTGATTATAGCATCCCAACAAATGTGAATGGGATTTGTGGTTTTGGTTTGCAATTTTCCAAGTATTAGTGCTATTGAGCATTTTTCATGTGCTTGTTGCCGACTGTACATGTCCTTTCCCCATTGAATGGTTTTAGCACCCTTTGGTCATATAAAGGTTAATTTCTGGTCCCTCTGTTTTATTCCATTGGTCTATGTGACTGTCTTTATGCAAGTACTATATTGTTTTAATTATTGCAACTTTGTAGTCAGTTTTCAAATCATAAAATATGAGACCTCCAGCTTTGTTCTTTTCCAAGATTGTTTTGGCTATTTGGAATCCCTTGAGATTCCACATTAATTTTAAAATAGATTTTTCTATTTCTAAAAAAAAAGGCATCATTGTGTTTTTGATAGGGATTGCATTGACCCTCTAGGTCCCTCTGGGTAATATTGACATCTTCATGGTATTAGCTCTCTCAACCCAGGAAGATAGGATGTCTTACCATTGATAGGTGTCTGCTCTCATTCCTTTCAACAATGTTTAACAGTTTTTAGTGTACAAGTCTTTCACCTGCTTAGTTGTTTATTCTTAAATATTTTCTTTATGATGTTATTGAAATGAAATTGTTTTCTAATTTGGCTTTTCAGACTTCTCATTGTTAATATATTGAAATGCAACTGATTTATTTTAATTTTTATTTAATTTATTGGGTAACATTGGTTAATAACATTACATAAGTTTCAGGTATACAGTTCTATAATACATCATCTGTATATTGCATTGTACGTACAACTAATCTTTGTGGGTGATTTTATATCCTGCAACTTTGCTGAGTTTATTAGTTCTAACAGTTTGGGGGATCTTGTGTGGAATCTTGGGTATACACCTATCTTTGATTCTTCTTTTTCTCTCTTGCTCTCTCATTCCTCTACATGCAAGTAGCCACCAACTAACTCATTTCAGTTTGTTTTGATTTCACAATGTTTTTAATCTTTGACACTTCCAGTGTGATTGAATAAAAAATTGTATCTACAATGTCTAGGGCAATGCATAAAGAATTTGTTTTCTAAAAAAGTCCTTTTATCTTGCTCTTCCACTCGAACCTCTAGGAGCTTCATATAAAATTAGAGGTCTCAGTCATCTCTTCCATCATCTCAAAGGCAGCACTAGTAGTTAAAAGCTTAGGCTGTGAGGTCAGGAGGACCTGAGGTGGAAGCAGATAAGCTGCCTACTAACTGCGTGAGTGGGCATATAATGTAGACCCCCCCTTACTCTCATTTTTTCAGCTGGAAGCAGGTGAAAAATAATATCTACCTCATAGAATTGTTAGGAGTGTCTTAACACATGTGGGCTGCTGTAACAAAATACTGCAGACTTGGATGGCTTATAAACATCAGAATTGTACGGCTCACACTTCTGGAGGCTGGGAAGCCCAAGATCAAGGCACCAGCATGGTTACATACTGGTGAGTATCCTCTTCCCCTTTCATCACCAACACTTTCTCACTGTGCCTTCACATTGCAGAAAGGGCTGGAGATCTCTTTTTAAGAGAACTAACCCATTCATGAGGACTCCCTCCTCATGATGTAATCACCTCCCAAAGAGCCCACCTTCTAACAATATCACATTGGATATTATTATTCCAACATGTGAATTTGGGAGGAACACAAACATTCAGATCATAGCAGGAGGCTTATATAGGATGATGAATACAAAGCATTTAGTGAAACACCCCTTTCTTCTCCTCTCTCTGCAAACACAGATGGAACTGATCTCCTGACTCCTCTTATCTATATTACTCTTTTGGCATTGAACATCTACCGCCTTGTCTGTTCGCTTGTTTTTTTTAAAATGTGTACTCATGTTATCCTTCCTTCCCAATTATAAATTCTCCAACAGCTGAGAGAGCTTGTCTTTTTTCCTTCTCTTGTGCTTGTGGTGTACAATGCCTTATACATGGCAAATGCTTAGTCAATATTTGCTTTTTGTTTGACATAATGAACCCTTTCACTGCCTGATTTCCAGTGTCTTAAGAACTGCTGTTTCATTTATTTTATGTGGCCTTTTTCAGTTGTTTCCCACACTTTGATTTTAAAACAGCTGGCATTTTTAAATGGTTAACAAAGTAGTGAAGATATCTTAGAAGACCACCTGAGTATTTTTCACCTATGTCTCTGTCAAAAGTGGAAAAAACAAAGATAGGCCAGGGTGGTCAAACAACATACTCAGTTAAATTTGAATGTCAGATAAATAATAATTTATTTATATTAATAAATAAATAATAATTTTATTTATATTAATATATTAATAATAATAATGTCAGATAAACAAATAATTATTTTAGTTTAAACATGCCCATGTGATATTTGTTGTTTATCTGAATTCAAATTTAATTATATGTCCTGTATTTTTACTTGCTAAATCTGAAAACCCTACCAGGAAAGCTTTAAGTTTCCAAAAAAATTTGTGAACAAGCCCTGGTTGGTATGGCTCGGTGGATTGAGCATGGGCCTGCAAACCGAAGGGTCGCCAGTTCAATTCCCAGTCAGGGCAAATGCCTAGGTTGTGGGCCTGGTCCCCAGCTGGGGACACATGAGAGAAACCATACATTGATGTTTCTCTACCTCACTTCCTCCTTCCCTTCCACTCTCTCTAAAAGTAAATAAATAAAATCTTTAAGAAAATAAAGATTTAAAAAATTTTGTGAACAAGCATTATTTTATGTGAAAATGAGAATATTTCCATGCACTTAAAACTAAGTGTTTCTATGTCAAAGAATACAGTTTGAGACATCATTATGAAAGAGGCCTTCACCACAAATGACCTTGCATGCAAAAAATATGTGATGAAAAAGCTAACAAAAAGCAACATTAAGTGAAATATTAACATATGTTGCTTTGGAATATAAATAAAAATAGTGATGTTTCTGTGAAATGCAATTTTGTAATAAATGAAAGAATTGGTTGACTTCAAAATCTTTTATGTTGAGTACATAAAATTATTATATTTGCATATCTAAATCTTCCTGAAAATAGCATTGTTCTACATGTTGAAGATATGCCTTAGAACTTTCAGGACAAAGCTTGGTCTGTCCAGAAAAGTCCAACCATTATTAATGTAACGAGAATGGTTTGTGAGACATTGATATAACCTGGCAGCCAAAGAGAGTGAACTATAATGCACATGCATGAACAACAATGACTTCACTGTACAGGTCCGTGGGGGCGGTAGACACTGTTGAGTGAGCACGTGTACTGTGTGGTCATCACATTTAAAAAACTGAGTGAGTAGAGCAATGAATCCACATCAAATTTTGCGTTAAATTTGAACATTCCTCCGTGGATACTATTTAGATGATTCAGAAGGCTGCAGCTATAGGCAACTAGTGACTAGAAGCCTCATTAACAACAAGGCACCCGCTCATGCATTACATCTCATGCAGAGTTTTTTGGCAAAACATCAAATCACCCAGGCGACTGACTCATCTCCCCTACATCCCAGATTTGGTGCCCTGTGACTTCTGGCTCTTCTCCAAACTAAAATCACCTTTGAAAGAGAAGAGATTTCAGACCGTTGATGAGATTCAGGAAAATATGATGGGCCAACTGATAGATATTTAGAGAACCGTGTGAGGTCCCAAGGTACCTACTTTGAAGGGGACTAAGGTGTCATTGTCCTATGTACAATGTTTCTTATATCTTATATGTCCTTTGGTTAATGTCTCTATTTATCATATTACATAGCTAGATATATTCTGGACATACCTCGTAAGTGAAAATGAGTAAAAGTAACAGTTCCTGGGAGTCATCTCAGACTTATTACACTACCAAATAGTGCAACCAATGATTTGTTTCAATACAGCATATAGGTTAATTCATTGTGTCCTCTACCATGAACTACTCAGTTTTACAAGGTGAAATGTGGAACTTGTCATATAAATAACAGCTTACCCTGAGAGCAGAATACTCTCCTATGGCTTAAACTGGGGCAATTCTCCTGTTTACCTGATTGTTTTGTCTTAGGAATGTGGTCCACAGCACAGGATGTTAATACCTTCAGAGAAGGAATGGGTTTTTTAAAAATATTTTATTTATTTATCTTTAGAGGGGAAGGGAAGGAGAGAGGGAGAGAAACATCAGTGTATGGTTGCCTCTTGTGGGTTCCCTGCTGGGAACTGGCCTGCAACCCAGGCATGTGCCCTGACTAGGAATCGAACCATGATCCTTTGGTTCACAGGCCCATGCTCAGTCCGCTGAGCTACACCAGCCAGGGCAGAAATGTTTTTTTTTTTTTTCATAAATTTAAGAATATTTACTGAAAAACTACCATGTGCTAGGCAATATTTGGAGGAATGAACAAGATAGACAAAGTCTTGTTCTCATGAAGTTTGCATTCTAGTGAGTAACGTCACACAGTAAACAATAATGAATAAGCAAGGAAAATAACTGAGACTGGTAAGTTTTAGAGAGTTGCGTAGGGTGGTAATGTGAAAGAGAGTAATTGGGTTTCCTAGGTTAAGGGATTAAGTTAAGCCTATCAGAGGTGGCAGAATTTCAGTGCAGACCCTACAAAGGGAAGAAAGCAGACATGCAAGGATCTGAAAGAAGAGTGTTGGAGCAAAGGAAATGAAGGCCCTAGGATGAGATGAGTTTGTTGTGCTCTCACAGAAGACAAATGTGGTAAGAGGGAGAATGGTATGAGATGAGACTGTATGTAGGCAAAGATTATGGAAGACTTTAAAGAACAGGAATTTATTCTAAGTGTGATCCAAAGGCATGAGATTTTTCAATCACAAAGTAAATAAATAAACGTGTTTAATGTGAAGTGAAGGTAGTGTTTAACAATGAAAAAAGGTAAATATTTTGAAAGTTACAGAATGGATAAAATCCTCACTCCAGGACATGCTTATTGATTTCAGAGAGAGGAGAAGGGAGGGAAAGAGTGAGGGAGAGAAACATCAATCAATTTCCTCTCCCATGCACCCTGACCAGGGACTGAACCCACAACCTATGCAGACACCCTGACCAGAAATTGAACCCCTAACTTTAGGTATACGAGATGATGCTCCAACCAACTGAGCTACAGCAGCCAGAGCAAGGGTAAAATATTTTAATACATTAAGCTTAAAACTGATTTTCTGTTTATTGCATCATGAAGTATTTGTTAAACCAAGACTTTCCCAAAAAGTCAAAAGAATATTATCACTCTTTTTACTGAAGGAAATATGATTAAATTATCTATTAATTTAGAAACATGGTTAAATATTTTGTGGTAAAGTGACTATTTGATTCTACTTTCAATTTATGTGAGGGGGACCCTCCTCAAAAGAGAATTTATTTTTAAAATGTGTGTTTATTTTTTCATATTTAAACTTCAGTCACCTTCAAAGCACCCTCCATTTGATGCAATACACCTATAAAGACTTTTTTCCACGGCTCAAAACAGCTTTTGAACTCATCAATTTTGACGCCTTTTAGTGCTTCTGCGAATTTTTGTTTTACCTCTTCCATATGGGCAGAACATTTCTCTTTGAGTACTTTTTCATCCAGGGAAAACAAAAAAAAAAGTTGCTTGGGGAGAGATCAGGGTGAATAGGAAAGATGGGGCATGGTGGTCATGCCATTTTTGTTCAAAAACTGCTGAACTCTCAGCACAGTGTGGGCAGGTGTGGTTGTAAACCACACATCATGAAATGGGCAAAGTCGTTGCGTCTTAAAAAAAAAAAGTCACTGAAGCTGAAGTAGCCTCTCACAACAATGCCAGTTGGTACACAGCTGATACAAATAGGTTCCTAGAACACTCACCTAGCCAGGGAAGTCTGTTCTACAAGAAGCCTACCCTCCAGAAGATAATTTTTGTTTTGGGGTGTCCCCCCTCATATAGATGCTTAGTTTAAACAATTGTCATAGAAGAGGAAGATTCCTGACAAAGACATGAATCCCATGGACAAAGTGTATGGTTGGCTCTGCCACTACATCATAGACTTGTTTTTCAGTCCCATCCAGCAATTGCCCAAAGGTTCTTGCTGAAATTTAGCTTAGTAATTTTCCATCCTCCCTGATGTCAAAAAATTGTTCTTGCCAACAAACTTGAAAATAAAGCTTTCATATTTTTAACACAGAGATTATAAATCCACTGAAAATCTTCTTTTGGAAGACATAAGACAAGTTGTTAAGAGTCCAAATAGGAGAGTTTTTATTAGTGACACATAACATTTTTGGCAAAAGTAAAACATCATATTCATATAATGATGGAAATATTTCCAAGCACCATTTTCATGCTTCCTCTATAGTATGAACTGCTTTCTCAGTTGTTGCTAAAATACTGTATTTACCTTTAGAAGATTCTATATGTTTTACTTTCTTCAGAAAGTTTTAGATGTTGAATGAAGCCAGTGTTGACTGGTCACTTGGATGAGGTTAATTTACAAGTGAGGAGGAGAAGATTTGAAGAAAAAGACCAATGTGTTCGAAACAGGATATAATGTATCAGAGAGAAAAGCTTAGCCTTGAACACTTAGTGGCTGGGCAATAGCTGAAGGACACTCAGTGAGAACAAAGAAGCTAATTCTGTCAATTCATGCTAAAACAAATTATTTTAAAAAAAAATGGACAGCAGGGCCCTGGCTGGTGTAGCTCAGTGGATTGAGCACGGGCCTGCAAATAAAAGGGTCGCAGTTCGATTCCCAGTCAGGGTACATGCCTGGGTTGTAGGCCAGTTCCCAGCAGGGGACTCATGAGAGGCAACCATACATTGATATTTCTCTCCCTCTCTCCTTCCCTTCCCCTCTAAAGATAAATAAATCAATTTTTTAAAAATAATTTTATTTAGTTATTTTCCAAGTACAGTTTTTTGTCTATTTCTCCCATCCCAGCCCCCCCCCCCGCCCTGTGCTCCCACCTCCCTCCCATTTCCACCCCCCTTAGTTCTCATCCCTGTGTCCTTCATATTTGTTTCTCCAAATCCCTCCCCCTTTTTCCCCCTTAAATTCCCTTCTCTCTTCCCTCTGGTCACTGTCCCCTTGTCCTCTATTTCAGTGTCTTTGTTTTTATTCTGCTTGCTTGTTTGTTTTGTTGTTTAGCTTCCTCTTAAAGGTGAGATCATATGGTATTTGTCTTTCAACTCCTGGCCCATTTCACTCAGCATAATGCTTTCCAGTTCCATCCATGTTGTTGCAAAGGGTAGTAGCTCTTTCTTTCTCTCTGCCCCATAGAATTCCATTGTGTATATGTACCACAATTTTTTGATCCACTCATTTATTGATGGGCACCTAGGTTACTTCCAACTCTTGGCCATTGTAAATTGTGCTGCTATGAACATTGTGGTGCAGAGGTTCTTTGAAATTGATGTTTTAGGATTCTTAGGATATAATCCTAGCAGTGGAATTGCTGGGTCAAATGCAGGTCAATTTTTATTTTTCTGAGAAAATTCCATACTGTTTTCCATAATGGTTGTATCAGTCTGCAATCCCACCAACAGTGAACTAAGGACCCCTTTTCCCCACACCCTCTCCAACATTTGTTGTTAGTTGCTTTGTTTGTGATAGCCATCCTGACCAGTGTAAAGTGGTATCTCATTGTGGTTTTAATTTGCATCTCTCTGATAGCTAACGATATTGAGCATCCTTCATGTGTCTCTGGGTATTCTGTATGTCCTCTTTGGAGAAGTGTCTGTTCAAGTCCTTTTCCCATTTTTTAATTGGGTTCGATGTCTTCCTAGAGTGGAGTCGTGTAAGTTCTTTGTATATTTTGGAGATTAAACCTTTGTCTGAGGTATCATTGGCAAATATGTTTTCCCATACAGTTGGTTGTCTTGCTAATTTAATACTGTTTTCTTTAGCCATGCAGAAGCTTTTTATTTTGATGAGGTCCCATTTGTTTATTCTTTCCTTTATATTCCTTGCTCTAGGGGACATATCAGTAAAAATGTTGCTGCGTGAAATATCTGAGATTTTCTTGCCGATGTTCTCCTCTAGGACTTTAATGGTGCCATGGCTTATATTTAAGTCTTTTATCCACCTTGAATTTATTTTGGTGTATGGTGTACGTTGGTGCTCAAGTTTCATTTTTTTGCATGTAGCTGTCCAGTTCTCCCAACACCATTTGTTGAAGAGGCTATCTTTACTCCATTTTATATTACTGCCCCCTTTGTCGAATATTAATTGACTGTAGAGAGTTGGGTTGATTTCTGGGCCCTCTGTTCTGTTCCATTGGTCTATGTGCCTGTTTTTATGCCAGTGCCAAGCTGTTTTGATTACAGTGGCCTTGTAATACAGTTCGATATCTGGTATTGTGATCCCTCCTACTTTGTTCTTCTTCCTCAAAAGTGCAGCTGCTATTCAGGGTCATTTATGGTTCCAAATAAATTTTTGAAGTGTTTGTTCTATGTCTGTGAAATATGCCATTGGTGCTTTAATAGGTATTGCGTTGAATCTGTATATTGCTTTGGGTAGTATGGACATTTTGATGATGTTAATTCCTCCAATCCATGAACAAGGAATATGTTTCCATTTGTTTGTGTCTTCCCTGATTTCTTTCTTCAGGGCTGTGTAGTTTTCTGCATACAGGTCTTTTACCTCCTTAGTTAGGTTTATTCCCAGATATTTTATTAAAGATAAATAAATAAATTTTTAAAAAATGGACAGCAAAAGAGAAACCACTTTCTCTAAATTTCCCTTTATCACTAATATAAAAGGGAGTGCTGGGTCATAAAATATTCTTTAGTATGCCACTTAAATAAACCTTTAATGCTGATCTTGTGCAGCTTCTTTTTCTCCTTAGGTGTGCTTCCTATATTTATTTCGATATACCTTCATCAGAACAAAACTGTTTCTTAAGTGAACACATGGTAGTATTGGGCCTAATTCAGCAGCCCCCACAGTCAGTTTCAGTGCTAAGGACTGAGGCTGGGGATACTGACCAGGCCTGGGCTGAGCACAGAGTAAAGGCCAAGTAGAATAATTTGCCAGACCACAGTGGTGTCTTCCTTCTTCCCCAGGCCTAATTTGAAACAGTGGCATCATAATTAATTCAAGGGAATGTGGTCTCAGCGGGTACTTATGAGCTGGAAAAGGGAAAGAAAATAAGCCAAGAGGATAAAATGTGGTTGTTTTTCCTATACCACAGAGACCTTGCTTTTAAAACTCTCAGTTTTCCTTCTGTTACCATAATTTTTTCCCATTTACAAGTCAGAAATAATCAAATACCTTGAAACTTCAGAATATAGGACTTACACATGTTGGGCCAATTTTTCACCTCTTACCAATAATTTATTATACCAATAATTTTGTCTATTATCTGCTAGTTATTCACAACTCTGGTATTTCACCAGTAAGTTTAGTGATATCAAAGTCCCAAAGAGATAATTTGTAAATTGATGTGTTTATCATTTATTAATATCATGTCACAGCTATAAAAATAACAAATAGGAAACCATTACTCAACAAGAGTCAATGAACTTGATTTTAGAAGGAGAAGAAGACCTGAGTATATGAGTTAACAAAAGAGAAGAGCTGAATACATGCTTAGGAAACCATTTGTCTAAGATAAAATTTGTTGAACAATCTAACCTTACACCCAAAGGAACTAAAAAAAAAAAAAGAACAACAAACAAAACCTACATTAAGTAGAAAGAAGGATATAATAAAGATCAGAGTGGAAATAAACAAAATAGAGTCTTAAAAACAATACAAAAGATCCATAAAACCAAGAGCTGTTTTCTTTAAAAAAAAAACAAACAAGTTTTATAAACTTGTAACCAGACTCATTAAGAAAAAAGAAAAAGAAATAAGCCAGTCATAAAAAGACAGATACCATATCATCTCACTCATATGTGGAATCTAAATAACAAAATAAACTTGTGAACAAAATAAAACCAGAGGCATGGGCACATGGAACAGACTGACAGATCTCAGAGGGGTGGGGGTCAGAAGGACTGGAAGAGATAAGCTGAAGAATATATATACATATATACACAGTCCACAGACACAAACAGCAATGTGGTAAAGGTACTGGGGTAGGGGCTGGGTGGAGCAATGGGGCAGAAAATGGGGGACATCTGTAATAGTGTCAACAATTTATAAAGAGGAAGGAAGAGAGAGTAATCAAATAATTAAAATCAGAAATGAAATACACCACAGAAATACAAATAATTAAAAGAAAATATTACAAAAAATATATGCCAACAAATCAGACAATTGGAAGACATGGATCATTTCCTAGAACCATACAATCTTCCAAAACATAATCAGGAATAAGTGGAAAATCTGAACAGATTGATTACAACCAACAAAATTGAAACAGTAATTAAAAAAATCCCCCAACAAACAAAAGTCCAGGACCAGATACTTTCACAAGTGAATTTTACCAAACATTCAAAGAAGACTAATACCTATCATTCTCAAACTATTCCCAAAAATTCAAGAGGAGGGAAGACTCCTAACCTCATTTTATGAGGCCAGCATTATCCTAATTCCAAAATCATATAAAGACATTATAAAGAAAAAAATATAGGCCAATATCTTTGAGGAACATAGATTCAGAAATCCTCAGCAAAATATTAGCAAACTGAATCAAGCAATACATTAAATAGATCATATACCATAATCAATTGGGATTTATTCCTGGGATGCAAGGTTGATACAATCTCTGAAAATCAATTAACATGATACTCTAGAAAATGAAGGTTAAAACTCAGATGTTCATATCAATAGATGCAAGAAAAGCATTTGACAAAATCCAGCACCCATTTATAAAAACTCTCACAAAGTGGGATATAGGAAACATGCCTCAACATAATAAGGTGATATATGACAAGCCCATAGCTAATATCATAATGGTGAAAAGCTGAAACCTTTTTAAGATCAGGAACAAAACAAGATGGCCACACCAGTTTTATTCAACATAGTATTGGAAGTTCTAGCCACAACAATCAGCCCCCCAAAAAAAGAAAAGAAAGAGATAAAGGCATCCAAAATGGAAAGGGAGAAAAACTGTCATTATTTAAAGATGACTTGATAATTCACTAAAGGAGAAGGATATAAAATTAACATTCAAAAATTGGTTGCATTTTTATACACCAAAAATGAACTATCAGGGAAACTAAGAAAACAATTTTACTTGCAATTGCATCAAAAATGAAATAAAACACCTAGGAATAAATTTATCCAAGGATATAAAAGACCTGTGCTCAGAAAATTATAGGATACTGAAGAAAAGAAATTGAAGAAGATACAAATAAGTGGAAGCAAATACTGTGCTCATGGGTAGGAAGAATTACATTATTAAAATGTCCATACTACCCAAAGCAAACTATAGACTCAGTGTCATTCTTAACACAATACCAAAGGTGTTTTTCACCCTAACTGGCATGGTTCAGTTGGTTGAGTGACATCCTGCAGACAGAAAGGGTGCTGGTTTAATTCCTGATCATGACACATGCCTGTGTTGTGGACTGGTCCATGTTTGGGGTGCACATGAGGGGCAACAGATTGGTGTTTCTCACACCCATCAATGTTTATCTCCCTCTCTCTCTCCTTCCCTTCCCCTTTCTCTCTAAAAAAATAAAATAAAATCTTTAAGAATACCAATGGCATTTTTTCATATTACTACAACAAATAATCCAAAAATTTATATGAAACCACAAAAGACTCCTAATAACCAAAGCAATCTTGACAAAAAAGAAGAAGGTCAGCGATATCACACTACCTGATATCAAGCTATACTACAAAGCTATAGTAATCAAACCAGAATAATACTGATATAGAAATAGTTACATAGATCAATGAAACTGAATAGAGGGTCCCAAAATAAACCCACAATAGTATGGTCAACTGATATATGACAAAGGAAGCAAGTACATACAATGGAATAAAGACAGTCTATTCAATTAATGGTGTTGGCAAAATTGGATACCTGCCAAAAAAAATGAAAGTGGACTACCTTCTTACACTGTATACAAGAATAAAGTCAAAATGGATTAAAAACTTAAATATAAGACTAGAAACCATAAAACTCCTAGAAGGAAACATAGGCATTTAAATCCCTGACATTTCTCTTAGAAATATTTTTTAATATATTTCATCTGGCAAGGAAAACAACATAAAAAACAAATAAATGGGACTACATTTATTTAGACTACATCAAACTAAAAGGTTTGTTGCAGCAAAAAAACTATCAACAAAAGAAAAAGACAACCTACTGAATGGGAGAACATATTTGCCAATGATATATCTGATAAAGGGATAATACCCCAAATTTATAAAGAACTCATATAACTCAACACCAGAAAAAACCCCAAACAATCCAATTAAAGAATGGATAGAGGACCTGATTGGACACTTTGCCAAAGAGGACATACAGATGGCCAATATACATATGAAAAGATGCTCAATGTCATCAGAGAAATGCTAATTTAAACCACAAAGAAGGACTACCTCATACTTGTCACAGTGGGTATTATCAATAAATCAACAAACAATAAGTATTATTGAGGATGTGGAGAAAAGAAAACACTCACGCACTGTTGGTGAGAATGCACATTGGTGCAGCCACTAAGGAAAACAGTATGGAGTTCCCTCAAAAGCTGAAAAATGGATCTGCCTTATGATCTAGTATTCCACCTCTGGAAATAGATCCAAAGAAACCCAAAACACTAATTTGAAAGAACATATGTACTTCTGTGTTCATTGTAGCATTATTTAAAATAGCCGAGGTACGGGAACAACCCAAATGCCAATCAACAGAATAAATACCACAGGGATGTCAAACTCATGTTCACTGGGGGGGCCACATCAGCCTTGTGGTTGCCCTCAAAGGACTGAATGTAATTTTAGAACTGTAGAAATGTAACTCCTTCTTAACAGTTAAGTGAGAGCTCAGCTGCCACTGGATAGAAACAAGGTGGAGGGCTGGATTTAGCCCTCGGGCCTTGTGTTTGCCACCTGTGGACTAGCAAATAAAGAAGTGGCACATATATAATGAAATATTACTTGGACATAAAAAAGAATGAAATCTTACCATTTGTGAAAGTATGGATGGATCTAGAATGCATTATGCCAAGTGAAATAAGTCAGTCAGAGAAAGACAAATACCTCATGGTTTCATTTATATATAGAATCTAAAGAACAAAAGAAAAACAAAAATGAAACAAATTCATAGATACAGAGAAGAGACTGATGGTTGTTAGAAGGGAGGATATTGAGTGACTGGTTGAAAAAGTGAAGGAATTAAGAAGTACAAATTGATAGTTACAAAATAGTCATAGGGGTACAAAGTTCAGCGTAGGGAATATAATCAATATTATACTATCTATATGGTGCCAGGTGCATCCTGGAAATATCAGGGGGTAGGGTGGAGAATGCTATGTAAAGTTGTGATTGTCTAACCATTATGCTGTACACCTGAAATGAATACTAAATAATATTGAATGTAAACTGTAATTGAGAAATACTTTTTAAAAAAAAACATTTTTTGGACAACATATTCTAAGTCACTTAAAGGACACTATAAACAAAGGTTAGATTATTATTTAAAATGTTCAAATTGTCTTTCTTTTTTTTTGAGCAAAAGTATGAAAGGCTAGGGAAAAGGGAGGCAAAAAAATGTCTTTTTAGCAAAGTACAAATGGTAGTAAAATGAAAGAGCCCCTGGTTAATGGTAACATACAATTTTCTCTTGTATAAACATGACTCTTTCTTAAATTTAAAGGTTTGGGTTAGAATCTATATCTCTTAATTTGAAGGCATTGAAATTCTAATAACAACCAGAACAACAAAAACTATGTTCATACAAGGTAACTCCTTTATGATGCAACAAGTAACCTTTGCTTGTAAAAATGTCTTTGGCCCCCTGGTGGTGAAATTATTATTTAATTTTTTTAAAGTTAAAAAACTATAATTATGGAATATTGGCATTAAAAATCATTCTGCAGTGAGAAAATTAATAGAGAATCATATGTTAGAATTGGAGAGAGATGAAGCTACTCCATATGTGTTATAAAGAATTAAAACTTCACATCTTACTATTTAGAACTAAGTTTTACTTATTTGTTTCCATGTTGGTCTTATTGCTAATGCAGTATTATTTTTAAATGCTGCTTCCTTTAAGAAAGTTCATAGCAGACATTTATGAGGCATGGAATTTCTATGCATAAGCTAATGCCTTAGCTATGACCTGTTGACTGAGGAAAATGGTAACTTGACATCACAAACAATATTATGGTCGATGGCAGTATGCCCAAATCAGCCTGTTCAGAATGAAAGAATAGATGATGTAGAGGCCTGTTAAAATTTTCTTTTGCAGACTAATTGGAGCCTTTGTATATGAGGAAAATATGATTGCTTTGCTCAAGCTGAACTGAGTGAGGAGTTAGTGCGAGATAATGTCCTCCTTGTTTGGTTAAAGAAGAAAAACTAATATTCAAATTGTAAAAAGTGATTCAAGTGAGTTACTAGAAACTGTTGAAATACTAATAATAATCTTGGAATTGTGGAAGCTATTAGAAGAAAAATTTTAGCATGAGTTCTATTTGACCTATTGAAATTTATGTAAGGCACAGAACATCAGTCTCTAAAAATATAGAGTTACTTCAGGGCGAGACAATAACCAATGAGTTTTAATGACTAAGTCATTAAATGTGCATATTTTCTATTTTATTTAATCGTGTTACTTTTAATTATGTATATATTGTATAGCATTATGCCAAGTTTAACAGGAAAGTCGTGAATAACATGTTTTATGGAGTTGTGATAAAAATATTAAACCAGCTTTTAGAACCAGTCATTATTTTGTAAAGGCAACCTTATCTCCCACCATCTTGTGCAAGCAAATGATTGGGTAAATTTCTGATGAAGTGAGCAATCACAGCTGAAATTTAATTATACATGACTTGAAGACCCATGTTAATGTTGGTGATACAAAAGTTTCAATTCTCTACGTAGACCAGTTTATCTATTGTTTTCATTTTTCACGTGCATATGGTACCATATCTAAGGAATGAACCATTGCCTAACCCCAGATCACTAAGATTTATTCCTATTTTTCTTATTTTTCATTTTTAAAGATTTTATTTATTTTTAGAGAGAGGGGAAAGGAAGGAAAAAGAAAAGGAGAGATACATCAATGTGTGGTTGCCTCTTGCATTCCCCCTACTGGAGACCTGTCCCGTAACCCAGGCATGTTCCCTGACTGGAAATCAAACCAATGACCCTTTGGTTCACAGGCCAGTACTCAATCCACTGAGCCACACCAGCCAGAGCTATTCCTATTTTTCTTATAAGAATTTTATAGTTTTAGTGCTTACATTTAAGTCTATGATGTATTTTGAGTTCCTATTTCTCAGCTGTGGTATTATGCCTTTCATTAGTTTTGCAAAATTATTGGCCAGTATGCCTACAAATATTGTTTCTACCTCACTCTCTCTTTTTCTAGGACTCCAATTACAAGTATGCTTGATTTATTCACTGTGTCCCACTTAAGCTCTGTTGCTTCAGTTTGTGTATTTTTTCTTGACCTATCCTCAAATTCACCAGCCCTCTCTTCTGCTATTAAACCATCCATTAAGTTTTGATTTTAGATACTATATATCTTTTTCAATTTGAGATTTTTCATTGATTTTTAATGGATTCAATTCTCTGTTAAAATTCTGCATCTTTTAATCCATTTGTCCACTTTTTCTTCCATTTTGTATACAAGACTCTATTTTATAATAGTTATCTTAAAGTTTTTATCTGAACTCCAATATATGGCTTATCTATGGGTCTCTATTATCTATTTTTTTGGCAATTACCATTTAGTCCTCTTACACCTCCCACTGCACCCTTCACAATCATCACACTGTTGTTCATGTCCATGAGTCCTTTTTTGCTTATACCTCCAAACCCTAACCTCCCAACTCCAGCTGTCATCCTGCTCTCCACCTATGAGCCTGTCCCCATTTTTGTTAGCCCAGTTTGTTTGTTAGATTCCACATATGAGTGAATTCATATGGTATTTGTCTTTATCTGACTGGCTTATTTCAGTTAGCATAATGTTCACCAGGTCCACCCATACTGTTGCTAATAGTAACATTTTCTTTCCTTTTATGACCAACTATTACTCCATTGTGTAAAATTCCTATAGTTGTTTTATACACTCATCAACTGATGGTCACTTGGGCTGTTTCTATATTTTGGCCATTGTAAATAAGTAATGCTGCAACAAATAAATTTGTGTTTTTGGTTCCTTTGGTTATACTCCCAGAAGTGGGATTGCTAGGTCAAAAGGCAGATCAGATCCATTTTTAATATTTTGAGGTATGGCCATACTGCTTTCCACAGTGGCTGCAACAATCTGCGTTCTCACCAAAAGTGCATGAGTGTTTCCTTTTCTCCACATCCTCACCAGTGCTTGTTGTTTGTTGATTTATTGATAACCATTCTGATAACCATTCTGACAGGTGTGAGATGGTATCTCATTGTGGTGTTAATTTGCATTTCTCTGATGATTAGTGACATTGAGTATTGTTTCATATGTCTGTTGGCCATCTGTGTGTCCTCTTTGAAGAAATGTCTATTCAGCTCCTTTGCCTATTTTTTAATTGGGTTATTTGTTTTTTTCTGGTGTTGAATTTTGTAAGTTCTTTAAAAATGTTGGATATTAACCCCTTATCAGATGTATTGGAGAATATGTCCTCCCAATCTTTGGGTTGTCTTTTTATTTTGTTGATGATTTTCTTTGCTGTGCAGAAACTTTTTAGTTTCATGTAGTCCCATTTATATTTTCTCTTGTTTTCCTTACCTGGGGAAATATATCTGATAACATATTGCTATGAGCAGTGTCCGAGATTTTGCTGCCTATGTTTTCTTCTAAGATTCTAATGGTTTCTGGTCTAACATTTAAGTCTTTGATTCATTTTGAATTTATTATTGTGTGTGGTGTAAGTAGGTAGTCTAGTTTCATTTTTCTGCAAATATCTATCCAATTTTCCCAATACCACTTACAGAATAAACTATCATTAGCCTATTTTATATACTTACTACACTGTCAAATATTAGTGGACTATAAAAGTGTGGGTCTAATTCTGGGCTCTCTATTCTGTCACATTGATCTATGTGTCTGTTTTTATGCCAGTACCATGCTGTTTTGATTACTATTGCCTTATAGTATAGTTTCATAATAGGTAGTGTGATTTCTCCAACTTTGTTCTTCTTTCTCAGGATTGCTGTTGCTATTTGGGGTCTTTTGTGGTTTCATATAAGTTTTTGCTATATTTATTCTAATTCTGTGAAATATGTTATTGGAATCTTGGTAGGAATTGCATTGAATCTATAGATTGCTTTGTGTATTATGGACATTTTAATGATGTTAATTCTTCCTATCCATGGACACAGTATGTGCTTCCACATATTTGTATCTTCTTCAATTTCTTTATTAAACATTCTTATAATTTTCTAAGTACAGATCTTTTACATTCTTGGCTAGGTTTATTCCTAGGTATTTTATTCTTTTTGAAGCACTTGTAAATGGAATTGTTTTCTTAATTTCCCTTTCTGTTAGTTCATTATCAGCATATAAAAATGCAACTGATTTCTGGATATTAATTTTGTATCCTGCTAATTT
Organism: Artibeus jamaicensis; assembly: GCF_021234435.1. Taxonomy (NCBI): domain Eukaryota; kingdom Metazoa; phylum Chordata; class Mammalia; order Chiroptera; family Phyllostomidae; genus Artibeus; species Artibeus jamaicensis. The sequence continues at coordinate 3,626,227 of NW_026521995.1, read as the reverse complement.
GCCTAATTCATTTATCAGTTCTAGAATTTCTTAATGGAATCTTTGGGGCTCTCTATGTACACTATTGCCATCTGCGAATAACAACAGTTTTACTTCTTACTTTCCAATTGGATGCCTTTTATTTCTTCTTCTTGTCTTACTGCTGTGGCTAGGACTCCCAGTACTATGAACGTGGACATCCTTGTCTTTTTCCCAATATTAAGGGGAATGCTTGTAGTTTTTGCTGAGTATGATGCTGGCAGTGGGTTTGTCATGTATAGCCTTTATTATGTTTATGTATGTTCCTTCTCTTCCCACTTTGCTGAGAGTTTTTATCATAAATGAGTGCTGGATTTATCAAATGCTTTTTCTGCATCTATTGATATGATTGGTTGGTTTTTGTCTTTCATTTTGTTATGTGGTGAATCATATTTATTGATTTGTGAATGTTGTACATTCCTTCCCTTCCTGGAATAAATCCTTCTTGATCACGGTGAATGATTTTTTGATGCATTGCTGTATTTGGTTTGCTTTTTTTTTTTTTTTTTGAGGATTTTAGCATCTATGTTCATCAGGGATACTGGCTTTTAATTTTCTTACTTTATAGTGTCTTGATCTGGCTTTGGAATTGGGATAATGCTGGCCTCATAAAATGAGTTTGAGAGTCTCCCCTCCTCTTGGATTTTTAAAAATAATTTGGGAAGGAAAGCTGTTAGTTCTTCTTGGAATGTTTGGTAAAATTCACCTGTGAAGCCATCCAGTTCAGTGCTATTGCTTGCTTGATTATTGCTTCAATTTTACTAGCTATAATCTGTCTTTTCAGATTCTCTGATTTTTTTCTGATTTAGTTTGGAAAGATTGCATGTTCCTAGAAATTTATTCTTATCTGGTTGTCCAGTTTGTTGCATATACTTGTTCATAATGTTTACTTGCACTCCTTTGTATTTCTTTGGTGTCAGTTGTTATTTCTCCCCTTTAATTTCTAAATTTATTTATTTGCTTCCTCTCTTTTTTACTTGATGAATCTGGCTCAAGTTTTGTCAATCATGTTTATTCTTTCAAAGAACCAGCTCTTAGATTCATTGATTTTTTGTATCACTTTTTTTGGACTATTTTGTTTATTTCTGCTCTGATCTTTATTATTTTCTTCCTTCTACGCATTTTGTCCTTTGTTGTTCTTTAAGTATATTTTATTATATTATTGCAATTGTTCCATTTTTCTCTTCCCTTTATTCCCCTCTGCCCTGCATGCCTTCATCCACCAGCATTCCCCTCCTCCTTCCTTAGTGCATGTCCATGAGTCATGCATATAAATTATTTGGCTTCTCCATTTCCTGTTCTTAACCTCCCCCTGTCTATTTTGTATCTACCATTTATGCTTCTTATTCCCTGTACATTTTCTCCCATTCTCCCTCCTTCATCTCCCCACTGGTAACTCTCCATATGATCTCCATTTCTGTGATTCTATTCCTGTTCTACTTGTTTGCTTAGTTTGTTTTTGTTTTTGTTTTTTAGGTTCAATTGTTGATAGTTGTGAGTTTGTTGTCATTTTACTGCTTATAGTTTTTGATCTTCTTTTCCTCAGATAAGCCCCTTTAACATTTCATGTAATAAGGGCTTGCTGATGATGAACTTCTTCAACTTGACCCTATCTGGGTAGAAATTTATCTGCCCTTCGATTCTAAATGATAGCTTTGCTGGATAGAGTAATCTTGGATGTAGATCCTTGCCTTTCATGACTTCTATTACTTCTTTCCAGCCCCTTCTTGCCTGTAAGCTTTCTTTCGAGAAAACAGCTGATATCCTTATGGGAACTTCTTTGTAAGTAACTGTCTCCTTTTCTCTTGCTGTTTTGAAGATTCTCTCCTTATCTTTTATCTTGGGTAATGTCATTATGATGTGCCTTGGTGTGTGCTTTGTTGAATTCAACTTCTTTGGGACTCTCTGAGTTCCTGGACTTCCTAGAAGTCTATTTCCTTTATCAGATTGGGGAAGTTCTCCCTCATTATGTCTTCAAATAAGTTTTCAATTTCTTGCTCTTCCTCTTCTCCTTCTGGCACCCCCATGATTTGGATGTTGGAACGTTTAAAGTTGTCCTGGGAGTTTCTAAACCTCTCCTCATTTTTTTGAATTCTTGTTTCTTCATTCTATTCTGATTGAATGTTTATTTCTTCTTTTTCCAAGTCCTTGATTTGAGTCCTGATTTACTTCCCATCACTGTTGGTTCCCTGTATCTTTTTCTTTATTTCACTTTGCATAGCCTTCACTTTTTCCTCTATTTTGTGGCCAAACTCACGCATTTCTCTGAGCATCCTGACTACCAATGTTTTGAACTCTTCATCTGATAGGTTGGCTCTCTCTTCATCACTTAGTTCTTTTTCTGGAATTTTGATTTGTTCTTTTATTTGGGCCATATTTCTGTCTCAGCACACCTGTTATGGTGTAAGAGGTGGAGCCTTAGGTATTCACCAGGGTAGGGCAACCCATGTTGTTGTATTCTGGCACTGTATGTAGGGGAGCGGTCAGAAAGGGAATAATGCCACTTACTAGGCTCTTGGCAGGCTTTCAGTCACTTCCCCTGCTACCCACAAGCAAATTGGGCCCTTCTGGTGCTGATTCCCAGGTGGGTGGGTTTGTGTATGTATGATCTAGGTCTCTCCAATGAACTCTCCTATGAGGCTGGGAGTTTCTCTCACCACTGAAACCCCCACAGATTTTTATTGCCAGAGGTTTTGAGACTTTCTTCTCCCACACTGGAACATGGGGTTGTGTGGTCTGTCTTGCTCCTCACTTGTTCCTCTAAGTTTATCTGCATGCAAATGTAAGTCCTCCGCCTAGCCCCCTACCATTCATCCTCTCTGCCCTGGGTGCTCATCTCTGCCCCTCCTACCAGTCTGGATGAATGTTTCTTCTTTAACTCATTGGTTGTTGGACTTCCACACAGTGTGATTTTTCTGGCAGTTCTGGTTGTCTTTAGTTTTTAAACTTGTCTTTCTTTTGGTTGTGTGAGGAGGCAAAGCATATCTGCCTACACCTCCACCGTGGCTGGAAGTCCAATCTGTTTTTGTTGTTCTTTTTCCATTTATTTAAGTGTAAAGTTGTATAGTTTATTTGAGCTTTTTCTTGTTTTTTTGAAACAGGCCTGTAAAAATATGAATTTCCCTCTTAGGATTGCTTTCCCTGTGCCCCACAGATTTTAGATAGTTTTGTTCTCATTTTCATTTGTTTCCAGGTATCTTCTGATTTCTTCCTTGATCTCATTGTTGACTCATTCATTGTTTAATAGTATGTTATTTAGCTTCCATTTATTTGTGTGTTTTTCAGTGCTCTTTATGTGATTCATTTCTAATTTCATAGCACAGTGGTTAGAGAAGATGCTTGATATGATCTCATCTTCTTAAATTTTTTAGGCTTGTTTTGTATGCTAACATGTGGTCTATCCTACAAAACATTCCATGTTGCTTGAAAAGTATGTATAGTCTACTGCTTTGGCATAAAATGCTTTGAAGATATCAGTTAAATTCATTTGATGTAGTGTAACTTTAAGGACACTGCCTCCTTATTGATTTTCTGTCTGGAAGCTCTATCCATTGAAATCAATGAGGTGTTAAAATCCCCAACTATCACTATATTTCTGGTGATCTCTTGCTTTATGTCCATCAAAATTTGCTTTATATATTCTAGTGCCCCTCCCTATAAGGGAAGCATAAATGTTCACTAGGGTTATATCCTCTTGTTGGATTGTCCCCTTTATCATTATGTAGTGTCCTTCTTTGTCTCTTACTATATATACCTTTGGGTTTAAAGGTCTTTTGTTGGACATAAGTACTGCTACACCAGCCTTTTTTCCTTTCCATTTCATGAAATATCTTTTTTTATCCCTTTACTTTTTGTCTGTGTGTATCTTTCTATCTTAGGAGGGTCTCTTGGAGACAGCACATATATGGGTCTTGTTTTCTTATCCATTCATCTATCCTATGTCTTTTGGTTGGTGCATTTAGCCATTTGAATTTTAGGTGATTATTGATAGAGTGATTTAGTACCACTTTGTTTTTAGACTGTTTCCCTCTATTTTTTCTTTCTCTTTTTCTTCTTCTTCTTAAAGCAAGCTCTTTAACTTTTTTTGCAATACTAGTTTGGTGTTAACAAACTCCTTTAGCTTTTTCTTGTCTGGAAAGCTCCTTATTTCTCTGATTTTAAATGATGTCCTTGCTGGGTAAAATAGCCTTGGTTGTAGGTCCTTGCTTCTCAGCACGTTGAATATTTCATGCCACTCCCTTCTGGCTTGACATATTTCTGTTGAGAAATCGGATAGTCTAATTGGTATTCCCTTGTATGTAATACCTACTTTTCTCTGGGGCTTTACAATTCTCTCCATGTCTTTAAGTCTTATTTCAATTATGATGTTTCTCAGTTTAGGCCTCTTTGGGCAACGTGTTTGGGGCTCTCTGAGCTTTCTGGACTTGTGTGTCTTTTTCCTTCACCAGATTAGGGAACTTTTCAGTCATTATTTCTTCAAATAAATTATCAATCTCTTTCTCGCTTTCTTCTCCTTCATGGATATTCCCATAATACAGATGTTATGCTTCCTGTTGTCCAAAATGTTTCTCAAGCACTTCTCATCTTTTTAAATTTTTTTTTCTTTTAGCTGCTGTACCTGGGTGTTTTTTCTAACTTCTCTTCAAAATCACCTATTTGATCCTCTAATTCATGTAACCTATTGTTTATTCCTTCCAGTGTAATATTTATTTCAGATATCACACTCTTTACTTTTGATTGATCCCTTTTTTATGGTTTCTATGTCTTTTTTCATGTTGTTGAGTGTCCTCATAATCATTACTGTAAATTCCATATCTGTTAAATTTCCTTCCTTCATTTCATCTAGCTTTTCTTCTGGAGAATTTTCTTGTTCTTTCATTTGGAGTCAGTCTTTTTTTTCTTCCCATTTTGGTTGCTTCTTTTTTTTTTTTTCCTATGTATTAGGTAGATTTGCAAAGACTATGGTGTAAGCCTTTGTCACACACTTGTGACTGGCCCTGGTCAATTTGTTTGGAGCTATCAGTGATACACAGTGTGTGGCTCCCTCTGCTGAGTCTGTTTGTGTGCAGAAAGGACCAGGCTGCAGCACCAAGGATGGCTTTTATCAGCATCCAGGATCTGGGAGGGACAGCTGAATTCTCATAGAGCTCCCATAGATCCATCTTAGTTGTTATACTAATCAGTGATATAGCTTCAAACTATCATCAGCATCCTTGACTGAAACTCCACAGGGTATGGCAGAGTAATTCCTGGTAGTAGGGCTATTGCTTCCACTCAGGATGATGCCATTCAGAGAGGACTGCTCTGCCTGAAAAAGATGGCCTCTTCAGAATGGGGAATGACTGAGCACAGGGATCCTGGTGGCTATTCCTTCAGTTCTCTCCCCAGAGCCACCAACCCAAGACTATCTTCAGGCATCTCTAGTCCACTCTGCCCTCCCCCTGCCAGAGCCCTAGGTAAGTGGCTACAAATAAAATTTTGTGTATTGGCTCTTCAAGAGGCTCTCTGATTCTCCAGGCATCTCTCCTTGGCAGAGATAAACTTTGCTGCTTTTCACAGCTGGATGTTATCTGGGTTCCTTTCCCACTCTGATGTGTAGGCTGAGGAGTCCAGCTTTGGGTTGAGACCCCACACTTCTCAGGGGGAGTGCCCCCGACCTTGGCCACTTAAATACCCCTCCAGAACTTCAGCTGCCACCCATGGGATCCCTGCCAGCCCTCTTGTGCCTCCTCCATAAATGACTCCCTTACACACTCCCTACAAATCTCATCGTGGTGAACTGGTTTCTTCTGTCTGTCCTCAGTTGAAAAGTTTCTCTCCAGCTAGTGTTCAGTTGGTTATTCAGGATAATTTCCCTACAATTTAGCTGTAATTCCAGATTGGTTCTGGGAAAATGTTAGTGTATCTTCCACTTATTCCTTTGCCATCTTGGATCTCTCTACTTTTTCTTGATTATTGATCAATTTTTCTTGTTCTTCCACCTATAATTTTTTATCATATGCCAAACTTTTATGTCAAAAGCTAAGATAGAGTACAACTGCTGTTATTTTCCTCTAGAGGTGAGAATGGAAAGAAAGTAGGGTGAGGATCCAAGACTGAACTGGATTGGGATTGGGTTGCAGTTTCAGTTCACTTCTCTTTCTCTTTGTTCCTTGGTTGTGATTCCTCTGGGCTTGTGATATAGAGCCAGGATGGTTTCTATCTCCTCAGCCATAGAGATTCAGTTCTGCCTTTGAGAGGTTTTAAACTTGGATCTTTAGCCCTTTAATCAACTTAAAAAATGTCTTGAGCAGGTAGACTGCAAGATGACTCCTAGATAGAATTTATTTTGAATGCACTAATAGAATGTGGGGAGATTTTACTTTCCCTATCAGTCCCAGTCCCTTAGCTTCCTCTACCATTGCAGAATTCAACAAATGTCTGGTGGGAAAGCTGGCTATATGTTAGGAGCTCCTCTAAATTACCAGTCCATTACACAACTTTCATGACTGTTAAACATTTTACTGGTTTCTCTTTTCCTGTGTAATTCCCTCTGCCCAGACTAAGCTTGAACATTCCACGTCTAGAATTAGTAAATGTCATCAGAAAAGAAAACAGCTGGTGACTGTCAACTCATTTAGTCCAGACCTCAGCAAAATATTTATTCAATTGCATTGCTCTTTGGGGGACAATGACTGAACATGTGAAGATGACAAACTATAAGTCTACGTGCAAATATCACTGTGGACTTTGCAGAGGCCTGGACCAGTACAAGCAAGAACATCATTTCAGAGTAGACAAGTGTCACTGAAACTGAACAAGATGAAGTTTCACAAGCAATACTTTACACCAATGAAAATCATAGCAGTATTGTACTCAACAGACTCCAGTTCTGTTTCAGCTTTGCCTTGAAGAGAGAACTGATTCACTTGATGAAGTAAGTGCTTGGGTTCTTGGACAACATAAAAGTAGAGTTCAAGAGGGAAATAATAGACTGTCTGCAGAAAGATCAGGCAAGAATTCCAGATTTGTGGCAATATGACACCAGTTTCAAATGTTCCAATGATCATAGTAGGAGAAAAAAATGAATGTTGGGATACTATGTAAAATAATGCTTATTACTTTTATCTTATGTTTTACTCATAAACAGTAAGCTAACTTAGATACTTGATAAAGATGCCTTTCATCTTAAGAAAATTGACATATCAAAAAGCAAGCTAAAGCCCTGGCTGGTGTGGCTCAGCTGGTTTGGCATAGTCCTGCAAACTGAAAATTAGTAAGTTCTATTCTGGGCCAGGGCACAAGCCTGGGTTGTGGGTTCATTCCCCAGTCAGGGCATGTGCAAGAGGCAACCGATTAATGTTTCTCTTCTCTCTCTGCAATCAATAAGAAAAGCAAATTTTAGCCCTGGGTGTGGTTAAATGGGTTGAGTACCAGCTTGCTAACCAAAGGGTTTGATTTCTGGTCAGGGCACATGAGGGGCAACCACACACTGATGTTTCTCTCCCTCTTTCTCCTTCCCTTTCCTTCTTTCTAAAAATAAATAAATAAAATCTTTAAAGCAAACTAAAAAAATTGGAGTGTGAGAAATGGTGTTGGGAAGTATTCACAGGGCTCAATTCAACTAATTGAAACCTAGCATATGCTAAGCATTGTACTTGGGACTGGGGTGCACAGAAAAGGTGATAAGTCCTTGCTCTGGACTGAATGTTTGTGTCTTCCCCATGTCCCAAATTCATATGTTGAACCCTAATCTTCATGGGATAGTACTTGGGTTAGAGCCTTTGAAAGATAATTAGGTCCGTGAGGGTGGAGCCCCCCACTGTGGGATTAGTAGTCATAAAAACACAAGATCTCTCTCCCCTTACCCACACTTCCACCACGTGGAAGCAGACCATCTGCAACTTGGAAGAGGACTGTCACCAGAGCTTGACCATGCTGGTACCCTGATCTCAGACTTCCCATCCTCCAGAACTATGAGAAAAAAAAATGTCTGTTGTTTAAGCCACCCAGTCTACAGTTTTTGGTTATAGCAACCCTAGCAGACTAAGACACCCTGCTCTTCTATCTTTGAGAGGTATGCCTCATGATGAACTTAAGTGTGATTAATTCATATATATGTATATAAAGTAAGATATACTTGCATTCATTCTTGACTAAAAGTATTTTTAAGCTCTGCAAGAATAGAATTCCTTCAGTAAGATTTATTTCCTTCTGTTTTTCTAACCTTTATGAAACATAATATATTCTTACTGTGAGAGTAAAAATAGCTTTATCTTTCCCCTACTGAGTTTCATTTAACTGGTCAGATCCAAATGGGAAAAACATAATGTCAAATTTTCAAAACCGAGCAAGTATCTTGAGATATGCAGGCATTTTTTTTTCGTTCCCTTCTACTTCCTCAACAAGACTAGGGGAGTCAGGAAGGAGAAATGTGAGAGGGCTAAAAATAAATAAGGCTCACCCGACAGAAGCAATAGCGGTGGAGGAAAAGTTAAAAGAGACTAAACAGAAGCTATATAGGACGAGGCAGTAAGACACTGGTGGGAAAGAGGCTTTTTCCTTTAAAAACAGACCTCAGTACAGAAGGTGGGGAATGAGACAACTGTAATGGCATAATCAATAAAACATATTAAAAATGTTGGATACAAAGAAAGAAAGTGGGCTATGGGTAAATAAGCCATACTTCCCCTAAGACTATGATTGAGTCACCATTATTAATTCTCCCAGGCTGCCTATTTTATGGTATTATACTTATAAATCTTAATTCAGAATTAGAAGTATACTTTTTTTGTCTTGGTCCGAATTCCATTTCTGCATCATTTCTCTCACTCTAGGATACCTCTTAGATTTGTCCCTTTAAGGCCATGGGTACAATTCCTCCTGTAGTTTTGCTTATGGAATAATGAAATGTTTGGAAAAGAGGCCATAATCAATAAATCAGTTTTCAAATATGCTTTTAGTTTTCAGTATCTAGGGGAGGGTAAGAAGATAGCTGTTCCAGGGGGAGTCATACTTGGGATACTCCAGGTACAAGTGCGATGTGCGCGTCTCAATTGTGAAAACACACCTTAGCTCCACGGTGAGCTCCAGGCACTGAACAGCTTTTTTCAGAGGCCTAGAACTGGGGCACGCGGCTTGCCTACTTCCGGCCCCGCCCCCTCTCCCGTGGTTGCTAGGAGACGTGATGTCACAGGAAGCGAGGCCTGGAATAGGCTAAAGCGTGAGGAAGCCTCTCCCCCTCAGCAACCTCAGCGCCTGGTGCTGGCTCTCCAGCTGTTTGTAGGCCTGGGGGTGAGGGTCGCGGCAGGGGAGAGCCCGCTACGACCCTGTCCGCCACCTGCCGCTGGGTCCGCGGGCTCCAGCCGACCCTGCCCCGTCGCGGGGGCGGGCCACCGCGGTACTGCTGCCCGTGCTCTTGACTGGCGGGCACTGTTCCCGGCGCCCGCGCTGCCCGCCACGTCCCCGATCTCGGCAGACTGGACAGCGTGGCGGGTGACCTTTCGGTGCCCAGAGCGATGACGGCTCCCTGTTCCGGGCCGGCCCGGCTTCCTCGGCGCCGCGGGCTCCGGCTGGTGCGGTTCTTGCCGCCGCTGCCGCTGCTACTGCTGCTGCTGGCGGCCGCAGGGCCGGCGCACGGCTGGGAGAGCGGAGACCTCGAGTTGTTTGACTTGGTGGAGGAGGTGCAGCTCAACTTCTACCAGTTCCTCGGGGTCCAGCAGGTGAGCGGGGCCGTCCGCCCGCCGAAGGGCTGCGCCTCCGGGGCCGAAAAACTCGCGTGTTGGGCAGGAAGGAGCGGCTGGGGCGGGCTTTGACCCGGTTTCCTCCCGGGGAGCCGGCACTGCGGCCGAGACTGGTGGTCCTGGGCTCCGGCTGCCCTCCTCAGCCCGGCCCGCCAGGGTCCCCTCGTTAAGCCAGCCTCAGAAGGAGTTGTTCGCCTCCCCCAGGTCTGGCTGTCCTGCTCCCCTTCTCAAGTTGCGGTCGAAGTTTCAGGCTGGACGGTGCCACCAGCACTAGGGTGGTGATACCCCGCCTTTCCTTCGCGGTCAGAGGGAGATCATCGCGCCCATCTGTAGTGGAGGAATGGTGTGAGGGAAAGAGCAGTCGTGTCCTTCTGTGAAATTTCCCTTTCCTAGTTACACTTAACGTTATGCTTGTGCTCAGCTGCCTCCTTTCCTTTGCCTTTCCGGAAAGGTAGGAATGCGTTTTGGTCGGCGTCTGTGTTGCAGAAGTTTTTCTTGCGCTGTATTTTGGCATCTGTTTAGCCTGCTGGATGGGGGTTGGTATCTCCGTTTAGAAATCTGGAGGAACGTGAAATCCTGGAACTCATACAAGGAACCATGAAGTTTTCTGGGCTGTGGAGGCACTTGAGCTGCTACAGGAAGATGCTCATGCAGTAACGCAGGATGGTTCTCTTTTTTTTTTTTCCTTTTTTTTTTTTTTTTTAGCTTGGGACTGTAACCTGTTAAGTCCGTTTGTTGCTCTGTACTTCTACCTGTGAGTAGTCATTGAGGGGAGATAACTAGTCGCTATCTGAATCAACTGCTAAGGGGATGACATATGGGGTGAGAGACTTAGGATGTCGCACTCTGATTGAGCCCTTCATAAAATGTCTTGAATAATTATGGGGTAAAAAATAAGGTTTACCCACAATTGTCGTTCAAGGCACACTTCACAGAACTAGAAATGAAATGTGTATTTCCCTCCTATGGATATGAACTATTGAGTTTAACACCAAATGGAAATTTACTTTTCAGTTAAATATAATTAAATATAAAATTTCTGTTGCACTATGATTTTAACAAATTGGGTTTTTTGTAAGAGTTATTAGAGTATAAGCATTCACACTTCAAATTTTTAGGTGCAAGCCTTTCATTATCTTCACCTGTGCCATTTCCTGCTCATAGAGACAAGTGTATCTTATCTCATTACAAAGTAGATGATTCTGCAACGAGTGTAAAAAGTAACTCTTTAGAATTACTTTCTATAGTGAAAGTAACTCTAAAGCAGGGGTGTCAAACTCATTTTAATCGGGGGCCACACCAGCCTTGAGGTTGCCTTCAAAGCACTGAAATAATTTTAGGACTGTATAAATGTAACTACTCCTTAACTGTGAAGGAATTGAAATTACATTCAGCCCTTCGAGGCTAATGTACCTCCGGTGAAAATGAGTTTGACACCTCTGCTCTAAAGGCTTTAAAGAACGCCTTTATTATTGATAATATTTGTTAGAATTTATCATGACTGATTAAATTCTGTAGCTAGAGTCTTATACATAACTCTCCAAACATCTTGAAGATCATTTACAGTTATTCGTGGAAAATTAAGCCCCTTTAAGAGAACACAGAAATTTAGTAGCATTAGTTTATATTTTAGATTATGTAATTTAGCTTGTATGTGAACTCTCATAGACTTTTCATTTCATTTATAAGTTCATGCAATTTAATTTACAGAGTTAATTAGACAGCATAAACAACCAGAGCACTTAACTATATGGGCAAAGATGGGGAAATAAAGAAGCATAGATAATCAAGAAAAGTCTGTGTCAAGGTAGAATTTGAAAAGGATGCAAAAATTGTTTTAATCTGTGTTTCTCTACCAGCCACATCAGAAGAAATTTTATTGTACCTGAGCAGAGAAACTGATTTGAACATGTTCTTTACATTACACTAAATCTTAACTTTCTTGGAAGACTTGCAGAGAACCAGAAGTTTGGTAGAGACAAATACAGCCTGTTTTAAGTCCTTAATGTAATTTTCAGGCCAGAGCCAGCCAGTCTTTTGGTGACTAGGACCAAGACAAAGTAGGTAGTTTGTCTCAGAGTGGTGACCTGACTCTATACACCCAGCAGTTTTGTTGTTCATTCAATAGATATTTATTTGATGCTTACTAAATTCGAAGCACTGGGAGTTAACTGGTATATAAAATGAAACCTGTAGCCTCATGAAACTCACAATTCAGTAGGGGGAAAACATATAGTAAGTAACTAAACAAGTAAATGTGTCAGGTGGTCAGAGAAGGCCTCTGTAGGTCAGAAGGGAATGAGTCTCATGGATAAGCTAGCAGGGGAAGAGCGTTCAAGGAAGGCAGGATGTTGAGTGCAAAAGCCTTGAGGCAAGACTTTGCATATGGCATTTGAGGAGTAGCAAGGCAGCCAGTATGTCTGGAGCAGAGCAAACAAAAAGGACAGTAATAGATGAGATCAGAGTCATGGAGTTAGGGGAAGATAGTGTATGGCTTCATAAGACATTACAAGGTCTTGGGCTATAAATAAGTTGGGGATATCATGGGGGGTGCTGAATATAAGAGGTATATGATTTGACTTAAATTTCAAAATAACAATTGTGTTAAGGATTGTCTTGTGTTAATGATCACCTGTATGTAGTCATTAGCTACTTAGAGGGATAATTATGGTGTAGAATGTGGATTGTGCCTGGGTGGTCAGATAAAGTAGTCAGATTCTGAATTTAACTGGAATATACAGCTGGTTTACTGATTTCTGAATGTGGGATGTGAGGGGAAAAAAAGTTAAGGATAATTCTTAAGCATTGGGCATCAATAACTGAATAAATACTCATGTAATTACAGTTGCCACTTGTTAAGATAGAGAAGCCTAGGATAGAAGCAGGTTTGGTTAGGGGGGAAATCAGGAATTTGGTTTGAGGGCATGCTAAATTTGTGGTGTCTATCCAACATGTAGGTGATTGTTTAAGTCTGCAATAACAAGGAGAAAGGTTAGGTCTATAGATATAAATTTGGAGTCCCTGGTACTTAGATGGTAATTTAAAGCCACAAAATTGGCTATGTTCACCAGGGGAGTGACTATGAAAGAGAAAAGGTCTGGGAGCTAAGCCTTGGAGATAAAGAAGAACCCAAAAGGAAGATGGAAAAGATTAACAGCCAGTGAAATAGGCAAACCAAGAAAATATGCTCTTTTCAAGTCAGGTTATGAAGTATTTCAAAGAAGAGAAAGTGATCAGCTGGGTTAAATGCTGATGATAATTCAAATAAGAGTTCTGAGAATGAGCTGTTAAATTTAACAGGTGGGATCATTGGCAAAACCTGTGTCATTGGAGTGGCGAGATCAATGTGTGGTTAGAGTGGGTTCAGGAGAGAAGGGAGGGGAAAGCAACAATTAATATACATTTTTTTGACATAGTCATGGCCCAAAACTAAAAGCCAGAGATGATAGTGACTGAATGTGACATCCATTGTATCCTCTTTCCTCCAGGTTTAAGATAGTTTGCTTAGTTACTCCCTAAAGTCTATAACTGGAAACATTGATTACTTTAGGAACTTGAACCTTTCTGACTCACAATGTTGGGCAAGCTAGTTGCCTTGTTCTTAGGACAAATGGTATCTTCTTTCTCTATGTAATTCACAGTTAGGCAACATAGTAGACACTTAAATTTTTATTGAATGATAAAATATAAACATAGTAACTAAAACTAAAAGTAATTCCCCAAAAGAGTAGTTTAACAGTGTAACCATTTTTTACCCATTAGGTAATATTTTTATATGGCTTTTCATAGCCCTCATACAGTGAAGGAATCCCTTTCCATGTGTTCCTAGATTTCAGATTAGTTATAGGACATTCCAATTTGGATATTGTATCTTTTCAGAGGAGATAGGGTGAAAGATTAGAGAGGTGTAGGGAAAAAGATGTGAGTTATGAAATATCTTTTATTAGTAACTCATATTCCAAGTCCCCACACAATAGTTATATTTCCTCTAACAGCTACTTCTTGGACACCCGTACTTCTTGTGGGGTCAACAGCCATTCTGTATATTTTTTCATTGTCCTTTGGGGCCATGACTGTCCTTATACTTTGTATGGTATTCTGGCCAACAAATAAATATGTCTGATTGATTTTTTAAAATCTGCCAATTGAAACTGTGACAAGCTAAGTTATTTTAAATTTTGTAGTGTTTACTTTCTGATGAAGGCAGAGTAGTCATTCTAGTGCCAGTCATCTGTTACAGATCCCTATTCATAGAGCTAGAAAATGTTTTCCTTTCTCTTATAAATGTTTTTATAACTGCATCCTTACACTTAAATGAATGCTGAAATTTCATTTAAAAAGAAAACTTATTGTCATGTGTTCATAAAATATTGGATTTTAATTCTTCATCAGAATTAATAATGCTTTTAAGCTCTTTCAATCTGAACTTCAAAAGTACAGAATGTATGAATGTACAACGGTCTGTATAGAGGAGGAACAATCACTGCCCAGTCATCCCAGATCCAGGTGTGGAGGGACTTTCCTAAAGAAGCAGTGCTATCTCTTGACACATCTCTTAAATCTATCTCTAAGGAGGAGTGAGTTACTTATTGGAAGGTGATTGCCTTTGCTCGCTTTTGCCTGAATGGGGAGAGCTAATCAGTGAAAAAGCTATAAACCATGGTAATCAGCCTCATTCTGTGTCCTAAACCAGTAAGGTGGTAATCCTGGACAGACTTTTGAATGTGTTGTCTCAAAGCCTGGACTGGAGAAGGATGGTCAGACATCTTCAGCAAGCCTGTTTGCCCCTATGCCTAATCTAAATTAATTGGTTTCAGCAATAAAGGTGATACTTGGTTTCTATCTGCCTGACTTCCATCTCAGTTTTTTTTGGTTGGGAAAAAGCGTGAAATCATTAATAGGGCCTTCTCAAAGCCAGTCATAGTCCTTTTTAAAAATAAAAATGAGGATATCTGCCCTGACTGGTGTAGCTCCAGTGGATTGAGTGCGGGCCTGCGAACCACACAATCACGGTTCGATTCCCAGTCAGGGCACATGCCTGGGTTGCAGGCCAGTTCCCTGCAGGCCGGTTCCCAGGAGGGGACGCATGAAAGGCAACCATACATCGATGTTTCTCTCCCTCTCTCCTTCCCTTCCCCTCTAAATATAAATAAATAAAATCTTAAAAAAAATGAAGATATCTTTCATAATTTATTGATGAACCTGTACTGTGAATATCTGTTACCTATGATGATTTGTATGGTGGATCCCACTGAACTTGTGATAATTAGTTGAATATAGTCTGTCCTCAGTGAGTGTATTCCCTTGTAAAAATACATGTTGTGTGAGAACAGCTTCCCCATTTTCATTGTGGAGTCTGAACATATTTGTTAATTTGGAGCAACGGAGATACAGAAAATCTGGAATAGTAGATACTGTTTCAGTCGTTTATGTTGCCAATGTAGGCACATCACGTGTAGAGGTAGAGCTGAGTAAATACTTGTTTACCTGTGTGTATCTTCGTATCAGATTGGATAATCATAAAATCTGTTTACTTTTCTTATGTACATACTGTTTAGTGGAGGTTGCCTGGGCATATTTTATGGGGAAAAGCAAGTTTATTGTGAAAATTTTGCCACATAATCTAGAGATAATAGAACAGAAATCTTTTAGTTATAAGGTTTTTTTTTCTTTTATGGTACTCTGAGTTTTATTTTTTTACATTAATTATGAGAACAGTCCTAGAATATTTTGTCTTTTATTACTTTAAATACTTCCTAAATTGAACTGGGAAATTTAGATTGGCCTCTGTTATTATAATTATTCTTTCTATATAGGTCACCATTTTACTCAGTGATTGGTATAATGTAAATTTAAAATCCATATGTTTTATTCAGTGTTCAGAATGAAACAGAGGGTTGGACGGAGGTGAGGGTAGATATTTGACTTGATGATTGCCAAGAAGAGAACATAGAGCAGTTGTGACACCAATGCAAATAATTTGTGGAAATGGTTAGTATCTGTATTAAGCCTGTTCTCAGCTTTATGTTTTCTTTTCTATTATTATTATTGTTTAAGCTGTTATACTTGTTCCTACTTTTCTTCCTGTTCCCTCCCTCTCCCAGTCACACCTCTCCCTACCCCAAGCCTGTTCCCACATTGTTGGCCATGTCCATGGATTGTGCATAAATGTTCTTGGATTAATCCCTTCACCATCGTTCATCCTGTCCTCTCCTTCCTCACCCCCCACCCCAGCCTTTCAGGCTGCTGCCAGTTGATCTGTGTATCTGTGCTTCTGTTACTGTCTTGTTCATTTGTTTATTGTGTTCATCAGATTCCACATATAAATGGGATCATGTGGTAGTTTTCTTTCACTGACTGACTTGATTCATTTAGCACAATTTTCTCCAGGTCCAACTATACTGTTGCAAAATGTAAGAGCTTCTGCTATTGCTGCTTTTATTTATTTATTTGTTTGTTTGTTTATTTATTTAATTGCTGAATAGTATTCCATAATGTAAATGTGCCACAGCTTTTTAATCCACTCATCACTGATGGAAACTTGGGCTATTTCCAAATCTTGGCCATTGTAAATAGGGCTGCCATAAACACAGGAGTGCTTATATTCTGTTGTATTGGCGTTTCAGGATCTTTAGGGTATATTCCTGGAAGTGGAATCACTGGGTCAAAAGGGAGATCCACCTTTAATTTTTTAAGGGTACGCTACACTGTTTTCCACAGTGGCTGCACCACTCTGCATTCCCACCAACAGTGTGCTAGGGTTCCCTTTTCTCTGCATCCTTGCCAACACTTGCTGTGTGTTGATTTATTGATGGTAGCAATTCTGACAGGTGTAAGGTGATACTGGATTGAGGTTTAATTTGCATTACTCTGGTGATTAATAATGTTGAGCATTTTTTCATGTGTCCATGGGTCCCTCTGTATGTTCTCATTGGCAAAGTGTCTATTTAGGTCTTTTGCCTGTTTCTTAATTGGGTTATTTGTCTACCTGGCATTGAGTTGTAGTAGCTCTTTGTATATTTTGGAGATTAAACCCTTGTCAGATGTATCATTGGCGAAAATGTTCTCCCAAAAAGTGAGTTCCCTATTCTTCTTGCTGATGGTTTCTCCTTTATTGGCTTTATGTTTTTCTGTCAGTGAACTACTTGTTCCACAAACCGCTGCAATATGGTCCTGGGAATTGTTTCTAAGTTAGGCATTATTGGGTCTATTTGGACAGTGATGACATCAATTAATTTCACCCAGGTTAAAAGCATTTCTAGAACCTTTCCTATACAAGATGTGCAGAAATTAAATGAATTGAGGTGAAAAGGGAGACTTCTAATTGGATGAAGCAGGACCCTAGACCATTTTGTAATGAAGCTATAGTCTTATATTTTCAGAAGTCTTTACTTTCATCAAAACACTTAATTTTGAAAGATCAGTCCTATACTAACAAATGTAAAAATATGATTACTGTTTTTTAAATACATTTTATTAATTATGCCATTACAGTTGTTCTATTTCCCCCCTTCATTCCCCTCCACCCTGCACACCCCATCCCCCACCATTCCCCACCCTTTAGTTTATGACCACGTGTCTCAAGTTCTTTAGATTCTATATTTCCCCTACTATTCTTGCTCTCCCCCCTATCTATTTTCTACCTACCATCTATGCTACTTATTTTCTGTACCTTCTCCCCCCTTCTCCTTCTCCCACTCCCCTGTTGCTAACCCTCCATGTGATCTTCATTTCTGTGGTTCTGCTCCTGATCTAGCTGTCCTCTTAGTCTGCATTTGTTTTAGGTGTGGTTGTTAATAACTGTGAGTTTGCTGTCCTTTCACTGTTCATCTTTTTATCTTCTTTTTCTTAGATAAGTCCCTTTAACATTTCATATAATAAGGGCTTGGTGATGATGAACTCCTTGAATTTGATCTTATCTGAGAAGCACTTTATCTGCCCTTCCATTCTAAGTGAAAGCTTTGCTGGATAGATCAATCTTGGATGTAGGTCTTTGGATTTCATGACTTGGAATATTTCTTTGCAGCCCCTTCTTGCCTGTAAGGTCTCTTTTGAGAAATCAGCTGACAGTCTAATGGGAACTCCTTTGTAGGTGACTGTCCCCTTATCTCTTGCTGCTTCTAGGATTCTCTCCTTCATTTTAATCTTGGCTAATGTAATGATGATGTGCCTTCATGTGTTCTTTCTTGGGTCCAACTTCTTTTGGACTCTCTGAGCTTCCTGGAAGTCTATTTCCTTTGCCAGATTGGGGAAGTTCTCCTTCATTATTTGTTCAAATAAGTTTTCCATTCATGGCTGTTCCTCTTCCCCTTCTGGTACCCCTATAATTCGGATGTTGGAACGTTTAAAGATGTCCTGAAGGTTCCTAAGCCTCTCTTCATTTTTTTGAATTCTTGTTTCTTCATCCTTTTCTGTTTGGTCATTTTTTTCCTCCTTCTGGTCCACTCCTTTGATTTGAGTCCCAGTTTCCTTTCCATTACTATTGGTTTCCTGTGCATTTCCCTTCATTTCAATTAGTTTAGCTTCCATATGTTCCTCTAATTTGTGACTAAAATCAACCAATTCTGTGAGCATCCTGATCACCAGTGTTTTGAACTGTGCATCTGAAAGTTTGGCTATTTCTTTGTCACTTAGATTTATTGGCTCTGGGGCTCTGAGTTGTTCTTGAGCCATGTTTTAGTCTGTTCCTGTCTGTTATGTATGAGAAGCGGCACCTTAGTTGTTCACCAGGGCAGGGCAACCCTGGTTGCTGGTTTGTGATGCTGTATGTGGGGGCGGGGTCAGAGAGGGACAATGGCGGTTATGTCTGCCGCTTACCGCCACAGTCGGGGCCTGCAAGGTCAGTCTCACCACCGCTAGCTCCTTCACCAGTTTATCTACATGCGAATGTGTGACCACAGTCAGCCCTCAGTGGGTCCACCTGCTTCTCCACACCTGGGATCCACCCACGGCTGTTGGCGCACCTGGGTTGCATACCCCATAGGTCAGGTGGATCTTTCCTGCCTTGACCCCGCTCTGCTGCTGGCTCTGCCCCTCTTACCGGTTTGGCTGAAGGGTTCGTTGTTGTCAAACTTCTGTGTAGTTCAATTTTCTGTGGTTTGGCTGCGTTTTTGTTGCTAAAACTTTGTTGTTTTTAAACTTGGTTGTGTGAGAAGGCGAAGTTCTTCCACCTATGCCTTCATCTTGGCAGAAGTCTGATTACTGTGTTTTAAGTAACATCTTAGTATTCCATTTTAAGGGCTAAATATTTGGATTTTTATATTTACTGAAATTTATGTATGAGTGTCATTAGGATTTTATTAGAAATTTAGTAAAGAATTTGTCTCATTCCCATCCTCTTTAATTCTAGATTAAGATTAGGATTAATTCACTTATTCAATTAGTATTTCTGATTACCATCATCCTGTAACTGAAGTCTCACATGTGACCCTACGTGAAGTCTGATTCCCTCACATTAGATGGGATGTATGTATAAAACAATGTGCTTCATTATTAGATGGCTGCCTGTTGTAGTGCTGGTGTGTGGTAAGCATACATCTCTGTGTACAAGCACAGTTAGCTAATAGATTTTGACTTAAATATTAAAGGTAAGAATTTAAAATCATGAATTTAGTACAGGGTATGTTATAGTATAAGCAGCAGTATTAAAATGGAAAATAAACAGTGTTAGAATGCCAATGAGAACAAACACTAGAATTCTAAAAAGGAGTAAATTCTTTAGTTATACAAGGTTGGGCAAAAGTAGGTTTACAGTTGTAATACAAATAAAACAAATAATAATAAAAGAATAAACTCTGTATTTCATGTACTCGCAACTGTATGTAAACCTTTTGCCCACCTCTGTAATACAACTGGCTATGGAAGATTCAGGAATTCTAAAAAGCTACATGAGACCCTTCTGTGGCATGCATAATGAGCAGTAGTGAAAATGAATTAGCACCAGAAAGATCCTTTTTATCACTTTCTGGAATGGTCTGAACAGACAGTAGAGAAATCCCACGGTCTATATACATGCCCTGTAAGAAAGGTAAAGCCATCTTATTTTTAGCCAGTACTTAAAACCTTTACACCATTAGAATAGTTTAGGTTAAGGAAGCTAACCCATGACTAGTTGAATTTATATGTAACTAAGAAGCCTCTGACTTTCTGAATTTTTAAAAGTTGCACATCTAATTAGCAATTGTTTTCAATTACCACTCCTAGTCACAGATGAAAGATTAGTGTCTAGGTTGTTCTGTAACTTTTAAGTAGTGTGTGTTAATAGTTGGTGATTAAAATTGATTTAAGGAAGTTAATGTGTGTATAATGTAGGATGATTGGAAATGGTGACTTTACTTGCAGTTAAGTATATCGTATATTATAGTATTTTTGTATGGATCTATTGCCTGTAGTAGGAAATAGACTTCCTGTGTTTGAAATGTTTTATTTTTGACATTTTATAAAGTTCAAATAATTGCCATGCTCTGCAGTTCCATAGTAGATATACAGAATTATTGTGTGACTTTTTGTGTTACATCTTTGGAAGTATAATAAGTATAATAAGACTTAACTTCGAGTAAATTAGATTGACCTTGAAATTAGCTTCACAGGTTTTCAACAATGCTGCCATCTCTCAAAACATTGTTGAAACTTTTTATTTTAAATTGCCTTCAAAGCATATTTGGCGGATTATCCTCATTAATAGTAAATCTTTAAGATGGTTTTGGTATTTGTCTATTATTAATAGTCATTTAAAACTAAATTTGGTCACTAAACTGGGTTAGCAAGCTTGGGTAAATACAATTTAGATTAATAAAGGGATCTGAATTTAAATTTCACATAAGACTCATAAACTGGTTTCAAGACTCTTCTCAGAGTTCCAGAAAAGTCTAGAGGGATATCAATATGAAGTAAATCTATAGTCTTACAAAGTAACTAAATGTATTTTAGTTACTTAATGACTTTTGGAGTACTTAAGACGTTTTTGGTAGCAACTTTACCCACAAAAGAAAAATATACAAATAAAAATTATCTTAATTTTAGAGAGGTGGGGGGAAATTATTTTAATTATCTGCCTACCTTTAATATTAAAACAGGTATCTCAAAAGTATTCATTATACAATATTTTCATAATAAAGCTAGTTTGAACAGAGTAACAGAGGAACCAGAATAAATGTTAGAGATAGAGGCAGTAGCTGAATATACCACTGAGGGAGAAAATAGGCAATACACATGGAGAGGGAAATGTACACAGAAAAAAATGCATAAATACAAATATAAATAGTAATGGAGTAATATCTCCATCTTGTGGCGTGCTTTGGATATTGTCATTAAAAATATCAAGGGGTTGTATTTTCACAACTGGAGGCATAAGTAAGAATAAAATATGAGTCAGGTGAAAGTAAAATATGGAGCAGAGTTTTTTGCAGTGTTTTGAAGAGGTCTTTTAGACCCACCTTCTTACCTAGTGTGCTGTAAGCAACTGTGTTGATGTAGTGATGCCTTCCCTTGAGTGGTCTTAGCAGTTTTACTCCACTGTGTCTTATAATTTTCTATGAAATGCTGTACTATGAAAAAGTTGAAATAGCGCTGGGAAGGCATGCAGTTCTGATTTTTTTTTGAGGGGGACAATTTATAACTATATATATGTATATATACACACACAGTTATAAAATTAGTCTTATCAAAATTGTTGCTATATTAAAGATCCCTATTAGCTCAAAGAAGCAGAAGAATCTGGATATAAAAGGAATGAAGAAGTCTTTGAGGGATTAGCATCCTTAAGTTACTTGATTACATACTCTGGATTGTGTAATGGCCATTACACATTACTGTAGTTTGCAATAGCATAAAGGAATGCTTTAATACATAATAATCTGTGTAAAGAGGATACAAATGACTTTGGAGTATATAAATATATAAATTTTTAGTAGCCTAAAGTAATATTTTGTGACACTAAGCAATAAGGTAATATGTAACTTCTCAATCATGACTGACATATATTTCAGATTTTCCTAGAGCAGCACTGTGCAACAGATATGTAATACAAGCCACATACACGATTTTCAATTTTCTAAAAGCCACATTTAAAAATATAAAAAGAAACAGATGAAGTCAACTTTACTATCTTATTTACTGTATCAAAATATTATTTCAACATATAGTCACATTTTTTAAATATTATTGAGACATTTTAAATTCTACAATAGATTTTTTACTAAGCTTGCAAAATTTAATATGTGGTTACATTTATACTTGTAGTACACTTTGTTTTAGATACCAAGTTTTGGTTGAAAATACTTGATACGTGTTGACATTTTATAGAATGTGCAGCTAATAAGTATGTTAATGTACCAAATTCTTCCAAACTGAAGAATCAGACTCCATACTTTCCAGTAACTGAATCAAGTATTATTTTTAAATTTCAGTATAAATTTACCGAATGACTTGCACATCACATTTAAAGTGCTCAAATATGGCTATTGACTACCACATTGGATAACGTGGTGTTAGGGAATTAACATTTCTGTGTTGTGTAGATATTTCTAAATATTTTTAAATCAAATCACTGATTACTGTTTCTTTTTTGTCAGTTTTCAATTTTCTTCTCCTCCTCCTCCTTCTGTATTTTAACCCAATGTGGTTTTTGTTGTTTTGTTTTTAGATTGTTCTGATTGTGCTAGATATCATCTTTCTAGTTTTAGTTAACTGTACATTTTGTCCATTCTTTTCAGGAGGGCCTGTAAAGTGTTGATACAGACCATATTGCTCTGCCAAGAACAATAGTAGGTTCTGAACATCCATGTTTTAGAGGCATGTCTGCTAAGACGTGTCTGCTAAGACATTGTGTTTTCAGACAATCATTTTAATTCAGTTTGGTCACTACTTTTGCTGATTTGCCTGTTGTATTTTATAATTCTTACATGTTATTAACTTAATATATTAGGTTTTTAGCAATGCTTTGTCCAAGAAATCACATTGTTCCTACTTTGTAATTTTAACTTTGAGGTTGTACATTCTCCCTATTTAGTCTGAAATTCATCCATCAAATATATTGCTAGCTATGAAATATTCACAATATTCTCTATTGCCATCTATTTTGATTATTATAATATCTTTAAGTGATTTTAAAAAGAGATTACCAGATGCAGATACATTTCTATTTGTATGCCACTCTTTTAACTTTTTATGATATTGGCCAGGGATTCCAGTCATCCTTTTAAACCACTTCTGCCAACTTCACACAGCCGCTGATGAGCACATGCTGCTTTCTTCTGGGATGAGTAATGGCCAAACTTTTTGCCTTTAACTTTTGTAGTTTTATAAGCAACTGAAGCAAAAAAAAAAAATAGATCTTAATAGTGATAGTTCTTATCCTAGCTACTGTTGTTTAAAATACTCCTCATATAAGACAGAAATTTCACTGGAGTCAGAGATGTTGAAAATTCAGTTCTGAGGGAAAAACAACAGAAACAAAAGTTAAAGAACTGAAAATAGAGTCCTAACGTTGGGAGAGACCAGACCAATATCTAACCTGTTTCGTCTTGAGGAATCTCTTCTGTGCCCTGCTGGCAGATGGTCATCAGCCTTTTTTATTTATGTCTAATAATGGGGATTAGGAACTAACTGTTAAGTTTTTTGATAATAGTAATCAGTAAAAATTTTATTCTTATGTAAAGTTAAAGTCATAATTCTTACACCCACTTTCAACTTCATTTGCATTCTTCTTTTGAAATACCCCTGGGTATATATTCACTTTAAATTATTTTTCTGAAATGTCTTAAAATAAGTGCACAAGAGAAATAATTACTTGTTTATTCTCAGCACAATAGTGGGGTTATTTAAAAATAACCACAGTTCCTTGTTTAGCGACTATACCTCAATAAAGCTGTTTAAAAAATACAAGCAACTGTTGTTCCCTCATCTAGAGTAGTGCCAGTTATATAGTAGGCCTTTGATACTTGTTGAAAGAATGACCATATGTCTGTTGTGTGATCATTTTCCCCACTTTGTGAATTTTATAAACAAGAAATTGATATAAAAAATACAGGCAAGTTGAGGGGCCTACATGGTTTCATGGTCTCTAGATGACCAAAAGAAGACCCAAGCCACCATAGTTCTGGTTGTCTTGGAACTACACTAAGCGTGTTTCTAGGTTACTACAAACAATGCCCTGGGCTCATCAAAGTCAACATGAGGAAATTTCTTTGGAATTTGAAAGCTTAAGATGACTTGAGGTATGCCAGCTTTCATAATGTGGAGCACAGGATTAATTTGATTAAAAATATACCCAAAAGTTGTTATAAACTCTTAAAGCAGCGCTGCTGTGGACAATTTTGCAGGTTGTATGTCTGCTTCATATCTATCGTGACATAAAAATGTTTTAGACTTTGAGAAATTGTACATGGATGGGTAAAACTGTGAAGAGAATGTTTTTTCTTTCACAATTAAGGCATCATATTTCTTTACTTAGAATTGTAGTTTTCAGGTTTACCTTTGGTGGGAGTTTCTCTCTCTTTTTTATTTACCCCTCCCTAGGGGCTTTGTAGTGATTTTACTCCTTTCCCTGAGATATCGAGACAAGAACTATGTTTTCTACAGGCAGCTTAGGGCTCCCTCCTGAGGTTATATTGAGGCCACTGCAGGTCCAGATACTAAGCCTTAGACCAGTGGTACCCATCCTTTTTGGCATCAGAGACCAGTTTCGTGGAAGACATTTTTTTCATGGTTGGGGGTAGGGAATGGTTTCAGAGTGATTCAAGAACATTACATTTATTGAGTACTTTATTTCAATTATTATTACACTGTAATATATAATGAAGTGATTATACAAATCACCATAATGCAGAATCAGTGGAAGCCCTGAGCTTGTTTTCCTGTAGCTAGATGGTCCCATCTAGGGGGTGATTTGAGACAGTGACACCCAAAGTGTGTTGCTTATGTCCAGTCTATTCCGTAATCTCCTTTTGGTTGCTGTGACAGCAGAAAACCCTGCATCACAAAGACAGGATGTTGGAAATGGAAGCAGGCTTTTGAGTGCTTTTGTGACAATCTCATGATATTCTGCCTTGACTGTAATCTACAACATATGGAAATCTGAAGTTCCCTCACACATATGTCTAAGGTCATTGTCATTTGCGATCCCAGGCAATCGGTCCTCTTCTAGCACAGACAAAGTGGATTCACCTGGCTTATTCACAAATGGAACTGGGATCCATTCCTTCCCATTTCAGGGGTCTTTTGTGCTTGGGAAGTAAATGCTCAAACTCTTTTGAAGCTGAGATAGGTGATCATGCACCAGCTGGGAGAAAGCAGGCCTTGGCTCAGTCTCTTTCAAAATCAATGTTAATGGGAGACTTCCGGCCAAGATGGAGGCATAGGTAGACACACTGTGCCTCCTCGCACAACCTAAATTAAGGACAACAAAAATTTAGAAACAAAAAAACAACCAACAGACATAAAATTGAACTGTATAGAAGTCCAACAACCAGACTGGTAAGAGGGGTGGAGCCAGCAGCCTGCAGAGAGGGGTAGCGGCAGGAAAAAGCAGCAGGCGGCAGCTAGTAGACCCCAGACTCAGGATGGCAATAAGCAGGCCCAGTGAGGTGGACAGAGTGTGGTCACACATTCGTGCCCAGATAAACCAGGTGAAAACAGGCAGTGAGACAGACTGGTCAACCCAGGGTCCCAGCGCTGGGAAGTAGAGCCTAAAAGCACCGATTGAAAACACTTGTGAGGGTTGAGGTGCCAGGAGAGTTTGTTGGAGAGACCCTCAGGGTCCTAGAATGTACACAAGCCCACCCAGCCAGGAACCAGCACCAGAAGGGCCCAGTTTGCTTGTGGGAAGCAGCAGAAGGTACTGAAATCTGAGAGAGAGTGGAGCAAGCACCATTGTTCTCTCTGGCCCCATCCCCACATACAGCATCACAACCCAGCAACTGGGTTGCCCCTCCCTGGTGAACATCTAAGGCTTCGCCCCTCATACATAACAGGCGTGACTAGACCCTCCCCCCGAAAGATGCCTCAAACAGAAGAACAAAATAAAAGTCCCAGAGCTAATACTTTTAAGTGACCAACAGATAGCCAACCTATCAGATGCATAGTTCAAAGCACTGGTGATCAGGATGCTCACAGAATTGGCTGATTTTGGTCACAAATTAGATGAAAAAATGAAGGCTACACTAAGTGAAATGAGAGAAAATGCACAGGGAATGAATAGTGATGGAAAGAAAACTGGGACTCAAATTAATGGAGTGGACCAAAAGGAAGAAAAAAATGACCAAACAGAAAAGGATGAAGAAACAAGAATTCAAAAAAACGAGGAGAGGCTTAGGAACTTCCAGGACATCTTTAAATGTTCCAACATCTGAATTATAGGGGTACCAGAAGGGGAAGGGGAAGAGTAACAAGTGGAAAACTTATCTGAACAAATAATAAAGGAGAACTTCCCCAATCTGGCAAAGGAAGTAGACTTCCAGGAAGTCCAGGAAGCTCAGAGAGTCCCAAAGAACTTGGATCCAAGGAGGAACATTCCAAGGCATATCATAATTATATTACCCAAGATTAAAATGAAGGATGGAATTCTAGAAGCAGCAAGAGATAAGGGGACAGTCACCTACAAAGGAGTTCCCATCAGACTGTCAGCTGATTTCTCAAAAGAGACCTTGCAAGCAAGAAGGGGCTACAAAGAAGTATTCCAAGTCATGAAAGGCAAGGGCCTACATCCAAGATTGCTCTATCCAGCAAAGTTTTCATTCAGAATGGAAGGGCAAATAAAGAGCTTCTCAGATAAGGTCAAGTTAAAGGAGTTCATCATCAAGCCCTTATTATATGAAATGTTAAAGGGACTTATCTAAGAAAATGAAGATAAAAAATATGAACAGTAAAATGACAGCAAACTCACAGTTATTAAGAACCACACCTAAAACAAAAGCAAACTAAGAGGACAGCTAGATCAGGAGCAGAGCCATAGAAATGGAGATCACATGGAGGGTTAGCAACAGGGGAGTGGGAGGAGGAGAGACAGGGAGAAGGTACAGAGAATAAGTAGTATAGATGGTAGGTAGAAAATAGACAGGGGAGGGCAAGAATAGTATGGGAAATGTAGAAGCTAAAGAACTTGTGATACATTGACATGAACTAAAGGGGGGAATGTGAGGGGGAGAGGGTGTGCAGGGTGGAGGGGAATGAAGGGAGAATGGGACAACTGTAATAGCATAATTAATAAAAATATATTAAAAAAATTAATGTTAATGTTTGAAACGTCAAAAATCTCAATATTCACTCATCACCCTCACAGTTCCAATTCGGCTTTGAATTCAGCCACTTTATCTGCTGACTTGAACACAGTTGTTGTTCTCCCCTGAAATGACAGATTGAGCTCGTTAAGCAGGTTCATTATGTCACACAGGTATGCAAGTTTTGTGGCCCATTCTGTGTCACTGCAATGTGCTCCCAGTGGTGACTGTTTCCTAAAAGAAATCTGTGGAGGGGTTCTCATAACTCAAAATCTCTGGCCAGTGATGCACCTTTAGACAGTCCCTCACTTCTGTTTGTTAGAGAAGATGTGTGCCCTGTTCCCATATTCTCACAGAGCTGTGCAAACAGTCATGAGTTAAGTGCATGTATTTTAGTGTGGTTGATCATTTTAATCACATCCTGAAAAATGTTGTTAAGTTCAGGTGACATTTTTCAGCTAGCCAGCATTTCTCTATGGATGACATGTATAGACTCACATTCAGAAGCAACCTCTTTGACTTGAGTAGTGAAACCAGAAAGCTGTCCAGTCATGGCAGCCGCTCTAACTGTGCGCACACCGACACAAAATGACTAGTTCAGTTTTCCTGATATGTAATCACTGAAAGACTTGAATACTTCAGCAGCTGTGTTGTTGGTTGGTGACAAAAATGCACATAACATATCCTCATGCACATTCTCCTGAGAAATGTATCACAAGAGAACAAGCATTGTTGCCTTGTCGACATCAGTAGACTCGTCAACCTGGATTGTGTACCATGGTGACTCATTAATCCTCTCTAACAGTTGTGCCTCAGTATCCTCTGCAATTGCATCAGTTCATCTCGTTAGGGTGCTAACTGAAAGAGGAACACATGGCACCTTTAAATTGCAACCTCCTAAAAGTTCATGACGGATGTCCTTAGCAGCAGGCAGGATGAACTCTTTACCAATAGAGAAAGGCTTCTTAGCTTTAGCAATGCTGTTAGCCACTAAGAATGATCCTCTCAGGGCAGACCCCTCTGATGAAGTGGTGGCCTTCAATAATTGCTTCTGTTCTTCGTGTTCATGATTTTTTCTTTTGGAAAACTCCAAAGGCTTGTCTTTTAATGCAGGGTGCCTGGTCACCATGTGGTGAAGCGGTTTGGAAGGTTTCATGGTTTCGTTGGCTAGCTGGTCATCACTTATTATACAAAGCAGGCTTGGAGACTGTGAATCACCTGGTGCAATGAACCTGTAATTTAAGTAGGACTCTTGGTATTTTCTTTTAAATGAATCTTTTTGTTGGTAGTCTTAGAGTCTTCTGCTGTCTCATTATTGGGTCTTTCCCCCTTTTCAAAGAAGCTCCCCAGATACCTTTGTTTTTTACTCATTTTGGCTGGGGTTAGCACGTGGGCTTACCAGAACTGTGTCTGCAATAAGTGTGCAATGCAGGAATGAGTCAAGGACAGAGTGGTAAATAAAATAATGGGTGGTCCACACTCAGATTAAGATAAGTGTCGGATTCTAACTTAAAGCCTGTCACCAGATGCAGCTGTATGATTGAAGTACATTAACTCACTTGTCACTATAAAGCCTTCCACCGGATGCAGCTTAATTGTCACTTGCCGCTCACTTATAGGGTTTCGATATGAGTCTGCAAGCAATTTATCGTCTCTGTGCAGTTAGTTGACCCTCTCTGCTAATGATAAACTGTATTCGCAGCCGCTCCCCAGCACTAGCATCACTGCCTCAGCTCCACCTCAGATCATTAGGCATTAGATTCTCAGAAGGAGGGTGCAACCTGGATCCCTCACATGCACAGTTCACAGTAGGGTTCACACTGCTGTGAGAATGTAAGGCTGCTGCTGATCTGGCAGGAGGCAGAGCTCAGACAGTAATGCAAGTGATAGGGAGCAGCTACAACTACAGATGAAGCTTTGCTCAGTCACCCTCCACTCACTTCCTGCTGTGCAGCCACTTGGGAGTTTGGGACCTCTGCTATTGATCCTTTGGCCTGGTCTCAGCTGTGGGGCTGGAACCACGGCCTCTTAACATCTCAGATCCATAATATTTCTATAAGTTGTAGCCTTAGGCAATGGCCTTCTCACTTTTTACATTTTTCCCCCCACAGGTGGAAAAGTCCCACTGTAGTCCTTGATTATAAGCATAGAGCTTGGCTCTGAAGCCAGGCCTTTTGTAGACTACTTTTATTCTTCATTACTGTATCAAACTTCATTTCTTTTGCCTACTTGTAGGTGTGGAACTCAGCAGGCTTGTAACTTAAGCTTTATTTGTGGCTGCAGGTTTACATTTGTTTTTTTTCTGCAGAGATCCTTAAGTAGTTTTTGATCATGGCTGTATGTTTAGAATTTTCTCTCTTTAAATTTTATCATTGGTACATATATGGAGTGGGGGTTTTGGAGAAAGTCCCTCAAGTATTTGCAGTGCTACTTTGACCCTCAAATTATTTTTCCACTTATTATCCTGAAGTATAGTTAGGCCTGTTACTCACAGCAATATAAGAGGCTTACTGAGGCATTGAAAGGGACAGTAAACTATTCGGTCCATGTCCATATCTGTCCATTATTCTGAGGCTTATCCCAGTCTGGGTGCTAAAACAAAAAAGTAGCATTTCTAAAATAATCAGATTTCACAAGGTTTCTAATATGGTACTAAGTAGATCCATGGTCACAGGAACATATATGGCCCTGCTGTTGGAGATACCCAGAAGAGAGTCCCCATCCTAGTTAGAAAGATATGCCAGGTGGGGAGATGGATGTGAAAACTCAGATATATGTTGGAAAAAACCATTGCTAGCAGAGATGAATGGTTCTGAAGTTAAATTATATACCATTCAGAAACCTCTTAGAGAGACTTTCTCTTTATGGGCTTAATGATATTATGCTCTCTTATATTCAGTTTCAAAGATTCATAAAACAAAATATAGAACAGTGGGGGTTAACTGCCCTGAAAACCATTTCAATAAGCTATTTGATGGAAAATCATAGAATTTCAGTGAGTATTAGCTTCATGAAATTGAGTGAAAAAAGCTTTAAGCAGTTTATAGAGTTGTATTTGGAATGTACTTTAAATGATTTATTTTAAGGAAAGAAGTATACAATTCAGATTCACGAGATAAAGGGTCTTTTCATTTTGGATTAACAGGATTTAAATGTAAGCAGTTTACAGTATATGAGGAACATACTTATTTGTAATTCTATATACATTTAATATTAAATTGTTAATGTAAGGGAAGCCTTTAAAGATCCTAACCTGGAAGAGAACAGTGGTATAATGATCTTTTATACCACTGAATATCTGAGAAGTAAAATATCTGAGGAGATATTTTACTTATAATCATTGATGCTTTTCTAACATGGATAATTCTGTATCTGCAGCAGTTCTTTGCTGTAGTATTTCTAACCTTTGTTTTGTGACAGAATGGAATATGCACAGGTCTCTAGATTATGTTATGAAGTTATGATAATATAGTGTTTTTTATTTGTTAATTTACTAGTTCTTTTTACAACATTACTAATAATAGTAAAGAATTGGAATCAAATTGTAATAGAATATTTGAGTAAGTTATGACATATTCTTGGTATGATTGTAATCATTAACAATATTTGTGAAAAGTGCATAGCAACATGAAAAAATATTTATAATGTAAGTAAAAAGCCAAATATCAGCTTGTAGTCATAATGATTGTAAGTTTATAGGAGTTCTGTATATGCAGAAAGGTAAGATAGAACATGGCCTAATGAGAACCATTTGAATTATGGGATTAGTATAATTTTATTTAGGAGTGACTATTTTATTTAGAGTTCTGTTAATATTACTGATATAAACTCATGTAAATTTTATTACTCTGGAAATAAAGAATGTTATATAATTAAACCACTATTGGATAAACTAAATTAATAACATATCTTTGTATTTAGGAGATAAATTGTATAGATATTTTTAAGTTGTTTAAACCCATAACCTACTTAGAATTGTAAGTGGGAAATTAAATAAAACAAACAACTTTAGACTGTTATTTTAAAAATACTTTTTTGCAAAAAAATAACTTTTTAACAAAAAAATAATTTTTTGTTATTTAAACAGTACTACCAACCAATTTCTCATAATTATTTCAATGAATCAGAATTTCAGACTTTTAATCACTTGAAAAAGTAATAGCCTGGATCAAATGAAACAGCTTTTATTATCTATGTTGAATAAAAGTAGTTGTAAATACACTTTCACTCAGTTGTGGATATAGTTCTACATTCTGGTAAACAAACACCATAGTATCCTAGCCAAGAAAACCAACATAAGACCTTAGCCTGAGCCTCTGATCTTTGTATTACTCTTCTGAATCCTTTTATATATATTGTATATTTTTAATTCAATATTGTAGATACTACTGAACAATGAGGCCGTAACTCTAAATCCTCACAGTTGTTATAGTGTAGAGATATGCTGTCCAGCAGTGCAGCCACTGGCCACAGGTGATGTTAGACTTCTTGAAATGTGGTCAGTTAGACTAAGCATATGAACTTTACATTTTATTTAATTTTAATTAAAGTTTTAAAGCTGAATAAGTATAAAATATTTTCCCATTAAATACAACTTTATTGTTTGGGCATGACTACATTTCATTTAACCACCAAAAATCTAGCTTATGAATTGAGATGTACTATAAGCATAAAATAATATGCTAGATTTTGCAGATTTAATATTTAAAAATAGTGTAAAATATATTAATACTTTAATATTGATTACATGTTGAAAAGATTTTAATGTTTATTCATTTAAATGAAATATATTATTAAAATCAATTTTACATGTTTCTTTTTCCCTTTTTTAATGTGGCTACAAGAAAATGTAAAGTTATACATGTGGCTCCCATTATATTTTCAATGGACAGCACTGGTTTCAAACTGTGATCTGCGACCTGTCCACAGTTCAGATTTCTAGGGTAAAGCACTGAATTCTAAAGTAGTGAAGCAGGTACTTGTGTTGTTCAGGGATGGAAAAGATAATTGTTGGATTCGGGAAGAAAATGCTAAAGCTTCTATTCACTTATATTTATTGTATTCTTTAAAATTTTATATTTTCATATGTCTTATACCATACAGTAATAGACTACATGTAAGTTAACAAATGAATAAATATGTAAAATTAAATATACATAAGTACAGAAGTTAAAATGTTTTTACTGATAGCTCATATGATCAAAAATATTTGGAGACTGGACTTCTGGTCAAGATGGCAACATAGGTAAACACAGTACTTGCCTTCTCCCACAATCACATCAAAATTGCGACTATACTAAAGAACCACCATCATTCAGAACCACCAAAAATCTGGCCAAATGGAAGTCCTACACCTAGGGAATGAAAGAAGAAGCCTCATCATGACTGGTAGGAGGGGTGGAGATGCAGAATGGTCTGGTCTCACACTTACATGTGGCAGATAAAAATTGGGAGGGTAATCTCAGCTGCAGAGGTACCCCTTGAGGAGCAAGGGGTCCCAGCCCCATACTAGGCCCCCCAGTCCAGGTGTCCAGTGCCAGGAAGAAAAGTCCCTGTAACTTCTGGTTGTAAATGCCAGTGGGGATTGAGACTGAGGGAGACAGAGGAAGTTCCTCTTAAAGGGCTCATCATGGACTTACTTGGACTCAACTTTCTCTGAGCTCCAGTGCTGGGGCAGCAGCTAGAACAGCACCAGAGGCATATGGGGAGGAAATCAATCGTCTGGCATCAAGGTAAGAGCTGGGGGGAAGCACTTTCTCCCAGATGAAGGTACTGGTATAGGCCATTGTCCCTTTGATGAGCTCTCCTCCCAGAGAACAGGTAGGTGGGCACCACATCTGAGACCCCATCAACCTGGTTCACTGTTTGCCCCACCCTGGTGATTTCCTGAGGCCCCACCCTACCCAACTTTCAGGCCCATCTAAGCTGTTTCCAGGGGCCATTCCATACAAATGGCTTGTTTTTGCTCATGCTTCAGATTTTTTGAAACTCAAAAAAGTAGTGTCTGCCTCAGCATGCTCTTTACCTCTTGCTAAGTGGTCACAGATCCAGCACCAGGAGCAGCCAGCCGTGGTTTGCAGTTCTGCAGATCACTTTGTTCTGCAGAACTGCAAATACCTGTGTTTATGCTGGGTATCCTTGTGACAGAACACAGGTGGTGGCTGACCTTGGCCTGTACCTCCCAAGAAGCCCCAGAGCCTGCACACCCAGTGGACAACTTCAGACCAGTTGAAGTACCACCACCTAATCACCTCCACAAGCGACATACTCAAGGGGTGCACTCAGTGGGCACCAGGACCTTGCTTAAGTAAGTCCTGCTTTATGGGGTAGGCCCCTGCACAGTTGATCCTCCACAGTGGTTGGAGATCAGTGTTCAGTGGTGCAACTGATAAGCTTGGAGGACAAATTCCCCCTATTGGCATGCCAGTAACAATCAAGGTTCAAATACAAGAGGGGAGAATACACCTCAAATGCCCATCTTGGGAGATCAGGGAGGCTGTTGTCACTGGACCCTCTAGAACACCTACTAATAAATAGGCCACTCTGCCAAGCCTGGGAGATGTAGCAGCTCTATCTATTTTATAGAAACAAACACAGGGAGGCTACCAAAATGAGGAGACAAAGAAACATGTCCCAAATGAAAGAACAGAACAAAATACCAGAAAAAGAACTAAACAGAATGGAGAGAAGCAATCTATTAGGTGCTGAGTTAAAAACACTGGTTATAAGGAAACTCAGTGAACTTATTGAGAACATCAGCAACAAAAAGGACCAGTCAGAAATGAAGGATACACTAACTGCAATGAGGAATAATTTACAGGGAATCAACAGTAGAATAGGTAAAGCCAAAATTCAAATCAACTATTTGAAATCAGAACAGCTAAACGAAAAAAGAATGCCCCCCAAATTAGGATAGTGTAAGGACCCTCTGGAACAACTTCAGCATACCAACATTTGCATCATGGGGCTGCTGGAAGGAGAAGAAAAAGAGCAAGGAACTGAAATCTATTTGAGAAAATGACAGAAAACTTCCCTAACTTGGTGAAGGAAATAGGTGTACAAGTCCAGGAAGTGGAGAGAGTCCCAAACAAGATGGATGCAAAGAGGCCTACACCAAGATTTAATTATGATAAATCGGGATTTATCATAATTAAAATGCGAAAGGCTAAAACAAAAAGATATTATTAAAAGTTACAAGAAAAAAAACAGTCAGTTACCTACAAGGGGGCTCCCATAAGGCTGTCAGCTGATTTCTCAAGAGAAGCTTTGCAGGCCAGAATGGCATAGAAAGAAATAATCCAAAGTGATGAAAAGCAGGGACCTACAATCAAGATTACTCTGCCCAGGAACACTATCATTTAGAATTGAAGGACAGATAAAGAGCTTCCCAGACAAGAAAAAGCCAAGGAAGTTCATCATCAACAAACCAGTGTTATATGAAACGTTAAAGGGTCTTCCTTTAGAAGAAGAAAAAAAGATTAAAAAATATGAATAGTAAAATGCAGTAAGTACATATCTATGGACAGTTGAATCTAAAAAACAAATGATCCAAGCAGAACAGAAACAGACTCATAGATACAGAGAACATTTTGACAGTTGCCAGATGGGAGGGGTTTTGGAGGGATGGGTGAAAAAGGTGAAGGGATTAAGAAGTACAAATTGGTTGTTACAGAATAATCATGGGGATGTAAAGTACATTATAGGGAACAGAGTCAATAATATTCTAGTAAATATGCATGGTGTCAGATGGGTGCTAGATTTATCAGGATAATCACTTAGTAAGTTATGTAATGTCTAATTGCTGGGGTATACACCTGCAACTAATATAATAGTGTATGTCAACAGTAATTGGAAAATGAAAATGATTTTAAAAATATTTGGAGACCAATGTTTTAGAAGATATATAGAGAGGAGGCAGTACTTTTGGAATGATAAGAGTAAGTTTTCAGCCAATCTATTCTCCAAAACATAATGATAAAATTTGATAAAATTGTCAAAAATAATTGTTTCAAGACTGAAAATTGAACAAAGGCATAGGTAAATTGAGAAGCATTTATTTAAAAAATGAGCTAGTGAACTTTAGATAAGTAGGCCTCTGTGGCATTTTTGCTTGGTGTTGTACCCAGCTCTTCTTCCAGCTCCACTTGTGAGGTAGTTTTATCACAGCAGGACAAGCTATGAGAAGCAGCAGCTTCACTGCTGAATCAGGCTGACTTGATTTTGAATGAAATATGGTGCCAAACAAATGGGGAAGGCCAAGATCACAGCCTGCCTGCAGTTGTGATGCTGGATAGGGAAAGCAATAACCTAGCAGATACTGAGAAAAATTCACAGAGATACAGAGAATATGACAGTCATTGTGGGCCTTGATAAGATCTCCATATATTCATTATGATCTGCAAAGCTATGTATATTCACAAGGCTGCATTCACACCTAGGAGGTAATGGAGAGAGTCCTAGCTATTCACACATTTCTGGCTGAAATGAGGCCTTGGGCATGTGCAAATGAGGCACAAGAAGGTCCAATAGGAAATAAGAGCCTCAAAAGACTTATAAAATACCTAAACTTTTAATGTATTCCCCAGTGCACACCCAGGCCCATTATCAAAAAGTGGAAGCTTTATTGGCCCAAGATGTTTGAGCAAAACCTCTGACCAATGATTGGCTAATCACTAAGCTGTACTGACACAAGGGCAATATCTAGAAAGTTAAAGCAAGGGGAGAAAAAAACCCTCAACCACAAATTTCAGCAGCCACACACTACACAGAAGACTCCATAGAATAATCCCAGGCAAGTCTCTCTCTCTCCCTCTCTCTCTCTCTCTCTCTCTCTCTCTCTCTCTCACACACACACACACACACACACACACACACACACACACACCCCGAGAAAATAAAACCAGCACTAACAAGCCCCAATGCAACAGGGAATCCATATAATAGCAATATTCCAGTTTTCAACAGAAATTATGACACATAAAAAGAAAGAAGAAATTGTGACCCATACTCAGGGGGAAAAAGTGATCAATGGAAACGGTCATTAAGTGTGCCTTGATGTCATATTTAGTAGGCAAAACTTCAAAGATGATGTTATATGTTCAAGAAATAAAAAATCTGGTTTAAGGAATAGAATGATAACTGACTTGGCAAATACTAAATATCAATAAAAAGCTAGAAGTTTGAAAAATAAAACCAAATAGAAGTTCTAGAGTTGAAAATACAATAATTGAGATAAAAGTTCACTAGATGAAATGAATCAACAATGGATTTAAAATAACAAGAAAATGAATGAAGTTGAAGATAACTTTTTAGAAATTACTCAGTTTGTAAAGCAGAAATTAAAAAAGAATGAAAAACCCTGTGGGTGGGCTGGGATGGGAGTAAAAGACAAAACTATACTTGAACAACAATTAAAATAAAGTTTTTTCAAAAAAAAAAAAATAAACAGACTCAGAAACTTGTGGGATAGCATCAGACATATGAGCTAATGTGTAATAAAAATCCCAAAGGAGGAGAGAGAAATATAGGCAAAGTAGTTGAAATCATTTCCTCAACCGTACCAAATTTGGTGAAGAAAATTTAAGCAAACAAGAAACTCAGTAACTTTCTAGTAGAATCAACCCAAAGATATCCATACCTCAACAATCTAAAAACAAAAAGAAAATCTTGAAAATAGAAATTTATAAAATTACCTTTTATGTTGTCACATATAAGATGACAACAATATGTTAAACAACTGACTTCTCATTGGAAACAGTAGCAGCCAGAATACAGTAGGATGGCATATTGAAAGTGCTGAAGAAGAAAGGCTTAACCAAATAGTCTATATCTTTCAGAATTGTCAAAATAAAGGCATTTCCAGATAAGCAAGTATAAAATGAATTCATTGCTAGTAGACTTGCCTTACAAGAAATTCTTTTGGCTGAAAGAAATGAAACTAGGGGGTAATTAGTATCTACATGAGGAAAAATAAAAAACAGAAAATATAAATGGCAAATGTATGCATGTGGACATACATATTTAAATATTTATTTCTACAGAGAGGGGAAGAGAGGACAAAAGAGAGGAGAGAAACATTGGTGTGCGAAACAATGATTGGTTGCCTCTCATACTCTCCCTACCGGGGCGTGTGCCCCAAGTGGGAATTGAACTAGCAACCTTTTGTTCTGCAGGCCAACACCCAATCTACTGTGCCATACCAGTCAGGAGAGTAAATATACTTTTTATCTTTTCTTCTCTTATTAAAAAGTTACATAAAACAACTTAAAACTGTATTGATGTGCTTATAACATATGAGTACCATATATAATAATGATAGCACAAGTAAAGGGATAGAAATGGAACTATAATGTACTGATGATTCTATACTTTTTGATATGACTAGTATTATTGAAAAATAATTAAATAAAAAAGAAAAGGAGAGAAAAAAAGACTAGTATTAAGCTGAAATAGATCTTGCTGTGTTAAGATACATATTGTAATTTTTAGAACAACTACTAAGAAAAGCGCTAAAATTTTATATGGTAAAAATTCTAACAAAGGAAGTAAAATGGAACTCTATGACATATCTCTTTAAGTAAAAAGGGAGGCAGTAAAGGAGGAACAGAGTGGGAAAAAGACATGGGATATACAGAAAACAAATAGCAAATGGCAGATATAAATCTGGCCATATCAACAACTAAATTAAATATAAGTGGATAAATATTCCAGTAAAAAGGCAGAGAATGTCAGGCTGTATTAAAAAACAAGATTCAACTATATGCTTTCTAAAAGAGACATACTTTAGATTCAAAGACACAAATAGGTTGAACGTAAAAGGATGGAAAAGCATATGCCATGCAGGTAGTAACCTCAAGAGAGCTGGAATGCCTATATTCATATTAGGAAAAATAAACTTTAAAACAAAAAGTATTATTATATACAGTGAGGGACATTTCAGATTGATTAAAAAGGATGTTTATTGGGGATATATATGTTACAATTAGAAGCATGCACATCTGACAATAGGACTTTAAGATACATGAAGCAATATTCTGGTTTCTCACTGTATTATATAAATTGTTCACCTTTTACTAAAGATTTCCAAGGAGAGCAATGACTTAATAATTACTAAATAGTCATGGGGATATAAAGTAAGCACAGGAAATATAGCTGGTAATATTGTGGTAGTGTATGGTGCCAAATGGGTACTGACATAGCACATACCACCCAGCACACCACAACAAAGGAACACATTTTTTTTCAAGTTCACACAGCACATTGTCAGGATAGTTGATATGCAAGGCCCTAAAACAAGCCTCAGTAAATTTAAAAGAATTAAAATCATATGGAATACATTTATGTTCTCAAACCACATGGGATTAGGAATCAACAGCAAAAACAAATTTGGGACTTAATACTTTTTTTTCTTTGTTTTAAAAGTATATTTTATTGATTATACTATTAGAGTCTTTCCAATTTTTTCCCCTTTATCCTCCCTCCGCTCTGCACCCCAACCCTCCAGCATTCCCCTGCCCCCAGTTCATGTCCATGGGTTGTACATATAAGTTCTTTGAGTTCTCTGTTTCCTATACCATTTTTGACCTCTCCCCATCTATTTTACGCCTACCAGTTATGCTTCTTATTTCCTGTACCTCCCCCCCATTCCTCCCCTCCTGCTTCCCACTGAAAGCCCTCCATGTAATGTCCGTTTTTCTGATTCTGTTCCTGTTCTTAGTTGTTTGCTTAGTTTTTGTTTTCATTGTTTTTCTTTTTTTTAGGTTCATTTGTTTATAGTTATGAGTTGTTGTCATTTTACTGTTCATAGTTTTTAATCTTCCTCATTTTCTTAGATATGGGACTTAATACTTTTCTACATACAATACACATGGTCCAAGAAAAAAAATTACAAGGACAATTAGAAAATATTTTCAATCAAATGAAAATGAAAACAGAACATATCACCATTATGGAATACAATTAAAGCAGTACTTAGGTGTAATTTATCCCTTGAAAACCTGAATTTGCAAAGAAGAAAGAATTCAAATAAATAACCTTAAGCAGTTCCTCTTTGCTAGCTGTAGTGTCTTAAGGCAAAAGTGAAAATATATGAAGGTCTTTCCAGAACCAGGACAGTTTGTGCAATGTCAATATAACATGGACTGGAATGTGCATGTGTGAACAATGACAACTTCACTGTACTAGTCAGTGGGAGCAGTAGATGCTGTTGAGTGAGCATGTGTACCGTGTGGCCATCGCATTCAAAACGACTGAGTGAGTAGAGTAATGAATCTGCATCATATTTTGCGTTAAGCTTGTACATTCCTCTGTGGAAACTATTTGGATGATTCAGAAGGCTTTTAAGGATGATGCAGTGAGTATAGCACAAGTAGAAGTGTGGCACAAACACTTCAAAGATAGTCAAGAATCTGTTGAAAGTGATCCAGATTGTGGAAGGCCTGCAACAAGCAGAACAAGCAGAGAATGTTGAACGTGTACAGACTGAATCAACAAAGGTCAGCGACCCAGGTGACTCAGCCCCTCTACAGCTGAGGTTTAGTGACCTGTGACTTCTGGCTTTTCCCAAAACTAAAATGACCTTTGAAAGGGAAGAGATTTCAGACCATGAATGAGGTTTAGGAAAATTTGATGGGGCAGCTGATCGTGCATTGTTTTTTGATCAGTGGATGAGACACTGGGAGAACTGTGTGAGGTCCCAAGGTGCCTACTTTGAAGGGGACTGAGACATCATGTCCTAAGTACAATGTTTCTTGTATCTTCTATAAATGTCTCTATTTTTCATAGTAAATGGCTGGATATTTTCTGGACATACCTCACACAGACTTGTACATAAAAGTTCACTCACAGGGCATTATTTATAACAGGTAAAAAATTGGGAACAATCCAGATACCCAGCAACCAATAAATGAATAAACAAAATTTGGTGTATTTATGTAATGGAATGCCATTTAGTATTTGGTACAAAAAGAAAGAACTTCTGGTATAAACCACAACATGGATGAACCTTAAGAAGCAAATCAAAAAGACTACATGTTGTATGATATCATTTATATGAAATGTCCAGAAAAGGCAAATATAAAAACACAGAACACAAGAATAGTGGTTATCCTTAAAAGAAGTTGCTGATTTTTGTCTTACCAGATTCTGAGCCTATCTTTTCAGTTGCTAATTGACTTTCCCAGTTTATTGAAAGGAGAAGCTATCTGAATTCTATAAATTACCTTATCAGTTTGTAAGTACTACAGAATCTTGCTTCAAGAAGTAACAGCGCTTTGGCCAGATGACTCAGTTGGTTGGAACGTTGTCCACCAAAAGATTATGGGTTTGATCCCTGTCAGGGCACAGACCTGGGTTATGGGTTTGATACCCAGTTGGGGCCCGTATGAGAGTCAACCAACTGATGTTTCCACTAACATCAATGCCTCTTTCTCTAAAATCAGTAAACATATCATCTGGTGAGGATTAAACAAAAATAAATAAATAAAAATAACAGATATTCTTACAGAGAATAGAGATTGTATGTTATGTTTTTCTTTCTCCATGTCCCTCTCCCTTTGAAAATTTTCTTTTTACGATGGTGGCTAGTGGCTTTTTATGTTTTATATGCTTTAGTACTTCTTTAAATTATATTGCCTATTAAAAAGGGTTAAGAAAAATCTCTGTCTACATGTACTTGATTTATGAGGAATGAGAAAGAGGGAAAGACTTATAAAAAAAAAGTAGAAGAGCTGTTGGAAGAAAAATATTGAAGCTTATCTAAGTTACAAAATAAGCCAGACGCCCCTACATAGAAAGTAGACATCTTGCCCTGGCTGGTGT
Organism: Artibeus jamaicensis; assembly: GCF_021234435.1. Lineage (NCBI taxonomy): Eukaryota > Metazoa > Chordata > Mammalia > Chiroptera > Phyllostomidae > Artibeus > Artibeus jamaicensis. The sequence continues at coordinate 3,585,453 of NW_026521995.1, read as the reverse complement.
AGCTCAGTGGATTGAGCTCGGGCCTGCGAACCAGACAATCGAGGTTCGATTCCCAGTCAGGGCACATACCTGGGTTGCAGGCCGGTTCCCTGCAGGCCAGCTCCCAGCAGGGGACGCACGAAAGGCAACCATACATTGATGTTTCTCTCCCTCTCTCCTTCCCTTCCCCTCTAAGGATAAATAAAATTTGTAAAAAAAAAATTAAAAAAAAAAAAAAAAAAAAAAAAAGAAAGTAGACATCTTTATTTAAATTAAACAAAAACTTGCTGTTAAATATCATTTAAATGTTGGTTTGATGTGGAAAATGTAGAAAAATAACAGGCATGTGTTTTTTCCCTTGTCAGTTTGAAAAAAAATTTTGTATATTTTTTTTCTGTAGAATTGTCAAAGAATTTTTATTTTAGACAATATTGTCAGCCTTCCAAAGAGAGGAAAGGCAAATTATCAACCCTAATTATCCAGGTGGGGAAGTGAAGATCCAGAGTGATATAATGATCATATGTAGGGTTAGCTCTTGAACATAAACCTCCCGACTCTTAACTTAAATGTTATATTAGATGTATTAAGATGTATTTGTTTTAAAGTGAAGAAAATTATGGTAATCGACTCTTAACTCAGAGGTGTGTATTTTGGTCTGTTGCAGTGGGGATCAATTCTAAACTCAAATCCAAAATTGGCTCCAGAGATTAGTGTTCAGACGCAAAACAGAAGTTATCTGCTGCTTCCCCCCCCCCCCACCTTTAATCTCTACTTCTTCAGACTTCAAAAAATCCTTGCTTGGGTTAATTAATAATGACTATTATGAGAAATTTTTTTCAAAAGTTTGATTTTAATTCATATTATAGCTTGTATTTATCTATTAAACAATGTCACCATAAGAAATTTCCAAACTTGTAAAGAATTTCTGAGTTTATTTGAGCCAAACTGACAGCAATTGCTGGGCAGCTAAATCTCAGTGAATTGAGAAAATGCTCCCAAGAATGGCAGTTTTGCAGGTTCCAATGAAATGAGGAGATATAAGGGAGGTTACATGAGATCCATTGGTGGTAGATTAAGGAGGCAGGAGAAAGCAAAGCAGAGAAACCTGTGGGACTGGATAAAGAGTAAAATGGAGAGACGAATACTTATTTTACACTGGTGGGTATAGGATAGTTAACAATGAACATTTACAGTGCACAGAGATGGTATTTAGCGAACACAATATAACAATAAGAGGTTCTGTGGTCTGGGAACTCTCTCTGGTTGTGCTCTGAGATGGTCTGGACAAAAAGAGATTACTCTGACATGCCAATATCATAGACGCAAAAAGACAGTAGACAGGTTCAGCTAAAGTAAAGATGGACCAGACTTGGTAGAGTTAAAAAAAATCACTGAGATAAAGTCTTGAATTTTGGTATTTAAGTTTGGTATTTAAGTACTAAGTACTATTAGGATTTGCTTTTGTGCTTGTGAGAATTTGTTAAGGGAATAGGAGGCCAGCTGTGTGCTTGTCCACCATGTTTTTTTACACCTACCTACAAAGAAGCACTTGGATGCTCTGGCTGAATCAAAAGAAGAGACTTGGAGTTATCACTGTTCTTTTCTTCTGTTGCTCATCATTGGCCCCATTTTCTCTTTAATGGTGCAGTTTGTTTTGATTTGTTGTTTTTGCATTGGTTGTGCTGGTGTTGTTACGGAAGAAAAGAGAAGTGGGAGAACCTAGTGGATAACCTGCATTCAAGAAAAGACTTCGAGAAAGACCAAAATCTCCTCTTCTGTCCACTGATTTTAGCATAGCCATAGAAAACTATAAACATAGTCTCTGTAGCATGATGAAGACAGTATTCTCCAGCTCTTTGGCATTTTGTTACTTGAAAGAGCCCAGAAAAGAGACCAGTGGGGAGTGTCTGTTGCTCCTAGTATGCAAGTGTAAGCTTTTTAAATTGGTATTGATATCATTGGCTTAGGAAACACAGTGTGTATTCCTTTAAACCCCACTTCAAAAATATCTGTTGGCATTTTCCCAGTATTTGACCAGCATTTTAAAAATTAGTGTTATTAGTATTCAGTGATAAATACCATGGCTGGGAGGAGATTTGACATGGAATTTAGCTGATAATTGGGATGATATTGGTACTTTCAGAAGCTGTGGGTAGGAGGGAAAACAGTATTAGGATTAAGGAATAAACATTTATGTGGCTTGGTTTAATTTACTGTTAAACAATTGCATACATTTATTGACCCTCCTACTTCATAAAAGCAAGGCTTTCACATATACCAACATTTCTCAACATTGGTCATTTCCAAATATTTGCATGTGTAGAGCATTTTCTAGCTTTTATAGAATGTATAGAAGATATGGTCCTTGCTGTCAAACATAGAAAGTGGAATCACAAATATGAATACAATTTCTAGCAATAAACCTATTAATGTCTTTAAAAATCTTAATATATAGCCCTTCAAAATGCAAAGTTTCTTTTATAAGTAATAAATTATGATAGGAATAGCTCCTTATTCAGCAGTTAGTTGATATACATAGATTTTCAGTGTATATTAGCATTTTTCTATTACATTTATGCCAGTTTAAATATGTTACTCTTCCCTAATTTCTCTAGAATAAATTTAAGATAAATCTAACTTTAAAAAAAAATTCTTCAGGCCAAAAAACTTGAGTAGTAATCAGTTCATAGCTTAATGAGGACATGTGTAGTTTGAGTTTATGGATAACCTCCCTCCCTTTGAAAGTGTTTTTAATTAAAACCAGATGAGAGTAGCAAAGAAGGTATTCTGAACACTTAATAAAATGGATATGCTTCATGGAATTTGCAGAATTCATCAATATATGTAACAATGATTTATAATTGCACTTGGTTCTAACACCTATCGATGTAGATCTCACAGAGGTGGGGTAAGATAAGTGGTATAAAACACTAAGGTGAAAGGGTTAATTGGTCTTGCACAGTTCAATTTGCCACTCTAGTGGCACTTTCTGTTCTCTGTGTAAACAGAGTTGCTAAGTACTTTCTCACTAAGCTGCCACCCGTTTATTTATACAGTTGAACCACCTTTTCAGCCCATTTCCTGCATCCCCCCCACACACACCTCCAGCTGTTGCTACATACCTCTAATCTTTCCCTGGCCCTTAAGATTTGGGTCCTTGTTGTTTTTTTCTTTTTTCGTTTTTCCCCCAGCTTCTTCTTTTTTCCTCTATTCATTGAATCAAGTGTAAGGATATATAAACTTGGTTCTATTAATCTATACCTCATTAAGACCCATGTGCTTGGTAGATTCCTGTTCTTATTTCAAAGTAGAGAAACTGTCATCTCTACAATCTGTGCTAACACTCTTTTCCTTTCCTTCCTTCCTCCCTCCCTCCCTTCCTTCCTTCCTTCCTTCCTTTCTTTCTTTCTTCCTTTCTACATAGCATAAAACTGCATGGCTAGTAAGTAATTACTAAAAATAATTTTGTTAAGTAACCATGCAACGTTATATTGTATTCAGGTTTGTCTCAAATTTGTTTTGAAACACAACTCTTGTACCCAATATAAGTAATCGTGGGCACAATAGCATATTGGGGGAATACTAATACCCTCAGATTCATTTCAGCAAAATCCCATCTCTTATGCCTATTCCTTGTGTTTTAGAAGAGGAGTTCTTGCTAAGTTCTAGGAAATAGTTCATCCCTTTGTTAGGACCACTGTGAACTAATAGAATCTGGTATTGAATAGATCCTTTTTTAAAATATATTTATTTATTTTTAGATATAGGGGAAGGGAGGAAGAGAAGGAGAGAAACATCAATTTGTGGTTGCTTCTCAAGTGCCCCCTACTGGGGACCTGGCCTGCAACCCAGGCATGTGCTTTGACTGGGAATTGAACTGGTGACCCTGTGCTTCACAGGCCTGTGCTCAATCCACTGAGCTACACCAGCCAAGGCAATTTCTGTTTTCTTGGTGAAGAATGTGAAATATACCAGTAACTATTCTTATGCAGTTGAGATAGTGTAGAAGTAGTTCTGGATTAAACCAGTGGTGATCATCAGTCTATTTAAGCTGTCCATGGCTGTAGCCTTTTTTCTATTTATTGAAAGCAAGTAGTGTTTTATACTAGACAAGTAGAAATTGTTTGTAGAACTACTTTGACAATGCATATTACTTGAGGGAAAACAGAGAAGATTAAACTTGTAGTATTTTTTTTCCCAAGACCTACTGTTTTTCTCAAACTACTTTCATGCTCAAATATCATGCAAATTCAGTAATTGGCTTCAAGTGTGATAAAGCTTTTTAATTTTAAGAAAGTTATGTTATGAGGATTTACTTTAGATTTAAATATATACTCTTTAAAAGTTTTTAAATTTATTTTTTATTGTGTTTTTCCCCATTACCGTTCAGTCTCCTTATATTCCTCTCCCCCATTCCTGGAGTCACATCACAGTTGTCAGTGTCCATGAGTCCTTTTACTTTTTTGGTTCAATCCCTCCACTCCCTACCCTTCCTCTTCTTGGGCTGTCATCCTGCCCTCTACCTACAAGTCCATTTCTATTTTGCTTTTTAGTTTAATTTGTTCACTAGATTCCACACATGAGTGAAGTCATATAGCATTTGTCTTTCTCTGTTAGCCATATTTTACTTAAGATAATGTCTAGGTCCATCCATACTTTCACAAAGGGTAAAATTTCTTTTTTACAGCTAAGTGGTATTCCATAGTTGTTTTATCCACTCATCTACTGATGGACATGCGGGCTGCTTCCATATCTTGGCCATTGTAAATAATGCTGCAATGAACACAGGGGTGCTTATGTTCTTTCATATTAGCATTTTGGGTTCCTTGGGATATATTCCCAGAAGTGGGATCACTGGGTGAAAAAGCAGATCCACTTTTAATTTTTTGAGGTAACTCCATAGTGCTTTCCACAGTGGCTGTACCAATCTACATTCGCACCAACAATGCAAATAGGTCCCCCTTTCTCCACATCCTCACCAGCACTTGTTGTTTATGAATTTATTGATGATAGCAATTCTGACAGGTATGTGATGATATTTCATTGAGGTTTTAATTTGCATTTCTAATCATTTGCATGATTAGGGATGTTGAGCATCTTTTCATATGTCTGTATGTCTTTGGAGAAATGTCTGTTCAGGTCCTTTGCCCATTTTAAATTGGATTGTTTGGTTTGGTGTTGAGTTTTGTAGGTTCTTCATAAATTTTGGATATTAACTCCTTATAAGGTATAGTCTCATTTCTTATTTTTTCTTTTGTTTCCTTGCCTGGGGAGATACATCTGATAAAATATTCATACAAGCTCTGTCAAAGATTTTTGGTGCTTATGTTTCCCTCTAGGATTTTTTTTTTAAGATTTTATTTATTTATCTTTAGAGGGGGAAGAGAAGGAGAGAGGGAGAGAAATATCAATGTATGGTTCCTTCTCATCTGTCCCTTGCTGGGAACTGGCCTGCAACCCAGGCATGTGCCCTGACTGGGAATTGAACCATGGTTGTTTGGTTACCAGGCCTGCACTCAATCTTCTAGGATTTTTATGGCTTCACATCTAATATTTAATTCTTTAATCTATTTTGAATTTATTCATGTGTGTGATATAGAAACATAGTCTAGTGTCATATTTCTGGAAGTTTCTATCCAATTTTCCCAGCACCATTTATTGAATAAACTATCTTTAGCCCATAGTATGTGTTTACTTCCTCAGTCAAATATTAAAGTTATGGGTTTATTTCTGGGCTTTCTGTTTTGTACCACTGATCTGTGTGTCTGTTTTAATGCCAGTACCACGCTGTTTTTATTACTCTGGTCTTATAGTATAGTTTAAATTTAGGTAGCATGATTCCCCCAACTTTGTTCTTTCTCAGGATTGCTGTTGCTATGGGGGACCTTTTGTGGTTCCTTATAAATTTTTGAAGTATTTGTTGTATCTAGTTCTGTGAAATACATCATTGGGCTCTTGACAGGAATTGCACTGAATCTATAGATTGCTTTGGGTAATATGGACATTTCAGTGATGTTATTTCTTCCTATTCATCAGCATGGTATGTGCTTCCACTTATTTGTGTCTTCTTCAATTTCTTTTATCAGCGTCTTATAATTTTCTGAGTACAGATCTTTTGCATCCTTGGTTGGGTTTATTTCTAGGTATTTTATTGTTTTTGAAGCAATTGTTTTCTTAAGTTTCCTTTCCATTAGTTTTTTATTGGCATATAAAAATGCAACTGATTTCTCATTATTAATTTTGTTTCCTGCTACTTTGCTGAATTCATTTATCAGTTCTAGTAGTTTCTTGGTGGAATCTTTGAGATTCTTCGTGTACAGTCATCTGCAAATAAAGACAGTTTTACTTCCTTCTTTCTAATTTGGATGCCTTTTATTTCTTTTTCTTGTCTGATTGTTGTGGTTAGGACTTCCAGTGCTATGTCAAATATGAGAGATGAAAGCAGACATCCCGTCCTGTTCCTGATCTTAAGAACACTTGTAATTTTTTGTCATTGAGTATGATGCTGGCAGTGGGTTAGCCTTATATGGCTTTCATTATGTTTAGGTATGTTCCCTGTATTCCCACTTCACAGAGAGTTTTTATTATAATTGGTGTTGGACCAGTCAGAATGGCCATCATAAATAAATATACAAACAAGTGCTAGAGAGCTTATGGAGAAAAGGGAACCCTAGTGCACTTTTGGTGGGAATGCAGACTGGTACAGCCACTGTGGAAAACAGTATGGAATTTCCTCAGAAAACTAAAAATGGCACTGCCTTTTGACCTGGCAATTCAACTGCTGGGATTATACCCTAAGGATCTTGAAACACTAATACAAAAAGAACCTGTGCACCCCAGTGTTCATAGCAGCACAATTTACAACAGCCAAGTGCTGGAAGCAACCTAAGTGCCCACCAGTAAATGAATGGATGAAAAAAAAAACTGTGGTACATTTACACAATGGACTACTATGCAACAGAAAGAAAGAAGGAGCTCCTACCCTTTGTGACAGCATGAATGGAACTGGACAGCATTATGCTTAGTGAAATAAGCCAGGTGGTATGAAAGACAAATACCATATGCTCTCACCTATAAGTGGAACCCAATCAACGAAACAAACAAGCAAGCAAAATATAACCAGGGACACTGAAATAAAGAACAAACTGATACTTACCAGACAAGAGGGGGGAGAGGGATAATGGAGGAAAACAGGGGAAGGGCCATTAAGGAACATATATAAAGGACACATGGAGAAAGCCAAAGGGGATAGGTTTGAGGGTGGGAGGCAGGGATGGTTGGGGCAGGGGGGAAATGGTGGGGTAAAAATGGAGACAACTGTACTTAACAATTAAAGAAAATGAGGAAAAATGTAAATTCAAGAAAACTTTTTTAAAAAAGACAAGAAAAAATAAATTGGTGTTGGATTTTATTAAATGCTTTTTGTGCATCTATTGATATGATCATGTGGATTTTATATTTCATTTTGTTTGTGTAGGGAATCACATTTATTTTTTTTAATTTTATTATTTTTCAAGTACAGTTTTTTTGTCTATTTCTCCAAACCCAGCCCCACCCCCACCCCCGTGCTCCCCACCTCCCTCCCATTTCTACCCTCCTTAGTTCTTGTCCCTGTGTCCTTCCTATTTGTTCCTCCAAATCCCTCCTCTTTTTTCTCCTTAAATACCCTTCCCTATCCCCTCTGGTCACTGTCCCCTTGTCCTCTATTTCAGTGTCTTTGTTTTTATTCTGCTTGCTTGTTTGTTTTGTTGTTTAGCTTCCTGTTAAAGGTGAGATCATATGGTATTTGTCTTTCAACACCTGGCCTATTTCACTCAGCATAATGCTTTTCAGTTCCATCCATGTTGTTGCAAAGGGTAGTAGCTCCTTCTTTCTCTCTGCTGCATAGAATTCCATTGTGTATATGTACCACAATTTTTTGATGACTCATTTACTGATGGGCACCTAGGTTGCTTCCAACTCTTGGCTATTGTAAATTGTGCTGCTATGAACATTGTGGTGCATAGGTTCTTTGAAATTGATGTTTTAGGCGAATCACATTTATTGATCTGTGAATGTTCAGAAATGCTAGAAAATCCTGCTTTATCATTGTGTATGATCTTTTTGATGAATTGCTGTATTCAGTTTGCTGATTACCTTCAATTTTTAATTTAGGCTTGCTGAGTAAAGTAGCCTTGGTTCTAGGTCCTTGCTTTTCATCTCCTTGAATACTTCATGCCACTCCCTTCTGGCCTAAAATATTTCTGTTGAGAAATCAGATGACAGTCGTATTGGCGCTCTCCTATAGGTAACTACCTAGTTTTCTCTTGCAGATTTTAGGATTCTCTCCTTGTCTTTAAGTCTTGTCATTTTAATTAAGGCATGTCTAAATGTAGGCTTCTTTAGGTCCAACTTGTTTGGAACTCTCTGAGCTTCTTCGACTTGTGTGTCTTTTTCCCTCACCAGATTTGGGAAGTTTTCATTCATTATTTTTTCAAATAGGTTCTCCATCCCTTGCTCACTCTCTTCTCATTCTGGTATTTCCATGATCCAGATGTATTATGCTTCGTGTTCCAAAGGTTTCTTAAGCTCTCCTCATTTTTTAAAAATTATTTTCTTTTCTTTGCCACTTTGTTTGGTGGTTTTTTCTACTTTGTCTTCCAAATCTCTTATTTGCCCCTGTACTTCATCTAACCTACTGTTTATTCCTTCCACTCTATTATTTATTTAAGATATTGCTTCAAGATTTAAGATATTGCTTTAAGATTATTTATTTCTGACTGGTCCCTTTTTATCGTGCTTATGTCTTTTTTCATGCGGTTGAGTATCCTTGTAATCATTACTCTAAACTCTCTGTGATTAATAATTACTTGCCTCCATTTTATCTAATTATTCTTCTAGAGAATTCTCTTGTTATCTCACTTGGGGCCTGTTTATTTGTTTTCCCATTTTGGCTGCCCCTTTGTTTTTACGTTGTAGATAGAGCTGCAAGACTCCCATGCAGACTTAAGTCAAACCTTGCTCGTGACTGGCCCCGAGCAATCTGTTTAGAGCTATCAGCAATCCACAGCTTGTAGTTCTTTCCACTGAGGCTGAGGTTGTGCAGAAAGATAGATATAAACTCTTAAACAGCAAACTTAGAGAATACTTAACACTTGAATAATGCTTTACCTACTAATTTCTAATTAATTTGTGTGTTAATTCTTTTGTGTTAATTTTTTGTTGGTCTGATATAGTGCTACTCATGTGTGGTCTGTAAACTGGTGCTGTGTTTCAAAATGTTTACTTGTTTGCAATGGTATAAAAATATAGTAATTAAAAGCATTTAGAAATATAGCAGTTTGGCAGAGAGAGATTGTACCTATTTAATAATAACAAAATTTGAGGTTATATTTTATGTCCTGATTTATAAATTCATTTTCAGGTAATTCATTGATATTACATATTACAAAAATTTTTTTGAAAGCAAAACAATGTCATACTTTGATTCTGTAAACAACTCCAGAAGAGTGGAACATTCAATTTTATGCAGATAATATATAAAACAAAGGAGATAAAGGAAAAGGAGGAATTGGTGAGCACACATTGACTTGTAGCATTTACTCTTCAGTTTTAATGGTTAATTATAACAAAAGTCATTTGAATTATGTCGTCAAAGTCTTAGTTTAAGATATTTTGCAAAAAAGTTTCAGAAGAGTTTCTGACATAGACAGAAATCCATTATGACAGATTACCAAAAAAATTCTTTTGAAAGTGCACAATTATCTTAGTTTCTTGAAGGAAGGAGTTTTTAAAAATTTTTCTCTTTTTCTTATTTTAATTTTTTAGGATAATATTTCTTAATGCAAAATTTCAAATTCTATTTCCAGTTGTCCTTTTTTTTTATTTCTCATAGGCCTTCCAAATGTCCCTTAAGTAATTTGTTTGTTATAAATATATAAGAAAGAGAGGGGCAAGATTTGAAATGATTTTGACTTCTATAGGTAGAATATTTTGTTAAAACAAATCATTGTTTGACATAAAGAAAATAATGCAAATGAATTAGTTCTTTCACTCCCAGTTATATTGAACTGTTGATGAGCCAAATCTAATCTTTAAAGGAAAACATTCACTAGACATTCTTAATTTTCTAAATATCTCTAAATTACAAAATAAGAAGTATTATGCCACATGTATATTTGGACAGATAGCATATATACTTCTGTGGCCAAAGTCATAAGCACATATACTTCTGTGGCCAAAGTCATAACAGGGTAAACTGAATTATTTGATTAGTTTGAAATACTATTACAAATAAAAGGTTTGAGCTATATTTCAAAACTTTATTGTGATATAAAATGTATATGAGAGGTTAGCAACATAGAAAAATGAGAGTATGATTAGAAAAAACTTTAAAAATATTAAGTATAAGATTCCAAACTCTTAGACAATGATTTCTTTTCTTTATACTCTAATCAATGGGCATACTAACTATACCTGAAAAAATAATTTAAGGAATATTTTTGTAGAAGCAGCATAGTAGATATCAAATTAAGCCTGCATTCCATTGTGGTTCATATTTGAAAATACATCTTTGGAGCCCTGGCTGGCATAGCTCAGTGGATTGAGCGCGGGCCTGTGAACCAGAGTATCGCGGTTCGATTCCCAGTCAGGGCACATGCCTGGGTTGCAGGCCAGTTCCCAGCAGGGGACTCATGAGAGGCAACCATACATTGATATTTCTCTCCCACTCTTTCTCCTTCTCTTCCCCCTCTCTCGAAAAATAAATAAAATATTTAAAAAAAGAAAATACATCTTTGGTCTGTCAACTTTAGATAGAGATGCTGACATAGGAAGGAGTCTGTCAAGATCTACAAAAAAAACATTCATTATGGAAGAACAGGAACAAATATTTGAAGAGGATTGCAAGTACTTTCTCTGTCTTGTTAAATTTCATATTCTTTATTTAAAAATGTTTATTAGCCTGTGTTATAACTGAGAATTTCCTGCTTCTATTTGCTTTCTAATGGTAGTACTATTTTTGCTTTAAAAAAAAAACCTTATGTATTAATACCTATTGAAATGTGGATTTTTGTTTTGTTTTCTTCTCCTGACATCCTTTAAATAATTTAGCATCAGAGGAGCCTATTAATTTATTAGATAATTTAGTATGAGAATAATATAATTTGGAGGGCCAAGAAAAATAGAATTTATCTAATGCATAGATTTTCTTTCAGTTTTATTTGATAGTACAAAATTACATTAAATTAATATAATTTTGGGCTATATATATTTTTACTTTGTGTTTGTAATAAGTATACGCAATCAAAAAATTAAAAACACCAGAACATTGAATAGCAAGAAATGCTAGTGGAGATCAATGGAATTATTTAAACTTCTGACCAAGAGGGCGGCATAGGCAGATAAGGCTTACCTCTTTGCATAAACACATCAAAATTACGACTAAAATATAGAATGATCACCACTCAGCACCATCAGAAATTGAGCTGAATAGAAGCCTGACAGCTATAGCATTAAAGAAACCACATCCATCCAGACTGGTGGGAGAGGCGCAGACATGGAACAGGCTGGTCCCTCACCCACATGTGGTAGATAAAAATTCAAGAGGAGTATCTTGGGACTGAGAAATCCCAGCCCAGAGTTCCAGGGCCAGAAAGATATGTCCCCACAACTTCTAGCTGCAAAAACCAGTGACAATTGGCTTGGTGGAAGAAACTTCTGGAGCCCCAAGCAGTTCCTCTTAAAGAACCCACACCCAGACTCATGGACTCATCTACTCAGACTCACTCCCTCAGAGCTGCAGCACCAGGAGAGCAGCTTGAAAGGCACAAGTGTATACAGAGAGGAACTGAAGTGTCTTGAGTCAAGGCAACCAGAGGTCATTGTCCCTTATCTAAACACCCTCCCCACTGAGCCAGAAAGCTGGTGCCATATCCAAGATTCCATCAACCTGGCTAACGCTGTTTGATCTGCCTTGGAGATCCCCTGAGACTCTGCCCCACCCAACTTACAGGCACACCCAAGCTGCTTTTCTTTCTTTTTTTAAACTTTTTTTATTGATTATGCCATTACATTTGTTCTATTCCCCCCCTCCATTCCCCTCCACCCTGCATACCCCTCCCCCACCATTTCCCCCTTTAGTTCATGAACACGTGTCTCAAATTCTTTAGATTCTGTATTTCCCCTACTTTCTTACCCTCCCCCTATCTATTTTCTATCTACTGTCTATGCTACTTATTTTCTGTACCTTCTCCTCCTCCCACTCTCCTGTTGCTAACCCTCCTTAGATCTTCATTTCTATGGTTCTGCTCCTGATCTAGCTGTCCTCTTAGTTTGCTTTTGTCTTAGGTGTGGTTGTTACTAACTGTGAGTTTGCTGTCCTTTCACTGTTCATCTTTTTTATCTTCTTTTTCTTAGGTAAGTCCCTTTAACATTTCATATAATAAGGGCTTGGTGATGATGAACTCCTTGAATTTGGTCTTATCTGAGAAGCACTTTATCTGTCCTTCCATTCTAAATGAAAACTTTGCTGGGTAGAGCAATCTTGGTTGTAGATCTTTGGTTTTCATGACTTGGAATACCTCTTTCCAGCCCCTTCTTGCCTGTAAGGTCTCTTTTGAGAAATCAGCTGACAGTCTAATGGGAACTCCTTTGTAGGTGACTGTCCCCTTATCTCTTGCTGCTTATAGGATTCTCTCCTTCATTTTAATCTTGGCTAATGTAATGATGATGTGCCTTGGTGTGTTCCTTCTTGGGTCCAACTTCTTTGGGACTCTCTGAGCTTCCTGGATTTCCTGGAAGTCTATTTCCTTTGCCATCTTGGGGAAATTCTCCTTTATTATTTGTTCAAATAAGTTTTCCACTGGTGGCTGTGCCTTTCCCCCTTCTGGTACCCCCTATAATTCAGATGTTGGAACGTTTAAAGATGTCCTGGAGGTTCCTAAGCTTCTCCTCATTTTTCTGAATTCTTATTTCTTCATTCTTTTCTGTTTGATCATTTTTTTCTTCCTTCTGGTCCACTCCCTTGATTTGAGTCCCAATTTCCTTTCCATTATTATTGGTTTCCTTTGTATTACCATTCATTTCAATTAGTTTAGCTTCTGTATGTTTCTCTAATTTGTGACTAAAATCCACCAGTTCTGTAAGGATCCTGATAACCAGTGTTTTGAACTGTGCATCTGAAAGACTGGCTATTTCTTCATCGCTTAGATCTATCGGTTCTGGGGCTCTGAGTTGTCCTAGAGTCATTTTTGGTCTATTCATGCCGTTAAGTAAGCGGAGCGAAGCCTTAGTTGTTTACCAGGACGGGGCGACCCAGTTCGCTGGTTTGTGACTCTGTATGTGGGGGCGTGGTCAGAGAGGGAGCAATGGCAGTCCTCTCCGCTAGCCCAGTCCGTCCAGTCACACCACTGGCCCCGGGCCTGTTTATCCGATATCCGATGGGAATTGTGCGAGCCTGCTGCCCCGCGCAGGCTTCCCTTCTCACTGGTTTATCCGCATGCAGATGCGCCACCAACCAACCGCAGACAGACCACACTGGAGCACCACTACCCTGCCCCTGCACAGCCAGTCCTCCATGGAAGAGGGCAGAGGTTGGTTGTAAGTGGTCATAGCCAATCCTTGCAGCTGACTAGCCTGGGACAATCCCTTCTATTAATCTGCCAACAATGACCAAGGCTGAACTATAAGAGGAAGGTGTACTCAGCTCACATGAAGGGTGTACTTCAGGTACCTAGCTTGGGTGATAGGGGAGGCTATGCCACTGGACCCCACAGGACACCTACTACGTTAGGCCACAGTACCAAGACACAGTGTCAAAGAAACTCTACCTAATACATAGCAACAAACATACAGAGGCTACCAAAGTGAGGAGACAAAGAAACACAGTCCAAATGAAAGAACAGATCAAAACTCTAGAAATAGAGCTAAATGTAATGGAGGTAAGCAATCTTATCAGATGTACAGTTCAAGTCACTGGTTAAAAGGATGCTTAAGGAACTTAGTGAGGACCTCAACAGCATGTAAAAGAGGTAGTCAGATACAAAGGATACACTAATTGAAATGAACAATTTATAAGGAAACAACAGTACAGTGGATGAAGCCAAGAATCAAATCAATGATATGGATCATAAGGAAGCAAAAAACAACTAGTCATAACAACAAAAAGAAAAAAGAATCCCCCCCAAATTATAGTGTAAGCAGCCTAGAACAACTTCAAGATGTCCAGTATTTGCATCATAGGGGTACTATAAGGAGAAGAGAAAGAGCAAGAACTTGGAAATCTCTTTGAAAAAAATAATGAAAGAAGCTTTCCCAATTTGGTGAAGGAAATAGACATGCAAGTCCAGGAAGCACAGACAGTCCCAAACAAGATGGATGCAAAAAGGCCCACTCCAAGACACATCATAATTAACATGTCAGAGGTTAAAGATAAAGAGAGAATCTTAAAAGCAGCAAAAGAAAAGAAGCTAGTTACCTGCAGGGGAGTTCCCATAAGACTGTCATCTGATTTCTCAAAAGAAACCAAGAAACTATGTAGGCCAGAAAGGACTGGCAAGAAATATTTGAAGTCATGAAAAGCAGGGACCTACCGTCAACATTGCTCTACCCAGCAAACGTATCATGTAGAATCGAAGGGTAGATAAAGAGTTTCCCAGACATGATAAATCTAAAGGAGTTTATCACCACTAAACCTTACATGAAACCTTGCATAAATCGACTTATTTAAGAAAAAGAAGATGAAATAAAATGGCAAAAATAGATATCAACAGTTGAATCTAAAAATCAAACTAAGCAAATAAGAGAGAGACAGATCATGGATACAGAGGGCATTTTGATTGTTGATATATGGAAGGGGGAATTGGGGATTGGGTAAAGAGGTGAGGGGTTTAAGAAGTAAAAATAGTTACAAAATAGCCATTGGCATGTAAAATGCAGTATAGGAAATGGAGTAGTTCAAGAACTTACATGTATGACCCATGGACGTGAACAATGGTGGGGGGATTGCCTGAGGGAGCGGGGTTGCTGGGTGGAAGGAGGCAATGGGAGAAAAATCAGTACAACTGTTATAGCATAATCAATATAATATTATTAAAGAAATTATTTTAAATATCCACAATAACAGTGATAATTTAAGGAAGTAACTTAAATTACCCAACATACTTTTACTTCTTACACCAAGGTTTGCAAATTATGTTGAATATATAGGTTCGGACACAAAGAAAATCAGGAACTGAGTTTATTGGAAACTCAGCAGAAAACCTTGCATTTTATGAACGTGCAAAAATTGGGAAAGTGCCAATGCTATGATAGTTAATCTTGAGATTTTTGTCCTACATAATGCATAAGCTTTTAGTCAGAAGATGGATTTAGGGGAAGGGGTGTGATTTCTCTGATGTCATATCTACAGCTCAATATTAAGGTATACTATAGTGAGTTATATAGTAAACACTACTTTTGCTATCAAGCATGTTGCACCATTAGTTGATATAGTGCTTAAATGGAAAACATGCTCCTGAAGCTTTTTACTATTTAGAATATACTATTTATATTTATCAAAATAACTGTACTAGAATTCATAAGACATAAGGCTTATTATTTATAACTTTTGCACATACCTGAAAAGGAAAATATATGGAAAATAAATTGATTAAAGGATTTCTTTATGTTCAGAACCAACTCTTTTGAATTACATTGTGACTCAATTGTAATGTTCAGTTTTTCCACAGGAGTCTTTTCTCTGTGCAGCATTTCTATAAAGAATCAAGAATTTGCAGTTATGTGGAGCTAACCTATTATTCATACCCACTTTATAAATGTTGCTGAATATATTTGTTTTCCCCCACTCTCATCCTCTCTATAATTTTTGGTTCTTGGGTATTTAAAGAATGCTCCAGTATCATCTCTAGGATTTTCTTCCAACTCAAATTCTGCAAGTTTTGGTTTGTGCTTGCACAGGGAGTGACAGCGCCTCATTTTTATCACTTAGTATTACTACAATGGCAGTTGTAATATGCCAACAATTTTAGGACACATCTGAATTTAAAGAGCTTTCACGGGTGTGCAACCTGTGGCCCAACACAAAATAATAAATTTACTTAAAACATTATGTGATTTGTTTTTGTGATTACATGTCACAGTCTATTTAATGTGTGGCCCAAGACAACTCTTCTTGCACTGTGGTCCAGAGACACCAAAAGGTTAGATACCCTGGCTTAAAGTGTGGGGAAAGTGTTCATTTGAAAGCATAGTGACTAGGACCTCAGAGCTGGGTTTCTCAAACACTAACTGTATGATACTGGGTAAGTAGTGTAACTTACCCAGTAAGGAGAAATGGTAAATTCCAGGGCTGGGACGCTGGTGCAAGAAAAGTAAGAAAATGCTTGAAATATCATAAGGCTGGAATACTGCTCAGCAGGTGGGGGAGAAAGAGAAGGAGAGGACAGGAGATGAGGGGAGGGGAAGGGGGATGAGAGGGGAGAGAGAGAGAAAGAGAAGACAGAAAGAAGATAGAATGAGAATATGACTGATATATGTTAACAACATGGCTTAACTTCAAAACATCATATTAAGTGAATGAAGCCAAACACATAAGACTACATATTAAATGATTCTGTTATAGGAGATTTCTAAAGAAGGTAAAACTAAAAAGACACAAAGTAAATTGGTGCTTGCCTTGTTGAGAGTTCAAAGTGAGGATTGACTGCCAATGAGTGAGAGAACTTTTGGGGTCAGAGTATTCTAAAACTGCATTGTGGTAATGGTTGCACATTTATTCATTGAATTTTACATTTGAATTTATTTATTGAATTTTACATTTAATTTTGAATTTGTCTATTGAATTTATTAAATTTTATAATTAAAATAAGTGAATTATATGTAAATTATACTTCAGTAAGGCTGAAGTATATCTGAGAGATAATGTAAAAATAATGCCATGGCAATACCTAATTTAAACATAGCAAATTTTAAAAAAAAAGTAGCAGGCTTTAATTGCAACCTAGATAGATAGAACAGACTTAAGAGTAAAATTAGAACCCTCTTCAATTTTGAGGAAGGTTTATGAAGTGGCAAGTTGTAATTGATCAGTAGTTTTATATTGGTGATTATAATAATTCACTGTTCATTTATCCAGCACTGATTTATTGACTGCTTACTGTATGCCTGCCACTATTTTAGAAACACAGCATTGAACAAAACAGACAAAATTCCTGCCCTTGGGGTATTTACCTTCTGGTGGAAGAGAGTGATAATAAATAAGTGAAATATGTATTATCCCATAGTTTAAAAACCCTGGAGAAAAACAAAGCAGAGAAGATGGGTAGGAAGTTTTGGAGAGAGGTTCTAGTTTTACATCAGGTAGTCAGGAAGCCTCTTACTGAAAGGTGATATTTAAAATAGACCCAAAGGAGGGAGGATGTGAACCCTGAAGATGAGGGGGAAGATCACGTCAGGCAAAGATTAGCAAATGCAAATGCTCTGAGCAGGACTTGCCCCATTTGTTAAGGAAGGTCAAGGGGCCCTGAACATGGAAAAAGCCAGAGGAAAAATGGTTGGAGGTAAGATCAGAGAGTTAGAGACATTGTTGGCCATATTAAGGACTTTGGAGGTTTTAATGTGATTATAAGGACTTTGGCTTTTTAAAAGATCATGGTAAAATACGTATAACAAAAAGTTTACTATTTAAACTATTTGTAAGTGTAGAAGTCAGTGGCAATTAAGTATACTCACAACGTTGTACAACCATCTATTTCCAAAATTATTTCATCATCTCAACCTGAAACTGTACCATTAAACCATAACTTCTCATCTCTCCTTCCCCCATCCCCTAGTAACCTCTAATCTATTTTCTGTCCCTATGGATTTGCCTATTCCAGGTAACTCATACAAAAGGAATCATACTTAGCCTAATGTTTTTAAGGTTCATCCATGCTGTAACATGTGTCAGAATTTCTTTCCTTTTTAAGTCTCAATAGTTTCATTGCATATGAGGTCTGTCCAGAATATATCCATCCATGTAATATGAAAAATTTGGACATCTATTGAAAAGATGCAAGATAAACATTGTACATAGGACAATGACTCTTCAGTCCCTCTTTTAAATAGGCCTGTTGGGAGCTCACACAGGTCTCCCGATCACCATCAGCTGTCCCATCATATTTTCCTGAATCTCATCAAAAGTCTGAAATCTTGTTCCTTTCAAAGGAAGGATTTTAGTGATTTTAGTTTTGGGAAAAGCCAGAAGTCACAGGGCACCACATCTGGGCTGTAGTGGGGCTGAGTTACCTGGGTGATTTGATATTTTTGCTAAAATGCTGTACAATTCGTGATGCATGAGCAGGTGCATTTTGGTGATGAAGCTTCCAATCACCAGTCGCCCATAGCCATGGCCTTCTGAATCATCCAAATAGTTTCCAGAGAGGAATGTTCAAGCTTAATGCAAAATGTGATTCAGATTCATTGCTCTACCCACTCAGTCATTTTGTTGTGACGGCCACACAGTACACATGCTCACTCAACGGTGTCTACCATTCCCATTGACTAGTACAATGAAGTTATCATTGTTCACACATGCACATTCCAGTCCACTCTCCTTGGCTGCCAGGTTATATTATGTCTCACAAACCATTCTCATTATATGAACAATGGTTGAACTTTTTTCAGGCAGACCTCATATGTATACCATATTGCATCTGATGGTGAGCTTGGGTTGTTTCTACATTTTGGCTATTGTGAATAATAGCCAAATTGTGAATATTTGTTTGAGTTCCTGCTTTCACTTTTTGTTTTAAACCAAGCTGTGGGCAGTTTTATTAAATAAAAGTTTTGCATGGTTTACTTTTTACCAGTTTGGTTTTTTGGCATGCTTCTAAAGATATCAGAATCATGTAGATCAGCCCTGGCTTGCATGGCTCAGTGGTTTGAGTGTCAGTTCGCAAGCCGAAAGTCGCTGGTTTGACTCCCAATCAGGGTACATGCCTGGGTTGTGAGCCATGTCCCCAGTGAGGGGTGTGCCAGAGGCAACCAATGGATGTCTCTCCCCCTCTTTCTTCCTCTCTTCCCCCCCTCTCTAAAAACAGATAAAATCTTTCAAAATTAAAAAAAGAAGAATCACCTGGATCAATGACAGCCATTGTGCATACTCTGTAGTATTTTCCACACTCTGTTCAATTCAGTATTAATGTAGTGATGGACCCCAGTCTTGGCTAACATGCCATAATACTGTATTTCAGAATTCTTCAAGGCTAGACAGTTGCTGGTGAGGATGACTAGTTTTGCTTTGCCTTGTCTGATCATCTTCAGAGTCTCCTTGTACCCCAGTACATTCTTTCCACTTTTCATAACAAGTTGGAGCCTACAGTTGATTGGCTCCACTGCCTTTTTTTGTTGTCTTTGTAGCCACCATCTTCCTGCCTTAGGTTTGGGATGGCCCCAACCAAGAGCAGCTCAATTTTTTAAAGTATATGCTGAGAAGTGGACTTTCTGATCATATCACAATGCAGTTTAACTTTTAAAGAACTGTCATACTGTTTTCCACAGTGGCTACACCCTTTTACTTAGTCACCAGCAATGTATAAGGATTTTAATTTCTCTAAATCCTTGCCTACACTTACTATTTTTATTTTTTCTTTCTAATTTAATCTTTATTGTATTGTTCTTACATTACCTTTTAGTCAGTCCCTTTATACCTTTCTCCCCCCAGCAATCACCACACTGTTGTCCATGAACTATCTTTCCTTTTTAAAATTATAGCCACTTGAGTAATTCAGAAGTAGTATCTATTATGATTTTGATTTACATTTCTCTAGTTAATAGTGATGCTGAGCATTTTTGTACTTACTGGCCATTTGTATATTATCTTCTTTGGAGAAATGTCTGTTCAAGACTTTTGCTCATTTTTTAAACAAGATTGTTTGTCTTTTTATTGTTGTTGTATTAGTTCTTTATGTATTCTGGATATTAGTAACCCCTTATCAGGTATGTTATTTTCAAATATTTTTCCCATTCTGCGATTGTCCTTTTGTACTATTTGTTTACTGTATCTTACATGTTTTTGTTTCTCAATTTCTCCATTATCTCCTGTTTCTGTATTTAATTGATAGCTTTGTAGCATCCTTTTTTATTCCTCCCTTTTTTTATTTCTTTTTTGGTTATTTTTCAGTGCTTATGTAGGTTGTTATAAGTTAAATTAGGTTATTAGTTTAAGATGTTAATAGTAATTCTTAGATAACCAATAGGGGCTTTGACTTTTGACCTGAGTAAAATGGAAAGCTGTTGGAGGTTTTTGACTGGACCTGTTTTATGTTTAGCTGCCTGCTGTGCTGAAAACAGGCCATTGAGGGAAGAAGGCAAGGGTTGAAGTCAGGAGATGTGTTAGGAGACTTTGTAATGATCCAAGTGCAAAAGGGTGATGGCTTGCACCAGTGTGGTAATGGTGGAGGTGTTCAGATTCTGAGGATATTCTCGATAATAGAAGTTGGAGGATTTTCTAGTGAATTGGATGTGAACTGTGAGTGAAAGTCTAGTCAAGAGTAATAATAGAAGTTTTTGGAAGACTGAATTATTTTTGATGATAGAATTCCATTTGGAAGTAGAATTCCAGATATTAGAAAACCTATGTTAAATGTATTTCTCATCACTTGTTCAAAATGCATTTCGCTTTTAGGAGAAACTAAAACATCTCAAGGATGACACATTCATATGTTAGATTTGTTTTGTATTTCATTAAACTATTAATAATGTAATGGAGTCAATATAGAAAGTCCCATTTCTTATACCCTCCAAGTCTACTGTACTGAAAAACTGTGGTCTGGTGAGAATGATGATCAGGAAATACAAAAATGAAAATCTGCTAAAGGAGGAAAGGAAGGGGAGAAAAGGAGGGAGGAAAAGAAGGAAGAAAGAGTTCAGATACATTCATACTGTCCTTACCAAATGAACAAAGAAAGCATGTTAATAACTTTAAGAAAGAACTTCAACAGCAAAATCTGTATGCAAAAAAAAAAATCCAAATTTTTTGCTGTTAAATCTGACACTTAAATATATCAGAAAACCTTACTTTTTATTATTACATAGTGTCTAGAAAAAGCACATCTACAAAGAGGAGCTTGAGAGAACTTTCTGGAGTGTTGAAACTAGTCTAAAATTGGATTTTGATAATACTATGTACCACTTTATAAGTTTACTTAAAAACCATTTACACTTAAAATGGGTGACTTTTAGGTTTGTAAATTATACTTCAGTAAAGGTATTATAAAATAAGAGTGTAGCAGAGAGAAAATAAAACCCTTGTTTATCACTCTGATTAATGTTTTAATATTAAATGGAGAATATTTTGGTTAAACTTTTAAATCCAATTGTAATTTTAGTTTGAGGGTCCCTACTTTTATATTTTATGTGTTAAAATAGTGTTTTACACAATGGTATTGGCAATTAATGGCTTCCCATAATAAACCAAATTCTTGGTAAAACTAGTGTTAAGTAACATATCTTATATGAAAATATTACAATAAACCCTGGCAAAGAAATATGTGAATATAACAGAAGCAGGCATTAATTCTGCAGTCATTATTTAATACAAGGAATGTACTTTGTTTAATGATGCTATATCATAAAGTGGAACATTTTTTCATGTACACATATGAAGGTAAATGCATTAAAAAAGAAAAAGGTCTAGAAGTATATACACCAAACTGATAACTAGAGTTATTTCTGTTGGAGGAGTGGGGCTTGAGGGGGAATGATTTACCCTGCTTCATTTAAATTTTTATAAGGAGATGTATATATTTATTTATATGTTATATAGCTAATAGAAAGGAAAAACATTAAGAGACTAATACTGAAAAGTATTTTTATACACTTTTTTTTTTAGATTTTATTTATTTATCTTTAGAGGGGAAGGGAAGGAGAGAGGGAGAGAAATATCAATGTATGGTTGCCTCTCGTGGATCCCCTGCTGGGAACTGGCCTGCAACCCAGGCATGTGCCCTGACTGGGAATCAAACAGAGATCCTCTGGTTCATAGGCTCCCACTCAATCCACTGAGCTACACCAGCCAGGATTAAGAGACTAATACTGAAAAGTATTAAGAGACTAACAACTGAAAAGAAAAACAATCAGATTGTAAATTAAGGCAGGGAGGATAGAGAAGGTAAAAATGTAAAAAAAATATGTAACCTCCAAGTTGATGCAGTACAAAATCACTGGAAGAATCAACAGAGAATAAGTAGATTGCACTAAATTAACTAAAAGAAACTATTAACATAAACACTTAACAGACATACACATCATGCTATTATATATGAAACAGACAAAAATTGTTACATATACTGACTGAAAAAAGGATACAATGTAATATGTACAATTTACCTTACAACGTAAAAACAAGTAGGAAAATGGAGGAAAAGAAAGAAAGATGACAATGAGAGTATTTAAACTTAATAGAGGAGCTCTGTTCACTCTACTTTAAAGGATTTCTGAATAATCAGAGTAATTGAAAAGAAACCTTCTATAATTGGAGATTGGCAGGATGTGGTTAAAGTTATTGCAAAGAATTCAAGAAACAAGAATTGTTTGAAAGAAACATTTACACCCACTTTATATACTTTTTTAAGCAGCTCTTGAAAATATATGTACCTCTAGTGTCCTCTTAATTATTATTCAGTTTGCTAGCTTTCAAACCTGTGGTTTAACTAGCTAATTAATATTTTGTCTAATTGGGCAATTATTTTGGTTATGAATTTGGTATATTTCCTATAATAGCATATATCAGGAAAAATGTGGGGAAACCAGTGAAAACAGCTTACTTGATAAGCATAACTGAAATACTAATGTCAGAATGAAAAAATTTTTCTCAAATATGGATTCTAAAAAACCAATGTGTTTGAAAAAATAAATACAATACAAAAATACAAAAAGTAAAAGGTGATATTCTCATACTTTTTCTCTCAGCCCCATTTGCCAGAGGTAACTAATTTTATAAATTTGGTTGAAATTTACATATGTCTTTTATATTTTCATGATTGCCTACTGACTTCATCCTTGCCCACACAACCTTGCATTATGAATTTTGCCCTTCATATTATGGTTTTTAATGATATAATATGCCATCCCCTGAATATTATTTTGTAATAGCTTTATTAAATTTCTGAATTGTGGCAAATACTTAAAATTGGGGAAAATAATTTCAGATAAGTTAATCATTATTTGTTTCTGAAATATTATAACAGAAATTCAGGAGTACCTGGAGATACTTTTTGGTTATTACTACTTCGGGAGGGTGGGGTGGTGTTAAGGGCATTTGTTCAGAGTCCAGGGATGATGCTAAACATCCTACAATGCATGGACTAGCACTCCCCCCACACCCTATCCCCAGTAAAGGATTGTCTGGTCCAAAATGCCCCCAGGTTGAGAAAATCTGATATGAGAGTGGTTAAGAGGGAGGGCTACCCAGGTGATTGCTTATGTTGACATTTCAGCCCTGTCACTTAATGTGTGACTGTGGGTGATTATTTCAATTCTTTGTGCTTTAGTTTCCTTGTCTATATAATATTAATAGTACCTATGTTGTAGAATTGTTGAGAAGCTATTTATTTAAACATTCAAAATGAATAGTGCTTGGCTCCTAAGTTAGGAACTCAATAAGTGCTGGCTATTTGGTTGTTGTTAATTTAACATGGACTTCATACCACAATCAAAGTTACAAATTTTTCAATTTCTCTCTGATTTGTAAACAAATATCTCAGTTAAATTAAAAATGAATCAAAAGAATAAATTCAGAGCATTCTAAAATTCTCATTAGTCCCATAATTTGAATTTCCCCCAAATTATGTGACTTACTAAGTTAAGATTATGAGACTGTGTTAACTCTATTCCTACATACTGTTTCATACATCAATTACTTATTTAAAATATATGTTGTGAATTATAATGCATCTTACAGAGCAGCATCCCTGGAACGGAGACATTCTTTCCCTGGTGGTCTCCCCTGGGCGCTGTCGTTGTAGTTTTTGTTTCATTGGAAGCCCTAACTCTGGGAACATAATTCAGGAAGTATGTGTTGCTAACAAAAAGGAAAGACATTAAGTAATTTTTATTTGAATGGAATTCCAGACTTGTTTCCTCATTCTTATTTTTCTTTTGCTTTTCTCAGCATTAAAAATTCTTATTCTGACCTTTCTCCATTCATAGGCTGACGAAGACATTTTGGAGAAGCATTTGACTACACCTGGGTATATAATGAGTGTTCAGTTTATTAAAATTAAGGTTATTTCTAGAGTTAACAGAAGATACTTATTTTAGTCACATCATGGTTTTGTTTCTTTTAATAATTGTTTCAATGTACTATAAAATTGATCTTAAGTAGTTATTTGTGTTTCTTACTGCTATCTTTAGCAGTCAAGTAATTAATGTACTTCCTTATATTAAACGTATAATTTAATAATTCAAGGTATTTTTATATACCTTGCAAATATAAAAATATTCAGAAAAACAGGTTTACAGTGGTGTTGCTGTTTTCTAGAAACAGTGGGCAGATTTATTTCTCTATAATTTGACTAACATAATAAATGGCACAAGAAAAAAACCCATTACTGGTACAAAAAAAAAAACTATGGTATCTAAGTGGTATAGAGCACATCAATTTCTTTTTCTTCGCTTTCTTCCTGCCTTTTTTATTTAAGTTCAGTTTTAGTTTTTTACCACATGATGGCAGTGATGGAGCTGGAGCCACCCAAAGAAGGGTAGGGAAAGAGCTCATTATGAATAACAAAAGGGTAGATACAAAAGAAATCTCTGACATTTTAATATTATTCACATTTCTAGATGACATTACTTATATTGCAAGTGACAGTAATAGGGGGAAAGCCTCTAGATGGAGCTTCAGTACTTTTTAAGGGAGACATTTGCTGTATCTCCCCAAATATATGCTTTATATTGTTTTACATAATGTAATGAACCCAAACTAGACATTTTTAAAATAATATTTAAGGATCAATTTATGCCAATTATAATTAGGGAGATTAATTCACCAAGTCCACCAATAATTAGAAAACTAGCTATTTAGTACCTTAAATTTCTATTTCATTGTTAAAATTTGTTGAAACTATGTTAAAAGTTTTAGCCAAATATTCCTAACCGGTATTAGAATGAACCTGCATCTCTAACAAGCTAGTAAAAGACATTTTATTAATAAGAAACAAGGTGCTTAAAATCAATATTACACCTTTTTTAAACATGACCTTCTATATTGTTTAATTGTTACACCTCTTTTCATTTAACATTTGAGTTCTTAAGAGTACAAATATTTTTTCAGTTCAATTCCCCACCTTTTTTTAATATAACCAACATTTAGGAAATTTTATGCCAAATACTCTTTTAAAGAACACAGACATTCTTTAGGTAGTACTCTTACTCTCTTCAGAAGTGCTTTTCTTTTATAGTCAATTAGAGTCCATTATTACTCCCTATCAAAGTGAGGTTGTCATTTTTATTAGGAAAAAAAATAGCAGATGTTAATGTTTTCAGTATACTATTGATTTTAGTTTCTACTTCTTTTAGAATAGCAAGAAAACTCAAAACGAAGTTTTTTTACCTTTCTACTTGTACACCATTACCTGGATTAATTTTGATGTCTTATAAAGCATTTTAATGAGTATGTGCTGTTGGTTTATAATTGGTATTATTATCATTCAAAATGTTAGAAACCATCAGTTATATTTGGTTTTGTATTGACATGAGGTAATAATTGTGTTATGTTGAAAGAGAATGTGTAACTGAAGAATAATATCAGAAGCATGAAAAATGGTTTACAGTGAGTGGTTTTACTTTTTTTTAGCTTCTTGAATAAAATTTTTACTTATTCTCTATTGAGACATACAGCTCCCTGAAACAGAGTAATTGCCAGTAACTTTTTATAATTACATTTAATGTTAGTGTTAGCCACAGCTGCTTTTCTTTTTGGCTAAGGATGTATATGAAGTCAGCTATTTTGCAGCATAATTTGATTGTTAATCCACCTCAGGAGTCACAGTCTCCCAGGAAGTCGTGTTTTGCTTTATTTTTTTTTTTTACCTCAGTAAGCTTTGGGAGTCTGATAAGAAGGAAACATTATAGCAACATCTCTTTGTTTTTGTTTTCACATTCCATATGTACATTTTCTTTTCTTTTTTTAGCACCTTATAATTTTTCAAGTGTCTCCTTTTATTACTAAATCCTCCTAAACCAATATAATTGCATTAAAGTAGCTCTCAATTTCATAATGAAATGGATTTGGATACACTCTGTTTCTCAGGGATAAGCATACTGCAACAAAAAAATCATGGTTCTATGAATACTTATAAATAGTAACTTTGTAATAGTAGTTACTAATTAAATGAATTTATTTAAAAATCATTATGGTAATGCCCTGACTGGTGTGGCTCAGTGGGTTGGGCAAACAGAAAGGTCACCTGTTCGATTCCCGGTCAGGGCACATGCCTGGGTTGCTGGCCACATCCCCAGATGGGGATGTGTGAGACACAACAGATCGCTGTTTCTCTCCCTCTCTTCTTCTCTTCCCCTCTCTCTAAAAATAAATAAATAAAACCTTTCAAGTAATTAAATCAACCAATCAATCATTATCATTAAGTTTCAACTTCAATTGTAATTTGAGAAATCTCTCTTGAAAAAGGGATACTGAAAAACTCTCCATTTCTCTGAAGCATTTGCCCTATGAAGAAATTGGTTATGTATCTAGTTAATTTTATGTGTTAAATTTTTTTTGTTGGGAAACAGAATAAAGCATGCAGCTGTTACTAACTACAAAGAAGTCCAAAACTATATTTAATTTGATGGGGGAAAGATGTTCTGTTTTACCTGGGGTTGCTGAGTTGCACTTTCTTCTTTTTATTCAGTTGGCATTGGGTAATATCATCTCTAGTACTTAAACTTTATTTAGATTACTTTGTTGGTATGAGCACCAAAATTTGCAATAATGCATTTCTATTGGCTTAACACAGTTTTATTTATTTTACTCAAGTTCAGCATTAATAGTGTAAATATCATTAATAGTAAAAGAAGCCCTGGCTGGTGTAGCTCAGTGGATTGAGTGCGGGCCTGTGAAGCAAAGGGTCACTGGTTCAATTCCCAATCAGGGCACATGCCTGCATTGCAGGCCAGGTACCCAGTAGGGGCCACATGAGAGGCAACCACACACTGATGTTTCTCTCCCACTCTTTCTCCTTCCCATCCCCTCTCTCTAGAAATAAATAAATTAAATATTTTTTAAAATAGTAAAAGTCATCATTTATCAAAAAGACAAAAATAATTCAATCAAGTAGAAAAGAACAGCTAAGCTTCTTTCTTTTTGTAAGATAGATTTTTCTAAAATTAGTCTAGCTAACAAATTTTTATTAAACTGTATGTTGAAAATAAAATAAGCTCAAGGAAATCTGTAGCATTTGTTATAGTACTTAATAAAAACCTTTGGATTTGTCAAAATATTTTATGAACATACGAGAAAAAGCACTGACACTGCTACTGCTGTTAATGCAGACTGAACAACACAGATTACGTTTGTCAAGTCTTAAAATGGAGCCGGACGGCTCTGTGCCCCGTTGGTTAAATATGTGTCTGAATATGGTATTTCCGCTTGTGTTCATGATTTGACTTTGACTTTACATTATCGCTGAGTAGCTTTTAGTACTATCTAAATTCTGATTATATAGTAGGCAGAAAAATGATTTGGCTCTCTAGTTGTTATTTTGTTTCAGTAAAGTCCTTATTTATTGTAGTGTTGAAGAATTCCTATTTTATTTTACTTTAAAAAATAAATTCTATTTAGTAAAATAATTTGCTTCATTTTATCTTATATCATCAGACCACCTAAGCAGCTACTGAAATATGAATACTTTACCAAAGCTCACAGTTTTTTGAAAAGAAGTCTTTTTATAAAGTTGTACTACACAAATGATTCCTTGGGGTTGCCCCTGACCCTAGATGCATCCCCTTTTCCTAAAATTTTCATTATTAAGCAGGAAGAAATATGATGACTTCTCTGATAACACTATGACTTTTTAAATGAAAAAGCAAAATGTACCAATGAATAAACCCTCTGAATTTAGTCTCCCATATCCTTTAAATTTTTATGAAGGCAAATTATACTAAGTGAAAGGTCATATTAGTGTAAGTAACATAGATATAATTGTTACTGTAAAGGTTTATTTTTCTTTACTTTCAAATGTAAAATTTGTTAATACTTTTAAGTGAAGTAGTTTTGACTTATGAAGCAAGTTTATTTGTATCCAAATATAAGTGTGATAAGTCTGCAAAACTGTAGTTGTATATGTATCTTCAAAATCATTGATGCTTAAAAATTAGTTGATATTAAAAAAACTTCAATGTGAATTAGTAGCTTATTAATTAAGATTGACTAAGTAATAAAGTCACTTAGTGAAGCAAAGTGTACATAAATTCTGTAAAAAGAATTATATATTATCTGAATATCATTATAATACATATGTCTGTCATGTATATTTTATGGCACGTTGAGGATGATTATCAGTAAGAAATAGTGGCAATGTAAGCATTAGGAAATGTAGCATGAAAGTATCATTAATAGCTAAGTAAATTCCCGTAGCTGAGGATGACTGGCAAACAGAAAACTTTGATAGATACGGTGATCTGTATGTATTACACTGTTGTATTATGGAAATAAATGTATATGAATTAAACCCACAATTTTATGTTATTTTAACCTGTATTTTATGATTTAAACTTTCTTCCCAGACCCGATACATAGGTTGGTTTAATAAAATACTGAAATTGAAATATTTAAGTATTCATCTTAGACTTTGTTAGGTATGCAGAATAAACATGTATTCTGTATATTTAAAGAACCTAAGGAAATAACTTGTAGAGTTACTTCATAAAGTTGATTTTCTTATAGGCTAGACAAACACTTTATTTAAAACTAATGGCTCTGATGTTTTGATATGAAAAGCCATAACTTAACTTTTGTATAACAGAAAAATCTTGATACATCAAGGTTAATCTATAAATTAAGAGTATACTTAAATAATCACTTACATACACAGTATTTAAATACTTTATAACATATAAAATGATGTAGTTCCAGAATAATATGAATTGAAACACACTGTGAAACTTAAACTGGCCAGTAAATTTAAGAATTTTGAGTCCCTTGTCTGTAAATTCTGACCCTAAGTTTTTGTTCATGGACTTAAGAGTTTGTGGGGTGGAACATTTAAATTTAGATATCCTTTCATTAATGTAGACCTCCTAGCACATTTCTTACTTTAGTTAATATTTACTGTTTAGAACACTTGCTTGGTTTGCTCTTTTGCATTTAAAATAGTCATGAGTTCAAAGACTTCAGAGTAGAGGATTAAGGAAGCTTTCTCATCTGAATTCCTGACTTCTTGATTATTGGTGCTTTTCTTTGCATATACTAGTTTCTCTTTCTGATTTATTATGTGCACACGATTACTACATATATACATATAATTACCTTGAGGTTTTTGAAGGAGAGTATTTTGTTATCAATGTAAGTTCTTGTTTATCTTTTAAAAATTAATTTGACCTAAATTTTTAAAATCAGATTGTTTTAATAGAGTGTTCTACAAAATAATGTAGTCTCACAGAACTGTATGTTACAGTTAGCAAAGTGAGCCTAAATTATTCAGATAGGGAACCGTAAATGTAACTAATTGTGGCCATTTGTAATTTTGTTAGGTTATCAATTAAATTGTTTCTTAGTGATGTAATTGTAATTTTAATCAATACTATCTACAGGTTTGCTTTGTTGTTTTAAGTATGAATTTAAAAGTAGATCTATTCTTTTGGGGTAAAAATGTGTTTAACTTTTAGTTTGATTTATCTCTAATGGCATGATTCAAAGGAATAGGGTGTAATAAAAATAGCAGTGTTAACCAGTCCTTATTTCCTTACCAACTTAGTCTTTAATGTTCAAGTCTGTAACAATGAACATTTGAAGTTCTGTATATTCACTACATTTCAAAAATGTCAGAAAACAGTTTTAGAAACAATATAAATGGCAAAATGTTGAATATAAGAAGCATTTAGATATACTATCATACTGATCTTTAAGTCAGTATTGATGGGATTAATATGGAAATTTCTAACTCCAGGCAGATTGTGTTTGGTGATGCGTAGTGTACATTAGGAATTAAAGTTCAAAAGCAGCTTAGGACAAGTTAAGAGCAC
The DNA here is from genome assembly GCF_021234435.1 of Artibeus jamaicensis. NCBI lineage: Eukaryota > Metazoa > Chordata > Mammalia > Chiroptera > Phyllostomidae > Artibeus > Artibeus jamaicensis. Next base: position 3,555,273 of record NW_026521995.1, on the reverse strand, counting down.
CTCTTCTTTAAAACACTTCCCACTTATCTCAGCTTTATTCTCCACTCCCTTCCAACTCGAGATGTTCTAGGAGAGTGATGTCACTAAAGTACACTGAACTAATTCAGAAGAAGAGCCCGAAGAAATTGTTTTTGTCCCTGTGTGAGGTCAGACTATACCAGTTGCATCTGTAAATCTTCTGCTCACCTTAAATGTTTTTAAATTTAGGTATATATTTTGGGTTTTTCTTATCTACCTTTTCTGTCTACTGCTTCAAAACAAAACTAACAAAATACCAGAAATAAGTAAGATTCTAAAAAGGGAAGTAAAATAACCCTAATGAGTTTAAGAATGAGGTGCAAATATTTTCCCTTTTGATACTGATGTATTAGAACCAGAAATAAATTGTTGAAATAATCTCCATATATATTTTAGAGTAGATTTTTTTCTTTTCCTACTTTTAACTGATTTGGTAAATGACTAAAATCATTTCCAGATTCACAAGTGTCATGTCCTATTCTGTTTTGAATATTCCTGTTTAAACAAGTGATTGCTTTCTAATACAAAATTAGGTTAATCAGTCCTGTAAACATTTAGGATTACCTTAGTAATTGGGAGTGTTAAGGAGAAATGGAGTTTTATGGAATAATACATAGTATACTTTTAACCTGGTTGCATATTTGTGTGTTAGTTTGCTTGAAGATCAGTTTTAAAAGACTAGGCTGATTTTATTCAAGTTCGCTTTCAGTTTTGCTTAAATAAGTATTCTGTGCTACAAATGCTCTTAGTCCAACTTTCCATGTCATGTAGTTTTATCCATTGTAGTCTACAAAGGTCAAAATACATATTGATCCACAAGAATAATTTTTAACTGAACTTCAGACTTGATAATTTTTGTTATGTGCTCCTTGTTCTAAGTTATTTTTACTTCAGAACACTGAATTTAGATGATTGTGTATTTATTAGGTAGGATGGAGGTAGCATTATGCTTATTTAACTTGTTTGGTAACTATCATGTGTCGATTTATAATCACATAGATAGGATAATAACCTGATTATATATTCCTTTCATAACCTCTTTAAGATTTTTCCTGGAACTATTTGTGTTCCAAATTTTATATTAGCACTGCCATGCAACTATATTACTTATAAATAAACACATATTATTGGTAAAGCATGCTCAAAAATGTTCAGTAACATTCTGTTATATAATCTTTGTAAGGCTTCATGTAATAACTCTTAAATTGTGCATTGCAATGAGCATTTGTTTGGTAACCAGCATTACTAAGTTCTTCAATCTTGTAGAGACTTCTAGCATCCAATTGTTTTTACCTTGCTTCCCAGGTCACATCAGACTCCCAGTTAAACTCTTCTCTGTCTACATAACACTGAAGAACTTCCTTCTTGTCTTTCACAATCATTTTCTACTGTACTTTAACTATTGCCATAATTTCTCCAGCTTACTCTGGCCATGTACCAATTCTTTGAAACACAGATGATACAGAATTTAGAATTTAAATAACCTATATTTGCCTTGTTTCTTTTGTGATCTCTGCTAAAGTGGACTTATAAATTATGACATAATTTGATGAAAAATTTGATCAAATGTGACAAATATAAAGGAAAATACTTCAGATTATTTTTCAGAAATAAGAACTATCAAACACTTCCTAGAGCAATAATAGTCATGAAATAATCTATAAGCAGCTATTGCATAATAAAACTCCCCCGAGGAAATCAGAATCTTCTAAAATTCATGTCTTCAGGAGATACTAAATGCATTGAAAAGATATGCAGTGTCAAAGTGTATATTCTGATATTGATCTTATTTTATTAATGGCTGATTTGCTTCTTAAATCACAGAAATTAGACCTACCCTGTAACAGGGAAGTGAAATTATTGCAAATGTCCTCTCTGCTTATGGTCTAAAACTAACCACAGAGCAAAGAGGAGGAATAAATCAGGCCTTTATCATGCCACATAGTTTATCTCTTAGAAGGCTATAAATGAGGTTTCATTTCTTTTTTGTTTGTTCAGGATAAGCAAAGGGAGGAAAACCATATGATCCTATGGACAGAAGCTGGTTGACAAGGAGTTTTTGTTTAATTTGCATGTAATATTTTTTGTATTTTAGTTTCTTCTTTGGAAGAGAGTTGCTTTAATTTTGAGGTTATGTATGTTATTTTCTAATCCACTAGAGTATTTTAAGAGATACAGTTTCCTGAAGTAACATTTTTATTGAAATGTATAAATTCATACATTCAGAAAAACACTCATAGATATATTTTTTTCTGATATATTGCCTCTGTCAAGGGAAACAAAAAAATTAGATAGGACTACATCGAACTGAAAAGTTTTTACATAGCAAAGCAAATCATCAACAAAATGAAAAGACAGCCCACTGAATGGGAAAACATATTCACAATGGTACATCTGATAAGGGGTTAATATCCAAAATTTATAAAGAACTTGCAAAACTCAACACCAAAAAAACCACCAAACAATCTAATTAAAAAATGAACGAAGGATCCGAATAGACACTTCTCCAAAGAGGACATACAGATGACCAATAGACATATGAAGAGATGTTCAATGTCTCTGATCAGAGAAATGCAAATTAAACCACAATATGATATCACCTCATACCTGTCAGAATGGCTATCATCGATAAATCAACAAACAGCAAGTGTTGGCAAGGATGTGGAGGAAAGGGAACCCTTGTGCACTGTAGGTGGGAGTGCACAACAGTGCAGCCTCTCTGGAAAGTAGTATGGAGGTTCCTCAAAAAATTAAAAATGAAATTGCTTTATGACCCAGTTTTCCATGGGGATAAATCTGAAGGAACCTAAAACACTAATTTGAAAGAATATATGCACCTCCATGTTCATTGCAGCATCATTTACAATAGCCAAGAGTTGAAAGCAGGCCAAGTGTCCATCAGCAGATGAGTAAAAAAGTATGGCACATTTACCAAATGGAATACTACTTTACCGTAAAAAGGAAATCTTACCATCTTTTGCAACAGTGTGGGTGGACCTTGAGAGCATTATGCTGAGTGAAATAAGCCAGTCAAAGAAAGAGAAGTTCCATATGATTTCACTCATGTGGAATCTAATGAACAAACTGAACTAACAAGCAAAATAGAGACAGACTCAGAGATAGAGAGTAGACTGACAGCTATAGGCTGACAGACAGCTATTCGCAGGTGTGGGGTGGGAGGAGGTATTGAGAATAAAAGAATATCCGTATCATGGACATGGATAACAGTGTGGTGACTGCTTGTGGGAGGGGGTGGGGGGAAACGGAGGAGCATATGAGGGGATAAATGGTGATGGAAGGAGACTTGACTTGTGGTGGTAAACACAATACAGTGTACAGGTGATGTTTGTGGAATTGTGCATCTGAAACCTCTATAATTTTGTTAACCAGCATCACCCTAAAAAATTCAATAAAATGGGGGAAAAAGAAAACTGCAAAAATCTTGGGTATATAGTTGGATGAATTTTCACAACTGAATCTGTCTGTATCATTGCCAAGGTCAAGAAATACAGTGTTACCAGCACTCCATAATCTTACCTCAGTTGCGCTCCCTCTTGATTATCTCTCCTCAAGGACAACTGTTATTCTGTCTTCTAATATCATGAATTCATTTTTCTTAAAAAAATTATATACACAGAATCATAGAGTATATACCCTTGTTGCTTTGCTCCTTTTGCTCAGCATTATGTTCCTGAAATTCAACCATATTGAATAGAGTAAAAGTTCACTTGTATTTGTCACTATGTTTGTATGAATGTATCTCAATTTATTTACCCATCCTACTGTTGATGGATATTTAGGCTGTTTCCAATTTGGAGCTATAATGAACAATGCTTCTATAAACATTCTTGGGCATATGTATGCATTTCTGTTGGGTAAGTACCTAGGAATGAAATTGCTGTATGTGTATCTTATGATACAGCAATTTCATTTATATAAAATTTTATGTACATAAAATTCAGCTTAAGGCAATACTGCTGGGTTTTCAAGTGGTTGTACTAGGTTTATACTCCTTCTAGCAGTGCATTGGTGGTATAGCTACTCCATATCCTTGTAAACACTTGGTGTTATCTTTTTTATAAAGAGAAAATCTTTCAGAAATCTTTACATAGATTAAAAACAGTATATTTTTTATTTTGACAATTCTGGTATATATGCAGTGGTATGTCACTGTGACTTTAATTTGTTTTTCTGCAATGATTAATGAAATTGAATACTTTTTAATGTTTGTAGGCCATTTAGATATTAACTATATATCTTTTAAAGTACTATGTATTTTTGTGTAATATTCTTATCTATAAATAGCAAATCTACTCAGTACATTTCAGTGCTTATCTTACCTAACAGTGACAGTATTGATACTGCTGATGATTCTTTTATTCTTGGAATAAAGCTATACTCTCTAATTTTCTACCTACCTCTGGTTCTCTGCCATTAATTATCTACATTCCTCATATTCATTTAGGTTTCCATAGCATACCACTCCATACTTCTTTTTATAGCCATCTTATTCATGCCTATGTTTGATTTTTTTTCTTTGTGTACCAATAGCTTCTAAATTTACATGTCCAGCACCACCTACTTTTTTGAGCTTCAGAGCTATTTATCCGGATGCTTAACCAACAGTTAAGCTTGGCAAATTTCAATTCCCATTTGATTATTTTAAAGGTACCTTCTGCTTGGCAAACTCATGGTCTTTCCTGCCCTTCTGATTCTCTTCCAGTGTTTCCTGTTTCTACTAATGGTACCAGTCTCCATCCTTTGCTAGTTTGACACCTATATTTTATCTATCATTTACACCCTTCCCCGAAATGTAATCTATCAATAGAAATTCTTCTAATGACATTTCTTAAAGAAACTCATTGCTACTCTCCTACGATACTGTTATTCTCCCCTGTGCTTCTCCTACACTTACCTAATATCTCTTACTTGCAACATGCTATGATTGCTGCAGTTAGGAAGTCGTCGTAATCAGGAAACTACCATGATCAACTTAGTCACTGCAACTGCTGCCAGCTCCAGAACTGCACGTCTCCACTGAAAGGAGTGCCCAACACCCATGAATACTAGGACCTCCTCTAACACTGCCACAGAAAAACCTTGTTTGCCAATAGATGTGGCCTTTGCCTCATTTATGCATTCTCTATTAGTGTGAATCTTACTGGTCAGATCCAAATCACTTGTAGGTTTTTGCTTTTTAGCTTCTATAATATGGGCTCTAGAAATGCATTGTTGAATATAGTAGCCACTAGCCACATGTGCCTATTTAAATTTAAATGGGCTAAAATTAAATAAAATTTAAAATTTAGTTATTTCATGCTGTCCACCTCTCAGGTGCTCAATAGGCACATGGAGCTAGTGGCTGCCAAATTGGACAGTGCAGATCCAGAACATTTCCATCATGACAGAAAGTTCTTTTGGACAATGCTGAACTAGACAGAAGTTGGACTAAATATCTACTTTGTCTGGAGAGGAGTCATGACAATGGATAGGGCATATTTTGAACAGAGTCCCATAGACGGCCAAGAATAGATGGCTTGTAGTGGGATCATGGGAGCGTTTGGATTGCTGGCAAGTTATATAGGACCACTGAAGGGAAGAAAATAATTGCGGTTTACTCTTCGATTTTTAGCTTAGGTTACTCAGTAGATAATTGTGCCATTTTCCTAGAAAGAGTGAGAAGAATCAAATTTGGGGAAGCTGTATTACTTATGCTTTTCAGTAGGAACTAAAAAATTATAAATGGAAAGAATTGGTCTCTGTCTTCAAAGGATTTAAATTCCATACTATGAATAATTTAGAAACTCATCTTGACAATTCTTGAAAAAAAGGAAAAATATAGCTGGATATTACATGTCTCTTTATATTAAGATAAAGATTTTGCCCTGAAACAGTCAGTTTCAGAGAACTAAAGAAAAGTATCCAGTATCATTCTATTGTACTTCCTGGGTTGCACTTTTATTTTGCCAATTGCCTATTTTTAAAAATGCTGGAAGAATTTGTTTATTAAAATTGGAGGATAATATGAGAAAACAAACCTATCTGGTAAATGTAGTGGATTGGTTTTAACATTTATTCCTTCCTTCCAATGTGCTTTACTTCACATAGCGAGGAAAGCTAATAACTACATTTCACAGAGTCACTTGCACTACAGAAAGTATTCTAGATATAATATAGCTTTGGCCGGTTTTGGAAGATGGGAATCAAATGGAGGCTGTACTTTTTGCTTTTGCCTTTTCTCTTTGTAGCCATGAGTGCTTATCCACTTTTTTCATTGTTATGGTATGGATTCGAAACCAGTACTTTCATTGACTGTAGGCTCCTTTAACACTTCTCTTACTATAATGTTTTCTCAGTGCTTTGTTGCTTACTAGACACATACCAGTGAGAAACTGGACCATTCAGCAATAAGTCAGTTAACTTCAGCTAAGAAGTTCAGCTGTGGGCTTTGTGAACTATCCCTTGAGCTGACATTCAAGGGCAGGGTGCTTGTCTTTAAAAAACTGACAAGCCCAAAGTAGGGACCACAGTAGAAAAAACGCCCTGTAAAGAAAACTGGATTAGATAAACAACAGATTTTAAATGTTTTGTATGTTACATCTAGAACTTGTCTGGGCTGAGTTTTCAGATGAGATCATTTGACTCTACTATTGCAAAGTGCAGCAGGCAGAGGCAGAGGAGGTAAAGTTGACATGTGACCATTTTCAAGAAATGAAAACTGAGGTTTTAAGTGACTGCTGAAGCACTCTCTGGTACATTTTCCTCCCTTAGGTCTTCTTCAATTTGATTAAATTCATAGGGGTAACATTGGTTAATAGAGTCATATAGGTTTCAAGTGCACATTTTGCTATGGTTCATGATGTGAATATTTCATTGTATGCCCACCACCCAAAGTCCCATCATCTTCCATCACAGTATTTTTGTCCCCCTTTGCCTTTTACTGCTTCCCCTCCCCCTTCCCTCCGGTAACCAGTGTACTGTTGTCTGTGTCTTTGAGTTTATTTTTTTCATCTTGCCAAAGAACTGGCTCTTTCCTTTTCCGATTATCATTTTCAGCTTTCATGTTTGTTTACACATGCTTTCTTCCTGTTTTCTTTTGTGTGTTGTGTTCTTTTTCTCCTTTCTTAGTCTGGGCACTTTGTTTATTCATTTTTAGTTTGTCTCGTTACTAGTATCATTTAAAGTTGCCTGTATTCCCTGTAAGTAGAGCCTTAGCTCTCATACATTTTGATGTAAAATATTTTTTCATTAATTTTTAGGTAGCATGTAATTTCAACTTTTATTTCTCTATAGCTGTGCGTATTTTTAGTTTACTTGATATGTTAAATTCTATAAAAGATACATTAAAATTTTCTACCATGATTGTTTTTACGAAGTCCTCGTATTTAGGAGTGGTTGTGTTAGGAGTGGTTGTTGTTATATGTATGGATGTTGGTTTGTTTGGAGCATAACGGTTTATTTTAACTTTTCAATGGATTATATCCTTTATTATTACCCATTACCACTGCTTGTCCTGTTACATGCTTTTGACTTGAAATTCCCCCTTTTCTGATACTAATGTCAACACTCTTGCTTTTTTTGTTTGTTTACTTTTGTATTTGCTCATCCCTTGTTTTCAGTCTTTTGGGTTTTATTTTTAATCCAATTTGATGATCATTTATATTTTGATAAGGAAATTCAATATATTTTTATACTTATTGAAAAATAATGTTTTATTATACTCTTGTTTTTTCTATGATATTCATGATACTATTTTTTTAATAATCTTTATTTTTTTAAGAGTTTATTTATTTATCTTTAGAGGGGAAGGAGAGAGGGAGAGAAACATCAATGTATGGTTGACTTTCATGGGTCCCCTGCTGGGAACTGGCCTGAAGGGAACCGGCCTGCAACCCAGGCATGTGCCCTAACTGGGAATTGAACTGTGATCCTCTCATTTGCAGGTTTGTGCTCAATCCACTGAGCTACACCAGCTCGGGCTCATGATACTATTTTTTTTACTTACTGTTGTTAGCTTAGCAAAATTTCTTTTTTTGTTGTTAATTTGGAGATTTTGGCGTGCTTTTATGTTAAACAGTGGCTACCTTCTCATATTCAAAGATGATAATAGAACCTATATTTATCTACAAATGAATCAAAATCAAATAATGGTTATTGCTTCACATCTTATCCTTCTTTGCCTCCTCCATTAAAAAATTATTTTTCATCTTTATTAATTTTTAAATTTATTTTTTAGTTTTTTTAACTTTTTTATTGTTGACACAGTTACATGTATTAGATCTAGTAGTTTTTTGGTGGAGTTTTTAGGGTTTTCTATTTGCAATATGTCATCTGCAAATAATGAGAGTTTTTACTTCTTTTTCGATTAGGATGCCTTTTATTTCTTCTTTTCTTGTCCAATTGCTGTGGCTAGGACTTCCAGTACTATGTTGAATAAGAGTGGTGAAAGTGAATATTTCTGTCTTTTTCCTGACCTTAAGGGAAATGGTATTAATTTTTTAAAGTATATTTTATTGATTATGCTATTATAGTTGTCCCAATTTTTTCTCTCCTTTATCCCCTTCTGCCCTGCAACCCCCTCCCTACAGCATTCATCTCCCACCCTTAGTTCATGTCTATGGGTTGTACATAAAAAGGTCTTTGGCTTCTCCTTTTCCTATACTATCTTAACCTCCCCCTGTCTATTTTTGTGCCTACTGGTTAGGCTTCTTATTCCCTGTACCTTTTTCCCCTAGTCTCCCTTTTCCCTTCCCCACTGATAACCCTCCATGTGATCTCCATTTCTGTGATTCTGTTCCTGTTCTGGTAGTTTGCTTAGTTTTTTGTTTTTAGGTTTAGTTGTTCATAGTTGTGAGTTGTTGTCATTTTGCTATTCAGTTACTGATTTTCTTTTTCTTAGATAAGTCCCTTTAACATTTCATATAATAAGGGCTTGATGTTGATGAATGCCTTTAACTTGACGTTATCTGGGAAGCACTTTATCTGCCCTTCCTTTCTAAATGATAGCTTTGCTAGATAGAGTAGTCTTGGATGTAGGCCCTTGCCTTTCATGACTTAGAATATTTCTTTCCAGCCCCTTCGTGCCTGCAAGGTTTCTTTTGAGAAATCAGCTGATGGTTTTATGGGCATTCCTACATAGCTAACTGTCTCCTTTTCTATTGCTGCTTTCGAGATTCTCTTCTTATCTTTAATTTTGGGTAACTTAATTATGATATGTCTCAGTATACTTCTTCTTTAATCCAATTTCTTTGGGATTCTTTGAGCGTCCTGTACTTGAATGTCTATTTCTTTTGCCAAATTGGGGAAGTTCTCCTTAATTATTTGTTCTCCTTCTGGCACCCCTATGACTCAGATGTTGCATCATTTAAAGTTGCCCCACAGGTTCCCAAGCCTCTCCTCATTGTTTTAAATGCTTGTTTCTTCATTCTGTTCTGGTTGGATGTTTATTTCTTCCTCATGTTCCAAATCATTGATTTCAGTCCCAGTTTCCTTCCCTTCATTGTGACTTCTTCACAGTTTCCTTCCCTTCACTGTTGACTCCCTTATTTCACTTTGTATCGCCTTCATATGTTCCTTTATTCCATAACCATAATCATTTCTGTGAGCATCCAGATTACCAGTGTTTTGAACTCTGTATCTGATAGGTTGTTTATCTCCTTGTTGCATAGTTCTTTTCTGGAATTTTGATATGTTTTCTTATTTGGGCCATATATATATGTTTCCTGTTATTTTGTAAGGGGTGGAGCCTTAGGTATTAATCAGAGCGGGGCAATCCACTTCACTGTGTTGTGGCACTGTATGTTGGGAAGGGGTCAGGGAGGGAACAATGCTACTTGCTAGCTTGCTTGGCTCTTGTCCCACTTTCTGTCACTTCCCTTGCTTCCCACAAACGGATTGTGCCCTTTCAGGTGCCGATTCCCGGTTAGGTGGGCTTGTGTATATTCTCAGACCCCATGGACCTCTCCAACAGACACTCCTGTGAGACTGGGCTGCTCCAAACCCCATGGGTTTTCATAGCCAGAGGTTTTGAGGCTTTAGTTCCCTGCACTGGAAGCCTGGTTTGTGTGGTTTGTCTTGCTCCACAGTTGTTCCTCCTGGCTTGGGCCAAATGGTCCACCTGCCATCACCTGGCCCCTCCTTTCCCCACTCCCCCAGTTCACCAGCTGCCTTGCCACCCATCCTCTCTGCCCTGGCTTCCAGTCTCCACCCCTTCAACCAGTCTGAATGAATGTTTATTCTTTAACTCCTCAGTTGTTAGAATTTAATACAGTTTGATTTTATGGCAGTTCTGGTTGCTTTTTTGTTTTAAAAATTGGTTGTTATCCTTTTGTTTGTATGAGGAAGCGAAGTGTATCTATCTGCCCCTCCATCTTCGCTGGAACTCTGAAATGGTTTTAATTTTTGCCCATTGAGTATGATATTGGCTGTAAGTTTTTCATATATGTCCTTTATTGTGTTATTATCCCTCAATTCCTACTTTGCTGAGAGTTTTTTTGTAAATGGATAGTAGATTTATTAAATATTTTTTCTGCATTTACTGATATATTCATGGATTTTTTCCTTTCATTTTATTTATATGATGTATCATTTATTTATTTGTGAATATTGTACAATCATTGTATCCCTGGAATTAATCCCACTTGATCATGGTCTGTTATTTTTCTAATGTATTGCTGGGTCCAGTTTGCTAATATTTTGTTGAAGAATTTAGGATCTATGTTCATTGGGGATATTGGACTATAATTTTCTTTTTTTGTAGTACGCTTTTATCTGGTTTTGGAATTAGGATAATGCTGGCCTCATAAAAGAGCTTGGAAATCTTTCTTCCTCTTGAATTTTTTGGAATAGTTTGAGATGGGTAGGTGTTAGCTTTTGAATGTTTGTTTAGGGTGCCCAAACTTTTGCCATCTCTGGGCTCACAGTGGACAAAGAAGAGTTGTCTTGGGCCACACATTAAATATATAAACACTAACATAAACTGATGAGCAAAAAAAGAAGGTTTTATATAAATTTACAATTTTGTGTTGGGCCACATTCATAACCATCCTGGGCCTCATGTGGCCTGCAAGTTGTGGGTTGGACACCCTTGGTGTTTATTGGGAGTTTTTTGATTATTACTTCAAATTCATTAGTTGCTATTGGTCTATTCAGTGTATTCAGATTTTCTGCTTCTTCCTGATTCAGTTTTGGAAGATTGTATGTTTCTAGGAACTTATATATTCCACCCAAGTTATTGTTGGAATATAGTTGTTCATAGAATTTTTTTACAATCCTTTTGTTTTTCTGTGATGTCAGTTGTTACTTTTAATTTCATTTCTGATTTTATTTATTTGTGTTCTCTCTCTGTTTCTCTCTTTCTCTCTCTCTTTATAGGTCTGGTTAAAGGTTCATCAATCTCGTTTATCTTTTCAAAGAACCAGCCTTTGGTTTCATTGATGTTTTGTGTTATTTTTTTATTTTCTCTGACTTTCCTTTAATTCTCTTTTCTTCTAGGTTTTTTTTTATGCTCTCTATATCCTTTTTATTTCTTGCTTTCTCTTTGTTTAAGTTCTCACTGAGATCATCCATTTTTCCTGTAAGGTTCTTATAAGCATTCTTATAACTATTTTTTAAAACTCTGCATCTGGTATTTTTTATTGATTTTATTTCTATTTTTTTTTACTGGGTATTTCTTTTTTATTTACTTATTTATTTATTTAAATTTGATTTAGTTTTCAACTACAGTTTTTTGTCTATTTCTCCCATCCCAGCCCCCCCCGCCCCGTGTTCCCCACCTCCCTCCCATTTCCACCCCCCTTAGTTCTCATCCCTGTGTCCTTCATATTTGTTCCTCCAAATCCCTCCCCTTTTTTCCCCTTAAATGCCCTCCCCTCTCCCCTCTGGTCACTGTCCCCTTGTTCTCTATTTCAGTGTCTTTGTTTTTATTCTGCTTGCTTGTCTGTTTTGTTGTTTAGCTTCCTGTTAAGGGTGAGATCATATGGTGTTTGTCTTTTAACACCTGGCTTATTTCACTCAGCATAATGCTTTCCAGTTCCATCCATGTTGTTGCAAAGGGTAGTAGTTTCTTCTTTCTCTCTGCTGCATAGAATTCCATTGTGTATATGTACCACAATTTTTTGATCCATTCATTTACTGATGGACACCTAGGTTGCTTCCAGCTCTTGGCTATTGTAAATTGTGCTGCTATGAACATTGTGGTGCATAGGTTCTTTGAAATTGATATTTTAGGATTCTTAGGATATAATCCTAGCAGTGGAATTGCTGGGTCAAAATGCAGGTCGATTTTTATTTTTCTGAGAAAATTCCATACTGTTTTCCATAATGGTTGCACCAGTCTGCAATCCGACCAACAGTGAATTAAGGACCCCTTTTCCCCACACCCTCTCCAACATTTGTTGTTTGTTGCTTTGTTTGTGATAGCCATCCTGACCAGTGTAAAGTGGTATCTCATTGTGGTTTTAATTTGCATCTCTCTGATAGCTAACGATATTGAGCATCTCTTCCTGTGTCTCTGGATATTCTGTATGTCCTCCTTGGAGAAGTGTCTGTTCAAGTTCTTTTCCCATTTTTTAATTGGGTTGGTTGTCTTCTTAGAGTGGAGTCATGTCAGTTCTTTGTATATTTTGGAGACTAAACCTTTGTCTGAGGTATCATTGGCAAATATGTTTTCCCATACAGTTGGTTGTCTTGCTAATTTAATACTGTTTTCTTCAGCCACGCAGAAGCTTTTTATTTTGATGAGATCCCATTTGTTTCTTCTTTCCTTTATATTCCTTGCTCTAGGGGACATAGCGGTAAAAATGTTGCTGTGTGGAATATCTGAGATTTTCTTGCGGATGTTTTCCTCTAGGACTTTAATGGTTTCAAGGCTTATATTTAAGTCTTATCCTCCTTGAATTTATTTTGGTGTATGGTGTACGTTGGTGCTCAAGTTTCATTTTTTTGCACGTAGCTGTCCAGTTCTCCTAACACCATTTGTTGAAGAGGCTATCTTTACTCCATTTTATGTTACTGCCCCCTTTGTCGAATATTAATTGACTATAGAGGGTTGGGTTGATTTCTGGGCCCTCTGTTCAGTTCCATTGGTCTATGTGCCTGTTTTTATGCCACTACCAGGCTGTTTTGATTACAGTGGCCTTGTAATACAGTTTGATATCTGGTATTGTGATCCCTCCCACTTTGTTCTTCTTTCTCAAAAGTGCAGCTGCTATTCAGGGTCGTTTATGGTTCCATATAAATTTTGAAGTGTTTGTTCTATGTCTGTGAAATATGCCATTGGTACTTTAATAGGTATTGCATTGAATCTGTATATTGCTTTGGGTAGTATGGACATTTTGATTATATTAATTCTTCCAATCCATGAACAAGGTATATGTTTCCATTTGTTTGTGTCTTCCCTGATTTCCTTCTTCAGGGCTGTGTAGTTTTCTGCATACAGGTCTTTTACCTCCTTGGTTAGGTTTATTCCCAGATATTTTATTTTTCTTTTTGCTATATCGAATGGGATTTTTTCCTTGATTTCTGCTTCTGCTGATTCATTGTTAGTATACAAAAATGCCTTTGATTTCTGGATATTGACTTTGTATCCTGCTGTTTTGCCAAATTCATTAATTAGTTTGAGCAGTTTTTTGGTAGAGTCTATAAGATTTTCCATGTACACTATCATGTCATCTGCAAACAATGACAGTTTTGTTTCCTCCTTTCCTATTTTGATGCCTTTTATTTCCTTTTCCTGCCTGATCACTGTGGCCAAAACTTCCAAAACTATATCGAATAGAAATGGTGAAAGTGGACATCCTTATCTTGTTCCTGATCTTAGTGGAAAAGCTTTTAATTTTTGCCTATTGAGTACGATATTGGCTGTAGGTCTCTCATATATGGCCTTTATTATATTGAGGAATGCTCCCTCTATTCCCACTTTGCTGAGTGTTTTTATCATAAATGGGTGTTGTACCTTATCAAAAGCTTTTTCCATGTCTGTTGATATGATCATGTGGTTTTTGCCTTTACTTTTGTTTATGTGATGAATTACATTTACTGGTTTGCGAACGTTGAACCAACCTTGCATCCCTGGGATGAATCCCACTTGGTCATGGTGTATAATCTTTTTGATATATTGTTGGATGCGATTTGCCAATATTTTGTTGAGGATTTTAGCATCTATGCTCATCAGCGATATTGGCCTGAAGTTTTCTTTCTTTATTGTGTCTCTATCTGGTTTTGGAATAAGAATGATGCTGGCTTCATAAAAGGATTTTAGGAGTTTTCCATCCTTTTGGATTTTTTGGAATAGTCTGTGGAGAATAGGGGTTAGCTCTTCCTTAAATGCTTTGTAGAATTCTCTTGTGAACCCATCTGGTCCAGGGCTTTTGTGTGATGGGAGTTTTTTGATTACTGCTTCAATTTCTTTTGGTGTTATTGGTCTATTCAGGTTTTCTACTTCTTTTTCATTGAGTTTTGGGAGATTATATTTTTCTAGAAATGTGTCCATTTCCCCTAGGTTCTCAAATTTCTTGGCATACAGTTCTTCATAGTAATTTCTTACAATCCTTTCTATTTCTGTGGTATCAGTTGTAATCTCTCCTGTTTCATTTCTGATTGTTTATTTGTGTCTGTTCCCTTCTTTTCTTGATGAGCCTACTTAAAGGCATGTCATTTTGTTTATCTTCTCAAAGAACCAACTCCTGGATTCATTGATCCTTAGAATTGTGCTTTTAGTCTCTATGTCATTTAGTTCTGCTCTGATCTTGGTTATTTCCTTCCTTCTGCTTGCTCTGGGCTTTGTTGTTGTTCCTTGAGTTCTTGCAGGCGTAGGGTTAGGTTGTTTGTTTGAAATGTTTCTATCTTCTTTAGGTAGGCCTGTATTGCTATAAACTTCCCTCTCAGGACTGCCTTTGCTGTGTTCCATAAGTTTTGGGTTGTGAGATCATTTTCATTTGTTTCCAGAAACGTTTGGATTTCTTCCCTAATTTCATTCTTGACCCATTCGTTGTTTAATAGCATACCATTCAGTCTCCATGATTTGGGGTGCTTTGAATTTTTTCCTTTGGAGTTGGTTTCCAGTTTCAGTCCCTTGTGGTCAGAGAAGATGCGTGGCATGATTTCAATTTCCTTGAATTTCCTGAGGCTCGTTTTGTGTCCTATCATGTGGTCTGTGTTTGAAAATATTCCATGTGCATTTGAAAAGAATGTGTATTTAGCTTCTTTGGGATGAAGGGTTCTATATATATCACTGTAGTCCATTTCATCTAGGGTATTGTTTAGTGCCACAGCATCTTTGTTGATATTTTGTTTGGAAGATCTGTCCATTTTTGATAGTGGGGTGTTAAAATCTCCTGCTATAATTGTGTTGCTGTCTATATCTTTCTTGAAGTCCTCTAAGATTTTCTTTATGTATTTTGGTGCCCCTTTGTTTGGTGCATATATATTTACGATGTTAATGTCTTCTTGGTGGATTCTTCCCTTGAGTATAATGAAGTGACCTTCTGGGTCTCTCGTTATGGCCCTTATTTTGAAGTCTATTTTGTCCGATATGAGAATTGCTACCCCAGGCTTTTTTTCTTGTCTGTTTGCTTGGAAAACTTGTTTCCAGCCTTTCACTTTTAGTCTGTGATGGTCTTTTGTCCTGAGGTGGGTCTCTTGTAGGCAGCATATGTGTGGGTCATGCTTTCTTATCCATGCAGCTATTCTGTGTCTTTTGATTAGAGCATTTAATCCATTTACGTTTAAGGTTATTATTGATAGGTACTTATTCATTGCCATTTTTGTACCTGTGTTCCTCTCTGTCTTCCTCTTTTCCTTCCTTCCTTTAAAGCAGTACTTTTAGTATTTCTTGTAGAGCTGGCTTGGTGGGGGTGTATTCTTTTAGACTTCTTTTGTCTTGGAAGCTCTTTATTTGGCCTTCTATCTTGATTGAGAGCCTTTCTGGGTAAAGTAGCCTTGGTTGTAGGCCTCTGGTTGTCATTACTTGGAATATTTCTTGCCATTCTCTAATTGCTTGGAGTGTTTCCATTGAGAAGTCAGTAGCTAACCTTATTGGGGCTCCCTTGTATGTTACTTCTTTTTTCTCCCTTGCTGCCTTTAAGATTCTCTCTTTGTCTTGGAATTTTGCCATTTTAATGATGGTGTGTCTTGAAGTGGGCCTCCTCTGGTTCCTCTTGATTCGACTGTGTGATTTCTGGATTTGTGTGACTTTTTCTTTAATCAAATTAGGGAAGTTTTCTCTCATTACTCTTTCAAATACGTTTTCTATCCCTTGTTCTTCTTCTCCTTCTGGTATTCCTATTATTTGGGTATTATTACGTTTCATATTGTCTTGCATTTCTCTTAATCCCTCTTTATTCTTTCTGAGCCTCTTTTCATTTTCTTGCTCTTTCTGTGAGATGCTTTGTACTTTGTCCTCCAACTCGCTAATCTGAACACCCACGTCATCTATTCTACTTTTGACACTTTCTACTGTGTTCTTCAATTCGGAAATTGTATTCTTCATTTCCTCTTGTCCCTTGCTGATAGTTTCTATTTCCTTTTTCATGTTGATGTAGTTTGCAGAGAGATCATTGTAGTTCCCCTGTAATTCACTGATAGCTCATTGTGAGCTCTTTGAACTTCGTAATAACCAGTGCTTTGAATTCAATATCTGATAGTTGATTAGCCTCTATTTCATCTAACATTCTTTCTGAAGTTTCTGGTTTTTCTTTCATTTGGGGATTGTTTGTCTTCCCACTGTTTGAGACTCTTCTTGTTAGTCTCAGCTTCTAAAATGATCTGTTCTGACTCTCTGGGTTTATGGTGTGAACTTCTGTGGCATAATACCTGTGAATTTCAGTGGTGCACACTCCTTCAGGTATCTTGATGTTCTCCCACTGGTCCCCACACTGGTCGCCTACCACTGCTGAGTGTCCCAGCTCTCGGCTCTCGTAGTGGACTCCTCCGGGGGACTGGGTTTCTGTCAACAATAATTCTAGGAGGTACTAGTGTATCTACAGGAATGCTGGGGACTCTCAGTGAACAAGTTCAGAAAAATGTCACCTGTATGATGAGAAGGAGCACTTAACAAGAGGCAAAGCCACAGGTCAGCTGTGAACTCCAGACACTGCTTCCCAGTTTACCCGCCCGGGGCTCTCCGAGACTCTGCGTCTCTGCGTCTCCGCATCTCCAAGCGCACAGCCTTCCCCGAGCCGGGGCTTTGCATTACTTCTCCTTGCAGCCACCACTCTCTCCGGCCTGCTGGGCGCTCCGGGAAGAAAGAGGAGGGAGGAGAGGGGAGGGGGCGAGGGAGAGGTGGGGAGAGGGTCCATTGGTGGGGGAGGAGGAGCAGGCGAGGCGAAAGCACCGATCTGGGCTGCCGCCACCGCGCCGCTGACTGCTTTTATTTCATCTATTTAATTCTTTTTCTGGGGATTTCTCATTTGCGGCATTTCTTTGTCTATCCATTTTGTCTCTGTGTATTAGGTTGATCTGCTATGACTCTCAAATTTTTAATGATGGTTTTTATGATGAACTTGTCTTGTTGGGCTCAGTGGCACAATCTTCCAGATCATCTGAGCTCCATGCTCCAGGAATGTTTCTTGTGGGTTGTGAGTACCACTTGTTCACTTGTTGTAGATGAGCCTTGAATGCTGTTGGCCCTTCTGTGGGTAGAGTTATATCTTCAGGCTGGGTGACTGTAAGGGTAAACCCCAATCACCATGTATGAGACACTGTACAGGAGCTATTCCCCAACGAAGAGTTGTTTCCAACAGGGTTTGGTGCCTGTTGGAATCCCTTTGGGTGTGCCTCTTGTATAGCTAGTTGGGTCCAGGTCTTGTGTGGTCTGAGCCCACCACTGGTTGTATTGGTTCTAGGTCCACTTGGGTGGGATTCAAGTACAGGTCAAGGTCAGATGTTGTATATAATTGGCTTTGGGCTACCTGTCTGTACCTACCTAACTGTTCACTGTTTGTGTCTGCTTCTACTCGACCTGAGTGTGCATGGGAGGTGCCAATCTATGTAAAAGTGTCGGCTTCTAGGGCTGGAGTCAGATCTGCAAAAGTACTGAGGCTCCCTGAGGTTCACTTCTACCTGTCAGCTATTTTGCTTCCCCCTGAGTGTGCCTGGTCTTCCTGCAAAGAATGCCAAAGAATGGATGAGCCCAGGCTAGCCTGGGTCCACAGCCCCTTCCACAGGTTGAGGGCTAGGTAGTGCAGGGCAGCCAAGGTCAGAGGACAGGGCTAGTGGGTCCACTACTTTAGCACCATAGTCAAGCACTCAGTGAGAGGAAAGTGGCTCCCACTTCGGAGGCAAACCCCTCAGTCTCTGCTGGAGTCTGCAGCTCTAATTCCCCCTAGGGGGACTTGCTGCAGGTTCACCCAGGGTGCAGCCAGCCATTACTTCTGCACTAGCAAGCCCAGCTGCCCAGCTCAGCTGCTCAGGAGGATAGATCAAAAAATTTTCTTTTTGAGAATTACACCAGCCCAGCCTACAGGAGGAGCTAAGCACTTGTCCTGGTCTTAAACAGTAGCCCCTAAGGGTCTCCCACTTTGAATGTCCACCACTGAGCCTCTCTCATTTTCCCCCATGGAACTATGCCCAGCAGGGGTTTCAGGACTTGGCAGAGCTAATCCAAATAGTCTCCCATATTGGGTGGTACCCAAAAGTTTTCAGAAGAGGATGGGCACAGCTTCCCAGGGTAGCTGAGACTGAACTTGCAGGAAAGATTGGATTTGCCTTCTCACACAGTGTATCCACGTAGCCCAGAACTCATTCATCTGGTTCCCGGACAAGAGCCTCTGCAGGAGACACAGTTTGAAAATCGCAGCTCGGCATGGCTCCCCAGTTCCTCTTGCACTGCTCAACCAAGCAGGATGGGGCTGAAGGTCTCAGTTCTGCATGAAACTCCAATCTCTTCATGTGGCTGGTTCGTAGGATAGGGTAAAAAGCTCCTGCTTTGCACAGCTCCCTTGCACTGCCAAACTCAGCAAGATGGGCCAAAAGTTCCAACTTGTGCGGCTCCTCTGTACCATGGAATTCAGCAGGATGGATGTCCTGAGCATAAGTTCATGATATAGTCTTTCCTATGTCAGCCAGGCAACTGCTCCACTAGCTGCCTGCTGAGCAGCCTGGCACCAAGGAATAGACAAGAGTCACACACAGTAATTATGCTATTAACTCAGCTTTTATTGAATGCAGGTTCACTCCAAGTAGATCATCAACTACATTAATATCCTACTCACACTCTAACAATCTAAGAGAATTATACACACGTATAATCAGTGGGGGATAATGAACCTGAGTCCCAGGAGGGATGAAGGCCCAGGAGACAGCTTGGTGGGCAGGGAAGTCTTCAGCATCTTACAGGGAGTGATCTCCAGAGCCAAGTGGGCAGCAAGGCAGATAGTTTCCAGTCCTGCTGGGCAGAGCCCCTGGTGGCCAATGCCAAGGGTGATCAGTGTGGCATGGAGCAGCTCTCTGGTACGTGGAGCTTGGCTGTCTCAGCAGTGGTCTGGAGCCTGCCTCAGTTATGCCTTGAAAGTGGTGTACTCTACCCTTCTGAGTCTTTTTGATAAATGTCTTGGCACCCTGGATGCCAAGTGGGGAATTTGTCCAGAAGTCTGTGGGTGGTATATGGATGTTCTGCTTGACACCCCTGTTAGTGAGTGGGGAATTTATATATGAGTGGTCCTGCTCTGTAGACTTGGCTATTTTGATTACTTCTGCAGATGTCTTAGGTGTGTCTTCTTGGCCAGATGTGTCTATTCTGACTTAGGCAGTTTCCCTCTTGAACCAAAGTGTCGTGGCTGACTGACAGCCATTTTGGTTGACATGAGTGGTTCCACTGTGTGTTATATACTTTATGCTGTCTTGATTGGACCAATGCCATTTTATTGGTCATGCTGTTCACAATGGGGGAGGCTGAGTGACTCAACAGGTTTGAGGAGGGACACTGGCTTTGCGCTTGAGGTAAGGGAGACAGGCTTTCTTACCCAAGCCACAGAGTTTACTCACTATCAGGGTCTTCACCAAAAGATCCCCAGAAACAAAAAGGAGGCCCCTTCAAGTCCCTGCTGGGTATAGCCAGCAGACCGTTTTGCAGGACCTGGGTAAGGCAGTTGGAGTCTGGACTGTGAACTCCTCAGGCTAGTGCTGTAACAACAGGCTTGCTCTTCCTTGGCAGGGGAGGAGGAATGCAGTCTGAGTGTCCCAGGAGGACTAAATCCCCACTGATTTCACTGCTGGATGCTACATGGGCTTCTATTCCTACTTCTGTTGTTCTGGGTTGGGGATCCCTGTATGGGGCTTAGACCTCTCACTTCTAGGGGGAACTAGTTTTGCAGCTGCAGTATTCCTCTGAGCTGCACACCTGAGTGCAGAGGCTATTCCTTTCCCAAATTCCACCCTTCTTACTAGTCTCCATGGCTTCTTTTGTAATCCTTGGTTATGATATTTTAGTTCAGCTAGCCTTCCTTTGGTTGTTCAGGTTGATTGCTCTGTAATTTAGCTGTAAATCCAGTTTGGGTCCTGGAGCAAGTAGGTACAGCTTCTACCTGCTCTGCAGCCATCTTGGAATTCCCTGTTCTTTTTTTTAAATTCTAAGCTATTATTAGATTGTTTCTGATGACATATCTCTTGTGTTTCAAGAACACTAACTAAACATACTTAACAAATAACCAGTCAAAATGTATTTAGATTATATGTTGTGTGACTTATTGTTCACCTTTGTACCACTGTATTTTTTTGCTTTTTATTATTAATATATAAAAACACACAGTAGAATAGTTTAATGATCCTCCATATTTAAGATGTCAATATTTTGCCACATTATCCTTTTTTCCTGAATATTTCAACGTGAATATCAGACAAACAACATTATACATCTCTTAAAGACATTTTCTGATTAACCATGATACAATGACCCCACCCAATAAAATTAATAATAACTCCTTAATAGCATGTACTAGTTCTTATTCAGATACTGCCAGTTGTCTCAAAATGTCTTTTTATCTTGGTTTTGTTTGAATCAGAGACCAAACAAGGCTCATATATTACATCTGGTTGTTCTGTCTCTCAAATGTCTTTGATATAAAACTGTTCCTCTCACTCCCCCCCCACCCCCTGCCACTGACTTGTTAAAGAGACCTCATTTCAAGATAAATTAGTTGCAAAATATAGTCTAAGATAACTAATCTGATTACCAGAAATAATGATTGTGTCTTGTGAATGGTTGATCTGAGGTTCCTGCCAACTTGGTACCCCAGTAATTAGATACTAGAAACAGCTGTCTTTTGAGACTACAAACTCTGTTTATCTACGTTTTGGAGAATGTTTACCTTTTTAATCTTAAGGGGAGGGCAGAGGTGTGTCCAACTTAGATTAACATGTTATTATTAAGCTAGATTTATTTAGATACAAGTTGAAAGTTAAGAGAGCACAATACATTTCTCTCTCTCTCTCTTTTCTTTTTTTATCCTCACCCAAGAACTTCCTTACTGATTTTAGAGAGAGGGGAAGGAAGGGAGAAAGAGGAAAGAAGCATTTGTGTGAGAGAGAAACACTGATCATCTGTTTCTTCTTTGTGCCCCAACCAGGGACTGAACCTACAACCTAGGCACGTGCCCTGACTGGGAAATGAACTTGTGACCTTTCAGGTTACAGGATTACACTCCAACCAGCTGAGCCACACCAGCCAGTGCCATTCCTCTTTTACTGCACTGGAAATGATCTGATTTGTCACCAAATCACTCTTACTGATCTTGACTCTCAAAGGATAATAAGATAAATATTTTATATGAGCATCAGTAATCAGAATTTTGATGTACACTAACCTATCATTGATGTGTGTGTGTGTGTGTGTGTGTGTGTGTAGTTTAAGGCTAAGAAAATAAATGAAAGTTATAATCTTACATAAATCTGAACAGATTTCTCCAAAGGCAGTTGACTTTAACAATGATCTGTGTGGAAGAACTCAGAGCTTTCCTTGCTTCTTTTTCAGTAGATTAGCCATAGAAGCCCAGCCTTAAGAGTTATCATGAAGTAAACTACTTTATTTTATTTATTTATTTTTACCATGGAAAATAAGTATTTCTTTAAAACATTGTCCTTTTTCAATTTATGTTGAATTTTATATTACCTGGTATAAAATCCCATAGTCCTGAAGGTATGATGAATACAAGTGTCCTGCCTTATCCTCCTGGTCCACTGAACAGAGACAACTTCCTTTAAATATCTATATTATTTAGTTTTTCTACTGCTAAACGCACTTATACACAGGCATATGGTTTGTTGTTTATTTTTTGTTGGCTTTTTGGGAGGGGCAGAGGAGAGTAGACTGATACATGTTGAACTGATACATTTAAGCGAAAAGGCCAGGATAGAAGGAATATATTTTTAAGAGTTTATCTTGAGCTTTTAATTAATAATGTGAGATATGAAAATGACTCAAGGGCCATGTTAGAAAAATTACATAGAAGTACTCACTTTGAGGCAGTTGATCTTGGGTAGTAACTCTACTTAAGATTCGTGGATGTTAGTTAAATAGACTTTGAAGTCCTTCAACTATAAATCTAGTATATACCTAGATATATAATTTATATAACTATAGTTTTCCTTTCTTACTGAATCTGATAGCCAATAATATGTTCTCTTGAATTTAATATCCTTGAGTTTTTTCAAGGCAATAGGAAGTTTAATTAAGAGTTTTCTTCGGTCAAAATCATAAGGTCTTCTGATTTTTGCTTTGGTTAATTAGTCATGTATTTTATACCATTTGGAAAACCTTACAAAAAATGGTAAGTCACACATTTACTGATATTTACCAACCCACTGTAAATAAAATGAATTTTAGATTGGCAGTCCATTGATATAAATCAGGGGTCAACAAACTATAGTCCATGGCTTAAAATGAGCTACTACCTATTTTTCAAAATGAAATGTTATTGGGAAACTGTCACACCCATTTGTTTATATATTGCCTGTGGCTGCTTTCTCACTACAATGGCAGAGTTGAATAGTTACAACAGAGACATTGGCCTGCAAAGCCTAAAATATTGAATATTCACTGTCTGACCTTTACAGAAAAAGTTTGCCATTCCCTGACATAAAGTAAAATGAAAAATTTCTTTTGGTTTACTTAAGGCAAAGTTTTCAGTGCTCTTACTTTGCAGAACTCTTTGAAGATAGAGATTGTATTTGTTTATCTTTATATCCTCAATGCTTGCATGTAGTAGGTACTCAATAAATATTGCCAAATCAGCCTGGCTGGTGTAGCTCAGTGGATTGAGTGCGGGCCTGGGAACCAAGCAACCACGGTTCGATTCCCAGTCAGGGCACATGCCTGGGTTGCAGGCCAGTTCTCTCCCTCTCTCCTTCCTTTCCCCTCTAAAGATAAATAAATAAAATCTTAAAAAAAAAAATTGCCAAATCAATACATTTAAGAAAACCTCAATCTATTTCACTCTCCTCGGTTCTCTAGTCCTTATGAGCTAATGCACTAATCTAAATAAACAAGTCAGATTTGCCAAGTGTTAAAATGGAAGAGAAATTGTGACTTCTAAAAGCCTGCATTTTATAATATAGTTTTATTCACTCAGCACTAACTATATGGTAAACACATCATTCAAAATTTAAACACCACAGCAATCTTTTAGGTGTTATAGCACTATCATCCCCATTTTACAGAAGAAAAATTGAAACGTAGACCAGTTAATTTGTCCAAAATCACATGGCTAGTAAAGGGTTTATTTATGTTTAAACCCACACATGTTAAGCATCTCTATGTTGAGCTGCATCAGATCAGGGTTTATTCAGGTTGTAGTAGTGTGTATCAGTACTCATTTCTTTTCATGTCTGATAATATTCATTTTATGGGTAACATACCTATATTACATTTTGTTTGTCCATTTACTAGTTGGTAGATATTTGGGTCTTTTCCACTTTTTGGGTGTTGTGAATAATACTGCTTTGAACAATTTGTACAAGTTTTTGTTTGAACACCTGATTTCATTCTCTCTTTTTTTTTAAAAATATTTTATTGATTATGCCATTACAGTTGTCCCATTCCCCTCCTTCATTCCCCTCCACCCTGCACACCCCGTCCCCCACCATTCCCCCCCTTAAGTTTATGTCCATGTGTCACAAGTTCTTTAGATTCTATATTTCCCATACTATTCTTGCCCCCCTGTCTACTTTCTACCTACCTTCTATGCTACTTATTCTCTGTACCTTCTCCCCCCTTCTCCTCCCACTCTCCTGTTGCTAACCCTCATGTGATCTCCATTTTTATGGTTTTATGGTTTTATGGTGATCTCATTTTTTCTGTACTTTCTGGCTTTTGATTGGAGAGTTTAATCCAATTACATTTAAAATAATCATGGATATGGATAGACTTACTTTTGGCACTTTGCTCTTTTCCATATATTTTATATCTTCTGTGCTTCTCAATTCCTTCTTTACTTATTTCTATTGTATCAGATCTCATTTTCTAGGGTATCATTTTATTCTTTTTTTCTCTTACTAAAGTAGATTTTTTTTAAGTGTTTGTCATGGGGATTACAATTGACATCTTAAGTTACAGCAATCTAATTTAAATTAATACCAGTTTAGTTTCAATCATAAAAATTGCATTTTCTACATAGCTGTTTCCCTTATGTAATTAATGTTGCAGATTACATCTTTATACATTTATGCCTGTCGACATAGATTTGTTATTATTTTACTTATGACACAGATTTATAATTATCGCTGTAGTATTATTTAGTGATTTTTTCCAGTGTTCTTTACTTTTCATATAGATTTGAGTCACTTTTTAGTATTTTTTCCTTTCATCCTGAAGGGATTCCCTGGAGTTTTTCTTGTAGAACAAGTGTACTAGCAGTGTACTCTCAATTTTTAATTGAAATATCTTGATTTCTTTATATTTTTGAGAGACAGTTTTGTTTGTTATACAGTTCTTGGTTAATGCATATTTTTAGCACTTTATATATGTCATTTTAGTACCTTCTAGTTTCCTTGGTTTTGATGAGAAATTAGCTGATAGTATTATTGAGAATCACTTGTACATTATGGGTTTCTTCTCACTGCTTTCAGGATTCTCTTATGAAAAGATTCCCTTCAGGAATCCCCCTTTCAGGGTTCTCATTTCCTGCTTGAGCACAGCCTAAGGAACAGCCAGTAGTGAGAATTCAGGGTCTTCTTAGAAGGCTCTAAGTACTCTTTCTGAGTATGTACTCCACCTTGGGTATGCACGTGACCTAATCGTTTCCAAGGAATATGTCAAGCTTTTCAAAGCCCATATTTCCAAAGCATCTTAGTCCCTGATTTCCTTTCAGGCTTTTTTTTTTTTTAAATTTTAAAGATTTTATTTATTTATCTTCTAGAGGAAAAGGGAAGGAGAGAGGGAGAGAAGCATCAATGTATGGTTGCTTTTCGTGCGTCCCCTGCTGGGAATTGGCCTGCAGGGAACTGGCCTGCAACCCAGGAATGTGCCCTGACTGGGAATCCAACGGGGATTGTCTGGTTCGCAGGCCCGTGCTCAATCCACTGAGCTACACCAGCCAGGGCCCCCTTTCAGGCTTTTTGATGTGTCTGTTGTATGCTCTAATAGCTATCTCTTGCCTGTTTGGCACCAGTTTACAAATTTACCTTTAAAAGTTTTTGACAGATGTCCTGGTTAGTGGCTTCTTTACCCTAGAAAAGTTCTGTGTTTGATAAAGTAAGAGCAGACCCTTACACAATTTGTCAGGGAGCCAATGACAGACCAAACAAAAACAGTTTTGTTTTTTAGGAACAAATTCTGCTTTGATCCTCCAGAACTAGGAACCCAAACCAAGAATTCAGATTGTCATCTTCAAGACCCTACCTGATAATGAGCTGCCTTTTTCTTGATTGAGAGTGTCTTGCCTGATTGCTATAATACTTTGACTTGTTTGCAGAGTTCAGATAAAGTTAATTTGGACAGTTTTTACCAGATTATGTATTGTTTCTTTTCAGGGCAAGGTCCTTGGAGTTCCCTACTCTTCCATTTTTGCTAATGTCCCATTGCACTGTTACAATTTTGACAAACATATTGCTCTCATTTTTTTTTTAAATGAATGAACATATGTCTCTTCTTTATAGAAGTTATCCAAGTATTAAGACAATTTGTGTCTTCTTGTCAAAGAACCTTATTCAGTTTAGAAGGAAAACAATTCTGGCAATTAAACTCAGTGGATCTCCTGATGTCGACATTATTAAAGATGGCTAGTCCACCCATAACCTTTTCAAAATTATTTCTCTGCAAGCCAGAGAGATAAAAGATGTAATCTATTGAGTATAGGAGATGTATGTTCAGGTTTCACTCATTTCTACTAGAAACATTCAGGTTTCTAGTAGGAATATGATGTAAAATGTGTTGGAAAACCTAACATAGCAGGGTCTTTTACTTATATACTTTTTAAAAAGTATTTTTTATTGGTTATGCTATTACAGTTTTCTCAATTTTTCTCCTATTATCCCCCCTCAACCCTGTCCCTCCAACCCTCCAGCATTCCCCCTACCTTAGTTCATGTCCATGGGTTGTACATATAAGTTATTTGAGTCCTTTGTTTCCTATACCATTTTTATCTCTCCCGATCTATTTTATGCCTACTAATTATGCTTCTTCCCAGTACCTTTTCCCCCATGTTTCTCCCTTCCCACTGAACTCCCTCGGTGAGATGTTCCTGTTCTGGTTGTTTGCTCAGTTTTTGTTTTCATGGTTTTTCTTTTCTTTTAGGTTCATTTGTTGATAGTTGTGAGTTTGTTGTCGTTTTATTGTTCATATCTTTTATCTTCTTTTTTTTTTTTTAGATAAGTCCCTTTAACATTTCATATAATAAGGGCTTGGTGATGACAAACTTCTTTAACTCGACCTTATTTGGGGCGTACTTTATCTGCCCTTTCATTCTAAATGAAAGCTTTGCTGTATAGAGTAATCTCGGATGTAGTTCCTTGCCTTTCATGACTTCAAATACTTCTGTCCATCCCCTTCTTGCCCTTAAGGTTTCTTTTGAGAAATCAGCTGATAGCCTTACGGGACCTCCTTTGTAGCTGCCTCCTTATCTCTTGCTGCTTTTAGGATTTTCTCTTTGTCTTTAATCTTGGTTAACTTAATGATGATGTGCTCTGGTGTGTTCCCCTTTGGGTCCAACTTTTTTGGAACTCTCTGGGCTTCCTGAACTTCCTGGAAATCTGTTTCCTTTGCCAGATTGGGGAAGTTTTTCTTCATTATTTGTTCAAATAAGTTTTCAATTTCTTGCTGCTGTTTTTCTCCTTCTGGCACCCCTATAATTCAGATATTGTAATGTTTCAGGTTGTCCCAGAGATTCCTTAGCCTCGCTTCGTTTTTTTGGATTCTTGTTTCTTTGTTCTGATCCAGTTGGATGTTTATTTCTTCCTTGTGTTCCAAATTGTTGTTTTGAATCCTGGTTCCTTTTTTTTATCACTGTTGGTTCCCTGAATATTTTACTTTATTTCTTTTTGGGTATCTTTCATTTGTTCTTTCATTTTTCAACCATGCTCAATCAGTTTTCTGAGCATTTTGATTACCAGGGCTTTAAATTCTCCATCAGATAGGTTGTCAGTCTCCTCATCACTTCTCTTTCTGAGGTTCTGCTGTGTTCTTTCATTTGGGCCTTATTTCTTTGTCTTGGTGCAACTGATATATTGTTAGGGTCTTTACTTTTTAAAATGCCATTGAACATATCACACAGTACTTGTTGGATGTTTTCCATAGTTTATCAGATCAGTAAGAATGTAGCCATTGTTCTCATTGCCTTTCCAAAGCTATAGCCCCTTGTGAAATGACTAGCCCAAATCTACTAATTGAGTCTAAAGAGCCAACATAGAGACCTCTGAATATGATGCAGTATTTTCTGGGTTTGTATTCTTTTTTTTTTTTCTTTTATTGAGTATGCCATTATATGTGCTCTATTTTCCCCCCTCCATTCCCCTCCATCCTGCACTCCCCTCCCCCACCATTCCCCCCCTTTAGTTCATGAACACGTGTCTCAAGTTCTTTAGATTTTATATTTCCCCTACTATTTTTACCCTCCCCTATCTATTTTCTATCTACTGTCTATGCTACTTATTTTCTGTACCTTCTCCCCCCTTCTCCTTCTCCCACTCCCCTGCTGCTAACCCTCCATGTGATCTTCATTTCTATGGTTCACTCCTGATCTAGCTGTCCTTTTAGTTTGCTTTTGTTTTAGGTGTGGTTCTTAATAACTGTGAGTTTGCTGTTCTTTCACTGTTCATCTTTTTTATCTTCTTTTTCTTCAGTAAGTCCCTTTAGCATTTTGTATAATAAGGCCTTGGTGATGATGAACTCCTTGAATTTGATCTTATCTGAGAAGCACTTTATCTGCCCTTCCATTCTAAATGAAAACTTTGCTGGATAGAGCAATCTTGGTTGTAGGTCTTTGGTTTTCATGACTTGGAATACTTCTTTGCAGCCCCTTCTTGCCTGTAAGGTCTCTTTTGAGAAATCAGCTAACAGTCTGATGGGAACTCCTTTGTAGGTGACTGTCCCCTTATCTCTTGCTGCTTCTAGGATTCTCTCCTTCATTTTAATCTTGGCTAATGTAATGATGATGTGCCTTGGTGTGTTTCTTCTTGGCTCCAACTTCTTTGGGACTCTCTGAACTTCCTGGATATCCTGGAAGTCTATTTCCTTTGCCAGATTGGGGAAATTCTCCTTTGTTATTTGTTCAAATAAGTTTTCCACTCATAACTGTTCCTCTTTCCCTTCTGGTACCCCTGTAATTCGGATGTTGGAGCGTTTAAAGATGTCCTGAAGGTTCCTAAGCCTCTCCTCATTTTTTTGAATTCTTGTTTCTTCATATTTTTCTGTTTGGTCATTTTTTTCTTCCTTCTGGTCCACTCCCTTGATTTGAGTCCCAATTTTCTTTCCATTACTATTGGTTTCCTGTTCATTACCATTCATTTCAATTAGTTTAGCCTTCATATGTTCCTCTAATTTGTGACTAAAATCAACCAGTTCTGTGAGGATCCTGATCACCAGTGTTTTGAACTGTGCATCTGATAGTTTGGCTATTTCTTCATTGCTTAGATTTATTGGCTCTGGGGCTCTGAGTTGTTCTTGAGCCATGTTTTAGTCTGTTCCTGTCTGTTATGTATGAGGAGCGGCACCTTAGTTGTTCACCAGGGCAGGGCAACCCCAGTTGCTGGTTTGTGATGCTGTATGTGGGGGCGGGTCAGAGAGGGAGCAATGGCAGCCCTCTCTGCTTGCCCCACCCCACCCCCCCACCCCCGTGTATACGAGGGGCAAATGTGCGAGCCAGCCGCCCTGCATCAACCACTGGGGCCTGTCCGATCTGTCTCAACGCCCACCTCTTCACTGGTTTATCTGCGTGCAAATGCGTGACCGACTGCAGACAGCCAGCCGCACCTCTTCCCTGGGTTCCGCCTGTAGCTAGACCGCACCTGGGATCCATGCCCTCGGGTCAGGGATCTTTTTTGCCCAACCTGCTCCGCTGCTGGCTTTGCCCCTCTCACCGGTTTAGTTGAGCAGTTCGTTGTTTTCATACTCCGTATTCGATTTTCTGTGTGGTTTGGTTGCGTTTATTGTTAAAACTTTGTTGTTTTTAGACTTGGTTGTGCGAGGACGCAAAGTGTTCCCACCTATGCCTCCATCTTGGCGGAAGTCCTGTATTCTATTTTCATGTATTTATGGGCAGTATGAACTTAAGCACATTACTTAACCTCTTTTCTGCTTCACTTACCTCACCAGTGAAATGGGCCTGATAACAACTATACTTACGCATAGCTTTGTTAAAAGAATAAAATAAGTTAAAATTCACTAAGTAGTTAACTAAAATTTAATACATACATAATGCAGTTTGAGTTGCAACTTGTCTAGAGCATGTCTTTGTAGGGAAATCTCTGAAGTTTTCAATTCTATCCATGTAGGGTGGAGCTTATTGATGAAATAACCTTACTGAGCAGATTCTTAAGAGGAAAATAGTCAGGCAAGAATGGTCTGTAGCTGAGAGGCTTGTTCTTTAGTCAGGACAAAACTGTCTACAACTGGGTGCAAAACAGATCATTACACATTAGGGGAACAGCCTCCTAACATGTAATGATCTGGGCAACTAAAAGGATGAGCCAAGATAGTGGGAGATAAAGCTAAAAAGATTGGAAAAGACAGATGATGAAGGCACTTGGGAGTTACTGCAGACTTTGAAATAGGAGAGCCATCTGGTTACATAGGGCACATACTGTGGAAAAAAAATTGGAGGATTAGGGTCATCAATAGCAAGACTGAAATAAGGGAAATGCCTTATGAGACTAATAGTCATTTTTATTTTTAAGTAAGTCTTAGATGGTCCATAATGAGCATATACTGATTTTGTAATTGAAGAAAATACATAAGCTCCTACTTTGTAAGAAATCTACTTTTGGAATTTCTCTATGATACAGACACTGTTTTTTAATAAAATCTAAAATTGAAGTCTCAAATGATTCATTCATATCACATGACCTCTTTGCTCAACAAAATTTTCATCACAGATTTTCAGTGAATTATCATTTTCTACTACCTGTTATCTATTATTTAGGTATAGGAAATACATCAATTTCATTTAACAAATTAGAATGAAAATTATAACCATATTACCCACAAATCTTACTCTGTTAATTTTATAGCTCCTCATCTCTTCACAAGTCACAAAAATATTCACACCTAAATTAAAACTGTTAAGTTGATTGATAGCCAGTAGCAATAAGTTCCAGAATAGTAATGAAAATAATGGTTTATATAGTGAAGCTTAACAGACTAACTGTATATCGTCTTATTTTGCCTCTTATCAACTTTCTTTCTTTAACACTTATTTAGTCCCAAGTATACAGATTTTTGTTTGTTTTGGTGTTTTAGTCATTTTAAGTTTTTAGTAGTTTTAGAAATTTATTGGACAAATATTCAGCTATAAAGTGATATAAAATTTAATAAGCAACTTTTTAAATCATTTGGCCCACTATGGACATGTTAGTTATTGGAATAAATTTTAAACTTAGTGGAGAGAGTTTTAAAGCTAATTTGACAGTGTGTTCTGTACTGTTGTATTTTATTATTTGTTGTTGTCTTTTGTAATGGCCATGTAAAATTACGTTCTCTGCGTCTACCTGTGCACACAGGATTATGTAAGATCTAATTTTGATATCCACTTAATCCAAAGTACTCTTACTGAACTATCAATTACCTTTTAAATATATTTAAACTACAATAATAATATATACATAGTGGGCAAATTTATTTCTGCAAACCAGGCTTTGGAAACTGGACACCTTTAAAGACAGTGTTTAAAGTACTGAAAAAAAAGTGTTAAGTATAATATACACAACTACTTTTAATTATAATTATTTTGGATAAATTCATATTTAACTACCTTCATACAGACATACATATGACATGTGAAATTGACATTCCATAGGTTGTTGTATGATGGTAAATTTAATGTAATTAACAATGAAGAAACCACACATGGTAAACCTGGAATTTAGAAACTGGCCTTAACATTCTCAAAGACATTTGAAGGCACACCAATGTATTAATTTTTAATTTGTTTCTTTTTGATCTCTTAATTACTGAAAAAGATTTATTGGTTAATTGTAGGAAGGCAAGTGTTTGAAAAGTTTTGCCAAATACTGTCTTCTTTAAATGACTATATGGTAATGAAAAGTTAAGAGAAGAGCCAAATTAGACTGAGTAATTGTTCAGTCATGTGGGGCAGACCAGTTGCATAGCCTGGTTGTTAGACTGATTGCTCAAATTACATTGCCTGGGGTCCTGCACTTGGTTGGCTGTCATCTCAGATCTTAACAAGGTTCTGGGAATTTCTTCTTCTGACAAAGTTTGCTTTGTGTTTTTCACCTCCCCCCACCACCTCCAGGATGCTTCATCTGCAGACATTAGAAAAGCATATCGTAAGCTTTCATTAACTTTGCATCCAGACAAGAATAAAGATGAAAATGCAGAAACTCAGTTTAGACAAGTAAGTGAAATACGCTGTTATGTTTTGTGACAAATTTATAAAGGTTTATGGTAGAAGTAATAACTTATATGTAAAATAATTCCATTTGAAAATGAGAATGTGGTATAGAAATATAATGTATATATGTTATTCAGTTTTTTATAAAATATATTTTTACCAAGATTTTTATATTAGAATCTCTAAATTCTTGGAGAAATTGTCATACTTTTTTGTCTAAATTTTTCACTTTTGCTTTTTAAAAGCACATTTTAAGATTATTATCTTTGCATGTTTCACAAAGATTTATTTTGGTGTAAGCATTGCTAACCTTGTAAGGTGCTACTAAAAACAGAAAATATTACTTATAATTAAAGTTTTTATTGGTGCATTTTATTTATGAACAATTAAGTTTTTCTGCATGTACATTATAGTATATTCACCTTCCTAAGTGATTTCTTGTAGTTCAGAGTATTTTTATTTAAAAATAATGTTTCTATTTTAGTTGGTGGCCATTTATGAAGTTTTGAAGGATGATGAACGAAGGCAGAGGTGAGTGTTTATTTCTACTTTTGAATTAAGATGTTATAATTTGATGTCTCAGTTTATATAGGGAAAATTATCATATTAAACAGTTTATTATAAGTTAGTATTTCATTTTTGTTCCTTCCAAGAAATGCATTGTTTTTAAAATGTGTGTTTAGAGCAGAGTTAATTTATATTGAAAGTTCACTAGGTTGATTCAGTACTTACAGACTTTAGGATCATGAGTCAGAATGTTAGCAAGTCATGACTTCATTAAATAAGATTTTTAACAAGTGTCTAGGCCTTGGGAAATACAAATACCACTTGATTTCAAACATGTCAGTTCATTTTTGATATATCAATAATAGCTCCTATTTGTCGCCTAGTGGTCCTTTTTCTTTCCTTTTCCTTAAATGTTTTATAATTAGGCTGTTGATGATATTCAAATTATTATCATCTCTTGATGTTTCCTCACAAAATAATAAACCCAGTTTGTGAGTGAGAGAACAGACTTATATGAGCGTGTAGAAGATAGGAATGAAAGAAAAATATTTTCCTCTTTCTCCTATTTGTTTTGCCTCCTTACCTTCCTTTCTCTTCTCTTCCTTTGCTCTGTGATTCTGCTTTAAGGGTTAGTTAGTGGAGACAGCCTCTCACTTGGAGACTTCTCCATGCCTTCTTCAGAGGATTAGTAACATATTTATACAGCAGTTTATGCTGCCCGTGACCTAAGAGGAGACTGCAGAGAGGCCCCCTTTTTCTCCTTCAGACTGTGTGGAATGTAGACAATATCATGATGGGCTTCAAAGCTTTTTCAGTCAGACTTACAGTAAGAAATACATTTTACATCATGCCTCTGGACAGACCGACAGACAGACACATGAAACAAATTTCACAAAACACTTTTGAGTGAAACAGACTGATATTTTCTATTCTAGGCTAGTCTAGACTAAGTCATTTTTCTTTTTAAAACAATGCTAGTTGTGGTCAACTAAATCAATTTCGTGAGCCACTAGTAAGCCACAATCTACAGTTTGAATATTGCTCTACAGTAAAATAGTACCCTTAAAGAAAAAAGTATATTCGAGATTTTAGGCTAAGGCCAGCTAATATTCCTAAAGACAACCCCCCAAAATTATTCTATGTGACATTTTGAATCTTTCTTCAAATATATTATCTGGAATCATTCTATATCCTATAATGTTAGCTACCACTCTTGTTCTCATCCTAACTCTTTAATTTGAACACCTCAGTTTGGCAGATTGCAAAGCAAGGACTCAAGATATGCTCTCGAAGTGTTCTTTGCTTTATAACAAGGGCTGGCATTGGTCCAGATTCCGTAGCCAACATTCCTCTGGTTTGAGATAATCCATATAGTGTTGAAAGAGCCCTAGAAGTGTGTTGAAAGAAGTGTTGCTCACTCTATGCATATTTTCTAGTTGGTTTCTCTCACTGAACCCCAAGTTTTGTTTCACACATCAAGAATGTGTCTGTACAGATAGCTTTATTTAGTCTTCCTGCATCTTTGGCATTGGATTTTGTCTTCTTGCTTGCACTTTTCTTAAAAGTTAGTAAACTTTCTTTCAGTTACTCAGATTGTTTATCAATTTTCAGAACAAATCACTTCTTATTTATAAATTAATGTAGACTTATCTAACATTTTCTTCTTAGGATTTAGTTCCCTTTGCATTTATTTTAGAGTATGTTAGTAGGAAAAAAATGGATCTGACAGTTACACAAACAGCTTTAGTATTTATACCCCTTTGGGGACAAGTAACTCTTTGGTAGCTGGTTTTCCCTGAGGCAGAAGTCTTAACTAATCAATCTAAGAATCACTCCTCTAAAGCTTGTGCCTGGGGCAGGTGACCTATGAGTATTTAAACATATAGAAGAAATCATCTCTACAGACAATTACCTAATGTTTATAATTCCTTTAGGGGGAAGAAAAATGAGCATAGTCAGTTTTTATCTTCTACAAGATTGTCTTGCACTGGTATTTTAAAAAATGCTCTTTGGTATCACATTTATTATAAATATTGTTTAAATAAATGTTTTTAAATTCATGACCTTCCAGGAATTTGCAATCTGGAAAATTGTCATAGACATGTTTTCCTTTTTATTTCCCTTACAAATAATTGTGTTTTCACTAAAGTCAGGTGCATTCTTTAAATTTTGATAGAAAAGGGGTAACAATGGAATAAGTAACAAACTGGATAATATTTTTACTTTTTTAAGAAAAAGGCAAATTTTATTTTATCTTTTAAATAGCTTTATTTAGATAGAATTTGCTTACTATAGAAGTCACATATCCTAAGTACATAATTCACTTAATTTTTGTGAATTTATAGAGTTGTGCAAACCACCACAATCCAGTTTTAAAACACCTCGTCACTTCAAAACACTTCTTCAAGCTCATTTGCAAGCAATCCACACTCTGACCCCAGCCGTAACTTAATCTTTTTGTATCTATAAATTTATCTGTTCTAGACATTTCACATTAATGAGATCATGTAATATATGGTGTTTTGCAGCTGGCTTTCTGCTATCATAATGTTTTTGAAGTACATCCATATTGTAGCATATACCAATATTCATTCTTTTTTACTACTGAATAGTATTCCATCCACTACTTTTCTTTATCAGGAACTGGTAGACATTTAGTTTGTTTCCACTTTTTGGCTATAATGAATAATGTTGCCATGAACATTCAAACACAAGTCTTTGTGTGAACAGATGGTTTTCAGTTCTCTTGGGTAGATTCCTAGGAGTGCAGTTGTGAGTAAACTATGAAGCCTTTTTTCCTCCCAAAGGCAAAGACTACACTGTGAAAATAACATTTTTCTGATTAGTGTAAGGAAACCTAACATAGCAGCCCTTTAAATTCTTTAGTTAACTTGCTTATTTGGGGAAATAGCAGCTCAGCTGTGTTCTGACATAAATTTCTATGCAAGTGCCCTTCATGAACATTAGCTGAAATAAAGTACTAAGTAGACCCAGTCATTCGTTACACATATATACTGGAATGTGTATATTAGCATATTTATTTTGTTTACAGTCCATTATAAACTTCTAACCAATTTTCTTCTGCTAATGCAGTTGTGCAACTTCAGGTTTTTTTGTCAATTTATGGTACTAAATTTATAAAGGCTAAATGTATGTTTTCAGTTTACTAAATATAATTATGTTTTATTTACAAATCTAATGATGAAAACAATAGTTATTTCAGACTTAATCTGCCAAACTTTTACAGATCTATTACCTATTATTATATATTTGATTACAGTAGTATTTGAATAAAAATAAACATTAACCTGAGAATAAAAAATCTTAGTACTTTCCTCAATTAGGGGATAAAAAATATTTACTATATACAATATATAAAGAGCCATGTACCACAGTTTTTGGCACATATATTTTTTATAAAGGAGAGTAAGATGAATTAAATTAGAATTATTTTATGTTTATGATCTTGTACAATTTATTTATACTCTAAAGTTCAAAATTGGACCTTGGTGTTTATTGCTCTATTGTTTTAAGCTAATAGTCTAAACTTTGTATCATAGAAAATTCACACTTTAGACAATGTTAGAATCATTTACATATTTGTTTTCATAATATGTACACTTTCTATTATAGTTTCATAGATTATTTTATATTTCAAAATATGCTGTTTTAAATTTACATGATTTTTTTTCTACTGGTAATTTAAGTGTTTTTAGAATTATCTGCTTTCCAATGTTTATATTAGGCTGAAAATATATGATGAATTGTAGATTGTAGAATGGAACTCACTAATGATTATGTAACCATTATTTTAGGTCCATCATGTACATTTTAAGAAAATCAGACAAAGTAAACATATATTAGGCCATATGTTGGATGTGTAGAATGGATCAATTAATGTTTTAATTTTCAAGATAATGACTTTATCACATTTCCATGTGATTTTTTTGCATTAATGCTATTTTCATCATAGATTTACTTTTGTGTTTTCTTAGAACACGTTAATATGTGTGTACATTCTTAACCTGGTTTTAACTAAATGTTAACAGCAGTTTGTATGAGTTCAGTTACTACTGAACATTTTAAGTGTTACGTGTTAAATATAGAAAAACATACCATAGTGATACTTTAAATGTTATATGTTGTCAACACATTTTTCTTAAATAACTTATGAATATAGCGTCTATTTTTAAATATTTTTATTTTTTCAGTGTTTCAGAAAAGCAGTGATTTATCTTTTAACAGCATATATTCTAAAAAGTGAACTATAATAGACCCTATCTTCCCCTAAAATGGCCAAGTTGCGTGAACCATAATGTTCATTGATAGTAAAATCAATAGAGCATTGATTCTAAGCTTAATCCTTGGAGACTTTTGTTTAGAGTGGCAGACATAGCCTAATAAATATCTAGTTCTGGTTCATGTGTTCAGTGCATGAAGTTTTGCTGTCTTGAATTGGGCTGTACACTGAATATGATTTATTGTGGGTAGAAAATAGTAGCTGTTAAGAGACACATTGTATTTCAACAATTGTGATAAAATATTCAATATAAGATTCATAACTGTGAGTCCCACTGTGTTTTCTTTCAATACAGATCAAATTTAATACTTAGTAAACGCTCATAGGTAATAGTTCTGCTTTATTAGGTGCTCTTTATTAATAGCCACACTTTACATGAAGTTATTTCATGAGAGAGGTTGGCTAAAAATGATTTTTTATAGTCACCTTTTGTTCCTTTCAACAAATCTGAAGTAGAATTTAGATTTTGAATAAATTCAAGACTTAATATTCATTGAACTTTATTCAAATGTTGT
The DNA here is from genome assembly GCF_021234435.1 of Artibeus jamaicensis. NCBI lineage: Eukaryota > Metazoa > Chordata > Mammalia > Chiroptera > Phyllostomidae > Artibeus > Artibeus jamaicensis. The sequence continues at coordinate 3,517,936 of NW_026521995.1, read as the reverse complement.
AATCTTGTGTTATATCCCTTGAAACCTTTTTGCCAATCTCTAATTTAAAATAAGTCCATTTTTACAAAGATCTATTTAAATACAAATTTTTGAGGAAAGGAATAATATCTTTTGATGAAATCATCATTATGTTTTTGTATTCATGTTCAAGAAATGCTACAATATCGAAAAAGAATAAACATCAAAATTTTTATGATCCAACCACTATACAACCATACTTTAATTTGTAGACTCTTGGACACTATACTGTTGGCCTTTTAAGAGTTTGGTACTAATTAATGTCCTTTGCTCTGAAGATTAGCTATTCTGACATACCGCTATGATTAATAATTTAAGTTGATCTAAAAGTCAGGATTTTTAGATTTGCTAATAAATTTTTTAAAATTTCAAACAAGTATTTCCTACTAAAAAAAGAAGTTGCCTGTAATGAATCCTCTGCTTTTATTTTTTTAGCATATCTCCAAGGTATCAATTTAATAACTATCAAAGTAGCTACTGCAGTTGTTGCATTTAAATTGATTTACATGTCAAGACTGGCAGTTTAGCAGCTGCGCTATTATTCTTAGATCGGTCAATTTACTTGAGAAAAACCTACTACTGAGTTCTACTGACCTGCCTGACAATATAGGCCCTATTTCTATTCCTGTAATTAGGCCTGCGACTAACTCAGAATATTTTTAATTAAAATATTTTGGTCACTGTGTTGCACCAAATTAGACCTTTCAAGTGAAGATTTAATTCTGGAATAGTGTGATTAGAATATTTAATGAGTTGTGTTCAACTAAGATTAACAGGTTGTGTATGTTGAATATACAGTGTATGTTTGTGACCATTTCGAGGTTTACAATCATAAATGTTACTCCTGATTTTTAATCTTAAAAGTATTTGCCTCAATAACTATCTGACAGGCAAATTTAAATTCAGTTGAAGTTTTACTATAAAGAAAAAGCTGATTTAAAAATCAGCTTTTTCTTTATTAGGAAAGCTTTTATTTTTGTTCTTCCCTTCTAGCAAGGCCAAAAATGAGTAAATTGCCACTTAAATGTTTACAAATAAACAATTTTATTGAGAAATCTGATATAAGCGTAGGTTGCTTTCACATCTGTTTCTAATTTGGCGATTTTTTAAATTCTCTAAAGAAATGTGAGCAATACAAAATTAAAAGATACTCATAGGCTTTTGCATCATTAAGAAACTTTGATAAAATAAGATACGTAACCATTTCAACCCTGAACCACACTACAGAGGTGGAAATAAAAACATTGACAAGAAAATTTATCCTGAATTTGATTCAATTAATGTATAATTCACGGCAATAAATAGAGCTCTTATCTTGACTTTTCTTCTACTGAGAGCCTTTTGTTGCTGACTTCTGCGAGGGGTCTTTACAGCAGACTGTGATAGAGGTAGACTGTATGGCTCCTTTAGTTTAGATGTCATTCCAGAAGTCACATCGTCCGGGTGCTATAAAGCACAAGAGCTGGTATCCACAGTAAGATAAGTACTGTGTACTCTTTGTGAAGACTGTGTGACTGGACTGTCCTTACAGTGTTTTCAATTTATAGGCCCATTGTAATGCTAATAATTTACATAAATGTTATCTATTTGGAGAAATTCTTTTTCCTCTTTTTAAATACAGATACAAGTAAGTTTTTTATTTTTATTTCAAATTTTTCATGAAAAAACTGTTGTATTTGTTACTGTAGGTATGATGATATTCTAATCAATGGACTTCCAGATTGGCGACAGCCGGTATTCTACTACAGGCGGGTGAGAAAAATGAGCAATGCTGAGCTGGCATTACTTTTGTTCATTATTCTCACGGTGGGTCATTATGCTGTGGTGTGGTCAATCTACCTGGAAAAACAACTGGTAAGTGTTGGTAATAAATCAAATTATATAGCCTCCTTAATTTAAATGGAATTTCAAACATTTATTTTTCAACTGATGAAAATTTCAGTGCTTCTACAAACACTGCTCTAGTACTATAATAGATTTGTGCTCAGTATTTAGTGTTTGATATGTTTCTAAGTCAAGAAGAACCTAGGACATAAGAAGAAAATACCCTTTTAAAAACTTGGCATTGAGTATGTTATACAATTTTGTGAGACTCTGATATACAACCAAAAATTAGAAGGTAGAGCCTAGAGCCATGTTTTCTTCATTGTCACTTTCATATATGGAAGTATTTTCATGTAAAAATTATTTGAGAAATTTTTGTGTTACAGGCTCTTATATAAACAATTTTTTTACTTTAAAAGTTTTAAACTGAGACTCGAAATGAGTATAATCTTAGGATATCAGAAATCAGTTGGTTAAAAATTATTATATTTTTCTTTAATAAGCTATAACATAGTTTATTCTGCTATGGGTATTTATTTGTATGCTAAAGATAATCAAACATATTTGTCAGTATTCATGAATTAGCATCTGTTTACTCATTCTTTTTGAAGTGACATTATTAAAGTTGGATGAATGAGAAAAAGTAAGTGGAATGCTTTCTCTTCATAGAAAACTTGGATTGCCATGGAGATAGATGTGACTGACAGTGCTAAACTTCATGTGTGTTTAAGGACCGGATACCATGGCAACAGTTATTGTTAAAGATTGATGATTTTACTTAATCATGTTGGATCCTACATACATTTACATAAATGTTCCTCTGTAATGTTTACCCTTCACAGTAGATTCTTGAAAAACATTTGAAGAGTACATGTTAATGATAACCTGTAACCATAGTTCTTTCCACATTAAGGATGAACTGCTTAGTAGAAAAAAGAGAGAAAAGAAGAAAAAGACAGGTGGCAAGAGTGTGGATTTATCAAAACTTGGTGCTTCAGAAAAAAATGAAAGGTGGGAGCATATAAAAATTTTTCATAATTTGAAACTGTTTTAAAATCTTTCTTTAATGTGATTCAATTTCATATCCATTTCAGGTATGCTAACATTTGCATCTGCAGTAATAGAGATAAAAGACTAATAATGTGCCATATTTGTGAGACAAATTCTGATGTTAAGCAAAAGTTCTACAAGTTTTTTTCCTTGTAAAGTGTTAATATATACTTAAGTAATTATTCTTGCAGGATACCCTCAGGTTCTTGTAGTTTAAAATTTGTATGCTGAACTTTAGAAAGGAGTATTACTAGATGAGTCTATCCTTTAGTGTTTAGCTCAGGAGTGACTGACACTATGTGCAGAGGCAGTGATATGCAGTACACTCAGAAAGATACCACAATTTCTTCTATTGATTCATAGAAAGAAATAAAGGGTTTAAATAGTTCACACAGCAGGACAGGAACTGGATCAGTGTGAGATGGAGATCAGAGACTGTTCTGCCTGTCTTCTGTTCTGATGACATTGGTGAGTAATGCTTCAGTGAACTGCAAATGACATTAATTTTTATGTATTGGTTTGTTTATGCTATCATCTTCATATTTGCTTGTCAGCACTTGAGAATACTGTGATAATGTTTAGTCTTTTATAGCAGAAGTAATCATAAGATTTGAGAATTCATTTTTCAGAACTGATGAAAAGTTTAGGTTGGAAAAAGGTCTTTTGTTTCTTTATTTTTATAACTTGATTAGGAGTCTCCCAAAATCTTAGCCATCTCTTACTTGCTATACATATTGCATTTGCTGTAACTGTTGTATTTGTATGTCATGATACAATAAGTCAGAATAAATGATAACCATCCCAAATACATCATTGAAAAAAATTTGTTGTTGAAAGAGCCATTCAAAATAGAAATCATGATCTTTATAAAAATATTTTGTCTTCCAACTGTCTCTCTAAATTTTGCCTCTTTGCTTTTGTTTTCCCATTAGATTACTGATGAAACCACAGTGGCATGATTTGCTTCCATGCAAACTGGGGATTTGGTTTTGCCTTACACTAAAAGCGTTACCTCATCTAATCCAGGTAAAATGTACCTCTTTCATATATTTTACATGCTTTCACTTTAATTATTCATGAAATAATTCATGCCCATGTCTGCTCTCTGAATGCTGACGTACAGTGGAAGCTTCATAATAATGATTGAACTGAATACTGTTTTTTAAGTGTAAACCTAATTTAGAATAACTCTAAAATAATTTACATATCTAGTCCTATAACTCTTACATTGCTTTTAGGACACCTTAGAATTCCAAGGCACCAGAAGAAGGGGGGAAAATACTGTCTTTAGAACATATATAAAATCAAGAAAAATTTAATCAGCTGTTAGCATTTAAGGCATATTAAGTAAAAAAATGGGCTCAAATAGCTTGTCACCCATTATTTTAGTTGTATTTAAATATATAGTTTAAAAAGCTTTATATGGGCATTTAAATATGCAAAAATATAGTTTTCCATTCTATTTGTAATTTAAGTGAAGTGGGGGTATTCTGTCCTACATTGGTAATCAAATTTTCTGTACTAGTCTTGATCAAACAATAGAATGTAGATACATGTTATATTTCTATTGCAATCTCTATTTTTTTTATGGTTAGCATACCAAAGCATATTTTATTAAATTATTGCTTTGCTAATTTTAATTATTGCATCTGGTTAGAAAATTCCCAACACATAAACATAATATTTAAAAGTATAGATAATAACTTTGGTGTATAAATTTTAAGGTTCTTTGAAGTTGTAATTTTGGGAGAAAATGTTACATTTCAGGAAATAAATGTTTAGATAAAGCTAGAAAGACAGAAAATTTTTTCCCAGCTCTACCCACATTATTTTTCTTATATCAGAGCTGTTTTTCCTAATTGTTTAAGACAATGAGTGACTCCAACTTCCACATTTTATTCTCCTTTATTCTGTCATAACAAAAATTTTGTTGAAAATTTTTGAGTGAAAATGAACTAAAGATCACAAATGTGTTTCTTCCTAGCCTTTGAGAAATTATTTACCAGTCTTCTATCAAAATAGTTTATCTTAATATGTATTCCTTATAGAATCATATATTTTGGTTACAGTATAGAGAAAATTGAAGTATTTTTGATAATTTAAAAGCTTTTGTTTTTAAGTTATTTAGCATATTATATTGCTTATTTTAATAAAAATCCACAATTTTTATATGGTATATATGTAATACTGAACAAGAGAAAAGGAAAGCATAATTTGTCTTAACAGGTTTTTATGAGAAGATGTAACAGAAAAATATTTTAGGATATATTTTTGGTTTTGGTTTTGGTGTTTTTGAGTGCTTATATTTTGCCAGCTTTACAGTCTGTGTAAAGAAAAACCAAAGTGTAGATGAATTTAAATATATAGTCAAATGATATTATAAATAGAACATCACATAAAACATTAAACTGAAATACTCTTTTAATTTTAATCTTAGTCATCAGAAACAAAGTTTATTTGGTAAAATTAACGTATTTCTTTGTTAGCATTCAGGGTGATTTGCTAAAATAGAACCAATGTATATTAAGATGACTTAGATTTACAAGTTATTATTTTCAATTATTTGCCTATGGTATCTGGACCTAACAGATTGTTTTGCTCATCATAAATTTGTAGAAAACTTACAAAAATAAAAAATTTTACAAAAAATGCTTTACTTTCTTCAGAAACTCTGCTGTCTTAAACTGTTATATCAGTTTGACTTTTATAGTTTTCACTTGGTGGAACCTGTTGCCTTTCACTTTTGAGATGCAAATAATTGATTTTCAAAACCCGTGGAACTAATTTTTAATTTATGGTCTAATTATTTCCTGATAAAATGCATTTCAAGAAAAGATGAGTCAGTTTTTCTTTTCTTCAGACAACTACTTTGAGGATAAAAGATCAATTTTTCTCATGCTAACTAATGTAATATAGAAGATTGATACAAATTATAGTCATAATTATGAAAATATTTTAGATTGAGAAACATTGCTTATGTTTTCATAAATACCAACAAAGCAATATTGAATAGTTGCTGTTAGGATTAGATTTTTGTTTGTTCTTTTTTCAGTCTGCTGTGACTTTTATATTAATTTATCATGTATAAAATTGTATAATGTGAATATATATGCCTTATCTATACATTGACATTTTTATATCACACTTCTGTGAGATTTTCTTAAAATATTTATGAAATTTAAACAAAGCCCCTTTTACCTGAAGTAGACTGGATTGCTAATTGGTACATGGTCACAAAAGAGCCCTACTAGAACCCTAAATATAAAAATAATATACACAATCTTAAACATTACAAGCATGTACTTTATATTTGTTCACCACTCCTGTGATATAGGGCCATTATTTTATTTTTAAGTAGGAGTCTTTCTTGCATAAACCATACCTATAATCTTGGTTGCTTTAGGGACAAATTTTCACTTGACTTCTTTAAAGAAAAGTTAAACTAGACACTTATGAAGCAATGTAGTTGTATAATCCTTAGAGATTTTTTAGATCCCCTAGTCTTTCATTATTGACTTACATCTAGTTAACAGCATTTCAAGCAACTCTTTTGTTTAGCTTTCCAAAGCATCTACATGGTTTTCATAGAAACTATTCTCATTGTTTACTCACTTTTCATCTTTTTATCTAATATTTAATTGAATTAATATAATTACAATAACAAGTGTTACTGACACAAACAAGTTTAAGAGCTAACACAACTGGCTTTTCTGGTTTTGTGCATCCCTTGAATTTAATTTTATTAAAACTGAGCTGTGAATATTTTGGGTAAGTATATGTAGCTTTGGATAAGAAGGAGGGTCCAAGCCAAAAGTAGACATTTAGAGACTTCCAGCAAATGGCCTTCACACTAGCAGAATCTCTACCCAAATTTTATCCTTGTCATATCAACAGCTCTTCATCTTCAACTTTTTTTCTCTCATTCTTTCTTTACCCATTCTTTTGTTACACCTCCCATACACATATGGTTAACCAGTAGGATTTGGAAAAGTAGCAGTTCTGGCTCACCTTATGCTCCTAAATTCACTATTTTAGCATCTAAGATTCCTAAGAACATTCATTGCTTGATTAATTTATTGTTTACTTCAAGTATTTTCTATGTGCCTTCCCAATAAAATTACAAATGAGAATTGTTATGTCAGTATTTGATATATAAAGCTTCTTTTCGTTATACAGTTAGGAAAACAGATTAGCCGATTCAATAAAAATTTATTAAACATCAGAACAAGACACTGTAAGGGTTTATATATGGGGATGACTGTCTTCTAGGACTTTAGAGTCAAATGGAGGTTATAGCACATGAGTTAAAATAGTAATACAGAATGGTATATAAGCTTCACATATGTAGTATAAACAATGACTTCTGTAAATGTTCAGACAAAGAAGATTGTCTCTATTTAGGATGGCAAAGGAAAACTAAAAAGAGCCGCCAAATGAATTGAGTCATGAAAGATAGTTAAGACCCTTGACAATGAACCTGCCCACTTTGTGTATTAGGTAGTATACAAAAATACTTTCATAGGTACAGTAATTCCCCTATAATCATACTGTGTTAAGGCTGTAAGAAGCCTAAAGAAGACATTATACAATTCCTTTTAAAAAACACACAAAAGATATCACACAGCCAATTACTCATCTAAGACTACATCCTCGGTCTTCAGATTCTGTATATAGCCATTTAGGAATTTATGCTCTAATAGCTAAAACTGATGTGACAGATCTATACATCATGAAGTTTATTGGTAAGACAGCAAAGTATTTTCACCACACACATCTGTCAAAGATAGGTATATATTGTAGGGAGCAGAAGAGTTAGAGTACATTGTGGGCAGAATTTTACTCAAAGTGGTTCCATGATCAGGCTGGGTAGAGATAAAAGTATACCTTTGATAGTTACCTGCTTTTTGAGAAGTTTCTTCTTACTTCCAATACAGGCATTTTGTTCCTTTGCTCTGAAAAAGATATTGGAAGAATAGTAAGAACTGGTGGATTAGAAGAATGAGTTCAAAGAACTGAAAACTATTATACCATCATATATGTTAAATATTTGATAATGTTAATTATCAGACATCTCCCAGATTGGAAAACATCCAAGGAAAAGATATATAGATGATATTTATTTAGCAAAATGTATGCCTCGTATCATTCATAAGCAGAAAAGTAAAGGTCAAATTAGAAACAAAAGAAAAAATGTGGAGAGTGTTTACAAATTGACAAATAGATGGAAGGTTAGTGTGTGTACAGAGTGGTGCAAGGACATTACAGAGGAGTGAAATGTGTGATTTTATGCACAGGAGTAGAGAAACCCGAAGAAATGAAATGTGTCTAGATAGCTAAGAAAGCAAAAGGATTGTTTAACAGAAGACATAGAATATAAATTAGAATATAATAAGGAGCTTGGACTATATAAAGAGAGGCCTTATGTGCTTTGGACCTAGAATTTAATTTCAACATTAAAAATATAGCTCTAGTGGCACTTTCTTATCTTACCAGTCTGTTTCTGTTTTCATGGTAGTTTTGAAGGGCGTACATATTCTCTTAGAATCTGATTAAATCAGTCTTTTGTGTTGGCTGTATTCAGCCTGTAACCCCAAGAAATTTTTCTAACTTCTAAACTGCCATTGGATATTTTTAAATTGATCATATATATTCTGAAAAATATTCATAGCCATGAAAGTAGCAAATAATTTAGGAACTATAACCAATGCTATGTGCATATTTTCAGTTTAACTCTTAAAACCTAGTTTATTTTTCATTGTCCATTTGAGTTGGAGTCTCACATATTTGAGCCCATAATAATTTAGATTCTTAATGTGATTAATTCCTCATACAAAATCAGTAAGTGCCAAATGTTCCAAATGATTACCAATCTAGATCATAGTTTGTTCATAGTTCTCTACATTTTCTAAGATGAAACAGGTCTTAAGTATTCTGTATTTATTTACTTTGTAGTTTGTTTCTCTGGGAATTCACCATTCATGTTTCTCTCTACCTGTGCCTTTATTGTTTCTCAGAAACATAATTTATAAAATATAAAAGTCCTTTAGGTGTGCATTACCTAAAGTTGTACATTTTTTTCCATTGTTGAGTCCCAGTCCCATCTTTTTTTACTACCTAGCTAATCTTACATAAACACAGTTAAACTAAAAATTATTGCAGAAAATTTCCAGCATTCCTAGCCCCACCCCCATCAGGGTTTGTAGGTTGCCTGGGAGCTTTGTCTGAGAAAATAGAGGAATCTTCTTTGTCGTGCCATGGCTTTTACCTTAAAAAATAAAGTAGAAGTTGCCTAAGAGCAAAGGGAATACTATATTTAGGAAGCATCCTCCTTCCCCAGAAGTTTCTGCCATAGAAACAAATGTGGACAAGCCCGGGGGTCACCCTCTGTACAGTCAGGGCCTTTCCTTTCTAGTGCCTTTGCTTCTGCTTGCTAAGACCCTGTCAGAAACCAAATAAACAAAACATTCACAGCTAATTAGCAGGGGAAAGGGCTTCGAAAAGGCTAGTAGGCATTTGTAGCAAGCCGAGTTGCCTGCCCTTCTACTCAGTTAAACACATATTTTCCAAGGGGTGAGGATGCTTAATTTTAGTACTCTAAAAACTTTTTTTTTTAACTTTGCAGCTGAACGTACGTAATGTGGGAAATATGTGAACAAATGATAAAGGACAGAAAAGCCCTTACATTTTATAAGGCTGAAACTCTACTGCTGCAGAAAGACAAAGGGATACAGGAAAATTGAAAAGACTTCACAACATTAAGGCAAAGATTTCATTTCTTCTACCCTCTGCAGTGAGGTTACAAGAAGCAATTACTCAGAGGCCCAAGGACAGAACATAAACTAGAGTTTATAGGTTATTGCTAAATATAAAAAAGGAAAAACACACACACAAAATGTTAGGTAGCAGGTTAGAGATATATAGTCTCATCAATTCCATATTTTATAAATGAAAAGTACTTAGGACTCAGATTGGTGAGGCAATTTGCTCAAAGTGAAATAACTAGTTAATGGTAGAAATGAAACATAAAGCAGATGAAAGTAAGTATTAAAAGAATAAAAGCCAAGTAAGAATACATTTCCCAATAGCAAAATAACTAGTTGGGTAACTAGGTTTATAGTGAGTGAATAAGCTGTCCAATCTTAAACTCCCTGTCAGAAGTTGTAAAAGAATTCTAACATTGGATTGGCCTGAACAGAAGACTAATACAGTCTCTTCTGTTTCTTAAGCCAAATGGAAAAAGTAGGTTTAAGAACTTCCATTTCCTTGAATTCTAGTGCCCCAGGCAGAGGAAAGCATAACTTGTTTTTTTGTTTCTTTGTCTTTTTGTTTATTCCTTGTAAATTTAGCATTATTATAGTTCTGTACAAAAATTTGGACTCAGTCAAAATACACAATTTTAAAGTTTTCCTTTGTTCTCACTATAATTTTATTATACATTAGATGTAATTCTGAGATTATAGTATAAGTCAGTGGGAGAACACAATTTGATATAGAACAAATGACTTTTGTGGGCAAGTTTTCAGAAATGTATTTGATGATATTTTCCTGTGTTGAAGGTTCTATGTAAAAAAGTCACGCAAAATAGATTTGCGCTGTCGAACAGTCAGAAAGAAAAAAGAAAAGAAGTGGAGCATCCTCCATCGCTTTTGCAGCTACTTCTCAGAGCTCTTTCATGTTTCTTATTGGCACTAGGGCAAGCAGTGTTATTTTCCTTCTGCTATTTTAGATCAATCCCCTTCTTCCTAAGTTTGCCTTGCATGGTTTCATATTTTGGAGTTTATAGGGAGAAGCAAAAGCAATTCAAAACATGACAGACAATGCAGGCTCTGCATATTATTTTATCACTTAAATGAACTATGTCGGTAATGCTAAAAGTTTGTGCTATGGCTATCCTTCATCTCACAGTTCACTAACCTTGGAAATATTGCATCTTCAAGGCTTAAACTGTCATCATTATGAAACCTTTACTGGCCGACTGAAAACTTCCACTACATATTCTCTGTACTAACTTCATAACTGTTTGTATTATAATCAGGATAGACTGATAAGACTGTGCCAAGGGAGAGATCATTATGAAATTCCAGTGGCTTAAAATATTTTTGTAGTGTATGCCACTTAATCTATCACTGATTGGTAGAAAAGATGACACTGTTCTCACTAGCCATTCAGGGACTCACAACGGTGATGTCTTCATCATCTTCTAGCTGTACCCCTCTGGAACATGTGGCCTCTTTGCTCACTGTGGCAAGCAAGAGTAGAGAGCTGAAGGATTGCACAAGCTTTTCAATGCTTCGACTTGAAATGACACATGATATTTCCATCCACAGCCCATCCAGAACTAGTCCCATGACCCCACCTAATCTCAAGAGGACAAGAAATGTGGGGAAACAGAGAGAATGTTGGGTGAGCACCACCCTCTCTTCCAATAATTGGTTCACCAAATATTTACTGAGTGCTTACTATGTGCCAGGAACTCTTCTAGGCCCTGGGGAGAAATTTTTTTAATCTTAAAGCCAAAAATTCTTGTTTTCTGTAGTGTATATTTCATATTTTAATTGATATTCATAGTTTTCCATATACTTTAAGGACAACTGCTTGTCTTATCATATAATCTCATATATCCTAAGTACCATACATACAATAGTGGTTCAATAAATAAGAATAAAAATGGAACTGGAAAGCATTATGCTGAGTGAAATAGGCCAGGTGCTGAAAGACAAATACCATATGATCTCACCTTTAACAGGAAGCTAAACAACAAAACAAACAAGCAAGCAGAAAAAAAAAAAAAAAACAAAGACACTGAAATAGAGAACAAGGGGATAGTGACCAGAGGGGAGAAGGAAGGGAAGTTAAGGGGAAAAAGGGGGAGGGATTTGGAGGAACAAATAGGAAGGACACAGGGACAAGAACTAAGGGGGGTGGAAATGGGAGGGAGGTGGGGGGCAAGGGGCGGGGGAGGCTGAGATGGTGAAAATAGACAAAAAACTGTACTTGAAAAATAACTAAATAAAATTAAAAAAAATATATATATATAACTGTTTAATGTCTTCTTGTATAGGAACCCATACTCTATAATTACATATAAAAGAACACCCAAAACATAGTAAGTTCTCCCCCCCTCTTTAACAAGTTCTTTAAGTTAGTCATAGCTCTTATAAAATCAGTTCCCTTGTCTAGGCTTTGAACCCTTCAAAAATTTTTGTTAAGTGTTAAAATTTAATAAAAACTTTAGCTTATGTTTCATCCATAAGTATTATAAGCTCCTTGAGGACAGGAACTATTCTGTTTGGAGCAATGTATACACACAGTTTTATACAGGATTATGGAGATAAAACTAGGCAGTCCAGAGCCCCGATGGATTAAAATAAGCATTAATTCATTGAATATTTATTAAGTTTTCTGTTATTTGTCAAGCAGTATCTACAAGGATGGACGAGAAGTTTATATTCACAAGAAATCAACAGGGTGGATCAAACGTAGGTTTATAGTTGTGAGTACACAAAACACAGTTTATTCTTGTGTTACTATTTATCAATTACTATATTTTTCTTAAGAACTGTGAACCTGCTTTTGCTCCACCTTGTACAATTTCCTTTGTGAGTAAACTAGGGTACTGTGCTGTATTCTGGTCTCAGAGCAGTACTTTGTGTTTGTTCTACTTAACAATTCTATTCACATGAATTAGCCCCTCTTGAAGAATGGGAGGGAAAAAAGTTGAAAACAACTTCTCTTATTCAACCCATTTTGATTATATGAATCCCCCCTAGAATGTAACTTAAAGAATAGCAACCTGGTCTCCTCTGGAATATTAACTCCTGTGCCAGTCAATTTCATTTTCAGGTAATTTTAATTATTAGAAAGTTTTTTATATTTATCCAAAATCAAAGTGTTCATCTCTGGAACCATATGTACTAATTTGTTCTTTTCTGTAAGGACCCTGAAGATATGCTATGATAGTAATCAGATTATCTCTAATCTTCTCATCTCCATTCCCTTTTAAATAGTGTCAAACTGCCTCACCATTTGACCACTTTCTTTTTAAAGTCCTCCAGTTTGTCACTGCATCTTAAAGTGTGGTACAGCAAAGTGTACACAAAGATAGTTGGGACAATGTAGAGTTTGTTGAGTACAGTAGAATTATTTGAGATCATAGATTTATTGAAGGAACAATGCTTCCTGGGATATTATAATTAAAATTTGAAAATACAAATAAGATATGAAGGAAAGAAAAAGCATGAGAAACATTTAAATAAATGCTTACAAATGGAATAAAAGGAAGATGGAATACTTTGTCTACAACAGTGAGTGACACTAGGGAATATATGAAAACATCTGGAATTAGATGGATACATGTAGGTGATTGGGTACATTACAATCCTCAGATAAGTGTGGTTTTGGACCTAATGAGTATTTGAAAGAGGAATTTTAGTGGAATTCCGTGTTGGATATAGCAGGAAGAAAAAACATCAGCAAAGAAATGTTCAAATTTGGTAGGACCACTAGAAAGAGATACCTATTACCCAGGAAAAGGTTTCTTGCATTGAGTTAAAGAAGGAAGTTATATAAACAAGAAGGTACAGGATTTGTCAGGAAAAATTTTGATGTAGTACGAAGTAGAAAAACCCACACTTATTTTGTGGTAGAGAATAAGATTCTTGGCAAAATGATGGAGTAATAACAATAGTTAACACCTTTAAGGCTTAACTGTGTGCAAGATTTATTCAAGGTATTTCCCATATGTTAACATATTTAACCATTACAAAAACTTTATAAGTTAATTTTTTAAATTTTATTTAGTTATTTTTCAAATACATTTTTTCTCTATTTCTCCCATCCCAGCCCCCCCTGCCCTGTGCTCCCCACCTCCCTCCCATTTCCTCCCCCCCTAGTCCTCATCCCTGTGTCTTTCATACTTGTTCCTCAAAAACCCTCCCCCTTTTCCCCCTTAAATTCCCTTCCCTCTCCCCTCTGGTAACTGCCCACTTGTTCTCTATTTCAGTGTCTTTGTTTTTATTCTGCTGCTTGTTTGTTTTGTTGTTTAGCTTCCTGTTAAAGGTGAGATCATATGGTATTTGTCTTTCAACGCCTGGCCTACTTCAACTCAGCATAATGCTTTCCAGTTCCATCCATGTTGTTGCAAAGGGTAGTAGCTCCTTCTTTCTCTCTGCTGCATAGAATTCCATTGTGTATATGTACCACAATTTTTTGATCCATTCATTTACTGTGGGGCACCTAGGTTGCTTCCAGCTCTTGGCTATTGTAAATTGTGCTGCTGTGAACATTGTGGTGCAGAGGTTCTTTGAAATTGATGTTTTGGGGTTCTTAGTATAATCCTAGCAGTGAAATTGCTGGGTCAAAAGGCAGGTCGATTTTTATTTTTCTGAGAAAATTCCATACTGTTTTCCATAATGGTTGCACCAGTCTGCAATCCTACCAACAGTGCACTAAGGACCCCTTTTCCCCACAACCTCTCCAACATTTGTTGTTTGTTGCTTTGTTTATGATAGCCATCCTGACCAGTGTAAAGTGGTATCTCATTGTGGTTTTAATTTGCATCTCTCTGATAGCTAACGATATTGAGCATCTCTTCCTGTGTCTCTGGATATTCTGTATGTCCTTCTTGGAGAAGTATCTGTTCAAATCCTTTTCCCATTTTTTAATTGGGTTAGATGTCTTCTTAGAGTGGAGTTGTGTAAGTTCTTTGTATATTTTGGAGATTAAACCTTTGTCTGAGGTATCATTGGCAAATATGTTTTCCCATACAGTTGGTTGTCTTGCTAATTTAGTACTGTTTTCTTTAGCCACGCAGAAGCTTTTTATTTTGATGAGATCCCATTTGTTTCTTCTTTCCTTTATATTCCTTGCTCTAGGGGACATAGCGGTAAAAATGTTGCTGCGTGGAATATCTGAGATTTTCTTGCTGATGTTCTCCTCTAGGACTTTAATGGTTTCAAGGCTTATATTTAAGTCTTATCCTCCTTGAATTTATTTTGGTGTATGGTGTACGTTGGTGCTCAAGTTTCATTTTTTTTGCACGTAGCTATCCAGTTCTCCCAACACCATTTGTTGAAGAGGCTATCTTTACTCCATTTTATGTTACTGCCCCCTTTGTCGAATATTAATTGACTATACAGAGTTGGGTTGATTTCTGGGCTCTCTGTTCAGTTCCATTGGTCTATGTGCCTGTTTTTATGCCAGTACCAGGCTGTTTTGATTACAGTGGCCTTGTAATACAGTTTGATATCAGGTATTGTGATCCCTCCTACTTTGTTCTTTTTTCTCAAAAGTGCAGCTGCTATTCAGGGTCGTTTATGGTTCCATATAAATTTTTGAAGTGTTTGTTCTATGTCTGTGAAATATGCCATTGGTACTTTAATAGGTATTGCATTGAATCTGTATATTGCTTTGGGTAGTATGGACATTTTGATGATGTTAATTCTTCCAATCCATGAACACTGTATATGTTTCCACTTGTTTGTGTCTTCTGGATTTCTTTCTTCAGTGCTGTGTAGTTTTCTGCATACAGGTCTTTTACCTCCTTAGTTAGGTTTATTCCCAGGTATTTTATTTTTGTTTTTCCTATATGGAATAGGATTTGTTCCTTGATTTCTGCTTCTGCTGATTCATTGTTGGTATACAAAAATGCCTTTGATTTCCAGATATTGACTTTGTAACCAAAGTTTTGCCAAATTCATTAATTAGTTCGAGCAGTTTTTTGGTAGAGTCTATAGGATTTTCCATGTACACTATCATGTCATCTGCAAACAATGACAGTTTTGCTTCCTTCTTTCTGATTTGGATGCCTTTTATTTCCTTTTCTTGCCTGATCGCTGTGGCTAAAACTTCCAATACTATATTGAATAGAAGTGGTGAAAGTGGACATCCTTATCTAGTTCCTGATCTTAGTGGAAAAGCTTTTAATTTTTGCCCATTGAGTACGATATTGGCTGTAGGTCTCTCATATATGGCCTTTATTATATTGAGGAATGCTCCCTCTATTCCCACTTTGCTGAGTGTTTTTATCATAAATGGGTGTTGTACCTTATCAAAAGCTTTTTCCATGTCTGTTGATATGATCATGTGGTTTTTGCCTTTACTTTTGTTTATGCGATGAATTACATTTACTGGTTTGCGAACGTTGAACCAACCTTGCATCCCTGGGATGAATCCCACTTGGTCGTGGTGTATAATCTTTTTGATATATTGTTGGATGCGATTTGCCAATATTTTGTTGAGGATTTTAGCATCTATGCTCATCAGCGATATTGGCCTGAAGTTTTCTTTCTTTATTGTGTCTCTATCTGGTTTTGGAATAAGAATGATGCTGGCTTCATAAAAGGAGTTTGGGAGTTTTCCATCCTTTCGGATTTTTTGGAATAGTCTGTGGAGAATAGGGGTTAGCTCTTCCTTAAATGCTTTGTAGAATTCTCCTGTGAACCCATCTGGTCCAGGACCTTTGTGTGATGGGAGTTTTTTGATTACTGCTTCAATTTCTTTTGGTGTTATTGGTCTATTCAGGTTTTCTACTTCTTTTTCATTGAGTTTTGGGAGATTATATTTTTCTAGAAATGTGTCCATTTCCCCTAGGTTCTCAAATTTCTTGGCATGCAGTTCTTCATAGTAATTTCTTACAATCCTTTCTATTTCTGTGGTATCAGTTATAATCTCTCCTGTTTCATTTCTGATTGTTTATTTGTGTCTGTTCCCTTCTTTTCTTGATGAGCCTACTTAAAGGCTTATCTATTTTATTTATCTTTTCAAAGAGCCAACTCCTGGATTCATTGATCCTTAGAATTGTGCTTTTAGTCTCTATGTCATTTAGTTCTGCTCTGATCTTGGTTATTTCCTTCCTTCTACTTGCTTTGGGCTGTTTTTGTTGTTGTTCCTCAAGTTCTTGCAGGCGTAGAGTAAGGTTGTTTATTTGAAATGTTTCTATCTTCTTTAGGTAGGCCGGTATTGCTATAAACTTCCCTCCCAGGACTGCCTTTGCTGTGTCCCATAAGTTTTGGGTTGTTGCGAGATTGTTTTCATTTGTTTCCAGAAACGTTTTGATGTCTTCCCTAATATCATTCTTGACCCATTTGTTGTTTAATAGCATACGATTCAGTCTCCATGATTTTGGGTGTTTTGGGTTTTTTCCTTTGGGGTTGCTTCCCAGTTTCAGTCCCTTGTGGTCAGAGAAAATGCTTGGTATGATTTCAATATTCTTGAATTTGTTGAAACTTGTTTTGTGTCCTATCATGTGGTCCATGTTTGAAAATGTTTCATGTGCATTTGAAAAGAATGTGTATTTAGCTTCTTTGGGGTGCAGAGCTCTGTATATATCAGTTAGGTCCATTTCATCAAGGGTGTTGTTTAATGCCGCAATATCTTTGTTGATATTTTGTTTGGAAGATCTGTCCATTTTTGATAGTGGGGTGTTAAAATCTTCCACTATAATTGTGTTGCCGTCTATATCTTTCTTGAAGTCCTCTAAGATTTTCTTTATGTATTTTCGTGGTTCTATATTGGGTGCATATATATTTATGATGTTAATGTCTTCTTGGTGGATTCTTCCCTTGAGTATTATGAAGTGACCTTCTGGGTCTCTCTTTATGGCTCTTTTTTTGAAGTCTATTTTGTCTGATATGAGAATTGCTACCCCAGCTTTTTTTTCTTGTCCATTTGCTTGGAAAATTTTTTTCCAGCCTTTCACTTTTAGTCTGATGGTCTTTTGTCCTGAGGTGGGTCTCTTGTAGGCAGCATATGTGTGGGTCATGCTTTCTTATCCATGCAGCTATTCTGTGTCTTTTGATTGGAGCATTTAATCCATTTATGTTTAAGGTTATTATTGATAGGTACTTATTCATTGCCATTTTTGTACCTGTGTTCCTCTCTGTCTTCCTCTTTTCCTTCCTTCCTTAAAGCAATCCTTTTAGTATTTCTTGTAGAGCTGGCTTGGTGGCAGCATATTCTTTTAGATTTCTTTTGTCTTGGAAGCTCTTTATTTGGCCTTCTATTTTGATTGAGAGCCTTGCTGGGTAAAGTAGCCTTGGTTGTAGGCCTCTGTTTCTCATTACTTGGAATATTTCTTGCCATTCTCTTCTTGCTTGGAGTATTTCCATTGAGAAGTCAGTAGCTAACCTTATTGGGGCTCCCTTGTATGTTACTTCTTTTTTCTCCCTTGCTGCCTTTAAGATTCTCTTTGTCTTGGAATTTTGCCATTTTAATGATGGTGTGTCTTGAAGTGGGCCTCCTCTGGTTCCTCTTGATTCGACTGTGTGATTTCTGGATTTGTGTGACTTTTTCTTTAATCAAATTAGGGAAATTTTCTCTCATTACTCTTTCAAATATATTTTCTATCTCTTGTTCTTCTTCTTCTCCTTCTGGTATTCCTATTATTCGGATATTATTATGTTTCATATTTTCTTGCATTTCTCTTAATCCCTCTTCATTCTTTCTGAGCCTCTTTTCATTTTCTTGCTTTCTGTGAGATGCTTTCTACTTTGTCCTCCAACTCACTAATCCGATCTTCTGTTTCATCTACCCTATTTTTAATGCTTTCTGCTGTGTTTTTCAATTCAGAAATTGTATTCATTTCCTCTTGACCCTTGCTAATAGTTTCCATTTCCTTTTTCATGTTGATATAGTTTGCGGTGAGACCGTTATAGCTCCCCTGTAGTTTCTGGTAGCTCGTTGTGAGCTCTTTGAACTTCATGGTAACCAGTGCTTTGAATTCAGTATCTGATAGTTGACTTGCCTCTATTTCGTCTAACATTCTTCCTGAGGGTTCCTCCTTTCCTTTCACTTGGGGATTGTTTCTTTTTCTTCCCATTGATTGTGAGACTTTTCTTATTAGCCTCAGCTTCTTAGATTAATCTATTTTGACACCCTGGTTTATGGTGTGAACTTCTGTGGTGGAATGCCTGTTAATTTCAGTGGTATAGTCTCTTTTGGTTATCCTGTTGTTCTCTGCTTCCACCTACTCAAATATGCAGCAACTTTTGGCTTCTCTCCTACAGCAAAGTGCAATTTGTCTCTGACTCTACTATTGGGAGGCCTCTTCTATGGGTCCAGCTCTGGTCTTTTCGTATTTTCAAGTTGATTGTGACTTGTCTGGTTCCTCTGTGACCGTCGAGGTTTCTGGTCCCTTATTTTCATATATGCTTGGCAACTGCTGGCTTGGTGGCTTCTCCTCCTCCGATCGGACAGGTTTCTCTCCCTTTTGTACTAGGAACTGGTATCTGCTCCGTCCTACTCCATCGCCATCTTGAAAGCTCCAGTTAATTATTTTTAATATACCAATTAATTGGATGAGAAAATTCACCCACAGAGAAGTGAGTTAATTTGCTGAATGTCACAGAGCTAGTAAGATGACAAAGCTCAGATTTTTAAAATATATTGGGGTGACATTGATTTCAAGTGTACTATTCTATACACTTGAAAATTATATAGGTTTCAAGTGTACAATTCTATAATACATTATCTGTCTATTGTGTTGTGTGTTCACCTCCCAAAGTCAAGTTTCCTTCCAATGCCATTTAGCCCCCTTTACCTTTCATCCTCCTTTCCCTCTAGTATAGCTGTACTGTTGTCTGTCCTTATGAGGTGTTTTTTTTTCTCTTTTTGCTTAATCTCCTCACCATTTTCACCTAAAATCCTTTACCTTTTGTCTGACAGCTGGCAATCAGTTTTTTTTTTTCGTTTATTTTGTTCATCAGATTCTACATGTAAGAGAAATTTTGTGGTACTTGTTTTTCTGTGACTGGCTTGCTTAACTTAGCGTGATACTCTCCAGGTCTATCCATGCTGTTGCAAAGGGTTAGAGTTCCTTCAATTTTTTTTCATCCTCACCCAAAATCAATAAGTGACATGCTTATTGATTTTTAGACAAAGGGAGAGAATCATCGATGTGAGAAACATCTCATATGTGACATAAAGGGGTACAGAACCAACTAACCAGGCATGTGCCCTGACTGGAAATCAAATCCATGATGTTTTGGTTTATGGGACAACTCTCCAAATGAACCACACTATCCCGGGCAGGATTTCCTTCTTTTTCCAGCAGAGTAGTATTTCACTGTGTAAATGTACCACAGCTTTTTTATTTCCTCCTCTACAGGTGGACACTTGGGCTGCTTCCAGATCTTAGCCATTGTAAATAATGCTGTAGTGAACATAAGGGAGCATATATTCTTTTGACCTAGTGTTTTGGATTCCTTCAGATATATCCCCAGAAGTGGAATTCCTGGGTCATAAGGCAGTTCCATTTTTAATTATTATGTTGTCTCCATATTGCATTCCATAGTGGCTGCAACATCTGCATTCCCACCAACAGTGCACAAGAGTTCCCTTTTCTTCACATCCTGGCAAATGCTGGTTGTTTATATCAATGGCAGCCATTCTGATAAGTGTGAAGTGGTATCTCATGGTGGTTTTCATTTGCACTTCTCTGATGATGAATGACATTGAGTCTCTTTTCCTATGTCTATTGGCCATCCATATGTCCTTTTTGGAGAATTATCTATTCAAGTCCTTTGTCTATTTGTTAATTAGATTGTATGTTTTCTTGATGAGTTTTATAAGTTCTTTATAAACTTTGGGTGTTAACTCCTTATCAAATGTATCTCATTGGTGAATATGTTCCACCATGAGTGGATTGTCTTTACATTTTGTTGATGGTTTCCTTTGTTGTGCATAAATATTTTAGTTCGATGCAGCCCCATTTTTTTATTTTTCTTTTGTTTCTCTTGCCCCAGGAAACATAGCAGAAAATAGATTGTTATGAGAAATGTCCAAGATTTTACTGCCTATGTTCTCTTCAAGAATTTTTATGATTTTGAATCTCATATTTAACTCTTCAATCCATATTGTGTTTATTCTTGTGTGTGGTATAAAAAAGTCTAGTTCCATTTTTCTGCACATAAGCTGTCCAATTTTCCCAACACCATTTACTTAATAGACTGTGTTTACCCCATTGTATGTTCTTGCCTTTTTTGTTAAATTTACATAAAGGTGTGGCTTTATTTCAGGGATCCTCTGTTCCATTGATTTCTGTATCTGTTTTTATGCCAGCACCATGCTATTTTGATTACAGTGGTCTTATAGTATAGTTTGATATCAGGTAGCCTGATTCCTCCAACTTTGTATTTTTTAAAAAATATTGCTGTGGCTATTCAGGGTCATTTATTGTTATGCATAAATGTGTGGAATATTTGTTCTAGTTCTGTGTAATATGACCTTGATATCTTGATAGGAATTGTGTTGAATCTATAGATTCCTTTGGGTAGTGTGGATGTTTCAACAATGTTAATTCTTGCCACCCATGAGCATGATTCTACTTACTTGTATCTTCTTCAGTTTATTTCTCCTGTCTTATAATTTTCTGAGTACAGGTCTTTCATATCCTTGGTTAAATTTATTCCTAGGTGGGGTTGTTTTTTTTGATGCAATTGTAAATGAGATTTTTTTTTTAGTTTTCTTATCTGATAGCTTATTATTGGTGTATGGAAATGCAACTGATTTCTGGATATTTATTTTGTATCCCAGTACTTTACTGAATTTATTTATCAGTTCTAGTAGTTTTGTGGTAAAGTATTTGGGGTTCTCACTTATACAGTATAATGTCATCTGAAAATAATGACAGTTTTATTTCTTCCATTTCAATTTGGATGCCTTTTATTTCTTTTTGTCTGATTGCTGAGGGTAGGACTTCAATACTATCTTGAATAAGAGTGTTGAATGTGGACATCCCTATGTTGTCCCTGATCTTAAGGAAGATATTTTGAGTTTTTGCCTATAGTATGATGTTGGCACTTGGTTTGTGGTATATGGCCTTTATAATATTAAGGTATTTTCTTTCTTATCCCACTTGGCCCACCCTATTTATCCTAAATAGGTGCTGGATTTTATCAAATGCTTTTCTTGCATCTATTAATATGATCATGTGTTTTTTATCCTTCATTTTGTTTGTGTGGTATATCACATTTATTGATTTGTAGATATTGAACCAACCTGGCATTTCTGGAATAAATCCCATTTGATCATGGTGTATGGATTTTTTTAATGTATAGCTAAATCTGATTTGCTAATATATTGTTTAGGATTTTAGCATCTATGTTTATCAGGGATATTGGCCTGTAGTTTTGTTTTTTTTTTTGAAGTGTCTTGATCTGATTTCAAATTAAGATGATATTGGCCTGGTACAGTGAGTTTGGGAGTCTTCCCTCTTCTTGAATTTTTTGGACTATTTTGAGACAGACAGGTGTTCTTTGAATGTTTGATAAAATTTACCTGTGAAGCCAGCCAGTTTAGGACTTTTGTTTGTTAGCAGTTTTTTGACTACTCCTTCATTTTCATTAGTTGTAGTTTGTCTATTAATATATTCTGCTTTTTTCTGGTTTAGTTTTAGAAGATTGTATGTTTCTAGGAATTTATGCATTTCATCCTGATTGTTCAATCTGTTGGCATATAGTTGTTTGTAATATTTTCTTATAATCCCTTATATTTCTTTGGTGTCAGTTGTTACTTCTTCTGTTTCATTTTTAACTTTATTTGGGTCCTCTCTTTTGTGTTTTTAATGAGTGTGGTTAAAGGTTTGTCGATCTTTATTTTTTCAACGAACCAGCTCTTGCTTGCATTGATCTTTTTTATAGTTGTTTCAGACTCTATTTTGTTTATTTTTGCTCAGATCGTTATTTTCTTCCTTTAACTTACTTTGGGCTTTGTTTTTATATTTCTACTTCCTTTAAGTGTAACAGATTTTTTTTTTTGAGATTTTTCTTGTTTCTTGAGGTAGGCCTGTAATGCTATGAATTTCCCACATAGAACTGCTTTTGCTGTGTCCGCTCCATTTTGGGTTGTTGCATTCTCATATTCATTTGCTTCAAGGTGTGTTTTGATTTTTTTCCTTGATGTCATTGTTAACCCTTTCGTTGTTTAGTAATATGTTATTGAACTTCCATGTGTTTGTTTTACACATTGTTTCTTGTGATTGATTTCTAATTTCATTTACGTTATGTTCAAAGAACATACTTGAAATGATTTCAGTCTTTTTAAATTTATTGAGACTTGTTTTGTATCCTAACATGTGAATTACCCTAGAAAATGTTCCATGTGCACTTGAAAAGAATGTAGTCTGCTGCTTTAGGATGAAATGCCCTGAAGATAGCAAATCCATCTGATCTAGTGTGGCATTTAAGACCCCTATTTCTTTGTTGATTTTCTGTCAGAGAGATCCCATTGATGTCAGAGGGTGCTAAAACCTTCTGCAGTGACTCATTACTGTCAGTCTTTCCCTTTATGTCCATCAAGATTTGCTTCATATTTAGGTATTCCTATATTGTATATATAAATGTTTAGAAGGATTATATCCTCTTATTGGATTACTCTTTTTTTAAATATATTTTATTGATTATGCCATTACAGTTGTTTTATTTCCCCCTTCATTCCCCTACACCCTGTACACTGCCTCCCCCACCATTCCCCCCTTTAGTTTATGACCACGTGTCTCACGTTCTTTAGATTCTGTATTTCCCATACTATTCTTGCCCTCCCCCCTATCTATTTTCTACCTACCGTCTATGCTACTTATTCTCTGTACCTTCTCCCCCCTTCTCCTTCTCCCACTCCCCTGTTGCTAACCCTCATGTGATCTCTATTTTTATGGTTCTCCTGATCTAGCTGTCCTCTTAGTTTGCTTTTGTTTTAGGTGTGGTTGGGTTTTTTTTTAATTTTTTTATTGATTATGCTGTTACAGTTGTTCTATTCCCCCCTTCATTCCCCTCCACCCTACCCCCATCCCCACCATTACCCCCCTTTAGTTTATGACCATGTGTCTCAAGTCGTTTAGATTCTATATTTCCCATGCTATTCTTGCCCTCCCCATCTATTTTCTATCTACTGTCTATGCTACTTTCTGTACCTTCTCCCCCCTTCTCCTCCTCCCACTCCCCTGTTGCTAACCCTCCTTGAGATCTTCATTTCTATGTTTCCACTCCTGATCTAGCTATCCTTTTAGTTTGCTTTTGTTTTAGGTGTGGTTGTTAATAACTGTGAGTTTGTTGTCCTTTCACTGTTCATGTTTCTTTAACTTCTTTTTCTGAGATAAGTCCCTTTAACATTTCATATAATAAGGGCTTGGTGATGATAAACTCCTTGAATTTGATCTTATCTGAGAAGCACTTTATCTGCCCTTCCATTCTAAATGAAAGTTTTGCTGGATAGAGCAATCTTGGTTGTAGGTCTTTGGATTTCATGACTTGGAATACCTCTTTCCAGCCCCTTCTTGCCTGTAAGGTCTCTTTTGAGAAATCTGCTGACAGTCTGATGGGAACTCCTTTGTAGGTGACTGTCCCCTTAGCTCTTGCTGCTTCTAGGATTCTCTCCTTCATTTTAATTTTGGCTAATGTAATTATGATGTGCCTTGGTGTGTTCCTTCTTGAGTCCAACTTCTTTGGTACTCTGTGAGCTTCCTGGACTTCCTGGAAGTGTATTTCCTTTGCCAGATTGGGGAAATTCTCCTTTATTATTTGTTCAAATAAGTTTTCCACTGGTGGTTGTGCCTTTCCCCCTTCCGGTACCCCTATAATTCGGATGTTGGAGTGTTTAAAGATGTCCTGGAGGTTCCTAAGACTCTCCTCATTTCTTTGAATTCTTGCTTCCTGACTCTTTTCTGTTTGGCCATTATTTGCTTTCTTCTGGTCCACTCCATTGATTTGAGTCCCAGTTTCCTTTTCATTGCTATTGGTGTCCTGTGCAATTCCATTCATTTCAATTAGTTTCGCCTTCATGTATTTGTCTAATTTGTGGCTATAATCAACCAGTTCTGTGAGGATCCTGATCACCAGTGTTTTAAACTGTGCGTCTGAGAGTTTTGCTATTTCTTCATCGCTTAGATTTATAGGCTCTGGGGCTTTGAGATCTTCATGAGCCATTTTTGGTCTGTTTCGGGCCCTTTAAGTGTGAGAAGCGGTGCCTTGGACTCCCAGGTCGCAGGGTTGTGACGCTGTATGTGGGGGCGTGGTCAGAGTGGGGAAATGGTGACCCCCCCTCTGCTGTTTCTCACAGCTGGGTGAGGAGCAGTGCCTTAGGTGGTTCACCTGGGCCGGGCCACTCAGAGTCCCTGGGTTATGACGCTGTATGTGGAGGTGGGGTCAGAGCAGGGAAATGGCGGCGCCTTCCCTGCCGCTTGCTGTGGGGACCCACTGGGTTCCGGTCCAACCGCCCACTCCCTCACTTGTCTATCTGCGCACAAATGCGTGGCCACAGTCAACACACAGCCCTGCTCCCCTGCTGTCTCCCCCGTGGTCGCTCACCTGGTCGCTTGCTCGGTCGCTCACTTGCTTGGTCGCTCACTAGGTCCAACCCTCCGCCTGGATTCCGCGTGCCTGGATTCCACGAGCCTGAGTCCATCTGACCGAGTTTTCCTGTGCAACCCCGCTCCACCAGCTGCTGGTTTCGCCCCTTACTGGTCAGACTGAAGAATTTGTTGTTAACAGACTTCCGAAAAGTTCAATTTTCTGTGTTCTGGCTGTGTTTTCTGTTGCTAATATTTAGTTGTCTCTAAACTTGGTTGTGTGAGAAGGCACGGCACATCCACCTATGCCTCCATCTTGGCGGAAATCCAGGTGTGGTTGTTAATAACTGTGAATTTGCTGTCCTTTCACTGTTCATCTTTTTAATCTTCTTTTTCTTAGGTAAGTCCCTTTAGCATTTCATATAATAAGGGCTTGGTGATGATGAACTCCTTGAATTTGATCTTATCTGAGAAGCACTTTATCTGCCCTTCCATTCTAAATGAAAGCTTTGCTGGATAGATCAATCTTGGATGTAGGTCTTTGGATTTCATGACTTGAAATACTTCTTTGCAGCCCCTTTTTGCCTATAAGGTCTCTTTTGAGAAATCCGCTGACAGTCTGATGGGAACTTCTTTGTAGGTGAGTGTCCCCTTAGCTCTTGCTGCTTCTAGGATTCTCTCCTTCATTTTAATCTTGGTTAATGTAATTATGATGTGCCTTGGTGTGTTCCTTCTTGGGTCCAATGTCTTTGGTACTCTGTGAGCTTCCTGGACTTCCTGGAAATCTATTTCCTTTGCCAGAATGGGGAAGTTCTCCTTTATTATTTGTTCAAATAAGTTTTCCACTTGTGGCTGTTCCTCTTCCTCTTCTGGTACCCCTATAATTTGGATGTTGGAGCGTTTAAGGATGTCCTGGAGCTTCCTAAGCCTCTCCTCATTTTTTTGAATTCTTGTTTCTTTATCCTTTTCTGTTTGGTCATTTTTTCTTCCTCTGGTCCACTCCATTGATTTGAGTCCCAGTTTCCTTTCCATCACTATTGGTTTCCTGTGCATTTCCATTCATTTCAATTAGTTTAGCCTTCATATATTCCTCTAATTTGTGACTAAAATCAACCAGTTCTGTAAGGATCCTGATCACCAGTATTTTGAACTGTGCATCTGAAAGTTTGGCTGTTTCTTCATCACTTAGATTTATTGGCTCTGGGGCTCTGAGTTGTTCTTGAGCCATGTTTTAGTCTGTTCGTGCCTGTTACGTATGAGGAGCAGAGCCTTAATTGTTCACCAGGGTGGGGCCATCCAGTTCCCTGGGTTGTGATGCTGTATGTAGGGGCGGGGTCAGAGAGAGACAATAGCAGTCCCCAGCCGCTGGGGCCTGCATGGTCCGTCTCACTGCTTGCTCCTTCACCAATTTATCTGTGGGCGAATGTGTGACTGCAGTCAGCCCTCAGTGGGTCCATCTGCTACTTCACACCTGGGATCCACCCACGGCTGCCAGCGTACCTGCGTGACGCGCCCGGGTCCGTCTGGTGGATCTTTCCTGCATGTCCCAACTCTGCTGCTGGCTCTGCCCCTCTTACCAGTTTGGCTGAAGGGTTTGTTGTTGTCAGACTTCCATATAGTTCAATTTTCTGTGGTTTGGCTGTGGTTTTGTTGCTAAAACTTTGTTGTTTTTAAACTTGGTTGTGTGAGTAGGCACAGTGTGTCCACCTATGCCTCCATCTTGGCAGAACTCGATTACTCCCTTTATCATTATGTAGTGTCCTTCTTTGTCTCTTACTATAGCCTTTGTTTTAAAGTCAGTTGATCAGAAATAAGTATTGCTACCTTAGCCTTTTGTTTTTCCTTTCCATTTGCTTGAAATATTTTTTCCACCCATTTACTTTTAGTTTTTGTGTATCATTCTGAGGTGAGTCTCATAGATAGCATATATGTGGGTCTTGTTTTCTTATTTATTTAGCTACCCTATGTCTTTTGATTGGAACATTTGAGTCATTGACATTCAAAGTGATGATTGATACATACATATTTATTGCTGTTTTACTCTTTTAACTATGTTTCTACTCCTCCATTTTCTTCTTTCAATTATTTTTTTTCAATTACAGTTGACATACAATATTATATTAGTTTCAGTTGTGCACCCAGTGATTAAACATTGCATAACTTACTAAGTGATCATCCTGATAAACCTCATGCCATCTGCTATCATAAATAGTTATTAGAATATTATTGACTATTTTCCCTATGCTATATTGTATATCAACATGATTTTTCTGTTACTATCAATTTATACTTCTTAATCCCTTCACCTTTTTCATCCAAGTCCCCTCCCATCTGGCAAGCATCAAAATGTTCTGTTCACTTTTTAAATTTAATTGTTTACATATATATATATATGTACATATATATATTTGTTACCATTTTATGGTTCACATTTTCACCATCCTCCTCCTTCCCTCTTCTTTGTCCCCCTCCTCTTGTTTTTTCCTTCTTCTTCTATCTTCTTTTTCATGAAGGCCCTTTAGCATTTCTTAGTTTTGTTGTAATGAACTCATTTATCTTTTTCTTGTCTGGGAAGTTCTTTATTTCATCTTCAATTCTAAATGATAGACTTGTCAGACAATGTAGTCTTGGTTTTAGGTTTTAGTTTTGGTTTCATCAGTTTGAATATTTATTGCCAGTCCCCTCTGGCCCAAAATGTTTCTTTTGAGAAATCAGAAGAAATCAAAGAGTCTTATGGAGTTCTGTTGTAGGTAACCAACTATTTTTCTCTTGCTGCTTTTAAGATTCTTTTCTGGTCTTTAAGCTTTGTGATTTTAATTTTGATGTGTCTTGCTGAGGGCCTCTTTGGGCTTATCTTGTTTGGGATTTGAAAATTTCCTGGACTTGTATGTATGTCTTTTTCTTTCACCAGATTAGGAACGTTTTTAGTCATTGTTTTTTCAAATAGGTTCTTAATAACTTGCTCACTCTCTCCTCCTTCTGATACCCCTATGATGCAGATAATGTTATGCTCTATGTTGTAAAACCAAATTTTCCTTAAAAAGTTACCAATTCCTTATTCTTTTTGCTGCTATGATTGGGTGTTTTCTGCTACCTTGTCTTCCAAATCTCTGATTTGATCCTGTGGTTTATCCAACCTACATTTATTACTTACAGTGTATTCTTTATTTTAGATATTGTATACTTCATTTGTGACTTTTTTATGGTTTCCATGTCCTGTTCCATGCTATTGTAATTCTCACTAAGTTCCTTGTATTCTAAGTTCCTTGACCATGTTTATAACCTTTTTTTTAAAAAACTCTGTAGCTATTATATTGCTTGCCTCCATTTCATTTTGCTATATTTCTGGAGAGTTTTTTTGCTCCTTCATTTCAGTCATGTTTCTTTGTCTCATTTTGACTGTCTTTTTGTATGTGTGTGTATGTATTGGGTAGATCTGCTATGACTCCCAGTCTTGGCAGGGTGACCTTATGCAGTAGGTATACTGTACAGCCCAGTGGCTCAGTCTCCTTGATTGACTGAACTGAGTACTCTAGAAATGTCCATTTTGTTGGTTATGTGGCCCCTCCTGTTGTAGTTGAGTCTTGATTGCTATTGGGCCATTCTTTCATCATGCTGACCTTCAAGTTGGCTGACTTTGAGAATCAACAATGACCACAATGTATGAGGTGCTGTGCAGGTGCTGACCACATGAAGCAGAATTTGCCTCAGCAGGGTCTGGTGCCTGCCAAGATCTTCCTTTGGATATGCTGCTTGTCAAGCTAATGGGATTCTGCTCTGATATTTTCAGAAGCTGGCTTCTGAATATGTTGATTCTGGGGCCTCCTAGTGCAGAGCAATATCCAACACTGTATATGAATGACCTTGGGCAATCTTTTTGGAGCCACAAACTGATCCTCAGTTAATGGCTGCCTCTGCTGGTCCTGGGTGTACCCAGAAAAGACCAACCTTTGCACCAAAGCTGGCTTTTAATAGTAATGGGCTTGGCAACAGTTCAGCAAAAGTCCCAAGGGAGATCTGCTTTCATCTGCCTCCACCTGCCAGTTGCTTACTAGGCTCAGTCACAGAAAGAGAGCTCCTCATGGTACTCAAGTTGCATGAAATATGTTATCAGTGAGTCACCAGGTATGGGTGAATAGTATTCACCAGACTGACACAAATTCAAACTTGGTGCCAGTGCTTGTTCTGAGCCACTCAGCAAATGTCCCAGGGTGTAACAAATCTAGCTGGCACCTTCTGAGTGCTTGCACATTTTTGTGGTGTGGTGGGATTTCAGGGAATTGTCAGGGTATAAACCCTGCAGAATTTATCAGGCCCAAGGGGACCAAGATTTGGCCATGTGAATGGAGGGTTCTGTGCCATTTGGACATGTGAGGAGAAAATGTCACACAACTCAGAGCACACAACCATCTTAGAGCACACAACTCAGTCTGTCTCAGATTTTTTGTGTAGCCTGATTTCAGCAGGGTGGCCCACCAGCAGTTGGGAGTGTGGTGTTGTTGGATATCAAAATGGGAAGGTGTCAGTCAGACCCTGGAGGAAAGTCATGGGAGTGGCTACATCTCCAGAACAGTGCAACTCAGTCTGTCCTGGTTTTGACCCAGACCTCCTGGGCAGGGCAGAGCCACCAGAAGTCTGGAGGGTGGGGCTAGCAGATCTCCCAAAAGGGGGGAGGCACCAATCAGGTTCACAGAAAAGTAAGGGGAATGACTGCACACAATCCAGTCACTGATACCTTCCAAGTATGCTCAGACCTCTACACCCCAGCCAAGGCAGCTGATTCCTCAGCAGGACCTAAACTCCACAGGGCGGGGTGAGAGGGAGTCCATAGAGTGGGGCTATTGCATTCTCCCATGCCAAAGCCATATGTGTGGGAGTGCTCCAGCCAAGAAAGATGGTGTCTATAATGTGGTTGAAGAACTCCATCAGGGATCCTGGTGGCTGTCTCTTCACCTATCTTTCCAGAGCCACAAAGTTCAATCTGTTCTCACGTGACTGTGGTCTGCTCTGCCCTCTTTCTGCCAGAGCCTAAGGTAAGCCTGGCTGTGATCGAGATTTTGTGCTTCGGCCTGCTAAGATGGTGCTCCAGGGGACTTCTCTCTTTCCCTGGTGAACAGAATCCCAGGAGATTTTCACAGCCAGATGTTATATTGGTGACAGTTCCTTGCCCTGGTGTTCTGGCCTGAAGAGCCCACCTTGGGGTTGAGACCCCTCACTTCTCAATGGAAACTATGCAGCTGAAAAATCCCTCTGGAATCTCAGCTGCTGCTTGTGAGAGTGAGCAATCTCAGCCCTTCTTGCATCTCCACCCGTTCTAGTAGTCTTGATATGGCTTCTTCCGTAAATCCTTGGTTATAGGACTTCTCTTCAGCTAGTCTTCAGTTGGTTATTCAGGGTGATCGTTCTGTAGATTTGTTGTAATTCCTGCTTGGTCCTGGAAAGAAGTGAGTGTAACATACACCCATTCTGCCACTGTCTTGAATCCTCCAAAACTGTGATCCTAATCCATGTAGTCTGGCTTCAAAATCTGTCCTCTTACTCAGTCTAGTGTCTTTCACATCTCATAAGTTACTTACCTGTGCCCTTCTTTTCTTACATGCTGTTGCCTTTCCTACTCCCCTAACGGAGCCAATATCTTCTGACCTTTTCATTTCCCTGCTATTAGAAACTACTCTCAGGAAAGAAGCTGATATGCTCATTGATTCATTTATAT
This sequence comes from Artibeus jamaicensis, assembly GCF_021234435.1. NCBI lineage: Eukaryota > Metazoa > Chordata > Mammalia > Chiroptera > Phyllostomidae > Artibeus > Artibeus jamaicensis. The sequence continues at coordinate 3,487,052 of NW_026521995.1, read as the reverse complement.
CAAGGAATAAATGACTGATGGTTTAACATAAAATACTACCATTCTAGGGTTGAATTTTTTTAGGGGCATAGGAAATGTTAAAGGGCCATAAAACCTTAACCCAAAACTGTGTTAAAATTTAAAATATATATGGGCATGGGAGACAGAGGTCATTGGGTACATGACTTTCTGTGCCCTCAAATTATACCATTATTCTGCTGGTGTGAGCCTTGTGGGAATCCTAGTAGAAGTGAGCTAGGATCATAAAAGTGGGAATGCAAAAATAAGAGATACATCTTAATATATTGAGTCAATGATTTTAGAAATATCCTATTTCTCTAATTCATTATGAGGTGAAGAGTTCTGCTATACCCCTTAGTAACAGAGACCCCAGAAGAAAGCTTTAAGTTGGATGGTCATAGATGAAGAGAGATCATCCTATGGTAAAGTTTGTGTTTATACATTTATATCTGAATGGAGGTAGAGCTAAGGATTGATTAGGTTCCTTTATTTTATATAGAAATAAAACCCTCTTGTGTGGATCTCTGATTTATCTACTCCAGGAATCTTAAAACCCAGGAAGTTACCCTAGAGCAACAATTTTGAACCTTTTTCATCTCATGCCACACATAACCTGCTAAAATTATCTGTATTTTTTTCCAATCTGACATAATTCTGATTCATTCACACAGGGCAACTATTGTGTCAGCTGTTGTCTCTTTTATTTGATAATTTAAGGGAAAGTAGGTCAGTACTGAGTACTCAGTACTCAGGTATTGCATGTTTTAAAAAGTCTTGCAGCAAGACTGTCTTCTTGTTCCACATCAGTCAGTCAGCAAGCTCTTCATTTCTTTCTTTAATTAAATCATGTTTGGTTCAATGAGCATTATTGAATGAATGCCTGCCTTATGCCAAATACTCTGTTCTGGGCATATAAGTACTCCTCTCTTAAATGTCTCATTTTCTAGTAAAGAATATAGTATGATTAAAGCAATCATAAAAGTGAGTTTCAATACATAAGCAATATACAAGAGAGATTACTGTGTTAGGGAAGGAAAGAAAGGTTTGCAAAAGAGGTGATGCTTGAATAGGGTTTTTAGGATGAATAGGAGTTCTTCAGAATAATGTCAGGGGAGCAAAATATTGTAGCTGGAGGGCAAAACATACAAAACATATAAAAATTGCCCTCATACACAAAACAACACAAACATGCACAAAAACGTGGAGGCACAGCACATTGTGGCCTGACAGCTGTAGGTAGTATTGCTATAGAATAGAAGAAGTTGGAGTCAAGGGGTGGTGAAAATGATGTTTTTGTTTTCTTCATTGTCAAGAGCTTCATATGCCTAGACTATCAACTTGTTTATGTCGATGTCTGTGGTTATTGAAGGCCTAACCTTTTTTCATTGCTCTGCTGAATCATTCCTATATGCCTCTTCTTGAGCCTTTAGTCACTATATCTCGATACCTAAGCATTTGTATACAGTTTGTGTTCTCAATTCTCAACCCTCCATGATAGGAACTGGTGCCTAAGAGCAGTAGAAATAGGAATGACAGCTTTCACTTTTATCTAGATGATCATATAGGTTTAATAATCAGATTTGCATATAATAATTTTGAAATTTTTTCAGAGTTAAAGGACTAATATGAAAATAGTGTTGGTACAGTAATACAATTTACTATACCAAATAATTTAATTCGGTTAAATAAGTGTCTTTTTCTGCTCTCTTTCCATGTTATACACAGTGTTAAGAAAATATGCAATGAAAGAAAACAGGAATAGGATCCTTCTCTTCTATAACTGAGAGAAAAATATTTAAATTTACACTCATGCAGTGTCTTGCTTTAATCAGCTCTCTAAGAAAGCAAAATTGTAGAGAATTTATTTAGCTTCTTCTGTTCATCATAAAATTTGACAATATAAACACAAAGGAAGAATAGTTCTTAAAGAATGTAGTGCTATAAAATGAAGTTACATGGAAAACACATTAAAGCAAACTAACTTTTATGTTAATTTATTTGTAACTTCTTTTTTAAGGATGCTGGGCAGTTTTATGCTAAATATAAAGAAACAAGAATGAAGGAAAAGGAAGATGCATTGACTAAAGCTGAACTTGAAACACTTCAAAGTGAGTTTTAAACATTGTCTTATTGTGTTAACCTAGTCAGAAAACTGATTAAGTTAGGATTTTCCCTTAAATTCAGTAGTAATTATATTTTCTGTGCTTTCTTTGCCACTCTCAAAAAGTTAACTTGTATTTAATGTATTATATGTGGAAAATACTATATTAGTAATTACTGAGCTACCCACAGTTTAATATCAGAAAGAGAGATAAAATAAAATCAACATGTTCCATAAGTCTAGGAAGCATCCAGAATCTAGAAAGTCCTAAAATGCTCTAGTGGTGTAATTTCCATTGGCAGTTTGTGCCAAGTCTACAGTAGTAAGGGGCAAACCTGGGAAATCAATGATTTTTGTTTTGAAAGTCTTTGTTTCATTGGTAATACTGTTATAGAAATGAAAAACCTTGACTAAATTATCAGTATGTTGAAGTCTTCCATTGAATGCTAAAGACAGTTATTGCTTATTTTAGGAAAAGTGGAATATAAAAGGCATTTTTTCCAGCCCTGGTCTTTTTATCTAATTTTTCATATCTCCATCTTTCTCACACGTATACACTTTGTCCCTTTACGTTTTTTTTATTTTTGTTCAGAGCATTTAACACTACTTAGCATTAACTTATTTATTAATTTTGTTTACTATCTGGTTCCCCCAATAGATTGTAAGTTTATTGAGGGTAGAGGCTATATTTTCTATCCAAGTATCTTAAAGAATCCCTGGCATATAGTAGGTACTCAATAAATACTTGTCAACTAAATTCAAAGAGGTGAAATCTCTAATCTTTTAAAAATTCCAAATGAGCGTTTTTGGTTCAGATTTCATTCCCTCCACAGACTGAGATTCCTAGAGAAGTGCATGGTGTACATGGTACCAATCCAGGCACAGAAGACACTGCAAAGATGATTAATATTTGGTCACTTTACACCTGTAAGTGGATATACAAGACAGCATGAGTAGTTTTACAAAACAATTTTTGTGCTTTTTGAGAGTGTGTGGTAAAAGCTATTCTGTAGTGTATAATAGTAATTTGGTCCAATCAAACTGCAGAAGAGCAACTGTAATATTAGTATGCTACTCATTCAATTCACACATGCAATATATAGAGATATAGTGAGAGCTATTTCCCTTCATATACTGAAAGTCCTAGCTTTCTACCTTCACCCTGACACCAAACTGTGGTTTAAGAAGAGATAAGAATTAGCCCTGACTAGTGTGGCTCAGGTGGTTGAGCATTGTCCTTCAAACAAAAAGGTCATGGGTTTGATCCCCAGTCAGGGTACATATCTTGGTTGCGGGTTTGGTGCCTGCTTGGGCCATGTGTGATAGGAAACTGGTCAATGTTTCTCTCTTGCATCAATGTTTCTTTCCCTCTTTTTCTTCCTTCCTTCCTTTCTCTCAATGAATGAATGAATGAATGAAATCTTTAAAAAAGAAGAGATAAGAATTATGTCCCATTCAAATCCAAAAGTTCATTGCTACTACTTAAATGTGTGCCTTTGAGAATTTTAGTTTCCTGGCATGTTTAAAAGAAAAAAGTTCGACTAGTTAATCCCAGTATTAGTTTTTTGTTACTCTAAGAAATGACCACAATTAATTGGCTTAAACACAAATTTATTATCTTACAGTTGTGAGGGTCAGAAGTCCAACGTGGAACTCACTGGGCTAAAGTCAGGATTTAGCAAGCAGGGCTGCCTGCGTTCCTTTTCCGGCTTCTAGAGAGCCCCACATTCCTTGGGTCCCAGCCTCCTTACTCCATCTTCAAAGTCAACAGTGTTTCATCTCTTACTGTTCTTCTGGTGTCACATCTCTGTCTGAACATAACTGGGAAAGGTTCTCTGCTTTTAAAGACCCAGGTGATTAGATGAGACCACCTTGGATAATTTGGTATAATCTCAAGGTGCTCAGCCTAAATCACATCTGCAAATTCCCTTTTCCCATGTAAAGTAAAATATTTCCAGCTTCTGGGGATTAGAACATGGTCATGTTTAGGTATTGTTTTGTTTTGTTTTTGTTTTTGTTTTTGTTTTCTCTATTAGAATCCTTCAGATGTCTGGGAAGCTTTAGAACAGGGAATGTTTCTTTTTAATCTTTGTGTCTGCAGAATTAAATACAGTGTCCTGGCACATAGTGAATGAATATATGAATTAATGTAATGCTGTGAATATTAATGTGTCATATATGCAGTTATCCTATACAGAACACTGTTTCAGGAGCATATAATTTAATTCAAAAGTTTTATCAGAGCTCTTACCCTTTGCAACAGCATGAATGGAACTGGAAAGCATTATGCTGAGTGAAATAAGCCAGGCAGTGAAAGACAAACACCATATGATCTCACCTTTAACAGGAATCTAAACAACAAAACAAACAAGCAAGCAAAATATAACCAAAGACACTGAAATAGAGAATAGGCTGACAGTGACCAGATGGGAGAGGGGAGGGAATTTCAGGGGAAAAGGGAAAGGATTTACAGGAACTAGTATAAAGGACACATGGACAAAAGCTAAGGGGGGTGGAAATGGGAGGGAGGTGGAGAGCACTGAGGGGTGGGCTGGGATGGGAGTAAAAGACAGAAAACTGTACTTGAACAACAATTAAATAAAGTTTAAAAAATAAAAATATATTTAAAAAGTTTTATCAGTTACAAATACAACATAATATTCAAATCAACCATATAATTGTTTCCATTTAGAGGAAAAATCTTAAGATGACAGATGATTACATATTAAGATTGACTAATGTGTGTGCTGGGGAGTAAGGGTGGACAAACAATATTGTTACATTAAACCTAAGATTGAAGTAGAAACTGATGTTATAACAGTCGTTGAAATAGTTTTACTTAAATTAATTGAATTGATGAATAAAGGAAACTAAATGTAACTTTTATATAATTTTTATTAAGTAAAGTTGTTACATAAAATTTTCTAAGCCTTTTAAAACTGGTTCAAAAGAAAGGGGGAAATCACATTTACTACAAGAAAAGAGAAAAATATCAAATGAACCCTCCGAGATTTAATTGACATGTAACATTATATTGGTTTTATGTGGACAACATAATGGTTATATATGTGTATACATATATATAGCAAAATGTCATCACAGTAAGTCTAGCTAACATCTGTCATATTGTAACACATAGTTACAAATGTTATTTCTTGTGATAGGAACTTTTAAGATTTATTCTCTTAGAAACTTTCAAATATATATTATTATTAACTACCGTGATCAGTCTGAACATTATATCCCCAGAACTTAATTTATTTTATCACACATAGCTTTTTTATGTAGTGTTTATAAGCACTTATTTTGGCATATATGAATTCTCTCACAATAATAAATTAAATATGCACACTAAAACAACTTTGAAAAAAGGGGTTAAACATAAAGTATTTATCATAATATAAAAACTTCCTTTCAAAGTTTGTGACCATTTTCCAAGTTGTTCAAATATTTTTGTTCTGTCTATGAGTTTGGTAGCAATTCTCAGATTTAATAATTGCCTCTTATTTTTTATTACTGCTTAATAAAAATTGTGTAGAGATAATATATAGAGACAAATTTTAAAATCTGATCACTCTCTGTGTACCAGTGAAAATGTGTAATAGTTTTCTAAAAAGTTTGAAAATTCACCACTGACTTTTTATTTCTTGAAATGCAAAATAGAAAACCAAAGTACTGGAAAGCCTGTCAAAAACAATACTCATGTTAGGCTCTGAGTAATAAGACTTCTATTACTCATGTCTTGGTATCAGTGGTATATTTAGAAAAGACAGCAGTATCAACATTAAGAATGTTAAAGTACAGTCACATTATTGTTAATAATGTCAGAAACTGCCATGTATTTTTAATATAGTATCTAATGGTTACATGCAAAGAATCTTTTAATTAATTTTGTTAACTTCATTACAGTGTGCTGAATTGTATACTTTAGAATTAATACATAAAGGCCCCAAATCCCCCAGTGTGCATTTCACTTGCCCCTATCTTTCTTCATTTTAAAGAGCGTCATTGGAATACTGAGTTCATAATAACATTTCCATCTGCTTAATTGAGTAAATGCATCTCATGCAGATTAGCCATAGCTATTTTATGCTGCCTGTTTTTCATGACTTAATTGCTAATCTGCCCTCAAGTCTATCTGTGTTACTACTGAGGTTGCTCAACATCCTCTGAGGGCTCCCGTGGAACATCACTGAGCAGGGTGTGGTGATTTTATTAAAATGGCATTTTAGAGGGGGATATAGGAAAAGGGTAATTTCTTAAAAATACATATTCTTTTGGGAAGTCTTTTTGCAAAAAAAAAAGTGATACCTTTTTGGAAAATTTTTAGCATTTATTCCTTTATTGCAAAATTTTAGTTAATTTTTTTTAGCTTTAAACAAGTTGAATATTTATAAAACTATCCATGTTAATAACACTTTTATATATTTTCTAATTATATGAGTTTTATTCTAAGCCCAAAATTGTGAATTCTAAGTACTATCATGAAACATTCCATATCATTAATGGAAAAAATACATTTCAATTATTTTATAAAGAAATTGATCATAAAAGCTAAAATTTGAATAGACAAAAAGGGGGAGGAAGGATAGAAGTAAAATAACATTTCCTTTACCTTTTTATCTATATCTTGTATGATTTAAGAGCAAAGACAAAATCAAATAATCAAAATCCTACTGTCAACTGCTTCTTTTACACCTCCACAAGTAACAGTTTTAAAAATGAATTAAGCTTTTATGTGTTTTGTGGTCCTCAATGCATGCCCAGACACACACCCAGGGTGCCAAACTGACAGAAAGGTGGGGGACACAACATGCCTCTTTAGGGTCTCAGGATGGGACACATTTACCTTCTTTGGCAAAGGAAGACTGGTTTCTTAGAAAACTCAGGTTCCTGAGAAAAACAAGATGTAAGTTGTGAGAAAAACAAGATATGAGGGTTTAGATTGAATCAAGGGTTGGCGAGGGAAAGGACAAAGGACAAAGGGCATAGGGCAGAGGTAGTTCCATTTTAGGTGAGAACATTTTTCCTGTGGTAATATAGGATGCTCATGGATGGGAGGGTACTGTCTAAGATAACTTATGAAAAGACATACAACCAGTCACTAGCTCCATCCAGTACATTTGGAAACCTGACCAAATAGAAACTCTGTACCTTGTGGACCATATTTATAAGAAAACCTAAAAGGAGCCCTAGTCACAAGGGTTTATATGTAGGCAAAGAATATCCTAAAAATAGTTTATTTTCCAGGTACTTTGGTATAAAATAACAGAATGTGGATTTTTAAAATCAGACAGCTGAAATATAAATTTACAGTTAATTCCCTCAATATTTCAAATCATAGTACCTATGTGCTAAATATAATAGTCTTATTTAATTTTCCAATTGAAATAATTCAAAACAGTTTATATCAATTGACTATATAAACATTATGGCTAGTCAAATTTTACCTAAAATTTTACTTATCAATTTGGAAATGTACCTGTTTAATATACTTCATATAAAATAATATATCAGTTTATAAGTTCCATGCAGGCAGTTGCTTTTGTTTGACTTGTTTATAGCTATAACTTCAAAGAATAGAATACTTCAGACATGTGGTATATACTCGGTAAATATTTGTTGGATGAATTAATGAATTTAGAAACACATATTACTCTTTTCTACTTCATAGTTTTTAAAAATTTAATCTTTATTGTATATTTTTACATTACCTTCTAGTCTGTTTATACCTCTCTGCCCCCAGCTGTCACCACATTGTTGTCCATGTCCATGAGTCCTTTTTCCTTTTTACTCAACCCCTCCACCCCTAACCTCCTCACCATTAGCTGTCAGCCTGCTCTCCATCCATGAGTCTGTGCCTGTTTTACTTGTTAGTTCATTTGTTCTGTAGATTCCACATATGAGCGAAATCATATGGTATTGTCTTTCTCTGACTAGCTTATTTCACTTAGTATAATGTTCTCCAGGTCTATGGGTACAATCACAAGGGTAAAATTTTCTTTTTATGGCTGAATAGTATTCCACTGTGTAAATGTCCCACAGCTGTTTTATTCATTGATCTACTTTTGGACACTTGGGCTGCTTCCATATCTTAGTGATTGTAAATAATGCTGCAGTGAACATAGGGGTGATTATGTTCTTTCAAATTAGTATTTCAGGTTCCTTCCTACATATTCCTAGGTTGGTATCACTGGGTCAAAAGGCAGATCCATTTTTAATTTTTTGAGGTATCTCCATAGTGCTTTCCACAGTGGCTGCACCAGTCTGCATTCCCAGGAGTAGTTGAAAAGAATTTCCCTTTCTTTACATCCTCACCAGCACTTGATGTTAACCATTCTGACAAGTGAGAGATGGTATCTCACTGTAATTTTAATTTGCATTTCTCTAAAATTTAGTGATGTTGAGCATCTTTTCATAGGTCTATTGGCCATCCTGTATATCCTCTCTTTGGAGAAGTGTCTACTGAGGTCCTTTCCCCATTTTGCAGTTGGGTTGTTTTTTTGGTGTTGCATTTTATAAGTACCTTATAAATTTTGGATATTAACCCCTTATTGGATGTATTGGTGAATATGTTGTATTCTGTGGGATGTCTTTTTATGCTGTTGATGACTTCCTTTGCTGTGGACAGACTTTTTAGTTTGATGTAGTCTCATTTGTTTATTTTTTCTTTTGTTTCCCTCGCCTGAGGAGATACATCCAATAAAACATTGCTATGAGCTATGTCCAGGATTTTGCTGCTTGTGTTTTCTTCTAGGATTTTTATGGTTTCAGTTCTAACATTTAGGTCTGTGATCCATTTTGAATTTATTCTTGTGTGTGGTATAAGAAGTTGGTCCAGTTTCATTTTTCTGAATGTGTCTGTCCAATTTCCCCAACACCATTTATTTTGTAAACTGTCTTTAGCCCATTGTATGTGCTTGCTTCCTCTGTAGAATATTAATTGACTATAAAGGTGTGGGTTTATTTCTAGGCCCTCTATTCGGTTCCATTGATTTATGTGTCTGTTTTTATGTCAGTACCATGCTGTTTTGATTATTGTGAGATTATAGTATAATTTGATATTAGGTAGAGTGATTCCTCCAACTTTGTTCTTCTTTCTCAGGATCAATGTTGCTATGTGGGGCCTTTTGTGGTTCCCTGTAAATTTTTGAAATATTTGTTCAAGTTCTGTGAAATATATCATTGGAATCTTGATAGGAAATGCATTGTATGTATAGATTGCTTTGTGTAGGATGGACTTTTTGATGATGTTAACTCTTCCTATCCATGAACACAGTATGTGCTTCCACATACCTGTATCTTATTCATTTGCTTATAAATATCTGAGTACAAATCTTGTACATCCTTGGTTAGATTTATTCCTAGGTATTTTATTCTTTTTGAAGGAATTGTGAATGTGATTGTTTTCTTGATCTCCCTTTCTTGTTAGTTCATTATCAACATATAAAAATACAACTGATTTCTGGTTATTAATTCTGTATCTTAGTTTGCTGAATTCATTTATCTGTTGTTGTTTCTTGGTGCAATCTTTGGTGTTCTCTATGTACAATATGATGTCATCTGCAAGTAAAGAGTTTTACTATTTCCTTTCCAATTTGGATGCCTTTTATTTCTTTTTCTTATCTGTTTGCTGTGGCTAGGACTTCCAATACTATGGTGAATAAGAGAACTGAAAGTGAACATCCCTGTCTTGTTTCTGATATTAAAAGGAACACTTGTTTTTGCCCTTTGAGTATGATGCTGACAGTGGATTTGCCATATATGGCCTTTATTGTGTTTAGGTATGATTCCTCTATTCTCACTTTGCTGAGAGTTTTTATCACAAATGGGTGTTGAAATTTTTCAAATGCTTTTTCTGCATCTATTGATATGATCATGTGGTTTTTATCCTTCATTTTATATATGTGGTGAATCACACTTATTCATTTCCTAATGTTGTACCAACATTGCATTTCTGGAATAAATCCCACTTCATCATGGTATATGATGTTTTTGATGTATTGCTGTATTTGGTTTGTTAATATTTTGTTGAGGATTTTAGCATCCATGTTCATCAGGGATATTGGCCTTTAATTTTCTTTTTGTAGTTTCTTTATCTGGTTTTGGAATTAGGATAATGCTAGCCTTGTAAAATGAGCTTGGGAGCTCTCCTTCCTCTTGAATTTTTAAAAATAATTTGTGAAAGAAAGGTGTGTGTTCTTCCCACAATGTTTGGTAAAATTCACCTGTGAAGCCATCCTTTCCAGGGTTTTTGGTTCTACTTTGGTTTCAGTAGGTGTAATCTGTCTATTCAGATTCTCTGATTCTTCAAGCAAGCCTTCAAACATTTGTTGCAGTGCTTGTTTGGTGTTAACAAACTCCTTTAGTGTTTTCTTTTTCTGGGCAGCTCTTTTTTCTCCTTCAATTTTATTTTATTTATTATTTATTTATTTTTAGAGAGAGGGGAAGGGAAGGAGAAAGAGTGGGAGAGAAACATCAGTGTGTGGTTGCCTCTTATGTGTCCCCTACTGGGGACCTGGCCTGCAACCCAGGCATGTGCCCTGACTGGGAATCGAACCGGCGACCCTTTGCCTCACAGGCCGTGCTCAATCCACTGAGCTACACCAGCCAGGGCTCTCCTTCATGATAGCCTTGCTGGGTAAAGTAGCTTTGGTTGTAGGTCCTTGTTTTTCATCACCTTGAATATTTCATGCCATCCCTTCTGTCCTAAAATGTTTGTTTTCTTTTGTTTAAAGATCTTATTTATTTTTTTAGACAGAGGGGAAAGGAGGGAGAAAAAGTAGGGAGAAACATCAGTGTGTGGTTACCTCTCATGTGCACCCTATTGGGGACCTGGCCTGCAACCCAGGTATGTGCCCTGACTTGGAATTGAACTGGCAACCCTTTGTTTTGCAGGCCAGCATTCAATCCACTGAGCAACACGAGCCAAGGCTAATCTTTTTAATGTATTGCTGTATCTGGTTTGCTTATATTTTGTTGAGGATTTAGTATCTCTGTTCATCAGGGATATCGGCCTATGCTTGCTTTCTTTGTAGTTTCTTTATCTGGATTTGAAATTAAGAAAATGTTGGCCTCATAAAAGAGCTTGGAATATATTGGAATAGTTTGAGAAGGATAGGTGTTAGTTCTCTGAATGTTTGGTAAATTTCACATGTGAAGCCATCTGGTCTAGGACTTTGGTTTGCTGGGAATTTTTTTGATTACTACTTCAGTTCATTAGTGGTTATTGGTCTTTTCAAATTTTCTGCTTCTTCCAGATTCAGGAAGATTTTATGTTTCTCAAAATATATCCATTTCACCCAGGTAGTCCAACTTCTTGTCATATAGTTATTCATAGTGTTTTCTTACAGTCCTTTGTATTTCTGTGATATCGGTTGTTAGGTCTCTTTCATTTCTGATTTTACTTACTTGGTTCCTCCCTTAATCAGTCTGGTTAAAGATTCTTCAATTAAAAAATTACAATAACAGCTCCTGGATTCATTTTTTTCTTTAGGTTTTAAAAAACCTAGGTTTTAGGTCATTTATTTCTACTCTGATCTTGATTATTTCCCTCCATCCACTCTCTCTGGGCTTTGTTTATTATTGTTTTTCTAGTTCTTTTAGGTGTAGGGTTAGATTGTTCAGGTGAGGTTTTTTTTGCTTCTTGAGATGAACTTACCTCTCAGGACTGCTTTCACTGTGTCCCATATGTTTTGGGTTGTTGTGTGTTCATTTTCATTTGTTTCTAGGTAATTTTTTATTTCTTCCTAGAACTAATTAATAACCCATTCATTATTTAATAACATGCTGTTAGCTTTCATGTGTTTGAATGTTATTGAGGGTTTTTTTATTGAGTTTGATTTCTAGTTTCATGCCATGATGATGAGAAGATGCTTAATATGATTTCAGTTTTCTTGATTTTGTTAAGACTTACTTTGTTTCCAGCCCTGGCTGCTGTGACTCAGTGGACTGAGTGCCAGCATTCAAACCAAAAGGTTGCCAGCTCTTTTTGTGATCAAGAAATGTGAATGGGTTGTGGGCCACGCCCCCAGTTTGAGGTGTACAAGAGACAATGGATGTTTCCTTCCCCCTTTTTCTCCTTCCCTTCCCTCTCTCTAAAAATAAATAAATAAAATATTTTTTTAAAAAGACTTTGTGTCTTAACATGTGCTTTATCTTTGACAACGCTCTATGTGCTTTTGAGAAGAATGTGTATTCTGCTGTTTTGGGATGAAATGTTCTGAAATATTAATTAAATCCATTCAATCTAGTGTGTCATTTAAGGTCGCTGTTTCTTTGTTAATTTTTTTTTTTGGTCTGGAAGATCTATCCACTGGTGGCAGTGAGGTGTTACTGTCTCCTGCTATGACTGTACTACTGTTGAACTCCTCCTCAAAGTCCACCCTGATTTTGAGTGCATATGTGTTCCCAAGGGTTATATGCTCTCATTGGATCAATTTCTTTAGTATTATGTAATGACCTTCTTTGTCTCTTGTTATGGCCTTTATTTTGAAGTCTACTTTGTCAGATGTAAGTATTGCTTCCCTAGGTTTTTCTCTTTTTTTTTTTTTTCTTCATTTGCATCTAATGTTTTTTTCCATTTCTTCTCTTTCCACTTGTGTAAATTTTTTGTTCTGAGGTTGGTCTCTTGTAGACAGCATATATATGAATTGTGTACCCTATTTCTTTTGATTGGAGCTTTTAATCCATTTACACTTAAGGTTATTATTGACAGGTACTTCTTTATTCCCATTTCTTTTATCCCTATGTTCTTTTCTCTAGCTCTTCTTACAGTAGTCACTTTAACATTACTTGCAGTGCTGGTAATGAACTCCTTTAGCCTCTTTTTTTTTTTTTTTTTGGTCTGGGAAGCTGTTTATTTTGCCTTCAGTTTTAAATATAGCATTGCTGTGTAGAGTAGTCTTAATTGCAGGTCCTCGCTTTCATTTCTTTGAATACTTCATGCCAGTTCCTTCTGGCCTGAAGTGTTTCTATTGATAAATCACTTGACAGCTTTATGGGGGCCCTTGCAGGTAACTGACTGTTTCTCTATTACTGCCTTTGAGATTCTCTCTGTGTCTTTAAAATTTGCCTTTTTAATATGATGTGTCTTGGTGTGTGGTTCTCTTTGGGTTCATCGTAATTGAGACTCTGTGCTTCCTAAACTTGTGTGACTTTTTACTTTAACAAGTTAGGGACATTTTCAATCATTATTTCTTCAAACATGTTTTCTATTCCTTGCTTTCTTTTCCGTCTGGTACCTCTATAATAAGCATATAGTCCCAATTTCCCTTAAATATCTTTGTTCTTTTTAAGTCTTTTTGCTTTTTATTGCACTGATTGTGTATTTTTTTCCTACTTTGTCTTCCAAATGGCAGATTTGATCATCTGCTTCATCTAGCCTGCTTTTAATTCCTTCTAGTGTATTCTTAATTTCAGATAATGAATTCTTCATTTACAACTGGTTCTTATTCATAGCTTCATAGTTTTTTATGTCTTTTTTGTGCTGATATAGTTCCCACAATAAGTTCCTTGTTGTTCCCATAAAGTTTCTTAAATTCTCACCAAATTTCTTGAGCATCTTTATAACCCTTACTTTGAACCCTATGTCTGATAAATTGTTTCTCTCAATTTTATTTAGCATTCCTACTTTTCTTTCATTTGTTGGTTGTTTCTTTGTCTCCTAATTTTAGCTGTCTCTTTTGTGTGTACTAGATAGATCTTCTTTGACTCCCAGTCTTTGTGGGGTGGCCTTAATTGGTAAGAGTCCTGTGGGACCCAGTGGTATAGTCTCCTGGATCTCCTGAACTGGATGCTCTAGGAATGTCCCGTGTGTGGGTTAATTGGACTCTCCTGTTTTGACTGTGTCTTGATTGTGATTGGCCTGTTTGTTGGTGGGATCGCTCCTTCAGCTGGCTGGCTGGGAGGCTCAACCCCAGCCATATGTTGCAAGCTGTTGTACTGGTGGTGACAGAACACACAAAAAGAAACACAGAGCAACACCAAAAACCAAAACATAAAACAAGCAAAAATAGCCCAATCACAATGGAAAAATTAACAAAAGAGTGAAGAAAAAGAAAAGCAAAAAGAGAAATAAAATAATAAAAGGGAAAAAAAAAGAATATGAGAAGACCAGGGGTAAGAAAGATTAGGATAGAAGACAAGGAATAGAAAAAATAATAATATGGAATATAAAGAGGAAAACAGCAAAAAAGAACAAAGAGCCCTGGCTGGTGTAGCTCAGTGGATTGAGTGTGGTCTGTGAACCAAGGGACGCCAGTTCAATTCCCAGTCAGGGCACATGCCTGGTTTTGGGCCCAGTCCCCAGTAGGGGGCACATAAGAGGCAACTACACATTGATGTTACTCTCCTCCTCTTTTTCCTTTCCTTCCCTGTCTCTAAAAGTAAATAAATAAAATATTTTTTTAAAAAGGAATAAAGAAAGAAAAAAGAATAAAGTGCACGAAAAGGAAGAAAATATAAAGTAAAAGAAGGAAAGAGTAAAATGAGAGATAGGAAAGAAAAAATAGAAGCAAAAGCCAAAATAACACTAGAAAGGCTATGACAAAAAAGAAACATAATGAAAAAGAACAAAGTGGAATTCATCTCAGCAGAGTTTATTGTCTGCCTGCTTGGGTCTCTCTTTAGACACTGTTCTGATACTGTCTGAAGCTGGTATAAGCCAATGTCAGATGCTATCCATGTCCTTCAGTAGCCTATTGGAAACTACTGCCATTTGTGTCTGCCTCTGCTGGGCTGGTCTGCACGTGGTGCCCTGCAAGGCAGGCCTTTACCAGCATAGGGTCATGAGGTGCATCTGCAAATGTCCCAAGTCACCTGCCTCTGCCTGCTGGCCTGCTGTCAGTCTTCGTCACCGAACCCCCTGATTCTGAGAGGGCTTCTGGTGGAATCAGCAAGGTGGGGTCCTTAGATCTCCTGTTGGGAGGGAGGTGCTGTTCAGACTTCAGGGAACATGATAGGTATGTTCCCTTACCCCAGAGCCACACATCTGAGTCTCTCCTGGATTATTTCCCTAAACTCATCAGGGCAAAGCCCTTAACTGGCAAGCAAGTAGGGCCTCTGGGGCCCGGAGTTTGGGTCTGTGGGAAAAGCAGGAGGGTGTTTCTTTCTGCTGTCCTGTGAGAGTGAAGTGCCATTTCAGTTCTCAGGAGAGTGTAGGGAATGGCCGCACCCCAAAACACCTCCTGTCTTTGACACCTCCTTAGTCCGTTTATGTTGCTGTCTCCTCAGCAGAGGTTAAGATGTGGAATGGAGGGAGGAAAAATTCAGGGTGAGCTAGTGGAATTCCAGAGGGTAGAGGGGGCAGTATCCCACAGAGTGGGGTAATTGTTTTTCCCCAGGCTGATTTCCCTGGGAGGGCTTGCTCTTCTTAGGAAAAATGGCGGCTGTAATGTCAGGGGATGACCCGGCACAGGTTTCTCCCAGCAACCACTACTCCATATCTCTTCCCAATGCCGTCCACTCCAGACTCTCCTCAAATGACTCCAGTCTGAACCTTCCCCCCTTCACTGGAGCCCAAGATGAATGGCTTCAAACATAAAGCCTATGCATTGGCCACTTGGGAGAAATAAAAGTGGCTTTGTCTCCAGTGGGCACTGTCTCTCCCTAGCAGATAGAAACCCTGCTACCTTTCGCTGCTGGATGCTGTGTGTATGGCTGATCCCAACTTTGACATTCCGTGCTGGTGAACCCAGTCTGGGGTCCAAGTTTCACTTGCCTCTGTAACCTCAGTCTGCATTTTATTTCCGTCTGTGTCTCATTTTACTAGTTAGAACTCCCAGAACTGTATTGAACAAGAGTTGGGAGAAAGGGCATCCTTCCTTTGTTCCATGTCTTAAGGAGAAAGAATTTAGGGTTTTACCATTGTGTGTGATATTAGCTGTAGGTTTTTTGTAGATGCTGTATATAAAGATCCTCTTTATTCCTAGTTTTCTAAATTTTTTAAAATAATGACTTGGTGTTAAATTGTGTTAAATTTTTTGAATCAATTAATATGCTTCTTTGCTATTTCTTCTTTGGACTGTTAATATGGTGGATTATATTGATTGAATTTTGAATATTGAATCAGACTTGCATTCCTACAGTAAATACCATGTGGTCATGTATAGTTTTTCATGAGAAAAACTATGTTGCTTTTTATGGATATGTGCCCTAGAGCAAGGAATATAAAGGAAAGAATAAACAAATGGGATCTCATCAAAATAAAAAGCTTCTGCATGGCTAAAGAAAACAGTATTAAATTAAAAAGACAACCCAACTGTATGGGAAAACATAATTTGCCAATGATACCTCAGACAAAGGTTTAATCTCCAAAATATACAAAGAACTTACACGACTACACTCTAGGAAGACATCGAACCCAATTAAAAAATGGGAAAAGGACTTGAACAGACACTTCTCTAAAGAGGACATACAGAATATCCAGAGACACATGAAGAGATGCTCAATATCGTTAGATATCAGAGAGATGCAAATTAAAACCACAATGAGATACCACTTTACACCAGTCAGGATGGCTATAATAGACAAAGCAACAAACAACAAATGTTGGAGAGGGTGTGGGAAAAAGGGGACCTTAGTTCACTGTTGGTGGGATTGCAGACTGGTACAGCCATTATGGAAAACAGTATGGAATTTTCTCAGAAAAATAAAAATCGACCTGCCTTTTGACCCAGCAATTCCACTGCTAGGATTATATCCTAAGAATCCTAAAACATCAATTTCAAAGAACCTCTGCACCACAATGTTCATAGCAGCACAATTTACAATAGCCAAGAGTTGGAAGCAACCTAGGTGCCCATCAGTAAATGAATGGATCCAAAAATTGTGGTACATATACACCATGGAATTCTATGCAGCAGAGAGAAAGAAGGAGCTACTACCTTTTGCAACAACATGGATGGAACTGGAAAGCATTATGCTGAGTGAAATAGGCCAGGCATTGAAGGACAAATACCATATGATCTCACCTTTGACAGGAAGCTAAAGAATAAAACAAACAAGCAAACAGAATAAAAGCAAAGGCGCTGAAATAGAGAACAAGTGGGCAGCGACCAGAGGGGAGAGGGAAGGGAACTTAAGGGGAAAAAGGTGGAGGGATTTTGAGGAACAAGTATGAATGACACAGAGATGAGGACTGGGGGGGGGGGGGGGGGGAATGGGAGGGGGGGGGGAGACGGGGGGGGGAAGAGAAAAAAAAATGTACTTGAAAAGTAACTAAATAAAATAAAAAAAAAAAAGGAAAACTATGTTGCTCTATTTTACCTATTAACATATGGGGGGGTTAGCTGTCTGCTCATGGGAGATATTGGTCTGCAGTTTTCTCTTTTTTGTACTGTCTTCATATGATTTCAGTATTAAGGTAATAGTATTAGCATCATATAATGAATTGGGAAAAAATTCTTTTTTTCGGAAAGAAACTGTGGAATTAGTGTTAACTTTTTAAACATTGGGTATAATTCCCTAGTGAAATCAGCTAAGCTTGGATATTTCTTTTCTCAGAGTTTACAGATTACATACTGAATATCCTTTATAGTTAAAAAGGCTTTTCAAATATCTCTTTCATTGTTCTACTTCATGGATGATTTGGATACTTTTTTACTTCCAGCTATTGGTCTGTTTCATCTAAATTGTCAAATTTTTGTATGTAGAGTTTTTCCTGTTGTTCCAGTATTATCTTTTTGATATCTGTGTGTCCTGTAGCAGTCCTTGTTTCAATGCTAATATTGGTAACATTTGTTTTCTCACTTTTTTCTGTCATTTTTGCCAGATATGTCTTACCTTTATTGCTCTTTTCAAAGAGCCACTTATTTCCTCGTTTCATTGATTTTTCTCTATTGCTTTTGTTTTTTATTTCATTGATTTCTATTCTTCTTTTTATTTTGTTCTTTCTGCTTGTTTTATTTTTTTACTTTCTTGATGTACGAACTTAGATTATTGACTTGAACATATCTGTACTGATGTAAGCTTTTAGCACTATAAATTTCACTCTTAGCACCATGTTTGTGTGCCTACATGTTTTTACATATATTTTTATTTGATTCAGCCTATCTTTCTGTTATTTCTTTTTTAAATATATTTTATTGATTATGCTGTCACAGTTGTCCCATTTCCCCCCTTCACTCCCCTCTGCCTTACACACGCCCTCCCACCCACATTCCCCCACTTTAGTTCATGTCCACCTGTCATACATGTAAATTCTTTGGCTTCTCCATTTCTTACACTATTCTTACCCTTCCCTTGTCTATTTTGTACCTACCATCTATGCTACTTATTCTCTATACCTTTTCTCCCTCGCTTCCCCTCCCACTCTCCTGTGGATAACCCTCCATGTGATCTCCATTTCTGTGGTTCTGTTCCTATTCTAGTTGTTTGTTTTGTTTTTGTTTTAGGTGTGGTTGTTAATAACTGTGAGTTTGCTGTCCTTTCACTGTTCATCTTTTTTATCTTCTTTTTCTTAGATAAGTCCCTTTAACATTTAATATAATAAGGGGTTGGTGATGATGAACTCCTTTAACTTGACCTTATCTAGGACGCACTTTATCTGCCCTTCCATTCTAAATGAAAGCTTTGCTGGATAGAGCAATCTTGGGTGTAGGTCCTTGCCTTTCATGGCTTGGAATACTTCTTTCCAGGCCCTTCTTGCCTATAAGATTTGATAAATCAGCTGATAGGTTTATGGGCACTTCTTTGTAGGTAACTGTCTCCTTTTCTCTTGCTGCTTTGAAGATTCTCTCCTTATCTTTCATCCTTGCTAATGTAATTATGATGTGCCTTCATATGTGCCTCCTTGAGTCCACCTTCCTTGGGACTCTCTGAGCTTCCTGGACTTCCTGGAAGTCTATTGCCTTTGCCAGATTGGAGAGATGTTCTTCATTATTTGTTCAAATAAGTTTTCCACTTGTTGCTCTTCCTCTTCCCCTTCTGGTACCCCTAATAATTTGGATGTTGGAATGTTTAAAGATGTTTTGGAAATTCCTAAGCCTCTCCTCATTCTTTTGAATTCTTGTTTCTTCATTCTTTTCTGTCTGGTTGTTTCTTTCTTGCTTTTGGTCCACTCCATTGATTTGAGTCCCAGTTTCCTTCCCATCATTATTGGTTCCCTGTACATTTTCCTTTATTTCACTTAGCATAGCCTTCATTTTTTTCATCTAATTTGTGACCAAATTCAACCAATTCTGTGAGCATCCTGATTAGCAGTGTTTTGAACTGTGCATCTGATAGGTTGACCATGTCTTCATTGCTTAGTTGTATTTTTTCTGGAGCTTTGATCTATTCTTTCATTTGGGCCATTTTTTTTTATCTTGATGCGTCTGTTACGTAGTGAGGGGTGGAGCCTTAAGTATTCACCCAGTCAGTGTAACCCATGTTGCTGAGTTGTGACACTGTATGTGGGGTTGGGGTGCAAGAGGAACAATGGTGCTTGCTCTGCTCTCTGCTGGATTTCAGTAACTTTCCCTGCTTCCCACAAGCAAATTGGGCCCTTCTGGTACTGATTCCCAGGTGTGTGGGCTTGTATATGTTCTAGGACCCTGTGGGTCTCTCCAACCAACTCTCCTGTGAGGCTGGGAGTTTCGTCTGGCACCTCAACCCCCACGGGTGTTTCAATCAGTGGTTTGAGGCTTTATTTCCCGGTGCTGGGACCCTGGGTTGCGAGGTCTGTCCCACTACCCAGTTTTACCTGGTTTACCTGCAGCAAACATGGGACTGCCTGGTCTGTCGGCCTCCTTGCGTGCCGCATCCTGTTCCACAATCTGCCGGCTCACTGGTTCCATCAGCTGCAGCTTGGGTGCCCAGGTCCACCCCTCCTACCTGTCTGGATGAATGTGCCTTCTTTAACTCTTGGTTGGTGAACTTCCACACAGTCCAATTTTCTGTCGATTCTGGTTTTTTTGTTTTTAAATTGTTGTCCTTGTTTTGGTTGTGTGAGGAGGCACAGTGTGTCTACCCACACCTCTGTACTTGGCCAGAAGTTTCTTTTTGTTTCTTGAGACTTCCTGATTGGCATATGAATTATTTAGAAATATGTTGTCTAATTTCTGTATGTTTGAGGACTTTCCGATTATTCTTCTGTTAATTGACTCTACTTTGATTCCATTTTTATTAGAAAGCCCACTCTGGCCCTGACCAGTGTGGCTCAGTTGGTTGAGCATTGTCCCAAAAAGTGAAAGGTCAGCAGTTCAGTTCCTGGTCAGGGTACATCCTTGGGTTGCGGGCTGGTCCCTGGTTGGGGCATGTGCAAGAGGCAGCCAATCAGTGTTTCTCTTTCTCCCTCCCTTCCCTTCTCTCCAAAAATAAACAAGTAAAATATATTTTTTAAAGCCCACCCTGTATAATTTTTGTTCCTTTAAATTTGTTCAGTGTGTTTTGTGATAACAGTCTGTTTTAGCATATTTTATGGGCATTTGAAATGTGTGTTCTGCTGTTGTTTGGTGCATACATACATATTTAGGATTGCTATATATTCTCAGTGGATTGACTTTTTAAAAAAATTATTACATAATGTTTTTCTCTGTTCCTGGTTATATTATTTGTTGTAGTTTACTTACCGGATATTAACATAGGCATTTCTGCTTTCTTTTGATTAATATTTGTATAGTATATCTTTCTCAATCTTTTTATTTTCCAGCATTCATACTGTTATACCCGAATTAAGTTACTAGTTTGATAAAACATAAGCATCCCTATTTCACTGCAGCATTATTTACAATCACCAAGGTTTGGAGGCAGCCCAAGTGTCCATCAGTAGATGAGTGGATAAAACAGATATGGTACAATTACACAATGGAATGCAACTCAGGCATAAGAAAGAAATAAGTTTCCCTTTTGTGACAGTATAGATGCCAAATGAAATAAGTCACTCAGATAAAGACAAGTAACATGATATTTTACTCATATGGAATCTAATGAACAAACTGAACTAACAAGCAGAATAGTGACAAACTCATAGATACAGAACAAGGTGACAGCTGTCCGGGGTTGGAGGGGGTGGGCAGAGGGATTAAGCAAAAAAGAGAAAAAAGAAAAAACTCATGGACACAATAGTATGGTGACTGCTGGTGGGAGGGGGTGGCAGGGAGTGGAGGAGGGTATAGAGGGGATAAATGGTGACAGAGTCTTAACTTGGGGTATGAACACACAGTACAGTGTACAGATAATGTGTTGTAGAACTGTGAACCTGAAACTTGTATAATTTTGTTAACCAGTGTCACCCCAATAAATTTAAGAAAAAGTGGGGGAAAAGTTTCTTGTAGATTGTATATACATAGGTCACAGTTTTTCATCCACTGTACCAATGTCTTTTATTTGGAATATTTTTATTTATTTTTTAATATATTTTATTGATTATGCCATTACAGTTGTCCTATTCCCCCATTCATTCCCCTCCACCCTGCACACCCCTCCCCTACCATTCCCCCCTTTTGTTTATGTCCATGTGTCATAAGTTCTTTAGATTCTATATTTCCCATACTATTTTTGCCTTCCCCCCTGTCTACTTTCTACCTACCTTCTGTGCTACTTATTCTCTGTAATTTCTCCCCCCTTTTCTTCCTCCCACTCCTCTGTTGCTAACCCTCCATGTGATCTCTATTTTTATGGTTCTGCTCCTAATCTAGCTGTTCTCTTAGTTTGCTTTTGTTTTAGGTGTAGTTCTTAATAACTGTGAGTTTGCTGTCCTTTCACTGTTCATCTTTTTTATCGTCTTTTTCTTAGATAAGTCCCTTTAATATTTCATATAATAAGGGCTTGGTGATGATGAACTCCTTGAATTTGACCTTATCTGAGAAGCACTTTATCTGCCCTTCCATTCTAAATGAAAGCTTTGCTGGATAGAGCAATCTTGGGTGTAGGTCTTTCAATTTCATGACTTGGAATACTTCTTTGCAGCCCCTTCTTGCCTGTAAGGTCTCTTTTGAGAAATCAGCTAACAGTCTGATGGGAACTCCTTTGTAGGTGACTGTCTCCTTATCTCTTGCTGCTTCTAGAATTCTCTCCTTCATTTTAATCTTGGTTAATGTAATTATGATGTGCCTTGGTGTGTTCCTTCTTGGGTCCACCTTCTTTGGGATTCTGTGAGCTTCCCAGACTTCCTGGAAGTCTATTTCCTTTGCCAGATTGGGAAAGTTCTCCTTTATCATTTGTTAAGATAAGTTTTCCACTTGTTGCTCTTCCTCTTCCCCTTCTGGTACCCCTATAATTTGGATGTTGGAATGTTTAAAGATGTCCTGGAGGTTCCTAAGCTTCTCTTCATTTTTTTTGAATTCTTGTTTCTTCATTCTTTTCTGTCTCGTCATTTCTTTCTTCCTTCGTATCCACTCCATTGATTTGAGTCCCAGTTTCCTTCCCATCACTATTGGTTTCCTGTGCATTTCCCTTCATTTCAATTAGTTTAGCCTTCACTGGTTCCTATAATTTGTGACTAAAATCAACCAGTTCTGTGAGCATCCTGATCACCAGTGTTTTGAACTGTGCATCTGTTAGGTTGGCTATTTCTTGGTTGCTTAGAATTATTGGCTTTGGGACTTTGAGGTATTTTTGAGCCATAATGTTTTGGTCTGTTGGTGCCTGTTATGTATGAGAGGCGGAGACTTAGGTGTTCACCAGGGCCAGGCCACCCAGGTCACTGTTTTGTGATGCTGTATGTGGGGACGTGGTCAGAGAGGGGCCACCCAGGTCACTGGTTTGTAACGCTGTGTGTGGGGGTGGGGTCAGAGAGGGACAGTGGCGGTTCCCTCTGCCGCTTCCTGCCACTGGGGCCTGCTTGGTCCCTCTCACTGCTAGCTCCTTCACCGGTTTATCTGCGCACAAATGTGTGACCACTGTCAGCCTTCAGTGGGTCCACTGCCTTGCGCCCTCAGTGGGTCCGCCAGCTTCTCCACACCTGGGATCTGCCCACAGCTGCTGGCACAGCTGGGTTGCGTGCCCAGGTGGGTCTGGTGGATCTTTCCTGCCTGACCCTGCTCTGCTGCTGGCTCTGCCCCTCTTATCAGTTTGGCTGAAGGGTTTGTTAATAACTTAATTGATTTGGATATTTCGAGTTTTTCGGCTATCTCTCATGTGGAATAACATCGATTGTTCTCAGTGTCTCAATTTGATCACTATCAACCTGAACTGGTGTACCCGACCATGGAACATCATCCTGTGAAAAATCTGCAGCAGGACGCTTTGCAAACCACTTTTGATCAGTCCCAGCACCTTCTCTATACACTGATAAATATTTTTTGCTTTTCAGTTGTATTTTTACCTTTCTTAAAATAGTAAAGGATAATATAACAAAAATGTTACATATGTTCTTCCATTTCCAATATTAAAATGGCTACATAGAAATTCACCAATTTTGATAAGTTTTTTTTTAATTCATGCTGAAATGATAGCTGTCACAATACAGTCTAACAAAATTGTTTTCAATGAAGTTAAAGACAATTAAGGGCTACTAGAACTATTGTACCAAAAAAAGCAAACAAACTTCTTGTCCAACCCAGTATTTTTCTGTTCTTATATTTTCACTTGGTTCTTCTATATGTCTTCTGTTTTTCTGTTGTTTTTGTTGTTGATGTTTTATTCATTTATTTTAACAATGTTTATTTTGCTTGTCAAAACATTAATTTTTTTCTTTTATTGATTCTAGACAGAGGGAAAGGGAGGGAGAAAGGGAGGGAGAGAAACATTGCTGTAAGAGAGGATTGGTTGTCTCTTGCATGTGCTCTGACTGAGGCTGAATCTGCAACCCAGGCATGTGCCCTGACCAGGGATCAAACTGGCAGCCTTTAGTTTTGCAAGGTGACACCCAACCAACTAGCTATACCAACCAGGATGTCAAAACATTTTTATATGGCTTCTATAAAATCTTAGTCAATCATTTGGGTATCTCTTCCATGTTGCTGTTGGCATCTGTTGATTATCTTTTCATTCAAATTGAGATATTCTTGGTTCTTAGTATGGTGAGTATTTTTTATTAAAACTTGTACATTTAAGTTATTATAAGACTCTGGATCTAATTTAAATCTTTTACCTGATGTACTCTGACAAAGCTCTAGTAGTGAAAGGGCAGGGTTGCTGCCCTATTACGATCAGGTGGTGGTGGAAATCCAGGTTCCATCATGGCCTGTATTACAGCTGAGGGAGAGGGCTGTTGTGAATAATCTCAGAATTGGGCGGGTGTGGGTGTTCCTGCTTGCCTCCACTGATAACACCCTGGCTGGGATAGGCAAGAATACTTACTTTCTGCTCCCTATCTGGCCTCTACTGACATTGTAGAAAGGGTGCCTCATACTGCTGGGAAGTTGCAAAAGCCTTGAGTGTTCTTTCTGGTTCCTCTGAAACCATCCTGGTAGGGCAGAGTAGTGACAATTCATTACCTGGGTGAACGTGGAAATCTAGGCTATGCACTTGCTCTCTACCAACTCTTCAGAGAAAGGGAGTTCTGATTAACTCTCAACAGAGGTGAAAGTCTGGCTTCCTACAAAGCCTTCCCCCATGTCAGCCTGGTGGGGAGACTGGAGTGTCTCATTACAGCCTCACAATGGCAGAAGTCAAGGCTTCCCATTAGGATTCCTGACATGAAGAAGTATTTTGTCAGTTTTTTCTGTTCTGTTTGCCTGAAGTAAATTGGTTATTATCTAAAAGTTTTGTTTTGCTGTACTGTTGCTTTTCTGGTCATCTGGCTAGAGAAACTGTTTTTGTGTTTGTTTCTTTTTTCGGGGGGTGGGATGGCAGTCTAGGATATGTGAGGCTAAGGGAAAAGTAACCACTTTTGTGTTCATTGGGTCCTGTCATACCTCGGTGGTCTGTCTTTTGCCAACATGCAGAATCATGTTATATTTATTTCATATAAAAATTTAGTTTTTCTTAATGGGATGACTATGGAAAAATACTTCTCCACTTTTACAGAAGTAGAAGTTTTGTATTACTTTATTAAAGTGATTTTTAAAATGCTGATTTAAAAAGACATCAGAATTTCGTCCAAGATGGAAGTGTAGGTAGACAATCGGTGCCTGCTTGCACAACCAAAACTAAGGACGACAAAGATTTAGAAACAAAAACACAACCAGAACAGACAGAAAATTGAACTGTATGGAAATCTGACAACCATTCATCCAGACCAGTAAGAGAGATGGAGTTGTGGCCGGCGGAGAGAGGTCATGGCCGGCGAAGTTGTGGCTGGCACACCCCAGGCACGGAGGGGAAACGAGCAGACCCAGTGAGGCATGCAAGGCAGTTGGCTGACCACGGTCACACATTCACACACAGATAAACCAGGCAAAAAACAAGCAGTGAGACAGACCGTGCAAACCAGGGCCCCAGTTAAGGGAATTAAAGCCTAAAAGCACTGATTGAAAACACTTGTGAGAGTTGAGGTGCCAGGAGAGACTCCCAGCGTCACAGGAGAGTTCGTTGGAGAGACCCACAGGGTCCTAGAACGTACACAAGCCCACCCACCTAGGAAGCAGCACCAGAAGGGCCCAATTTGCTTGTAGAAAGTGGCAGAGGGGACTGAAATCCAAGAGAGAGCACAGCAAATGCCATTTCTCCCTCTCTGACCCCCCCCCCCACGTACAGCGTCACAACCCAGCAACATGGGTGCCCCACCCTGATGAACACCTAAGGCTTTGCCACTCATATGTAACAGGCACGACCTGACCAAAAATTATGGCTCAATCAGGAGAACAAATCAAAGCCCCAGAGCCAACACTTTTAAGTGACCAACCAATAGCCAACCTATCAGATGCACAGTTCAAAACACTAGTGATCAGGATGCTCACAGAACTGGTTGATTGTGGTCACAAATTAGATGAAAAAATGAAGGCTACACTAAGTGAAAGGAAGGAAAATGCACAGGGAACCACTAGTGATGGAAACAAAACCCGGACTCAAATCAATGGAGTGGACCAGAGGGAAGAAAGAAACAACCAAACAGAAAAGAGTGAAGAAACAAGAATTCAAAAAAAATGAAGAGAAGCTTAGGAACCTCCAGGACATCTTTAAACATTCCCACATCCGAATTATAGGGGTACCAGTAGGGGAAGAGGGAGAGCAACAAGTGGGAAATTTATTTGAACAAATAATGAAGGAGAACTCACCCAATCTAGCAAAGGAAATAGACTTCCAGGAAGTCTAGGAAGGTCAGAGAGTCCCAAAGAAGTTGGACCCAAGGAGGAACATACCAAGGCACATCATCATTACATTACCCAAAATTAAAATGAAGGAGAGAATTCTAGAAGCAGCAAGAGATAAGGGGACAGTCACCTACAAAGGAGTTCCCATCAAACTGTCAGCTGATTTCTCAAAAGAGACCTTACAGGCAAGAAGGGGCTGGAAAGAAGTATTGCAAGTTATGAAAGGCAAGGACCTACATCCAGGATTGCTCTATCCAGCAAAGCTTTCATTTAGAATGGAAGGGCAAATAAAGAGCTTCTCAGATAAGGTCAAGTTCAAGGAGTTCATCATCACCAAGCCTTTATTAAATGAAATGTTAAGGGGACTTATCTAAGAAAAAGAAGATGAAAGATATGAATAATGAAAAGACAGCAAACTCAGTTATTAACAACCACATCTAAAACAAAAGCAAACTAAGCGGACACCTAAAACAGGGATGGAGCCACAGAAATGGAGATCACATGGAGGGTTAGCAACAGGGGAGTGGAAGGAGGAGTTGGGGAGCGGGGAGGTACAGAGCATAAGTAGCATAGATGATGGGGATAAAATAGACAGGGGGAGGGCAAGAGTAGTGCAGGAAATGTAGAAGCTAAGAACTTATGACACATGGACGTGAACTAAATGGGGGGAATATGGGTGAGGGGAGGTGTGCCGGGTGAAGGGGAATGTAGGGGGGAGTGGGACAACTGTAATAGCTTAATCAATAAAAAATATTATTATTAAAAAAAGACATCAGACACTTGTAATGTGTCTGATGGGCACACTTTAGAAATAAATTTAAAAACCAGATTTATTTAGTCTATTTTTATAACTGATTCTGTATAAACAGCCAAAATTAGTACTCTTGAGATGGTTTATTTATGTGTGATGTGTCTTAGCAGTAATTTGTTCAAAATACAAAAAATTGACAAAAGCTGAGTAATGTGTCAGGAGTCAACTTTTATGGCTTCTTCCTCATTTACAAAAAAGTTTTCAAAAACAAAAACCTGGCTCTTTTTTGGGCTTATATGCTACTCGGGTGATACTGCATGCTAATTTTAATGCCTTTATAGATGACTCACATGTTATTTAAATTACTAATTTCCTACTGTGGTGTCAAGGGAAGTTTTGTTTTCTTTTTTTTTAAAATCAACAATTCAAAATCCTGCAAGTATCGAAGCAACATAAAATAAAATACAGTAATAGATTTAACATAATTTCTAGTTAAGGTAAACTTTTTAAAAAAACTAGAACTGTTTCCCACTGCACTGTACTCCTAATATACATTGTTTTTGGTCATTTTAGTCTTGAGGGCTGCTTATCCCCTTGTCAGTTTATAAGGTTTCTTTACATAGTAGCCTCTTTATCAATCTTTTGTTTGTAGTTTGATTTGTAAAAGTTCTTTCCAAATCTATTATTTCTCTTGTTGATTTTTTATTCTATCTCTGTCATTCTGATAGCATCGGGGATTTCAGTCTTAATTAAGATTTCTTTTTTCTTTAAATAGTACAGATAGTGTTTTAGGATATTTTTATTGCAAGATTTTTATTGTTTTTGCTTTTAAGTCAACTCTCTTGTCCACCTGGGATTTATTTTTCTGTATGGTGTAAGATTGTGTCCATTTTTATTTCAAATGGATAGTCAGTTTTGCCAGCATCATTTATTAAATCCTTTTCTCACCAAATTTAAATATTTATAGATTCTCTGTTCTCTTCAAGGATTTTGACAATTCCCTTGTCAATATATTAATTTTATTAAATCGTGGTACATGCAAACACATACACACTCAGGATCGTAAAGATAGTGTTATAAGGCTGGGTGAGTTTGACAGGAGCAGTTCAAAATGGAGTTGCTTCTCAATGTTGACTCTCTAATCAAAATGGAATTTAATGAAGAGGCCAGTTGCTAACTATCTATTGATAACTACCTCAGATTCTACCAGATTAGTTTTGCCTTGTAAAATATTGAAAAGATCAATGTATACCATTTCTTAAGAGTCACTTTTGTGCCAGGTATTATACTAGGAGATATATAATTTTTCTCACATCAACTTTATATGGTTAGATTTATCTTTCATATACAGATGAGAAAGTGAACCTTATTCAGAGGGTGAAGTTACTTGCCCAGTATTATGTAGCTGTTAGTTGGTAAAGGTTGGATTAAAACACTAATGGCCAGCTTCTTTCAGTTGTGCCAAAATGAAATGTTCGTGTAAAATACTTTCCCCCCAATTAAAAAAAAAATGTATTTGTTAGGTACACTTTGCATTTAATGTTATTTTGTATTAGTTTCAGGTGTACAGCACAGCAGTTAGATTAATCATATACTTCACGAAGTGTTCCCTCAATATGCCAAGTATCCACCTGGCATTATGCACAGTTATTACAATATTGCTGACCACATTCCCTATGCTTTACTTTACATCCCCGTTATTACTACCAATTAGTACTTTTTAATCCCTTTACTCAGCCCCTTCTTACCGCTCCCCTTTGGCATCCATCAGTCTGTTCTCTGTGTCAGTGAGTCTGTTTCTATTTTATTCTTTAGATCCCACATATAAGTGAAATCATATATAAAGTACTTTGAAAGCTAAAAATGTATAGAAATTAATATTGTAGTTGTAGCATAATAATCTCATCATTAGCATCTGAGTCTAATTTTAAAACAATGCAGTACACACTAAAACTTGCAGTTAAATATTTTGATAAAAAACAATATTTATATATTCTTTCAAGATATAGTCTCTGAATAAAATATTAGAAATTTTGTTTATTCTTTTATTCATTGTTTTTTTTAACTTTTTTTTTTAGAACAGAAGAAAGTTAAAGTAAAAAAACCAAAACCTGACTTTCCTATGTATACGCCTTTAGAAAGTGCATATATTCAGTCATATGATCATGGAACTTCTATAGAGGAAATTGAGGAACAAATGGATGATTGGCTGGAAAACAGGAACCGAACACAGAAAAAACAGGTAAGTAAATAAACTTTTGAAAATTTGTTTTAACTGAGTAAAATACATACATGAAATATAGATATACAGCTGTATAGCTGAGTGAGCTCAGCAATCTATCATAAGAAAACCAAGTTAACCATTGCCAAGATCAAGAAATAGAACATTGTTTTATTCATGGTGGCCCAGTCATGGAAACGACCAAAGTGCTCTTCACTAGAGG
The DNA here is from genome assembly GCF_021234435.1 of Artibeus jamaicensis. Taxonomy (NCBI): domain Eukaryota; kingdom Metazoa; phylum Chordata; class Mammalia; order Chiroptera; family Phyllostomidae; genus Artibeus; species Artibeus jamaicensis. Next base: position 3,457,637 of record NW_026521995.1, on the reverse strand, counting down.
ATTGAATGAAGAAGACGTGGTACATATATGCAATGAAATAATACTTGGCCATAAGAAAAGATGAAATACATTTGCAAAAACATGAATGGATCTTGAGAACATTATGTTAAGAGAAATAAGTTAGAAGAAGTCAAGAACCATGTGATTTCACTAACATGTGGGATATAAAAGTAAAAGCAACAAATAAACAAGACAAATGTTTTCAAGATTCATTTTGTAGTATTTAACAGTACTTCATTTCTTATGGCTGAATAATCCATTGTATGGCTGTATAGCATACTCTTTATTCATCAAATAATGGAAATTTGGTTTGATTGCACTTTGGGTCTGGGATAAATCAAAATGATAGGAACATTCAAATACAAGGCTTTGTGCAGACATATGTTTTGTGTCTTCTCTAGGAATTATAATTAACATCTTAATTTATAACTAATTAGGATTAATGCCAATTTACTTTCAATACTATGCAAAAAGTTTTCCACATATAATCTGTTATTGTCATGCCTTAAATCTTTATCTATTTTGTGCCTATCAACCTAGGTTTATAATTATTGCTATATGCAATTGTCTTTTAATGAGATTAAAAAGAAATTACAAAATATACCTTTATGCTGACTTTTATATTTATCTATGTAGTTACATTTCCTGGTGTTGATTTGTTCATGTGCTGTTGAGTTGCCATCTAATGTCCCTTTATTTCATTTTGAAAGACTCCCTTTAGCACTTGTAGGACAGATTGCTAGTTACAAATTCACTTTTTGTTTTTCTGGAAAGTCTTTGCTTTTTCCTTCATTTTTGAAGGATTATTTTGCCAAATAAATAATTTTTGTTTGATAGTTTGGGTTTTGTTCTGTTTTTTGTTTGTTTCTTTCAATACTTTGAATATGTCATCCATGATCTTCTGGCCTCCATTGTTTTATATTAGAAATAAGATGTTATCCCTGACCACGTGGCTCAGTTGGTTGAGCATAGTTGCACAAAGAGAAAGGTCACTCACGGGTTTGATGTTCAGTCAGGGCGCATGCTTGGGTTGCAGACCCAGTCTCTAATAGGAGCATGTGTGAGAGGCAAACAATTGATGTTATACTCACACATCAATGTTTCTCTCCCTTTTTCACTCTCTTCCTCTCTCTCTAAAAATAAGTAAATAAAACCCTTTTAAAAAAAAGACAGTATTATATGAAATGTTAAAGGGACTTATCTAAGAAAAAGAAGATAAAAAAGATGAACAGTGAAAGGACAGCAAACTCACAGTTATTAACAACCACACCTAAAACAAAAGCAAATTAAGACAGCTAGATCAGGAGTGAACCATAGAAATGAAGATCTCATGGAGGGTTAGCAACAGGGGAGTGGGAGAAGGAGAAGGGGGAGAAGGTACAGAAAATAAGTAGCATAGACAGTAGATAGAAAATAGATAGGGGGAGGGTAAGAATAGTAGGGGAAATATAGAATTTAAAGAACTTGAGACACATGGTCATAAACTAAAGGGGAGAATGGTGGGGACGGGGGTATGCAGGGTGGAGGGGAATGAAGGGGGTGAAATAGAACAAATGTAATGGCATAATCAATAAAATTTAAAAATATTATAAAAAGACATTAGGTGTTAATCTTATTGAAGATCCCCTCTAAATGATGAGTTATTTCCCTTCTGCTTTTATCAAGGTTCTGTTTTCATCTTTAGCTTTTGACAATTTGATTCTGATGTATATCAGTGTTGATATCTTTGAGTTCATCTTTATGGAGGTTATTAGCCTTCAAATTTTAGAAGATTTTTACCATTCTTCAAATATATCATCTGTCTCTCCTACTACCATCTTGCATTCTATTTTCCCCCTTTCTATCACTTGGTATCCCACAAGCCTCTGAGGCTTTATTTTTCTTCTTTTTTTCCCTCCTACCAGACCATCTTAATTATTGGGACTACCTTTGTATTTGCTGATTCTTTTTTGCCAGTTCAAATATGCTTTTGAACCCCTCTAGTGAATTGTTCATTTGTTACTGCACTTTCAACCTCATAATTTCTATTTTGTACTTTTAACAGTTTCTACCCATTTAATGATATCACTTAGGTGACTCATTGTTCTCATAACTTCCTTCAGCTCTTTAGACATGATTTCCTTTATCTTGTTGAATGTATTTTAAATAGCTTATTTAAAGCTTCTGTCTAGAAAGTCTGTTGCCTGGTTTTCCTCAGGCACAGTTTCTGTTCATTTTTTTTCCTTTGAGCCATAATATGAGGTCTGTCCAGAAAGTATCCAGCTGTGGGATATGAAAATTGAAGGCATTTATTGAAAAAGATACAAGAAACACTGTACATAAACAATGACACCTCAGTCCCCTTCAAAAAAGGCACCTTGGAACCTCACAGAGTTCTCCCTATTGTCATAAGTTGCCTCGTTGTATATTAGTGAATCTCATTAATGGTTGAAATCTCTTCCCTTTCAAAGGTGATTTTAGTTTTGGGAAAAGCCAGAAGTCACAGGGCACCAAATCTGGGCTGTAATGGGGCTGAGTCACTTGGGTGATTTGATGTTTCACAAAAAAACTACACAAGACATGATGTGTAAGTGGGTATGTTGTCATGATCAAGCTGCTGATCACCAATTGCCCATAGCTGTGGCCTTCTGAATCATCCAAATAGTTTCTATGGAGGAATGTTTAAGCTTAAAGAAAAATTTGATGCAGATTTGTCACTCTGCCCACTCAGTCATTTTGAATGCGATTGGCCACACAGTATACATGCTCACTCAATCATGTATACCATATCCACTGACTAGTACAGTGAAGTCATCATTGTTCACACATGCATATTCCAGTCCACTCTCCTTGGCTGCCAGGTTTTGTTGATGTCATGCAAGCTAATCTCATTGTATTAACAATGGTGGACTTTCAGACACACTTTGGTATAGTGTTTGGTTGTAGTCTTTGTCATTGTTGTCGAAGACTGTATTTGTGACTGTTATAAATTGATAACTCTAGATATCAGGCTGTCTTCCCTTTTCAGGATTTGTTGTTATATTGGACTTACTATAGTTGTGTGTTTAGTGACTTTTCTGAACTAACTATATCCATTTTTTTTTCTGTGTGACTATTGAAGTTTCTTCTGTTAGCTTAGCAATGAGGTAATAATTGGACAGATTTCCTGAAATCTGTGGAGCCAATAACTCTTCCAACTTTTGCCATGGGCCCATACTCAGGCAGGCAGTTTACATCTCTGCCTTAGCATTTCCTTTCTACCTCCAAAGACCCTCAATGTCATCAGCAGGTGAGAATTTAGGTTCTTCTCAGGTCTCTTCTAAGCATGCTCACAGCCTTGAGCTTGAACATGGCCTAGGTTCTCAAGAATGTCAGAGCGTCTTATTCCTCAGCCTTTCTTCCCAAGCTTTTTGGTTACTCTGTTGTTTGCCCAGTTGTTCTCTTTTGTCCCTGGCAGCAATGGCTAAGATATTAGCCAGTGAAAGTTTTCAATGAATCCCTTCCAAGAAAGCAACTTTTAGCATTAAGCTAGTTTTGAGTTAAGCAAAATAAAGACACACCTTTTGAACTGGTAGTCCAGAAAACTGCCAGATAGGTTAGAACATATAATTGAAATTCTTTGCAAATAAGTTCATTCTTTTCTCTTCAGTATCAAGAATACAGCTGTTATTTTTATAGGTAGTGGTGATCTGTGGAACAAGGATTAGGATGAGGGTAAGTTCAATTACCACAAAGGTTGCTGTTCTTACGAAAATTCAGTTCTTTTTCTTGAATACATGTCCCCATGGTATGGTAAACCTTTGGTGAATTTACAGAGTTCTGAAAAAGTTCTTATTTTGCTCATTTTATTTTTTGGTTCTTTTATGGAAAGATGGAATTTGGAGTTAGTCTGCCATTTTCATTGGCATTACTCCAGTTTTTTAAAAATCAAATTGTTATTTTCTCAGAATTGCTAATAATTTGTATTTATTTAAAATATTGTCAAATGTTATCAAATACTTTTTTCTACATCAGTTAAGATGGTTGTAAAAAAATATGATTGTATGCTTTCACCTTTATTTTCTTAATGAGGTGAATTACATTGATTGTTTTTCTAATAATAAACTATTTTGCTTTCCTTGAATAAATCCATTTTGTTTTATTTACTAATATTTTGATTAGGATATTTGCTTTTATCTTTATGAGAGAAATTGGCCTGTGATTTTCTTTCCATATGATATATTTGTCAGGATTGGTATCAATCACATGCTGGACTTATAAAATATGGATTGCTTCTTTTTTAACTTTTAATTTTGAAATAATGTTAGATTTCATGGAAAGTTCCAAAGACAACAACAGAAAGGTCTTACGTACTTCTCATCCAAGTTCCTGAATAGTTATATCTTATATATCTACAATTCCATTTCAAAACTAAGAGATTGACATTAGTACAATGGCTGTGTGTAGTTGGATGCCTTGTTATCACATGTAGATTTGTCACAACCACTGCAATTAGAACTATTCAAGATATCACTCATACTTATCTTCACACATACCCCTTTCCCATTATCCTTTAACCTCTGACCATCACTGAGTTATTCTATCTCTATAGTTTTGTCATTTTGAGAATGTTATATGAATGGAATTATTCGTTATGTGACATCATGAGATTGAATTATTTTATATCTTTTATTTTTTAATTGAGGTATAATAGACATATAAGATTATATTGTATTAGTCTCAGATGTACAACATAATAATTCAATATTTGTATATGTCAAGAAGTGATCACAATAAGTCTAATTGACATCTGTCACCATCCATAGTTATAAAAATTTGTATAAGACCCTTTAAGATTTACTCTGCTAGGACCTTTCAACTATGCCATACAGTATTATTAACTATAGTCACCAATGTGTACATTACATCCTCATGACTTGTATATTTTGTAACTGGAAATTGATACATTTTTACCCCCAACAGTCATTTCACCCACCCCCATACCCCAACTCTAATTAGCCATGATATGTTTGCTTTATCTTTGAGCTTAGGCTTTTTTTGGTTTTGTATTTTTAGATTCCACTAAAAAAGTGAGCTATTATATGAGATCATATAGTATTTGTCTTCCTCTGTTTAGCTTATTTTACTTAATATAATAATACCCTTCAGAACCAACCATGTGGCAAATGATAAGATTTTGTTTTTTATGCCTAAGTAATATTCCATTGTATAGATATAGCATAATTTCTTTGTCCATTCATCCATCCATGTACATTTAGGTTGTTTCTATACCTTAACTACTATAATGCTGCAGTTAACATGGGGGTGCATATATCCTTTTCAAGTTGTGTGTTTGTTTTCTTTGAATGGATACCTGGAAGTGGGATTGAAGGTCATATGAGGGTTATATTTTTTATTAGTTGAGGGACATCCATACTGTTTTCCACAATGGCTGTACCAGTTTCCCTTTCGTCCGCACATCCTGGCAGACACTTCTTTGTTGATTTGTGAATAGCAGCCATTTTGACAGGGGTGAGGTGATATCTCATTGTGTTTTCAATATGCATTTCCTTTATGATTAATGATATCGAGCATTCTTTTATTTGTCTGTTGGTTAATGTCTATTTGAGGCCTCTCCCCATTTTTTAATCGGGTTGTTTATGTTTTTGGTGTTAAGTGTTATGAGTTTGTAATATATTTTTAATATTAACCCTTATTTGATGTATCATTGGTGAGTATCTTCTTGCATGAAGTAGATTTTTTGTTTTGTTGATAGTTTTCTTTGCTGTACAAAATTTTTTTAGCTCAGTGTAGTCCCATTGGTTTATTTTTAATTTGTCTCCCTTGCCCAGGGAGGCATATCCAAAAAAAATATTGCTAAACACAATGTCAAAGAGTTTATTTATTGACAAGACTATCTTTACTTCATTGTATATTCTTGCCTCCTTTTTTATAGATCATATGGGTGTGGGTTTATTTCTGGGCTGTCCATTCTGTTTCATTGATCTGTATATCTATTGAGACACTAGTACCATCCTGTTTTCATTACAATACCCTTGCAGTATAGTATGATATCAGGTAGCATGATACCTGCAACTTTGTTTTCTTTCTCAAAATTACTTTGGCTGTTACAGGTCTTTTGTGGGATTTTCACATAAATTTTAGGATTATCTCTTCATTGATATTTTCATAGCTATTGCATTGAATCTGTAGATTGTTTTGGGTAGTATGGACATTTTAAAATATATTTTATTGATTATGCCATTACAGTTGTGGCATTTCCCCCCTCATTCCCCTCTGACTGCACACCCCTTCCCACCCACCTCCCCCCCACCTTTAGTTCATGTCCATGTGTCATAAGTTCTTTAGCTTCTACATTTCCCGCACTACTCTTGCCCTCCCCATCTATTTTCTTGCCACCATCTATGCTACTTATTCTCTGTACCTCCCCGCTCCCCATCTCCTCCTCCCACTCCCCTGTTGCTAACCCTCCATGTGATCTCCACTTCTGTGGCTCCATCCCTGTTTTAGGTATCCGCTTAGTTTGCTTTTGTTTTAGATGTGGTTGTAATAATTGTGAGTTTGCTGTCCATTCACTGTTCATATTTTTAATCTCCTTTTTCTTAGATAAGTCCTTTTAACATTTCATATAACAAGGGCTTGGTGAGGATGAACTCCTTTAACTTGACCCTATCTGAGAAGCACTTTATCTGCCCTTCCATTCTAAATGAAAGCTTTGCTGGATGGAGCAATCTTGGATGTAGGTCCTTGCCTTCATGACTTGGAATACTTCTTTGCAGCCCCTTCTTGCCTGTAAGGTCTCTTTTGAGAAATCAGCTAACAGTTTGATGGGAACTCCTTTGTAGGTCACTGTCTCCTTATCTCTTGCTGCTTCTAGAATTCTCTCCTTCATTTTAATCTTGGGTAATGTAATGATGATGTGCCTTGGTGTGTTCCTGCTTGGGTCCACCTTCTTTGGAACTCTCTGACCTTCCTAGACTTCCTGGAAGTCTGTTTCCTTTGCCAGATTGGGGAAATTCTCCTTTATTATTTGTTCAAATAAGTTTTCCACTTGTTGCTCTTCCTCTTCCCTTTCTGGTACCCCTATAATTCAGATGTGGGAATGTTTAAAGATGTCCTGGAGGTTCCTAAGCCTCTCTTCTTTTTTTTTTTTTTTTTTTGAATTCTTGTTTCTTCATTCTTTTCTGTTTGGTTGTTTCTTTCTTCCCTCTGGTCCACTCCATTGATTTGAGTCCGGGTTTTGTTTCCATCACTAGTGGTTCCCTGTGCATTTTCCTTCCTTTCACTTAGTGTAGCCTTCATTTTTTCATCTAATTTGTGACCAAAATCAACCAGTTCTGTGAGCATCCTGATCACTAGTGTTTTGAACTGTGCATCTGATAGGTTGGCTATTGGTTGGTCACTTAAAAGTGTTGGCTCTGGGGCTTTGATTTGTTCTACTGATTGAGCCATAATTTTTTGGTCAGGTCGTGCCTATTACATATGAGTGGCAAAGCCTTAGGTGTTCATCAGGGTGGGGCACCCATGTTGCTGGGTTGTGATGCTGTATGTGGGGGCAGGGTCAGAGAGGGAGAAATGGCACTTGCTCTGCTCGCTCTCGGATTTTAGTCCCCTCTGCTGCTTCCCACAAGCTGGCACCTTTTCAATCAGTGCTTTTAGGCTTTATTTCCCATCGCTGGCGCCCTGGGTTGCACAGTCTGTATTGCTGCTTGTTTTTGCCTAGTTTATCTGCGCTTGAATGTGTGACCGAGATCAGCCCCGTGTCACCTGTGCTCTCAGGTCTGGCTACCACTGCCTTTTCCTGCCGAGGTCCTTCTCCGCTGGCTGCCCACTCTGCCCCTCTTATCGGTCTGGTTAAATGGTTGTCGGACTTCCGTACAGTTCATTTTCTCTTGGTTCTGGTTGTGTTTTTGTTTCTGAATCTTTGTTGACCTTAATTTTGGTTGTGTGAGGAGGTGCACTGTTTCCACCTATGCCTCCATCTGGGCCAGAAGTCCGGAAGTATGAACATTTTGACAATGTAATTCTTATCTGTAAATAAAGTATATTCTTTTATGTATTTGTATCTTCAATGTTTTTCTTCAGTGTCATACACCTTTCTGAGTAGAGGTCTTTTACTTCTTTCCTTAATATTTTTCCCTAGGTATTTTTAATGCAATTTGCAAATGGGATTATTTTCTTATTTCTCTTTAAAAATCACAAAAGAAATTACTTTATAGCTCAATTATGTAAAAATCATTTAAATTTAAATTTTCCACATATCTTCTATTGACTTCTGTGTTTTTTAAATATTTTATTTATTTATTTTTAGAGAGAAGGGAAGGGAAGGAGAAAGAGTGAGAGAGAAACATCAATGTGTGGTTGCCTCTCATGTGTCCCCTACTGGGGACCTGGCCTGCAACCCAGGCATGTGCCCTGACTGGGAATCGAACCGGCGACCCATTGCTTCACAGGCCCATGCTCAATCCACTGAGCTATACCAGCCAGGGCTGTTTTTGTTTTTATTCTTAAGTTTACAGCTTTGGAGAATTTGGGTGAGCATTTAATTCATCTTATTGAGTATTATTACTGACATTTTTGGTTTTAAATTTATGAGCTTAGCATTTCCTTTCTATTTGTCCTTCATTTTTTTTTCTTCTCTTTCCACTATTACTTTTTTTGGATTGGTTAACTTTTATTTATTTTTATTTTTTAGTATATTTTATTGATTATGCTATTACAGTTGTCCCAATTTTTTTCTGCCATTTATTTCCCCTCTACTCTGTTCTACCACACCCTCCAGCATCTTGCCCGCCCCCTTAGTTCATGTCCATAGGTTGTACATATAAGTTCTTTCACTTCTGTATGTACTAGAATATTACCCCCCCACACCATTTATTTATTTTATGCCTAATAATTATGCTTTTTATTTCCTGTAGCTTTTCTTCCATTTTTCCCCTCCCCTCTTACAACCCTCATGTGATCTCCATTTCTGTGAATCTGTTCCTGTTCTAGTTCTTTGCTTAGTTTTTGCTTTTGTTTTTTAAGTTTTGTGGTGATAGTTATGAGTGTGTTGTCACTTCATTGTTCATAGTTTTCAGTCTTCTTCTATTTCTTAGACAAGTTTCTTTAACTTTTCATATAATAAATGCTTGGTAATGATGAATTCCTTTAATTTGACTTTATGTGGGAAGCACTTTTACTTGCCCTTCCATTCTAAATGATAGCTTTGCTGGATGGAGTAATCTTCGATGTAGGTCCTTGACTTTCATGACTTCAAATACTTCTTTCCAGCCCCTTCTTGCCTGCAAGGTTTCTTTTGAGAAATCAACTACTAGTCTTATGGGGAGAGAGTTACCTTTGTAGGCTATACAAAAGTGAAATAAAGCAAAATATACAGGTATACCTACCTTTGTAGGTAATTCGCTCCTTGTCTCTTGCTGCTTTTAATATTCTCTTCTTACCTTTAATCTTGGGTGTCTTAATTATGTTTATCTTGGTGTGTTCCTCCTTGAGGCCAATTTCTTTGGGACTCTCTGAGCTTTCTGGACTTCCTCAAATTCTATTTTCTTTGCCAGATTGGGGTAGTTTTCCTTCATTATTTATCCAAATAAGTTTTTAATATCCTGTTCTTGCTCTTCCCCTTCTGCCACCCCTATGATTCTCATGTCGGAGCACTTAAAGTTGTTTCTGAGGTTCCTTAGCCTCTCCTCATTTTTTTGCATTCTTGATTCTTCATTCTGTTCTAGTTGAATGTTTATTTTTTCCTTCTGTTCCATGTTGATGATTTGAGTACCAATTCGTTTCCTTCATTTTTGGTCCCTGTACATTTTGCTTTATTCCACATTGTATAGCCTTCATTCCTTCATTTTGTGACTGAGCTCAATCAATTCTGTGAGCATCCTGTTTACCATTGTTTTGAACTATGTGTCAGATAGGTTGGCTATCTCCTTGTTACTTTGTTCTTTTTTCGAGTTATGATCTATTCTTTCCTTTGGGCTGTATTTCTTTGTACTAGCACACCTGTTGCATTGTAAGGCGTGGAACCTTAGGGCATTTTGTTGTGTTGCAGCGCTATATGTTGGTGAGGGGTCAGTGAGGGAATAATGTCACTTGCTTGGCTCTCTCCCTGCTTGAGAGAGCTTATTAATGGAAGGAGGTGTGGAGGTCAAATACTGAACTCTTAAGGTCAGTATTTGAGGAATAAGTTCAAATATTAGAACTTAAGGTCAGGAGACCCAAGTTCTAGTTTTAGCATCATTATTACAGATATGATCTAGGCTTTAGGGTTTTTTAAATTATTGAACTCACACAAAAAGTGAAATTATATGCTTTTTGTACCTTAGTACAAAAAGATAAAAGTCTGTATCAGACTTAAAACATTTCATAAACTGAGAAATCCTAAAATAAGAGTAGAATTCTTCTCTTATTTTAATTTGCTTTGGAAACTTCTGTCATTTTCAAAGTTTTCATCTACATTTAAATTCTTTTTTAGTTACTTTTTAAGTAGACACCAAATGAAGATAAATATATATCCCAGTTAACCTTGCTGCTGTTGCTGTTAAGAAGTTGATTCTTTCTTCAAGAGCTTATCTAATATTCTCCCTAACTAGTTTTTGTTTGTCTAGTATATATTTGTCAAGATTTTAAGTATCATGTGTGTAGCCTCTCATAAACTATTGCTATGAAATGATATAATGGAGAGATGAGCTTTTAGGAAATGGTGCCCTAGGCATATGACATGATGGTAAATGATCATAAATAGAGTATATAGCTCATGTGGATAAATCACATAAGAAAAATATCATGGTTGAAAGCTAGCTTTTGATTTTACTGATATTTCCATGTCAAATAGGGGAAATAGAAATTTTTATCATCATTCTTAACATCTTTTGAGTGTCAGATATTGTCTTATGTTCTATATACATTAAGTAGCTTACTTAACCTTCACAAGAGAACCCTAAGTTAATAACATTTTCTTCATTTTACAAAGGATGTTTGATTATCAGCATTTGTGATATATTTAGTTAAATCATATGTGGCTGCCATTTTTAGGACAAAAACATTCAAATATTAGAAATTTAACATGGTTCAACCAGTGTAGGTCAATTAGACATTAATCCACCAATGGGATTTCTTAACCTCCTAAATTGTTGGAAGGGTCAAACCCAAATAACTTCTCCCAGAATTTGCTAGGACTTTTATTAGTGATGGTATTTATAGCACTTTTTAGCAATAAATAGAGGATGACAAATATACAAATAGTAGAAATATTTGATAAAAAGTGAAAATAAAAGTTATTTATGATTATTTCATAATTGCATGACATAAGTTAAGGTGGTGATAGTCTTTTTTTCTTCAATTTCTGAAACACACAGTTATATATTTTAAATCTAATAAGCTGGATCAAATAAATTGTTTGTAAAAACAGTGATTCAGATACATGACTGATGAAAGTAGGGTTTTAATGACTTGTTGGGTAATTCAGACAAGTAATTTTCCACCATAAATATTATAACAAATAAACTCTTTTAAAATGAAATAGTTCCTTCTCCTCTCCCCTACCCCCACTGCTGATAATATTCTGCAGTGTATATAGGAGACCTGAATTTTATTCCTGTTCTTGTTTCTCTCCTGGACTGCAATGAATAAAATAAGTAAAATCACTATCCTGCATCCTTATTGCCATGGGCTGTTCCTTTGTCAGATTTCATAAGGCAGCTGGGCCTGGTTAGTACTGGGATTGGAAGACCTCAAAGAAAACAAAGTATGTGTAACATGTATCTCCTGTGCAGCCAGTATTTCATCTTCTTTAAATACTTCTCCTACAGTCACTGTTGCACTTTCCTCTTTACTGTTTGATTGATTTACTTGCTGTAGGGGGGAAGAAACAGTTCTTAAAAGAAAATGCATTTATTTTCCCCTTTCAAATTGGAAAGATTATTTAGTCTGAAAGGTGCTTGGCTATATTCTTGAAGAGACTGTTCCAACTAGCAATGCTTTATCGTCTAAATTTTTACTTTCTCAGGGACTTCTCATTGTATTTACCTCTGCAGAGTGTTCCCTGTTAGAGTTCGAGAGATAGTGTTGCCCTCATTTTACAAACGATATATAACACATTAACTTATTTTTAAAATGTATATAATATAGTTGAATGAAGATTTACAACTTAGAATTCTTGTTCACCGTAAAACCTAGATTATCTATATACTCTGTAATTTTAAATCTTAATTTAAAAGTCTCAAATACCAATGGTTGTAATTAGTCCATGTAAATATAATATACAATGTATATAATTGAGTTCCAAATGCACTTTAACCATTAGTAGACCCAATCTACCTAAATCTGCTCTTCCCCAAACACAAACACACCTTTCATAATACCAGATGGTACATATGCATGCTTGCATACACACGCACCTGTGTTCTTTAATAGACTGTTTTGTTCTTTTTCTCTTTCCCTCCTATTAAGGAACCTTTTAAAAAAAGATAATTAATGCCACTTTACATAGAACTTCACTATATGCAAGACAGATTTTTTTTTTTTAGCTGAGCTTCTCTGATCAAGCTCAAAGTGAGGGAGACTGGAGTCCCATCTATTTGGCCTCTTCCTCACCCTATGAGGCAAAAACTTGTCTACCCTTCTCAGTTTTACATTCATCAATATACATAAAAAATTTAAAAAGAGTAATGGTGATTGAAGAAAAGTGAGTAAACAATGAACAGAACAGAAACAAAATCAATTACTTTGAGAAAACAAGTACTTGAATATAGATAGTGTGTAACTCTAAAAGAGAGAAAACTTTAAATGAGAAAAAAGTACATATATATTCACCAGGAAAGCAACTTCCATAAAGTTGTCTCTGTGTAGAAATATTGATGATAGCACTTTGAACTATGAGCATGGATCTGAAAAGTTTCAGCAATGGCTCTTGGTTTTTTATTCTGCTTTTACTCCAAATCCACTTCATTTCTGATGACCCAAACCAAAATTAAATCCCCAATGTCATAGCAATCAGTTAAAGATGCATGGTATATCCTCCCTTATGAAATAAAAATGGTCATTTATTTATATTATAGAGTGTTCCAGAATTGATCTAATATATAATTTAGTGCCATTTAAGATAATATTCTCTGTATGTCATCAATGTTTTTTTTTTTTTTTCCAGGGAGTAGCTTTTCAGCTACTTTGATGTTACTCATCTTAAACCAACCCTCTTTATGAATACACCATGGGTTGGTAATTTTTAAAAATTGACTTTTTGAAGGGAAAAGGCCTCAATTTGTAGTGTTTGCCAATTTTAGAAGTAATTACTCCTATCATGATTTGAAATTATGAACATGAATTCTCTGAAAGAGTTCAGAAAAGATGTGCAGTAGTAGCTTACCATTACATAATATGTACACCTTGTAGCTACAACAGATATGAATATCCACAAAAGCATAATAATAAAATGTAGTAAAATAGTTAGGAAGTAGTGAGTTTTGAGTATTACCTTTTTAGCATTTAATTTAGTATTAAAAACTTAGTTTGTTGATCGATCTTTAATTCCCTAAAACTGCCTAGATGCATGTTTTATTTTTAAGAACTGGTTTTGTTTTTTAAAGCTTTTTAATGTAGTTAATTGATAATAGCTGAAGACTCCAGTGAGCTGTCTCAGTCTATTACCCAGCAATTAACTATTTGTACATCATTAATATCAGCTTTCCACTGAATAGTTCATCATTCATTACCGTTTTTTGCTGTTGTAATGTGCACTTTTTTGCCCAAATTTTTTAGGAAAAAATAAGGATGTGCATTATACACAGGTAGTACTAATTCCATATTCACATCAGTGTTTTTAGTTCTTTTATTTATGCTAATGCATTAAAAGTATAACTCTGCAAAGCAATAATGATATCTATATGCAACATAATACTCTGGAATATGATAATCAGTTTTGTTTCTAAATATAAATAAGTTAAAAATCGAATTAAAAAGTTAAAACAAGGCTCTGGCTGGTGTAGCTCAGTGGATTGAGCATTATGCACAGCAACTAGGGTAGTTTACCCTTTTAAAAATTGTTTTATGTATATATTTTCTGAAACATTTTTATATTTGCAAAATAATTGGACTGTGATACATTTAGGTCTAGAATATCTGCTATCCAAAAGGAAAATTAGAACTTTGCCTAGTAAAAAAAAATCGTTTATTTTACTCAGCTAACATTTTGTATTAAAAATGTTTATCACATGAGTAAAGCTTCAAGGATAAAAGGAAAACTCTTACTAAACATAGAAGACACTGTGATTAATAAATTATTATATGATGCTGTTAAAAGTACATTGCAGGAATCTATCGGTCATATGACAGTGATTTGGTGATTTGGGAGCTCAAAAAACTAAGATATTTGTTCACTATTTATGTGTGTGATATTCTTGCTTTATTAAAATCCTATTTTAAGTCCACTAAAATCATTTCTACAAATATTAAGCTATTTTTGGTGAGATTCTTTCAGAGGTGTAACTTGTATAACATTAGTGTACAAAAAATATCAAATCTCTCAATATTTCCCAATTTTCTGACTTTAACTCCTTTCCCTACAGCTCTGTGAGAAGTCTATTTTTAGTCAATATTTGGGGCATGGTCCCTTTCCCAGTGATCTATCCAAAGAGACACTCATTTTGGGGTTGCTGCTTTGCTGGTTATCTGAGAATGCCCTTTAATTCTTTTGAAGCAGGTCTCGCTTGCTTGTTCTCCTGCTCAGGCCAGTGTGCTGTCTGTAGTTGATCTACCAGCATCTGCGCCTTCTCGTGCTGCCACTCTCAAGCTTGCCTCCAGGAACAAGCATAGTGTCACTTCTGTCCAAAGCTGTTGAACCTCCTGTTCTGCTGCATACAGAACCAAAAAATCCACAGAACTTTCCACCTTTCTCAATTTTAGGAACTCACCCTCAACCCACCAAAATTGTCTTGCTTTTTATTTCAGCTCTTTCACCTACACTTGGATTTTCTTTTTCCACCTTTTTCACACACACATGGAATCTAAGGGCTTCAATAAGCACTAGATTATTCTGAACTAGGAAACAATTCTTTTAAGATGTAAAAAATAAGCAATATAGTAGGTTTTCAAATCCTGCCATATTAATCATTTGGTAACCTATGGTGTTATAGAAGTTTTCTCTGAACAAAAAAAGAATGTAATCATAGTCTTGACTAAGAGTGTTTATAGACTTAGATAAAGCAAGAGAATAAAATAAGCCGAACATTTGTGTGGACTAAAATATATGCGTGAGATTAGTATATGTTTGTATACATCACATTTATGCATATATTATTCAAGGATGTGTATGAATAGACAAAGAATACCATGAGAATTAAATGAAATATTTAATTTAAATAAAAATTTAAATTTTTATTTAATATAAATTAAACGAAATAAATATATAAAAATGAAATAAATATAAATATAAAACAGATACTTAAATAAAATAAAAGTGGTAGACACATCATAGCTCTTCAATAAATATTCGTTTAATCTTAAATAATTTTCTGAAAGAATTTTTTGTACTGGATTTGTGATTAAGGTGGGTGTTTATTGGTAAGTTTTATTTTATTGGCATACTCTAATGCTATCTTTAGTTTCATAATATCTTGCAAAGGCTATTACATAGATAGCTTGAGAAGTGTTTTAAAAAATCATATCTCTTATGATGGCTATTTAACTTTTTAGTTTTAAATTTATTCTTAGAAACTTTTTACAATGGAAACAGTTTACGATGAATTTGAAGAATGTCAAGACGATGTTAATAATTAAGTCTTTAAAGTAGGTCTTTTGGTAAGCCTGAGCATCTGTAATTAAGATTGCTACCATACCACCTGCTCTCTTTTGCCTTGAATCTTATCACATCAGTGTTGCTTTGAAATCTGAGAGTGCTTTCACTTCCTGACAACTAATATGCTACATCATGTTTCTGACTAGTTGAATACTATTTCCTGTTTCTTTTTCCTCTATCTCTAAATGAACCACTTATGCCTTAGTAGGATTATGATGTTATATAAAACAGATACTTAAATAAATTAGATCTTTTTTGCAAGGGGAAGGTCATTTTAGAAAATATGAATCACAGTGTACTAAATGCCTTCCAAAAGTAGAATGTTGACAATATTTAAAATATACCTAAGTATACCTATGGAAAAAGAGTTTTTAAAAATCTGCATTTGTTTTTGATCTTCCTTTTATAATGTAAGAGGTTTTGACTGTATTATATGGCAAACGACCTTTGTGTTTTGTATTATATCTTTTGTATTCAGTCTCACTAATAATATAAATAACTTTTTAGAAAAAACTGACATATAAAATTCTCACATGATAATTACCTGGTCACTTATATGTATTGCTCCTCTGTTCCATTATAAACCACCTAACGGTTGCATTCATGACCCTTTTGTCTTTATATATGCTGTAGTGTCTATTTATAGGGTATCAATTGAATTGAACTCAGTTGTTGAATAAAACTGATCCCACTAATTTACTTCACTCCATTATACCCATTACATATTTTTATCCTTTATGTGTTTGTTTTTCAAAGGAAAATCTTATTTCCATCATTCTTTTAAATTTTATTTTAATTGTTGTTCAAGTACAGTTTTCTGCCTTTTACTCCCAGCCCTCCCTCCCATTTCCACCCGCCCCTTGTTATTGTCCATGTATTCTTTAAACTTGTTCCTGCAAACCCTTCCCCTTTTCCCCTGAAATCCCCTCCCTTCTCCCCTCTGGTCACTGTCAGCTTGTTCTGTATTTCAGTGTTTTTTACTATATTTTTCTTGCTTGTTTGTTTTGTTGTTTAGGTTCCTGTTAAAGGCGAGCTCGTATGGTATTTGTCTTTCACTGCCTCACTTATTTTGCTTAGCATAATGCTTTCCAGTTCTGTCCATGCTGTAGCAAATTGTAGGAGCTCCTTCTTTCTTTAGCTGCATAGAATTCCATTGTGTAAATGTACTATAGCTTTTTGACCCATTCCTTTATTGATGGGCACATAGGTTGCTTCCAGCACTTGGCTATTATAAATTGTGCTGTTATGAATATTGGGGTGCATGTGTCCTTTTGGATTGGTGTTTCAGGGTTCTTCGGGTATAATCCTAGCAATAGAATTGCTGGGTCAAAAAGCAGATCCATTTTTAGTTTTCTGAGAAAATTCCATACTATTTTCCATAGTGGCTGTATCAGTCTGCAATCCCACCAACAATGAACTAGGAACCCCTTTTCTCCACAACCTCTCCAACATGTGTTGTTTGTTGCTTTGTTTATGATGGCCATTCTGACTGGTGTGAAGTGGTATCTCATTGTGGTTTTAATTTGCATCTCTGATAGCTAGTGATACTGAGCATCTTTTCATGTGTCTCTGGATCCTCTGTATGTCTTCTTTGGAGAAGTATCTGTTCAAGTCCTTTGCCCATTTTTTTTATTTCCATCATTTTAAAGTTTCTGTGAGTATCTTACCATACTTTCAACTAGGAATCACAGGGGCAGGGATAACTTATTTTGACAATAGATTAAATTCAACTCACTAGACCAGAATAGTAGTTTTCCAATGTCAATCTTTTAAGAGACGTTCTGATGCAATAATATGATTTATTATTGAGAAAATAAATAACTTCTTCTACCTAAATAAAATGCCCATGAGGGCAAAGTGTGTTCCTGAATGCCTATTTATTACCTTGTCATGTAGATCAGACTACTTTCATAAATGTGATCAGTTTATTCTCTCACATGCTTAATCTGTAGATAAAGTTAAATTTCATGTAGAAGACCCTTTATCAATGTACTTTGAAAAATTACTTTTCCGTGAACCTAAAGATACTCAGAGAGTTAATTCTTAAAAGAAAGATGTGTTGAACAAAGATAAAAAGGTAACACACTTCAATAGCGTGCTCAAGATAAGATGGTAGACCTCTGTGTCTAGAACATAGTGGCAGTTTAATGTGGAAACCAGGTAGGTAACAAAATGTAGAAGCATTTTAATGTCAGATGAAGAAATTTAAATTTTATATGTAATGGGGATTCTTTGGATTTTGAGCCAATAGGAGTGGGGTATTGATGGTACTCTATACAGATGGCTCTAGACTGTAACTGTGGAGTGAGTAGAAAAGAAAGAAATTTTAGAAATGATACAGAAATTAAATTGAGACTTGCCTCTATTTATAGTTAACTAGTAAATACTGGAGCCAGTACTCAAATAAATGGTCTCACTCTAAAACCAATACACTATCCATCCACCACAATATAAATATATTGTATTATAATTATTTATATGTCTATGTATTAGAAAAGAGAACCACATCTTTTCATGTTTACATCCCAATGTCTTAGAACAGTGTCTACAAAAAATAGTAGGTACTTCTTTGTTCAATTAATAAACATTTATCAGGCACATACTAGGCATTGTGCTAGAATATGCATATGGTTCAGCTCTAATAGATATTGCCAGTTTTTCCAAGTAATTATAATCAGTTTTCACATCTATCACAAATTTGAAAGTTCCTCTCACTCCATCGCTCCATATCCTTGCCAACACTTGGTATTACATGTCTTTTTTTTCCCATTTAGCTCTTCTGTTGTTATCCTATTGTTTTAGAAACAGTTTTTAAAAATTGAGGTAAAATTCACACAACATGAAGTTAACTTTTAAAAGTGAATAATTCAGTAGCATTTAGTACATTCAATGTTATATAATCATTACCTCTGTGTAGCTCCAAAACATTTCACCCAAAAGGAAACTCTGTATCTTTTAAGCAGTTGCTCCTTCATTCCTCACCTTTGTCCCTACCAGCCCATAGCAACCACCAGTTTTCACTCTGTCTTCATGGATTTACCTATTTTGGATGTTTCTCTTTTTAAAAAGATTTTATTTATTTAGAGAGAGTTGAAGGGAGGGAGAAAGAGAGGGAGAGAAACAACAATATAAGAGTAAATTATCAACCAGTTGCGTCTTGTACATGCCCTGACAGGAGATCCGCAACCCAGGTATGTGCCCAGTAGGAATCAAACTGGTGACCTTTTGCTTTTCTGGTTGGTGCCGAAGCAAGTGAGCCACACCAGTCAGGGTCTGGATGTTTCTTTTAAATGAAATCATGCAGTATGTGACCTCTTGTTTCTGGCTTCTTTCACTTGGCATGTTTCAATGTTCATCCACAATGAAACATTGTATTTCTGCCACATAGTGCCATATATCACTACTTTTTATGTCTGAATAATAAGTTTATTCATATTATAATGAATAAAGCAAAACAATTTGTTTATTCTTCAATTGATATACATTGGGCTGATTGTACCTTTTGGATAATGTGAATGGTGCTATAATGAACATTTGTGTACTAGTATTTATTGAGAACCTGTTTTGATTTCCTTTGAGTATTTACTCCAGCTGAATTGCTAGGACATATGGTAATTCTATGTTTAGTTTTTTGACAAATGCCCAATCTGTTTTTCTCAGCAGCTGACCCATTTTCATATATCCTTACTAACACTGGTTATTTTCCGTTGGTGTTGTGATAGCCCCCCTAGAGTGTGCAGTGGTGTCTCATTGTGGTTTTGATTTGCATTCCTCTCATGACTAATAATGTTGTCGTTTTTTCACGTTCATGTGCTTGTTGGTCATTTGTGTATCTTCTTTGGAGAAATGACCTTCTTGAAGTGGGTTGTCATTTTGTTATTAAGTTCATTATATATTCTGCATACTAGACCCTTATCACATAAATGATTCACAAATATTTTCTCCTATTCTATAGGTTTTCTTTTCACTTTCTTAAAAAAATGTCCTTTATGCACATAATTTTCTTAGTTTTGGTAAAGTCCAATTTTTCTACTTTTCCATTTATGGCTTTAGATACCATAGCTATGAATCCATTACCCAATTCGAAGTCTATATATATATATAGATACATATATGTGTGTGTGTCTGTCTGTCTTTCTAAAGTATGTTTTATTGGTTATGCTATTACAGTTGTCTGGATTTTTTCTTCCCTTTATCCCCCTCCTCCCTGCACTGTTCCCACACCCTCCAGCACCTCCCACCCCTTAGTTCATGTCCATGAGTTATACATGTAAGTTCTTTGGCTTCTCAATTTCCTATACTATTCTTAACTTCCCCCTGTCTATTTTGTGCCTCCCAATCATGCTTCTTATTCCCTTCATTTTCCCCCATTCTCTCCCTCCACCGCCCCACTAATAACCCTTCATGTGATCTCCATTTCTGTGATTCTGTTCCTGTTCTAGTTATTGGCTCAGTTTGTTTTTGGTTTATTTGTTTGTTCATTTGGGTTTTTTTTAGGGTCAGATGTTGATGGTTGTATGTTTGTTTTCACTTTACTGCTTAATTTTGATCTTCTTTTTATTAGATAATCACTTTAACATTTCATAAAATAAGGGCTTGGTGATGATGAACTCCTTTAACTTGACCTTATCTGGGAAGCACTTTATCTGCCCTTCCATTCTATATGAAAGCTTTGCTGGATAGAGTAATCTTAGATGTAGGTTCTTGCCTCTCATGACTTGGAATACTTCTTTCCAGCCCCTTCTTGCCTCTAAGGTTAACAAATCAGCTGCTAGTCTTACGGGAATTCCTTTGTAGGTAACTTTCCTTTCCCCTTGCTGCTTTGAAGATTCTCTCCTTATCTTTCATCATGGATAACTTAATTATGATGTGTCTTGTTGTGTTCCTTCGTGAGTCCAATTTCTTTAGGACTCTGGGCTTCCTGGAAGTCTATTTCCCTTGTCAGATTGAGGAAGTTTTCCTTCATTATTTCTTCAAATAAGTTTTCAATATCTTGCTCTTCCTGTTCTCCTTACATCCCCATGATTCTGATGGAACACTAAGGTTGTCCCATAGGTTCCTAAGCCTGTCCTCATTTTTTTTTTTTTTTTTGCATTCTTGTTTCTTGGTTCTGTTCCAGTTGGATGCTTATTTCTTCCTTTTGTCCCAAATTGTTAATTTGGGTCTCAGTTTCTTTCCCTTCACTGTTTGCTTTATTTTACTTTGTGTAGCCTTCATTTCTTCCTTAATTTTGCAACCCAGCTCAATCAATTCTGTGAGCATCTTGATTAGCAGTGTTTTGAACTCTGCATCAGATTAGTTATCTCCTTGTCACTTAGTCCTTTTTCTGGAGTTTTGATAATGTTCTTTCCTTTGGGCCATATTTCTTTGTCTTGGCATACTTGTTATGTAGTAAGGAGTGGAACCTTAGGTGCTTGTCTGGGGGAGGCAGCCCTCTTTACTGTGTTGTGGTGCTGTCTGTGGGAGAGGGGTCAGAGAGGAAACAAATGCTGCTTTCCTCGAGCTAGTCTCACTTTATCACTTCCCTTGCTTCCCACTAGCAGCTTGTCCCCTTCCAGGTGCTGATTTGCAGGTGGGTGGGTTTGTGTACATTTTAGGACCCTGTGGTCCTCTCCAATGAACTCTCCTGTGAGGCTGGGAGTCTCTCCTGCAGCCGCAACCCCCACAGATTTTCTGCAGCCAGGGGTTTTGAGTCTTTAGTTTCCCACACTGAAACCCTGGGTTTTGCAGTGTCTTGCTCACCCGTCTTTCCTCCTGGCTTATCTGCCCTTGAATGTGGGATTGCCTATGCAGTCCACTGCCTTGCTTTGTGTTGCCACCTGTTATCTCAGCCCCAGCTGCCTGTCTCTGCCCCTCCTACTAGTCTGGTTGAATGTTTTTAACTCCTTGGTTTTTGGATTTCCATGCAAATGATTTTCTAGCAGTTTTGGTTGTTCTATATTTTCAAATTGGTTTCTTTCTTCCTTTTGGTTGTGTGAGGAGGTAAAGCATTTCTGCCTACACCTCCTTCTTGGCCAGATCCTATATGCATCTGTCTTTATGCCAGTACCACACTGTTTTGATTATGGTATCTCTGTAGTAAGTTTTGAAATCAGGAAGCATGACTTCTTCAGCTTCTTTTTCAAGATTGTTTGGCTATTTGGGTTCCCTTGAATTTCCTTATGAATTTTAGGATGGATTTTTCTATTTGCATAAAATGTCATTGGGATTTAATGGAGATTGCATTAAATCTGTAGATCCCTTTGGTGTTATTCACATGTAAGAATATTAAGTCTTCTAATCCATGAACATGAGATGTCTTTTTACTTATTTATGTCTTCTCTAAATTCTTTCAATTATGTTTTGTAGTTTTCATTGTAGAAATCTTTCACCTCTTTGGTTATGTTAATTCATAAGTATTTTATTCTTTCTGATGTTATTGTAGGAAGAATTGTTTTCATAATTGCCTTTTCATATTGTTAATTATTAGTGTATAGAAATGCATCTAAGCATGTATGTTGATTTTATATACTGCAACATTGCTGAATTCATTTATTAATTCTAACAGGGTTTTTTGTGGGATCTTTATGGTTTTTTTCATATAAGATGATATATGCAAACAGAGATAGATATAATTCTTCGTTTATGATTTGGATTTTTTTCTTATCTAATTGTATTAGCTAGAACTGCCAGTACTAGGTTGAATATAAGTGGCTGTAGTGGGCATCCTAGTCTTCTTTTTTATCTCTGAAGACAAGCTTTTGGACTGTTATCAGAGCATGTGATTCTTGCTAGCTGTGGTTTTTCCCACATATGACTTTATTATGTTCTTTTTTTTTAAATATTGAGATTACAATATATTATTTTTTAAATATTTTATTTATTTATCTTTAGAGGGGAAGGGAAGGAGAGAGGGAGAGAAACATCAATGTATGGTTGCCTCTAGCATGTTCCCTGCTGGGAACTGGCCTTCAGGGAACCTGCCTGCAACCCAGGCATGTGCCCTGACTGGGAATCGAACCTCGATTGTCTGGTTCACAGACCCGCGCTCAATCCACTGAGCTACACCAGCCAGGGCTATTATGTTCTTTTTATGCCTAGTTTAAATGGTTTTAACATGAAAGACTGTTGAATTTGTGGAATGCTTTTTCTGCATCAATTGAGATGATCATGTGGTTTCTTTCCCCCTTAATTCTATTAGTATGGTGTATTATGTTGAGTGATTTTCTTTCTTTCTTTTTTTTTTTTTTTTTACTTTTTTATTGATTATGCTGGTACAGTTGTTCTGTTCCCCTCCACCCTACCCCCCATCCCCACCATTACCCCCCCTTTAGTTTATGTCCATGTGTCTCAAGTTCTTTAGATTCTATATTTCCCATGCCATTCTTCCCCCCCTTCTATTTTCTATCTACTGTCTATGCTACTTATTTTCTGTACCTTCTCCCCCCTTCTCCTCCTCCCACTCCCCTGTTGCTAACCCTCCTTAGATCTTCATTTCTATGTTTCCACTCCTGATCTAGCTGTCCTTTTAGTTTGCTTTTGTTTTAGGTGTGGTTGTTAATAACTGTGAGTTTGTTGTCCTTTCACTGTTCATGTTTCTTTAACTTCTTTTTCTTAGATCAGTCCCTTTAACATTTCATATAATAAGGGCTTGGTGATGATGAAATCCTTGAATTTGATCTTATCTGAGAAGCACTTTATCTGCCCTTCCATTCTAAATGAAAGTTTTGCTGGATAGAGCAATCTTGGTTGTAGGTCTTTGGATTTCATGACTTGGAATACCTCTTTCCAGCCCCTTCTTGCCTGTAAGGTCTCTTTTGAGAAATCCGCTGACAGTCTGATGGGGACTCCTTTGTAGGTGACTGTCCCCTTAGCTCTTGCTGCTTCTAGGATTCTCTCCTTCATTTTAATTTTGGCTAATGTAATTATGATGTGCCTTGGTGTGTTCCTTCTTGGGTCCAACTACTTTGGTACTCTCTAAGCTTCCTGGATTTCCTGGAAGTGTATTTCCTTTGCCAGATTGGGGAAATTCTCCTTTATTATTTGTTCAAATAAGTTTTCCATTGGTGGCTGTGCCTTTCCCCCTTCTGGTACCCCTATAATTCGGATGTTGGAGCGTTTAAAGATGTCCTGGAGGTTCCTAAGACTCTCATTTCTTTGAATTCTTGCTTCTTGACTCTTTTCTGTTTGGCCATTATTTGCTTTCTTCTGGTCCACTCCATTGATTTGAGTCCCAGTTTCCTTTTCATTGCTATTGGTGTCCTGTGCAATTCCATTCATTTCAATTAGTTTCGCCTTCATGTATTTGTCTAATTTGTGGCTATAATCAACCAGTTCTGTGAGGAAGCTGATCACCAGTGTTTTAAACTGTGCGTCTGAGAGTTTTGCTATTTCTTCATTGCTTAGATCTATGGGCTCTGGGGCTTTAAGATCTTCTTGCAACATTTTTGGTCTGTTCACGCTTTTTAAGTGTGAGAAGCGGTGCCTTGGACTCCCAGGTCGCTGGGTTGTGACGCTGTATGTGGGGGCGTGGTCAGAGCGGGGAAATGGCGACCCCCTCTGCTGTTTCTCACAGCTGGGTGAGGATCAGTGCCTTAGGCGGTTCACCTGGGCCGGGCCACTCAGAGTTGCTGGGTTATGAGGGTTATGACGCTGTATGTGGAGGTGGGGTCAGAGCAGGGAAATGGCGGCGCCCTCCACTGCCGCCTGCCTGTCCGCCCGCGCACAAATGCGCGACCACAGTCAACACACAGCACCGCTCCCTGGCTGTCTCCCCCAAGGTCGCTCGCCTGGTCGCTCGCTCGGCCGCTCACCAGATCCAACCCTGCGCCTGGGATCCACGTGCCTGAGTGCGTCTGACCGAGTCCTCCTGTGCAACCCCGCTTCACCAGCCGCTGGTTTCGCCCCTTACTGGTCAGGCTGAAGAATTTGTTGTTAACGGACTTCCAAAAAGTTCAATTTTCCGTGTTCTGGCTGTGTTTTCTGTTGCTAATATTTAGTTGTCTCTAAACTTGGTTGTGTGAGAAGGCACAGCACATCCACCTATGCCTCCATCTTGGCGGAAGTCCGAGTGATTTTCTTATGTTTAACAACCCTTGCATTCTTGGCATAAATCCCACTTCATCATAGTATATAGTGTTTTAATATACTTCTGAAGTTGGTTTGCTAGTATTTCATTGAAGATTCTACCATCAATATTCAAACTTATATTTGTCTTTAGTTTTCTTATGGTGTCTTCATCTGGCTTGGGAATCAGGGTAATATGGACCTCAAAGAATACATTAGGAAGTATTTTCTCTTCTATTTTTTTGGAAGAGTTTGAGGACTGGTGATAATTCTTCTTTAAATGGTAGAATTCACCAGTGAGGTCATTTGGTTACTTTTAACTAACTGATTCAATCTCTTTGTTACACATCTGTCCAAATTTTGTTTTGTGGAATCAGTTTTGGAAACTGGTTATTTCTAGGAAATTGTCCATTATGTTGGCATACAACTGATGTTAGTAATCTCTAAAAATTGTTTTTATTTTTGAAAGGTTATGTAACATCCTACTTTCATTTCTGACTGTAGTTATTTGCATCTCCTCTCTTTTATGTCAGTCTAGCTAACATTTTTTTCAATTTGTTGCTCTTTTAAAAAACAAACCTTTTGTTTCATTGATTTTATTGTTTTTCTGTTCTCTATTTCATGTTTATTGATTTCCTTTCTTTTGCTAGCCTTGGGTTTAGTTTGATCTTTTTGTAGTTCCTTCAGATGTAAAATTTAAATTATTGATTTCAGACATTTCTTCTTTATTAAATTAGGCATTTACTGCTATAAATTTTCTTTTGAGCACAGCATTCACTGCATCCTGGCAATTTTGGTATGTTTTGTTCTATTTTCATTCATCTCCAAGTATTTCCTAATCTTATTTTTGACACATTTGTTGTATAAAGCTGTGTTTAATTTTCATGTACTTGGGGATTTTCTACTCTTCCTTCTGTTATAGATTTCTAGTTTCATTCCTTGTTATTGGAGAAGATATTTTATATGATTTCAATATTTTAAAATTTATTAATATTTTGTGTCCTAGCATGTAGTTTATCTTAGAGAATGTTTCATGTGCACTTGAGAAGAATGTGTATGTGTTGTTAGGTGGAGTTCAATAGATATGTGTTAGGTTAGTAATTTTACAGTGTTGTTCAGGTTCTCTATTTCCTTACTGATTTTATATCTACATGGTCTACCCATAGTGACTTTTCCAACTGTTATCATAGAACCATCTGTTTCTTCCTTCAATTCACTTAATGTTTGTCCCATGTATTTTGGGCTCTTGTTTGAGGGCATGCAAGTTATTGTAAGAGTTACGTTTCTCTGATGAATTTGTTCTTTTGTAAATACATAATGGCCTTCTTTGTCTCCTCAAATAGTTTTTGACTTGAAGTTTATTTTTTCCAATATTAATATAGCCATCTGACTCTTTTTTCATGGCTATTTGTATGAAATACCTTTTTCTGTCCTTTCACTTTCAGGCCATTTGTGTCTTGTGACAGAGACAAGCTCTTTGCCTCAATTTTATAGGTTGCTCCAGACAGAGTAGAATAGATGAGCACAATCATTTGCAAATAAAGTCTGTTTTGCTTCTTTGGAGCCAGTGGCACAGTTTACCATACTGAGAACACAGTCTGTCATCTTAAAGATTACCACCGAGAGAGGTAAAAAGTGGGTCAAAGGCCAGAAAAAATGCCACAAAGCTTTTCTACCATTTTTAGGTACCTTTTCCTTGATTCAGCATTTGCTTGGTTTCTATAAGACTTTAGTTTTTCCAGATTTCTGAAAAAGCTGGTTCAGACAGTCTCTGCTTGGTTTTCCAGTGTTTCAATGTCTGAATGTCTATGCTACCGTTTTGGCTCATGTCACTCCCTTGAATGGAATTTATTAATAGTTTGTAATGCCAAGAAGAAAAGGCAAAGGAGTAAGTACAAATTGAAGCTACTAAAAAGGAATGATTAAAGGACCAAGACCTTAAAGGAAACAATAGAAGATAGGGTCAGAATCATGGGATAACAGGCATTAGCTTTGGAAGAAAACCAAAGAAAGGGATAAAGAATGAGTCAGAGAAAACTTTAGATGAAGGGGTGGAAAGAAGAGCCATAGTCTTTATTCACAGGGTTTGTTTTTTTTTTAATTTAGTAAACTACTACTGGTTTATAGCTCTTTGATATTTTTCTGACTACCTTGCTAGTTGTAGCCTAGAAGTCCACAGACTAGGAGTGACAATACTTAAAATACAGTAGTAAAGCAAAATAATACACATATACAAAGGGATACTTTCAGATAAAAGGAATGATACAAGAGCTGAACAATAAGTGAGGATGAGTAGTTAATGAAACAGCTAGAAAAAACAAAAGTAGTACATATTTATTTCTGGTAATTATTTTATGCAAAAAAAAACTATATCTCTTTGTTAAAGGAGCCTCTTATTTGTTTTTCCTTGATACCTGCCTCTAAGCAGCACTTTCTTTGTTATCAACTCTGCTAGATAACTGGAGCTGAAGACAGAGCAAAACCATCGTGGTCCAATTGTCTAAAATATGGAGAATTCTTTTTTAAATTTTATTTCTTTTTAGAAGGGAAGGGAGGGAGAGAAACATCAATCAGTTGCCTCTCACACACCCTCAAACAGGAACCTGGCTGGCAACCCAACCATGTGCCTTGACCAGGAATTCAGCTGATGACCTTTCACTTTGTGGGACTATGTCCAACCCACTGAGCCACGTCAGTTAGAGCTACTAAATTTTCTTTTAAGTAAAAAGGGTCAGCCCTGGCTGGTGTGGCTCAGTTGGTGACCATCATTCCATAACCAGAAGGCTGAAGGTTAGATCCCAGTGAGGGCACATACCTAGTTTATAGGTTCAATCCCTTGTCCAGATGCTACATGGGGCAACTGGTCAATGTTTTTCTCTTTCCTCCTTTTTTTCTCTCTCTGAAAATGATGAAAAAAATGTCCTTGGGTAAGGATAAATAAAGTGGGACATAATAATAGTTTCATCATTTAATTATAAAATGGGATAATTGTGAGTTGTTTTGAGGATTAAATCAGTTAATAGTTTAAAGCAGTTTGATACTTGACGTGTAATAAGTGTTTAATCCTAACCTTTACACAGAGATTAGGAGTCTTCAGAATGGTAGACAAAGCAATTCAGTATGACAATGACAAAACTTTGACATAAACCATCATTAAATAAATATTTTACTTGAGAATTAGGATTTTTTCTTTATTTCCACCTATATTTTGGTATTTTGAAACATCTGTTAAGGAAGATCTGGGAGAGTATTTGTAGAACTACTATTATTTGTCCTTTTGTTTTAATTTAAGAAATAATGGCAAATGCTTATTTTATTGTTCTTAAATGTCAACATTGGTTCTTATTTTATATTATTTAAATTATCTGAATCTGTAATTACATCTCTTTATCATTCTTAATGGTAATTTCCTGTGGGTCTGGGTTTGACCATTTTGTGGTTCTTGGCAAAGAATCGGCTCAATATTTGATTTATCAAGCTATGGTTTGTTGTTTTTAAATTTTTATTAACTTCTACCTTTGTCTTTATTCCTTTTTTAAACCATCTTCAGCTTATTTTCAGTTGAATGTTTATCTCATTATTCTAATTATACATTTGAGACTATAAACTACCCTCTGAGTACTATTTTAACGATACCTATAGATTTTTATAGTGTTTTCTTAATCTTTTTCTTTAAATAGTCTTTAATTCTGCAGTTTTATTTTATGTTTTTTTGGAGAATTTCAAAATGATTCATTCTATTGCTTTTGGCTCTTATTTTGTTGTCAATGCTTTTTTTTTATTGCTATATAACAGCAATTTTCAACCAGTGTGCCACAAGAATTTTTAAAACATGCAATACTTAACTATTTAACCAGCATACTGACCTCTTTTTCCTTAGATTGTCAAACTAAAAAATTACAACAGTGAACACAATAGCCATCCCATGTGACTGAGTCAAAATTATACTTGCTTTTTCTCAGATCGACAAAAAAAATGTATTTTTAGTATGCTGCAGAATTTTAGTAATTAGTTTATGCATGCTATGAGACAAAAAAAGGTTGCAAGTCACTGCTATGTAGTCAGGGTGATACGGATGGTCTTAGAATATTTCTCTGTCTTAGAATATATCAAGATTTTCTTTTGGTGCCCTGGCTCATGTGGCTCAGTGGATGGAGCACCAGCCTGTGAACCAAAGGGTTGCTGGTTCAATTCCCAGTCTAGAGCACATGCCTGGGTTGCAGGCCAGGTCCCCAGTATGGGGCACATGAGAGGCAACCACACATTGATGTTTCTCTGCCTCTCTTTCCCTCTCTAAAAAAATAAATAAATAAATAAATCTTTTAAAAAATATTTTGTTTGTGATCTAATACTTGATTAATTTTGATTACTGAATTTTTGTTTGTGATGTACTGAAAAGTACCGAATTTTTAAGTACTTTTATTATAACCAAGTTCATAGATCAATTGTATTTTTTAAATCATAGTTATCAACTGTTGTTATCTTCAAGTGTTGAAGGGCTCCAGTGGTTTATCTTTTTTTTTTTTTTTAATTTTTTTAATATGTATTTATTTATTTATCTTTAGAAGGGAAGGCGAGAGAGAGAGAAACATCAATGTATGGTTGCCTCTAGCATGTTCCCTGCTGGGAACTGGCCTGCAGGGAACTGGCTTGCAACCCAGGCATGTGCCCTGACTGGGAATTGAACCACGATCATCTGGGTCACAGACCTGCGCTCAATCCACTGAGCTACACCAGCCAGGTTCCAGTGGTTTATCTTTAGACTCTGCTTTTCTTTTTGCACTCACTTCCAGAGCGATCTCAGCTAATCTCATGGCTTTATATCTCATCTTCATGCTGATGACTCCAAAACTTATGTCGCTACATGGGATTTCTTCCCTAAACTTCAAACTTATTTATTTAACTGCTTAGTTATTTCTACTTTAGTTTAATAAGCATCTCCAATTAAACTTACTTTTTTTAAATTACATTTTATTGATTATGCTATTACAATTGTTCTCATTTTTCTCCCTTTGCCCCCTTCCACGCAGCATCCCCCACTCCTTCAGACAGTCCCCACACCACTGTTTATGTCCATTGGTCATGCATATATAAGTTCTTTGTCTACTCCATACTGTACTTTACATCCCTATGGCTATTCTGTAACTACTTATTTGTACTTCTTAATCCCCTCACTTCTTCACCTACACCCCCCTCCCATCTGGCAACAATCAAAATGTTCTCTGTATCCATGATTCTGTCTCTGTTCTTCTTTGCTTAGTTTGTTTTTAGATTGAGTTGTTAATATGTATTTATTGCCATGTTATTGTTCATAATTATACTCATCTTTTTCTTAAATAGGTCCCTTTAACATTTCAATATAATAATGGTTTGATGATGATGAACTTGGTTAGGTTTTGGGTGGGGGTTTATTTTGTTTTGTTGTTTGTGAAGAGCTCTTTATCTGCCCTTAAATTTTAAATGATAGTTTTGCTGGGTAGAGCAATCTTGGATATAGGTCCCTGCTTTTCATGACTTGAAATATTTCTTGCCAGTCCCTTCTAGTTTGCATAGTTTCTTTTAAGAAATCAGCTGACAGTCTTACGGGAACTCCCCTATAGATAGCTAACTGTTTCTCTCTTGCTGCTCTTAAGATTCTTTATTTATCTTTAACCTTTGGCATTTTAATTATAATGTGTCTTGAAGTGGGCTTCTTTGCATCCATCTCGTTTGGGACTATCTGTGCTTCCTGGACTTGTATGTCTATTTCCTTCACCAAATAAGGGGAGTTTTCTCTCATTATTTTTTCAAATAGATTTCTAATGTCTTGCTTTTTCTCTTTTTCTTCTGGCACCCCTACGTGAATGTTGGAACACTTGATGCTGTCCCAGAGACTGCTGATACCATCCTCATTTTGGGGGGATTCTTTTTTCTTCTTGTTCTGATTGGCTGTTTTTTGCTTCCTACATTCCAGGTCATTGATTTGATTCTCAGCTTCATCTCCTCTACTGTTATTTCCCTGTAAATTGTTCTTTATTTTAATTTCTGACTGAATCATTTTTATGTTGCTGAGGTCCTCACTAAGTTTCTTGAGCATCCTTATAACCAGTGTTTTGAACTCTGCATCTGATAAATTGCTTATCTCCATTTTGTTTAGTTCCTTTTCTGGATTTTTGATCTGTTCTTTTATTTGGGATGTTTCCTTGTCTCTGCATTTTGGCAGACTCCCTGTGATTGTTTCTGTGTATAAGGTAGAGCTACTATGACTCCCTGTCTTGGTAGCATGGCCTTATGTAGTAGGCATCCTGTAGGGTCCAGTGGCACAGCCTCCTCTGTCATCCAAGCTGAGTACTTGAAGTGTGTCCTTCGTGTGGGCTCGATACACTGTACTGTTGTAGTTGAACCTTGGTTACTGTTGATAGATCAATGGGAGAGATTTACCCAGGCCAGGTAGTTGCATGGATTGACTATGACCACTGACCACCAACCTCCACCCTCTGTGGAGGATCAGATGTGCACAGGCGTGGTGTGGTGCTCCAATGTGGTTTGTAGCTATCCACCATGTGCATAGGCTCTGGGGTTTCCCAGGTGGCACAGGCCAAGGTCAGGCCCCACCTTGTTTTACCTGGGGCACCCTGCCTGAGCTGTAAAGCAATCTGAAATGGTTGCTACTTGTGCTGGGCTCAGAGGTTTCCAGGAGAAGCCAAGCTGTGAATCTAGACCAGCTGCTGCTAGTACTGTGCCTGTGACCACTTAGGAAGAGATACAGGGTCTAAGAGCTCACTGAAGCTAGCTGTTGCTTTTTAAAAGGGATTTAGGAAGTTGTGAAGCATGAGCCAAGACCTGCCATTCATATGGAAATGCCACTGTTAACAACTATAAGTTGGGTGGGATGGAGCCTCAGAGGATCTTCAGAGTGGGGCAAACAGTGTTAGCCAGTTTGATGGAGTCTTAGATATGGCACCTGCCTGCCAGCTCTGTGGCTCCCGTCTGGGAGAAAGCTGTCCTCAGCTCTTGCCTTGAGGCCAACCACTTCAGTTTCCCCCTGTATGCCTTTCAAGCTACTATCCTGGTGCTGGAGCTCAAAGGGAGTGAATATGAGTAAGTTTGTGTGTGGATTCTTCAAGAAAAATTGCTTGGAACTCCAGAAGTATCTTCCACAAACTCAATCACCAGTGGTTTTTGCAGCCAGCTGTTCCATCAAGAACTTATCTTCCTAGCACTGGAAACCTGGGCTGCAGAGTCTGGTGTGGGGCTAGGACTACTTGTTCCATTGATATCCCTCCCAAATTTTTATCCCCCACATATGGATGTGATTTCTTTAATTTCATAATTGTTGGACTTCATTCAACTCAATTTCTGACAGCTCTGAGTAATGGTTGTTCTGTAATTTAGTTGTAATTTTGATATGTTTGTTCAAGGAGGCAAGCCATGTTTACCTATGCTGCCATCTTGACTGGAAGTCCCCCTAAATTGCCTCTTTTTTCTACTTCCCTTCTTGCTTTTTGACTGATTTCTCATTCTAGTTTTTTCCTTTTAATAATTTTTAAATGACATACTTTCTGTTATTATAGTGGTTAATATAGAGATTGCAATATTGTTAGCTTAACTGTTTTCCTGAAGAATAGGAAGACCTTGAAATACTATCAGACTTTTTATTTCTACATCTTGATTGTTATATTACTAATATATTTTAATTCTGTATTTTTTAACACTTAAAGACACCATTATTATGTATATTTAATTTTTATTTGTGATTTTTTTTGTCTTCTTATATTTTCTTTTGGGAATTATTATTTTTTTTTTCCTGAAGTTCATCCTGTAGACTTTGCTTTAGTTAGGGACTATCTGTGGGAAAACTCTTAGTTTTCATTTGTGTGAATATGTCTTTACTATCATTCTTAAAACATATTTTTGTTGGGTAACTCTTGAGTTGGTAATGATATTCTAGTATGTTAATGTCATGTCATTGTCTTTTAACAGGGTCTAAGAGCTCCACTTATATTGTCAACTATGGGTCTAATTGTTTCTCTTTTGAAAATAATCTATCTTCTTTTACCTCCTTTAGATTTTTTAAAAAAAACATTGTCTTTAGTGTTCTATAGTTTTACCATTACATGTCTACTCTCTAAGGATGAATGTCTTTATTCATCCTTATTGGGATTTGTTGGGCTTACTGAATAGAAGACTTTACCTTTTTCAGTTGTAGGAAAATCTCAGTTTTCATCTCTTTATATAATTACCATGTCATAATTTTACCTCATTCCCAGGCAGAATTACATATTTGTTAGACTTTCTTTGTATCACAAATCTCGTAACCTCACTCATATTTTTTATACCTTGTCTGCTTAGGCTTCATTCCAGATGGCTTTTTATTTCCTATCTTCTATTTTACTAATTCTCTTTATTGCTTTGTCTAATCTACTATTTGACTTACCAGAATATTATATTTCAAATCAAAAATTTTTAAAAATTTAAAAAAAATTTTTTTTTAAATTTTATTTAGTTATTTTTCAAGTACAGTTTTTTGTCTATTTTTCCCATCCCTAGAAGTTCTGCTTGGTACTTCTAACAATCTTTTTGGTATATATTGTTTTATAATGCCTGTTTTTTTACCCTGATCTTTATACTAAAAATAGTCTTTTATAATCTTTGTATTACAATTCTAATATTTAATGTTTTTGTGGGTCTTTCTCCTATTTTTCCTACAAGGTCTCACTTGTGTGCCTAGTGATTTTTTCTTCATTATTGTTATTGGGAGCTGATTTTTCTTTAGAAAATTCCTCAACTCTTTAAGGCTGTAGATGAATGTACTTCCCTCCAGGCTCCAGGTGACCATGACACTACTAGCATAGTACCACTTTAAACAGAATTCAGGGCTTGGAGCTTTTTTGGACTGCCCATGTAATATAAATTTGAGGTATAAATCTTGGTGAGAGTCAGCTCATGGTTACAGATTCTCAGGAAATTTTCATCACCCTAAGGTAGTTAGCACCTAGAGAACAACATTCTTTTTAGTCCCATCTGGATGTAAGGTATGTGGTAGATGATCTTCTTGGTGCCTTAAACTGAGGATTGATTCCTTAATAGGAATCCCAATTTAATTGGTGGGAGGGGAACAGGGAGATTTTATTAGATGTCTCACCTTACATGGACTCTGGGGTTTGTTTCTGTTTCCTGAGCTTCCAGGCTTTGTGAGGCTAGGTCTCTGCCTTCACTTAGGTTTGAGGTAATAAATTTATTATCTTGTGAGTTTTTCAAAGATTTTCTAGTTTCTAGCCACAAGAATTATCCAGCTAGCTAGTCAGCCATATTAAGTAAACTTTGAATCTTTTGTTTCCATTTTCCAAAGATTTATTCCTTCCAATTAAGTTATTCCTTCCAGAACCTAAATTGTATTTTTTTTAGTAAATTAAATATATTTGGGTGACATTGGTTAATAACAGTATATAAGTTTCAGGTGTGCAATTCTATTACACATCTGTATTGCAATTGTGTGCTTACCACCCAAAGTCTTATCTCCTTTCACCACAATATATTTGACCTCCTTTATCTTCATCATCCCCCCCAAACCTCACTTCACTTCCCCTGTGGTAAGCACCATACTGTACTATTGCTTTGTCTGTTAGTTTGTTTTGTGTATTGATTTGTTGCTTTCTGTTTTATATCCCACCACGAGTAAAATCATATTCTTATCCTTTTCCGTGTGATTTATGTCACTTACTTAGCATGATATTCTCAAAATCCATCTAAGCTGTCTCAAATGGCAATATTTCATCATTTTTTGTGTCTGAGTAGTATTGCATTGTATGTATGGACCACATCTTTATCCAATCATCTGTCGAAGAATACTTAGGTTGTTTGCATTATTGGCAATCATGATATTGCTGCAAGGAACACAGGGTTACTTATATTGTTATGAATAAATATTTGCAAATTTTTTGGCTAGATACCGAGAAAAACTATTGCTAGGTCATATGGTAGTTCTAATCTTAATTGAAGAGGAACCTTTATACTGTTTTCCATAGTGGCCGTACCTGTTCACATTCCCACCAACAGTGTATAAGAGTTCCTTTTCCTCCACATCTCCAACAGCTATTTCTTGTCTTGTTGATAGTAGCCATTCTAACTGGTGTAAGGTGGTACTCATTGTGGTTTTGATTTGCATTTTGCTTATAGCTAGTGAGGTGGAGTATCTTTTCATATATCTGTTGACCATCTGAATGCTTTCTGAGGAAATGTGTCTGTTAGGTCCCCCGTCAATATTTTTAATTGGAATATTTGGGTTTTTTGGTTGAGTTGTATGAGTTCGTTATACATTTTTAATTTTAGCCCCCCTTATCAGAAGTTTCATTTGCAGATATCTTCTCCCATTTAGTTGTTGTCTTTTTGTTCTGTTGATGGTTCTTTTGCTGTGCAGAAGCTCTTTAGTTTGATATGGTCCCAGTCATTTATTGATGCTTTTATTTCCTTTGCCTTTGGAATTAAAATTTTTTTAAATATTTTATTTATTTATTTTCAGAGAGAGGGGAAGGAGAGAGGGAGAGAAATATCAGTGTGTGGTTGCCTCTTAGTGTCCCCCAGTGGGAACTGGCCTGCAACCCAGGCATGTGCCCTGACTGGGAATCGAACCGCGATCCTTTGTTTCACAGGCCCACACTCAATCCACTGAGCTACACCAGCTACGTGCCTTTGGAATTAATTTTTTAAAAAACCCTCTGAGACCAAGATATATAACCTTAGTATCTGTGTTTTCTTCTCTTTATTTTAGTATTTCTGGTGTTATATTGAACGCTTTAATGCATGTTAATTTTTGTGTATGGTGTCAGCAGTCTAGTTTTATTCTTTTGCATGTGGCTTTCCAATTTTCTCAACACCATTTACTGAAGAGACTCTCCTTGCTCACTTGTATGTTTTTTGGTATCTTTGTTGAATATTAGATGCCCATATACATGTGGGTTTATTTTGGGGCTCTCAATTCTGTTCCATTGGTTGTGTATCTGTTTTTCTACCAGTACCATACTGTTTTGATAGTTATGGATTTGTACTATAATTTGAAGTCAGGGAATTTGATACCTCCAGCTTTGTTCTTTTTTCTCAGGATTGCCTTGACTATTTGGGGATTTCATGGTTCCATACAAATTTGATATTTTCTTCTACTAATTAAAAAAAATGCCACTAGGATTTTATAGGGATTGTATTAAATATGTATATTGTGTATAGAATATCTTTCCATTTCTGTTTTTTCAAATTGTTTTTAAATGTCCAGTAGTTTTCAGTGTATAGGTCCTTTACGTCCTTTAAGTTTATTCCTAGGTATTTTATACTTTTTATTGCAGTTGCAAGTGGGATTCTCTTTTTCATTTCTTTCTGATATTTCATTGTTATATAAGAACACAGCAGATTCTGTACATTGACTTTGTATCCCGAGACTACTGTATCACTTATGGTTTCTAATAGTCTTTTGGTAAAGTCTTTTAGGGATTTCTATTAGAGAATTATGTTTTCTGCAAATAATGACAGTTTTACCTCTTAGTTCTTAATTTGGATGCCTTTAATTTCTGTCTTGTCTGAATGTTCTGGATAGAACTGCCACTACCGTGTTAAGAGTGGTGACAATGGGAATTCTTGTATTATTCCTGATGTTAGAGGCAATTACCATTATGTATGATATATTAGCAGAGGGTTCTGCATACAGACTTTATTAGGTTGAGGTACTTTCCTTCTACACCCATTTTGTTGAGTTCTTTAATTATAAATGATGTACCTTGTAAAATACACCTATTGATATCATGTTTTTTAATGTTTTTTTATCTTTTATTTTGTTAATGTGGGTATCATACTGATTGATTTGCACAAGTTAAACCTTCCTCGCATAGCCTGGAGTGAACCCCAGTTGATCATGATATATTATCTTTTTAACGTATTGCATTCAGTTTTGTACTACTTAGTTTAGGATATTTGCACCTATGTTCATTAGAGATACTGGCCTGTAACTTTTGTTTTTTGTGTTGTCCTTGCTAGGTTTTGGTATAGGGTAATGTTGACCTCATAAAATGAGCTAGGAAGTGGTCTCTTTTCTTCATGTTTTGGAAAAGTTTAAAAAGGATAGGTATTAAATTATCTTGAGTGTTTGATAGAACTCAATAGTGAAGTCATATGGTTTTGGGGAATGGGGTTATTTTAATTTTCTTTCTGTTGATTGGTCTGTTTAGGCTTCCCAATTCTTGGCTTAGTCTAGGGAAGTTACATATTTCTGAGATTTTGCACATTTCTTCTGGGTTATCAAATTTGGTGCCTCATAGCCTTTCATAGTATTCTTACATAATCATTTGTATTTCTGAGGTGTCCACTTCTCATTTCTGATTTTGAGTGTTTTCTTTTTTTCCTTAGTGATGTTTGCTTATCTTTTCAAAGAACCAGCTCTTTATTATATTTCTTTTTTTATCCTCACCCAAGAATATGTCTATTGATTTTAGAGAGAGGGGAAAAGAGAAGGAGAGAGAGAAACATTGATTGGTCGCCTCCTTTTCACACCCCAACCAGGAATCGCACCTGCAACATTTTGTTGTACAGTAAGATGCTCCAACCAACTGAGCCACTCACTCAGGGCTGCATTCATTTTTTATATTGTCTTTTTGCTATTTTGTTTAATTCTGCTCTAATTTTTCTTACTACTGACTTTGGGCTCTGCTTGTTCTTTTTCTAGTTCTTTACAGTGAAATATTAGATTGTTTGAGATTTTTCATGTTTCTTAAAGTAGGCCTATAATACTATAAACGTTCCTTAGTCCTGCTCTTGCTACATCCCAAAAGTTTTGAGACATTGTATTGTCATTCTCATTTGGTCTCTGATTTTTGCTTTGAACTAGCAGTTGTTTAGTAGCATGTTATTTCATCTTCACATATTTGTGTGTTTTACAGCTTTCTTTAGTATTTAATTTCCAGTTTCAAACCCTTGTGGTCAGAGATTATGCTTGCTATGATTTCAGTTTTCTTAAATTTGTTGAGACTAGTTTAATATCCCCAGCATATTGTTTATCTTTAAAGTGTTCCATGTGTAGTAGAGAGGTATATATGCATATTCTAGTATTATAGGATAAAAAAGTTCTGTGAATATTATGTTCCTGTGATATAATGTGTCATTTAAGGCCTTATTGATTTTCTGGTTAGGTAATCTATCCCTTGCTGTCAGAGTATTTAGATTCTCTGCCATAACTGTATTTCTATCAGTTTCTCCTTTTTAATTATGCCACTAACCGCTTTACAGTAGTGTGGTGCTCCTAGCTTGGGTGCATATATTTTGATAAGTGTTACGTCTTCATGATGTATTATCTCCTTTATTGTTTATATAGTATCCATCTTTATCTTTTTCTACCTCTTATTACAAAATATGTTTAGTCTCATAAGTACAGCTACACCCACTTTTCTCTGGACGCCATTTGCTTGAACCATTATCTTCTGCCCCTTCACTTTTAGTCTTTGTAGCTGAGATGTGCTTCCTGAAGGCAAGCATAAGGTTGGGTTTGCTTTTTAATACATGTCACTACTCTCCCTTTTAATTGGTGAGTTCAGTCCATTTATATTTAAGATGGTTATTGATATAGGAGGATCTCCTATACCCATGTTAACTTTTATTTTCTGGTAGCTCTGTGTCTCCACTGTTTTTTTTTTCCTTGTGTTTCTATCTGTTATTTTAGTTTGGTGATATTCTATGATTTTTTTTCTCTCCATTTCTTCCTTTTTTATGTAATGTGTCTCAATTCTACATTTTTGTTTTAGTTGTGATCACAAAATTACCACTAGATATTTGAAAAAAAAGTTTCATAAGTACAGTAGTTCCCTTTTTTCTGAATGCAACCTATCTCCATTCACCTGTGCAAGTTCAGCCCTTTATCCCATCCCCTTTGATGTTTTTCTTCTCACAAATTATCCTTTTATGCTCTGCATTCATTTCCAAATTGCAGTAGCTATTGTCTTCTTTTAATGCTTTTACCCCATTTAACCTTCATATTTTATTTAGGAGTTTACTACCCTATTGTAACAAGAGTTGCAATTTCCTTTTTTTGACTCTATGTCATCTTACTTAATTTTGTATCATTCTTTTTGTTTTAGAGAGAAGTACCGGTACTGCTTTCAGTATTTCTAGAAATGCAGATCTTAGGGTGGTAAATTCCCTCAGCTCTGTTTGTCTGGAAAAGCCTTTATTTCCACTTCATATCTAAAGGATAATTTTGCTGGATATTATATTCTTGGCTTGTGAGTTCTGCCTTTCAGTAGTCTGAATATTTGATTCCACTCTCTCCTAGCTTGTAGGGCTTCTGCTGAAAAACATGATGATAATGTAATGGTATTTTATCTGTACAGTACTGTCTTCTTTTCCCAGGCTGCCTTGATAATTCTTTGTCATTAAGTGTTAAGACTTTTAATAAAATGTACCTTGGAGAAGCTTTTTTTGCATTGATACAGTTAGGGTATTCTGTTAGCTTCTTGGATTCAAGGGTCCAGGTGTTTTGCATAGATTTGGAAAGTTCTCGTAAATTATTTGTTTAAATAGGTTCTCTGTTCCTTTCTCCCTCTCTTCTTCTGGTATACGTATTACTATTGCATTATTCTTTCTAACAGAGTTAGTATTCTTCCCCTAAGTTCATTGAGAATCCTTGTAACCAATGTTTTGAACTGCATTGGTAGAATGCTTGTCTCCTTTTGTTCTTTCTCTGGAGTTTTGTTCTTTCATTTGGGACATGTTTCTTTGTCTCTTCATTTTAGCTGACTCTGTGTTTGTGTCTGTGTATTTGGTAGAGCTGCTACATCTCTTGGTTTTGACAGAGTGACCTTATGTACTAGGGGTTCCATGAAGCCTAGTAGCACAGTATCCCTGGTCACCTCAGCAGGTGCCTGTGTGAGTTGTGTGTACCCTCCTTTTGTAGTTGAGCTTTGATTGCTATTGTCACACCAGTGGATAGGGTTGACCTTCACTAGCTGTGAGGGCTGGCCATGACTATAGTGGATAAGCTGTGTGTGGGGGACTGTCCCCAAGAAGAGGGAGTCACCTTAACAGTGCTCTGGTGTCAGCTGAATTTACTCTCTGTGCGTAGTGTTTGTGATGCTGATTGGGTAGTGCTCTGAAGTTAGGTACTGGGTATGTCACGTCTGAAGCCTCTCAGAAGGGACCCTGGTGTAGGCCAAGGTCAGCCGCCATTTGCGCCAGGCTTGGGGCCACCTGACAGGAGTTACAATGTAAGTTGAGACCAGTCGCAGCTTCTGCTGGGCTTGGGGTTGCTTAGTACAGGGCACGTTGAGACAACGTGCTTGTCTGGGGTTTGTGGACCTTTGAGAGATTTTAGGAAAATCTGTAGTGCAAGTGGAGAACGGTCACTTGTGATGAAAAGGCACTGGTGGCTCAGGCTGGGCCAACAGTATTAGCCAAGTTAATGGAGATCACAGATTTGGTACCTGAAGGCTTTGTGGGAGGAGAGTTCAACAAAAGAACCATGGTGTCTCACAGCACTTCTATCACTAGAGAGAGCTCCCCTAACACCTGCCCCTCCAGTCCCTGCTCTGAAGCTAGTCAATTCAGTTTCTTCCTGGTGCTCCATCTCTCAGCACCAAAGCCCACAGCAAGTGAGTGGGCCAGGGAATCCATGTGGGGCCACTCAAGAGGAATGCCAGGGACTCCAGCAGCCCTCCATCTTACTCAGATGCAATTCCCATTGGTTTTCACAGCCAGTTGCTATCGGGAGTCCTCTTCCAGCCACTTTTGCCCTAGGCTGGGGAGCTAGATGTGGGACCTGCTTATTCCAAGTCTCTGCCCCTCCTATCAGTCTCATCATGGTTTCTTCTTTGTATCCCAAGTTATAGGACTTCCGTTCAGCTAGTCCTCAATGTTTGTTTTGTAATTTTGATGTTGTGCAAGGAGGCAAGTACAGTGTTCACCATCTTGACTGGAAGTCCAGATTAGACCTTTTTAAATACCATTTCACTGGATAGTCACTCTTTCCTAAAGTATTTTCTAACAAGCTTACCTTACTAGATCTTTCCCTTATTCTGAAATTTTATCACACTATTTCTGTACCGTTTATCTTATATGTATAGTGCCTTGAATTCTCTATTTTGTTGTAAAGATTTTTTAATTTAAAAAAATTGCTGATTGCCTGCTATATGGAAAATAATGTGACTGGGTAATATGATCATAAATAAGACATACCCAATCTTGTTCTTAATATTTGCTAACATTTATTATGTGTCTGCTACTATCCTATGACATATATCTATATATGTATACATACACACATATACGTGTGTGTGTGTATATATATATATATATATATAACTCATTTAATCCTCACAGCAGCCATATGTGGTATACCACTACCATTTTCCTCATTTTACACAGGAGAAAACTGAAATACAGAATGGTAAAATAACTTTTTCCAAATTAGTTAGCTAATAAGTTATATAGCCATGATTCAAAACCCACTTCAGTAGCTTCAGAATCCATGTCCTTAGCCCCTACGATTATATCATCTAGTTGCAAACGTAAGACAGAGACCTAAATAAGCATATTTTGAAGTATACTGTAAGAGTTTTGTGAGAGCTTTAAAGTACTTTTGCAGTTCAGCAGATGGCAAGATTACTTCCACTAGGAAGGTACAACAAAGGCTCTATGAAATATTTGGAAGTGGGGTGAGGAAAAACATTCCAGAAAGAGGAAATTCTATGATATAAAGCACCATTGAGACAAGGCTACTCAGAGCATATTACCAAGAACATCTGGGACAAATGATACTTCAAATGGTAAAGGGAAATAAGTAAAAGTAGGTTACTGTCAAATCATAGATTTTGAATGAGATTAAGGTGTTTAAATTATATTTTATAGGTAGAATGGTCATACTAAGTGTTTCTCTTAGAAATGTTTAGCTGCATTGATGTAGAAAGTCAAAGTGAGGAAAAGATGAAGTAAAAAAGTTATTGCAATAACTCAAGTGAGAGATGATGAAGCCCTGAGTTAGGAAAGTAGAAACCAGAGACAAAACTGCATGAATCGTCAAGATTAGTCACCTGGTTGGCTATAGAGCAAGAGGTAGAATGAGAGACTAACAGAGGCTGACAGGTACCAATAACAAAGATACTCTTGGGAGAAAGGAAGATATAATCAGTTTGAGACATGCCAAGTTCTTGATTCCAGTGGAAAGAAAATTCAGCAGACAATTAGTAATGTGGAAGTTAAGAGATTAGAATTATAAATGTAACCATTGGAGACTTTAGTGTACATATAATGGTTAAAGCCAAGGAAGCATGTAGAGGAAAAACATCTAGGGGACAGATGGAAGAATCAGAACCACCAAAGGAATATTCGCAAAGTAAGGAGAATCTTAAGGAGTAAGATAGGAAGGGAGAGACTGGAATATTGCAAAGAGGTAAAACAAATGTGACAAATTTATCAGGAGCATTTATGAAATCTAGGCTGTGAGAACATGAGTATTGATGCTTATATATTTATACATATGTATTATACCTGCCATTTTATTTCCCTTAGATTCTTATTTTTCTTTGCTTTCTGTCATTGGCTGTTCTACTTCAAATCATTTCCTAGTCCTCCTAAATCAGTCAACTCTAGAAATTTTCATAGCACCTAGAAATCAGATTAACTATGATATCTGTATGTGTAGATAAGGGTAAAGTGAATATGATGTGGTGTAGACATAAGAGTGAATATAGATTAGTCTTTGAGAAGGCTCCATCAGAAGATTTTTAGCACATATGAATGAGGCCCAACCTTCCAATCTGAGTAAATATTAAGAACAAAAAAAATGTATTCAAGCCTTG
The DNA here is from genome assembly GCF_021234435.1 of Artibeus jamaicensis. NCBI lineage: Eukaryota > Metazoa > Chordata > Mammalia > Chiroptera > Phyllostomidae > Artibeus > Artibeus jamaicensis. Next base: position 3,415,013 of record NW_026521995.1, on the reverse strand, counting down.
ATTAAAATAATAAAAGGGAAATCCAGTTTTGTTTTGATTCCATAGTTGTAAGCAGGAACTAACACCACAAAATATAGATGTCTTGGTGCCTGGAGTTTTAATGCCTACTTGAGGCAAAAATCAAGCCTTTGGGTTCACAGGAAACTGGAATTTAGACTCTTGCATGAAGCCAGATTTCAACAGGCTACCATTGTAAGGAAGGGGAATGATCTTTTTGCCTCTTCCCCCGAACCTCCCTCCCACCCCAGGTGAACCATCCAGATTTTCTCCATGTCTATGATTCTGTGTCTGTTCTGATTTTCAGCTTAGTTTTTTAGATTCAGTTATTGACAGTTGTGAATTTGTTGCCATTTTAATGTTTATAGTTTTGATCTTTTTTCTTAAATAAGTTCCTTTAATATTTCACATAGTTAAATGAAGTCCTTTAGCTTTACCTTGTCTGGAAAGCACTTTATCTGTTAAGAACAACATAGGAAATGTCTTGAGTTGCCAAAGAACTTCCATGCATGACCCATGGGCATGAACAAATGTGTGGGAATTAAGAATCAGGGATGCTGGGTGCAGGGGGGCAAAGGGAGAAAAATTATGACAATCAACAAAATTTTCTTAAAAGAAAGAGAAAAATTCAGTAGTCCACAGCCATTAAAACTGCTAAGGGAGAAGCTAATGCATAAATTTGTTCCCTGTAACAAAACTTAGGGCTTTCAAACTTCTTTAGAAAGGGAAATGAGAAAAAAGGAAACCTCAGTGAAGATGTACTTATGATTAAAATGTTGAGGGGTAGTCAATAAATACACCACAGAACAAAATTGTCATTCTTAAGAACAGGAGGTAAGAAAACCAGTCTGACAGAGGCCATAAAGCTAATCATTTTTAAGTAAGTAATGAAAGAGATAAAACCATAAGGAAAGAACATGACATGATATAAAAAAAAAAGAGAACTTCTAGAACTAAAAATTGTATGGCGTTGTTGTTTTTAATGGTTGGATTAAACTGCTGAAATGATAATTAGTGATTTAGAAGATCTGGTCAAATCACCCAGAATGCAGAACAAAGAGTTAAGGATGGAAAATATAAGAATGGTAGGAGATATGGAAGCTAAAATGGGAAAATAATACAGCATATCTATCTAATGACAGTTTCTGAAAGAGAGAATGAGAAATGCAATATTTAATAAAATAACGGCTTGGATTTTCCAGAACTGACAAGAGAGACAGTTCCTCATTTGGGAAGTACACAATATTCTTTTTTTTTAAAGATTTTATTTATTTATTTTAGATGGAGCAGAAGGAGGGGGAGAGAAACATCAGTGTGTTATTGCCTCCACCATACCCTCCATGGGGTTCTGGGCCACAACTGGGAATCAAAACTGGCAACCTTTTGGTTCACAGGCTGGAGCTCAGTCCACTGAGCCACACCAGCCAGGGCAGTACCCAATATTCTGAACAGAAGAAATGAAAATCTGTATCTAAACAAACCATGCAGAAACTGTTGAACATTAAAGCAAACAAAAAAATCTTAATTACAGAGAAAAAAAACTGTCGACTTACCATTTTATGCCTTGTTGAAGTTTTTGAGAATAAGAAAAAGATATTTTTAGGCAAATTAATATATCAGTTTTCCATTCACAAACCCTTACTATGAAGGCTACTAATGGATATGCTTCAGCTATAAAAATATTGCATATGGAAGAAAGGAGAGGGAACTAAAAGCTGTGACAAATATGTTGCTAAATCTTAAGCATTGACTGTAAAGGAAATTAATGATGACAACATTTGGAGGGGGCTAAAACACATTAATAAAACAACACTGAAAAGATGGAAGAAGGAAATCAGAAACATTTTAGGATCCTTGTATTAAATGGGAGGAGCATAGAGATAGATACTGATTAGACTTTGTTAGTGATTATTTTTTAAATATAGGGAAATCCATAAATAAAACTAGGATGTACAACTTTGAAACCAAAACATGGTGAAAAGAAACTAAGAAAACTTGATCAATAGGATGTAAGAAAAGAGAGTAAAAGAAAGCACATTGTAAATAAAAAAGCATAAATTAAGATAAAGATAGACAAATATTTCAGTAATTACAAGTGAAAGTAGACCTTTCAAAAGGAAAAACTAGTGCAAAATGTACCCATGTTATTCATGAGGTAATCTAAAGCACAATGTCTCCATAAATTTGAACCCATATTGATAAACCCAATATTAAAAAGGGGAAAGGACCTGAATAGACACTTCTCCAAGAGGATATACAGACAGCCAATAGACATATGAAAAGATACTCAATGTCATTACTCATCAGAGAAATGCAAATTAAAATCACAATGAGATATCATCTCACACCTGTCAGAATGGCTATCATTAATAAATCAATAAAAAGTGCTGGCAAGGATGTGGAGAAAGGAGAACAAACTGGCATGGCCACCAAGGAAAGCAGTATGGAGATACCTCAAAAAATTAAAAATGGATCTGCCTTTTGATTCAGTGATCCCACTTTTGGGAATATATCCAAAGGAACTCAAAACACTAATTTGAAAGAACATAAGAACACTATGTCCATTGCAGCATTATTTACAATCGCCAAGATATGGAAGCAGCTCAAGTAGATGAGTGGCTAAAACAACTATAGGACATTTACACAGTGGAATACTAAGCAGTAAAAAATAAAATTTACCCTTTATAACAGTATGGATGGACTTGGAGAACATTATGCTAAGTGAAATAAGCCAGTCAGAGAAAGACTAATACCATATGATTGTATGCATTTGTGGAAACTAATAAACAAACTGAACTAACAAGCAAGACAGAGACAGACTCATAGCAGGATGACAGCTAAGGCAGGGAGGGGGCAGATTAGAGGGTAGAAGGATTGAGCAGAAAGGAAAAAGGACACATGGACAACAGTGTGGGGGAAAGAGGGGTACAAGTGGACTAAATGGTACTGGGGAAAAATATAAAATATTTGTTTAAAAGAAAACTGAATTTAAAAAAAACTTTAAAGCAAAGGAATAGAAAAAATAAGACTCTTGTTCCTAATATTTTATGCATATAACAACATATTTACAAATGGCAAAATATATATACAGTTACCACACCTTCAAGGACCAGATAACCTCTCTCTTATGTAGATTATTCTAATACATGTAGAGAGGAAAAACTCTCAAAGTTCTTTTACGAGACTACTATAAATCATAATTGTATAATTAAATGTGTATAATGGAAAAGGGAAAGCAGAAGTTGATGCATATGAATATAGATATTAAAATCTCAAATTAATTGTCAAATTATTTTCTAAAACCTTAAATAAGCATTAAAATAATATAGGAGAGGGGAAGTAAATGATATCTCCATGAAACAAATGATATCTCCATGAAACAAGATTGAACATATATATTCATTTTTGAAGCTGAGTGATGGGTACATAAGGTTATGCTGGCTGGTGTGTCTCAGTGGACTGGGCATCATCCTGTGAACCAAAATGTCACTGGTTCAATTTCAAGTCAGGCACATGCCTGGGTTGCAGACCAGGTCCCCAGATGGGGATGTACAGGAGCCAACCAATTGATATTTCTCTTGCACATTGATGGTTCTTTTTCCTCTCTCTAAAGAAATAAAATTTAAAAAGTAAATTCCTATTAAAAAATAAATGGTATAAAAGAGAAAGGATAACACTACATAATAATGAAGGGAGCACTGCAACAAGAGGATATAATAGGTACCCAACATAGGTGTACCTAAATATATAAAGCAAATCTGAGTGGATATAAAGGGAGATATCAACAGTATAATAGTCACAGTTCGGGATTTTAATACACTATTGACATCAATGGACAGATCTTCCAGAAAGAAAATCAGCAAGGAAATGATGACCTTAAATGAGACCCTAGATCAAATGGGATTTTTTGATATATTTAGAGCATTTATATTCCAAAGCAGCCAAATATACATGTTTTTCAAGTACATATGGAATATTTTCTAGGATGGAACACATGTGAGGACACAAAACAAGCCTTAATAAATTTAAGAAGTTTGAAAATTATATCAAGCATCTCTGACCATAACAGTAAGAAAGTAGAAATCAATCATGGGAAAATAATCTGAAGAGTACACAAACATATGAAAGCTAAATAGCATGTTACTGAGCAATGAATGGCTTAATGAAGAAATCAAAAGATACCTTGAAACAAATGAAAATACAAACACAACAACCCAAAATTAGGGAACACAGAGAAAGCAGTCCTTTCAGGGAAGTTCTTAGCATGATAGGCCTACCTCAAGAAAATGGAAAATCCCAAATATTTCAACATTACACTAAAGAGAACTAGAAAAAAAATAACAAAAGTCAAGGTGAGTAAAATAAAGGAAATAATAAAGATCATAGCAGAAATAATTGAAGTAGATCTTTAAAAAGTCAATACAAAAGATCAGTGAACCCAAGAGCTTGTTATCTAAAAAGATAAATATTGACAAAATTTTAACCAGCCTCACCAAGAGAAAAAAAGAGATGACCCAAATAAATAAAAATAGAATTGAAAGGGAGAGTAACAATTGACTCCACAGAAATGCAAGGTAATATAAGAAAATATTACAAATGACTATATGCCAACTTACTAGACAATCTGGACAAAATGGATAAATTCCTAGAAATGTATAATCTAGGAATATGTACTGAAACTAAAAGAATCAGAGAATCTAAATATATCCATTACAACTAATGAAATTGAAGCAGTAATAAAAAAAAATCTCTCAACAAAGTCCTAGACTGGATGGTTTCATGGGTGAATTTTAGTAAACATTAACAGGAGGATTAACACCTATCTTTCACAAACTATTCTAAAACTCTCAAGTGAAGAGAAGACTTCCAAGCTCATTTTATGAAGCCTGCATCATTGTAATTTTAAAGCCAAATAAGGAAACTACAAAAAAAGAAAATTACAGGCTAACATTCCTGATGAACATAGATGCTAGAATCCTCAACAAAATATTAGCAAACCCCATCCAGCAATATATTAAAAAGATCACACACCATGATCAAGTTGGATTTATTCCAGAGATGGAAGGTTAGCACAATATCTGTATATCAATAAGTGTGAAACATCACATAAGCATGGTTATATGAAGTATATGGTTATACTTCATTAAACACCACAAAATGAACTATATACTTCATAAACATCACACAATGAAGTATAAAAATCACATCATCGTATCAGTAGATTCAGAAAAGAATTATGTAAAACCCAGCACTCATTTATGATACATATGACTGTCAGCAAAGTCAGAATAAAAATGTACCTCAACATAATAAATACCATATATGACAAACCCACAGTTAACCTCATACCCAGCAGGCTAAAATTAAACATTTCCTTTAAGATCAGGAGCAACACAATGATGTCAGCTTTCACCACTGTAATTCAACATAGTACTGGACGTGTTAGCCACAATAATCAGACAGGAAGAAGTAAAACTGACATTATTTGCAAATGACATGATACTGTATATAGAACCCTAAAGATTCTTCCAAAAACTATTAGGACTGATAGACAAACTCGGTAAAGTAGCAGGATACAAAAATATTCAGAAATCACTTGCATTTCTTTACATTAATAATAAACAATCAGAAAGGGAAATTACGAAAAACTACCCAACTTAGAACTGCATCAAAAATACATTAATTAAATGCCTAGGAATAAAAATAACCAAAGAGGTAAAAGACCTGTACTTAGAAAATTATGAGTACACTAAAAAAACACACACATTAAAGAAAGACATCCAAGAGAATGCAAATAAGTAGAAGCATATAGTGTTCATGGATAGGTAGAATTAGCATCATTAAAATGTCCATAGTAACCAAAGCAATCTAAAATTCAGAAAAAGAACTAAACAAAATTGAGATAAGCAATCTATCTGATGCAGAGTTCAGATACCGTCTATAAGAATGCTCAAGGAAATTAGGACCTCAACAGCATAAAAAACATTCAGTCAGAAATGAAAGATACACTAGTAGAAATAAAAACCAATTACAGGGAATCAACAGTAGAGTGGATGAAGCCAAGGATCAAATCAGCTGTTTGGAGCATAGTAAGCTAAAAATACAACCAATCAGAAGGACAAGAAGAAAAAAGAATAAAAAAAAAAGTGCAAGCAGCCTCTGGGACAACTTCAAGCACTCCAACATTTTCATCATAGGTATGCCAGAAAAAGAGAAAGAGCAAGAAATTGGAAATTTATATGAAAAAAATAGCAAAAGAACACTTCCCTAATTTGGTGAGGGAAATAGATATGCAAGTCCAGGAAGCACAGGAAGTCCCAAACAAGGAGGACACAAAGTTGATGACCCCAAGATACATCATAATTAAAATGCCAAAAGTTAAAGAGAATCTTGAAACAGCAAGAGAACAGCAGATAATTACCTACGAAGGAATTCACATGAGGCTCTTAGCTGATTTCTCAAAAGATATTTTGCAGGCTACAAGGGATTGGTAATATGTATTCCAAGTCATGAAAAGCAGGGACCTATAGCCAAGATTGTTCTAAATTATAGCTTTGCTGGGTAGAGAAAGGTGTGGGAATTGCTGGATGGACAGTGGCAAAGGAGGGAAAATTGGGACAACTGTAATAGCATAATCAATAGAATATAATTTAAAAACATAGCCCCAAAATAAACCCAAGCCTTTATGGTTAATTTACATTCAACAAAGGCAAGAACATACAACGTGGTCAAGATAGTCTACTCAATAAATGATGTTGGGAAAATTGGACAGATGGGCAAAATGTTGGGAAAATTGGACAGATGGGCAAAATAATGAAACTAGACCAGCTTCTTACACCACACGCAAAAACTCAAAATGGAGTAAAGACTTAAATGTAGACTCAAAACAATAAAAATCCCAGAAGAAAATATAGGCAGTAAAATCTTGGACATTTTCTCATAGGAGTATTTTTTTTTCCAATCTATCTCCTCAGACAAGGGAACAAAAGAAAAAATAAACAAATGGGAATGCAAAAACTAAAATGGTTTTGCACAGCAAAGGCAACATCAACAAAATAACTCACTCAATGTTGAACATATTCACCAGTGATATACCAGATAAGGCATTAATATCCAAAAGTTTTAAAGAACTTCCAAACTCAACACCAAAAAACAAGACAATCCCAATTAAAATATCAGAAAAGTTACTAGTCACTTCTCCCATGAGGGCATACAGATAGCCAGTAGTCGTATGAAAAGTTGTTTAATGTTTCTAATCATCAGATAAATGCAAATTGAAACCACAGTGAGATTTCACCTCATACCTGTCAGAATTTACTATCAGTAAATCAACAAACAGCAAGGTGGGGATGTAGAGAAGAGGGAATCTATCTCTAAGGACTATTTGTGGGAATGCAGATTGGTTGCAGCTAATGTGGAAAACCATATGAAGTTTCATCAAAAAATTAATAATGGAACTACCTTGTGACCCAGCAATTTCACTTCCAGGTGTATATCTGAAAAAAACTAGAAACATGGATTCAAATATATGCACACCTGTCTTCACTGCAGCATTATTTACAATAGCCAGTATTTGGGAGCAGCTCAAGAGTCTATCAGTAGAAGAGTTGATAAAAAAAAGCTGTGATGTATTTACACAATGGAACACTATTGAATCATGAAGAAGATGGAAATCTTACCTTCTGAGACAGCATGGATGGATCTCAACAGTATTATGCTAAGTGAAATAAGCCAGTTAGAGAAAGACAAATACCATATGGTTTCAATTATATGTGGAATCTAACAAACAAAATAGAAACAGACTCATAGATACAGCAAACAGACTGATAGCTGTTAATATGGAGGGGGTTGGTATCTAGGTGAAGAATGTGAAGGGATTAAAAGAAAGGGCCAAAAGATTTGGGGAAAAATTTTTTTCCAAAGAAGACATATATGAAAAGATGCTCAATATCACTAATCATTAGGGAAATGCAAATCAAAGCCACAATGAGATATCATCTCACACCTGTCAGACTGGTATTGCCAAGGATGTGGAAATCAGGAAAACCTTATGCAGTATTGATGGAAATGTAAATTAGCTAGCCACTATGGAAATAATAGAGGTTTTTCAAAAAATTAAAAATAGAACTACCATCTGAGCCACTGATTACATTTATGGGTATTTATTTTTACAAAATATAAGGAACTAAAACCCTAACTTGGAAAGATATATATGCACCATGCTCATTACAGCATGATTTTCAGTATCTGAGTTGTAGAAACAACCTAAGTGTCTAGCAATGCATGAATAAATAAAGAACGTTTGGTATGTGAATACAATGGAGTATCATTCAACTATAACAATAAAGAATTACTGCTATTGGTGACAACATGGATGGACCTTGAGAACATTATACTAGGTAAAAAATATAAGAAAAATACAAATATTAGATGATCTCACCTATATATGGAGTCTATATTTTTTAAAAAAAAACAAAAAACTAAGACCAATATCATAGATCCAGAGGAAAGATTGGTGGTTTGCAGAGTCTCGATTTGGGCATGGGCAAAATACGTTAATGGGATCAAAAAGTACAAACTTTCAGTTATAAAATAAATTAGTTATAAAGATGTTATTTACAGCCTAGTGACTATAGCTAACAATACTGTATTACATATTTAAAAGTTACTAAGAGAATAAATCTTAAAATTGCACATCAGAAAAAAAATTTTTACCTACATATCAAAATGGATGTTAACTAGACTTGTGATTATGTTGCAATATGTATAAATATTGAATCATTATTTTGTACAACTAAAACTAATATGTCAATTGTACCACAATTTTTAAAAAAGATGTTAACATCATAGTAGCTAGATAAGAAATGTGTATAATATATATGCACATATAGAGATTTTGCACTTTTACTTTTCTGTAAGTCAAACCACTTCAAAATTTTAAGTAAAAAATAGAAGTTATAAACAGAAAGAAATATTCATAAAACTTATCTGAACAGATCTTGTGTTCATATAAGGACCTGTTACAACTGAATAATAAAAAAGATAACCCAATTACTATATGAGCAAAAGACATGAACATGAATGTAAGAGACATGATTGTATTAGCATGTAGGGAATGTTAATAAAATTTTAGAAGATGGGATGTAATGGATATTTAGTAGCTACTTAAGTCTTAGCTTTCTCCACTCTATCCTTGCAGTAAGGAGGAGCCAACTCATGTCACAGAAGCCCAGAAAAGCTCAGCAATTAAAGGTGTGGGATGGGTCAGGAGGGCTGGATAAAAGACTGTGCAAGGACTAGGTAGATACCCACTTCAGATCACTTACTCCGGCCTGAATTTGTTATTTAACAGTGTTTTAAGGAAAGGATTCTTGATGAGCATAAAGTTTTATTGAAAGTAAGTTCAACACTAGTAATCTTAAGAGACATATTAATTAAAACCACAATAAAATATTACCTCACACCTGTCAGAAAAACTATTCAATAAATCAACAAACACATGTGGGTGAGAATGTGGAGAAGAGGGGACACTCCTGTACTCCTGATCAAATCAGAAATCTGGTGGGATTGGAAATTGGTGCAACCATAAAAAGAGAACTACAGTATAACCCAGCAATACCACTTCTGGGTATTTATCTGAAGAAACTCAAAACACTTTTTTGAAATAAACATAAGTGACCCTGTGGTTATTGCAGCATTATTTACAATAGAGAAGATTCAGAGGCAGTCTAAGGTTCATCAATAGATAAATGGATATATTCCATATACAGGGTAGGAGGGAAGCAGGTTTACAGTTGTTTATATAGAAAATAATATAATAACACAAGAACAAACTGTTTCATGTACTCACAATTGTAAACCTACTTTTGTCTCACCCTGTATATAATGGAATATTACTAAGCCATAAAAAATGAAATCTTGTTATTTACAATGACATGGATGGACTTAAGAGAGTATTATGCAAAGTGAAATAAATCAGACTAAAAAAAGAATAATTGAATATGATTTCACTTGAATGTGGAATTTAAAAAACAAAATAAATGAGTAAACAAAACAGAAACACTCATAGATAGAACAAATTGGTGTTGGCCAGATGGAAGAGTGGTTGGGGGGGAGGGTAAAAATGTGAAAGGGATTAAGAAGTACAAATTGGCAGGGAAAAAAAATAGTTACAGAGATGTAAAGTCCAGGTTAGGGAATATAGTCAATAATAATTGTGGTAATTATGTATGTCAGTTGGGTGCTAGACTTATTGAGGTGATCACTTTTTAAGTTATGTATGTGTATAATCACTATGTTACACACCTGAAACTAATATTGAATGTCAGTTATAATATTTTAAAAACTTACACATTACACAATAAGTAAGTATCCTAAAGAACATCAATCTAAGATTTCAGTTATGCAAACCTTTTGGAACTACTCTCTCATTTAGCCTTTCATAAATATTTTACAAAAGAACTATACTCTAATTCCCTAAAAATCTACTGTATGTAGTGAGTTAATTTCTCTCTGATTTATGAATCATCTTTGGGAGAACTGATAGTTTATAACACTGGTTATAAGGATGCTCAACATACTTAGAGCAAGAATAGATTAATTCTCTGAGAACTTCAACAAAGAGATAGGAACATAAAAATGGAAATAGAAAACACACACAAAAAGAACCAATCAGAAATGAAGAATATGAAAACTGAAATGAAGAATACATTAAAGGGAAGCTGAGGATCAAATCAGAAATCTGGTAGACAAGGTAGCAGAGAACACCCAATAAAAACATCAAAAAGAAAAAAGAATCCAAAAAAATGAGGATAGTTTAGGAGACCTGTAGGACAACATCAAGTGTAACAACATTTGCATCATAGTGGTACCAAAAGAGAGAGAACAAGTAACCTATTTGAAGAAATAGGGATGGAAAACTTTCCTAACCTGGCAAAAAATATATATAGACATACAAGTCCAGGAAGCACATAGAGTCCCAAATAAGATGAACCAAAAGAGACCCATACAAAGACACATCATAATTAAAATGCTAAAGATTAAAAACAGAATCTTAAAGGCAGAAAGAGGAAAACAGTTATGAACAAGGGAGCTCCTATGAAACTGTCAGCTAAATATCAAGACTTCCAGCCACGATGGAGGTGTAGGTGGATAGACCGTGCCTCCTCACACAACCAAAATAAGGAGAACAACAATTTAAAGACAAAAAACAACCAGAACTGACAGAAAATTGAACTGCATGGAAGTCTGACAACCCAGGAGTTAAAGAAGAAACATTCATTCAGACCAGTAGGAGGAGAGGACATGGGCAGCCAGGTGCAAAGAACTCATGGAAAGGGGGTGGCTGGCCAACCAGGCAAGGTGGCAGCAGGCAGAGCGGGCAGTCCCACACTTACATGCAGATAAATTGGGAGAAACAGCTAGGAAGTGAGACACACCCAGCAACCCAGGGTTCTAGTGCAGGGAAACAGAGACAAAAAGCCTCTGGCTGAAAAAAAACCTGTGGGGTTGAGGCCTTGGGAGAAACTACCAGCCTCACAGGAGTGTTCATTGGAGAGACCCACAGGGTCCTAGAACCTACACAAACCCACCCACCCAGGAATTAGCCTCACAAGGGCCTGATTTGCTTGTGGGTAGCAGAGAAAGTGACTGAAAGCTGGCCAAGAACTGAGCGAGCAGCATTGTTTCCTCTCAGACTCCTGCCCCACATTACTGCGCCACAGTGCAGCAATGTGGGTTACCCTGCCCTAGTGAATACCTAAGACTCCACCACTTACTACGTAACAGGTGCTCCAAGACCAAAAAAAAAAAAAAAAAAGGCCCAAATGAAAAAACACATCAAAGCTCCAGAATAAATACAACTACGTAATGAAGAGATAGCAAACCTATTAGATGCACAGTTCAGAACACTGGTAATCAGGGTGCTCATAGAAATGGTTGAGTATGGTCACAAAATAGAGGAAAAAGTCAAGACTATGCAAAGTGAAATAAAGAAAAATATACAGGGAGCCAACAGTGATGGGAAGGAAACCAGGACTTAAATCAACAGTTTGGAGCAGAAAAAGGAGGAAACATTCAACCAGGACAGAATGAACAAAACCAGAGTACAAAAAAAATGAGGAGAGGCTTAGGAAGCTTCAGGACATTTAAAATATTGCAACATCCAAATCATAGGGGTGCCAGAAGGAGAAGAGAGAGAGCAAGAAATTAAAAACTTACTTGAACAAATAATGAAGGAGAACTTCCCCAATCTGGCAAAGGAAATAGACTTCCAGGAAGCTCAGAGAGTCCCAAAGAAGTTGGACCCAAGGAAGTACACACCAAGGCACATCATAATTATATTACCCAAGATGAACGATAGGAGAGAATTGTCAAAGCAGCTAGAGAAAAGGAGACAGTTACATACAAAGGAGTGCCCATAAGACTATCAGCTGATTTCTCAAAAGAAACCTTGCAGGCAAGAAGGGGCTGGAAAGAAGTAATAGAAGTCCTGAAAGGCAAGGACCTACATTCAAGAACACTCTGTCCAGTGAAGCTGTCATTTAGAATGGAAAGGCAGATAAGTGCTTCCCATATAAGGTCAAGTAAAGGAGTTCATCATTACCAAGCCCTTATTATATGAAATGTTAAAAGCACTTACCTGAGAAAAAGAAGAAGATAAAAAATGTGAAGAGTAAAATGACAATAAACTCACAACTATCAACAAGCAAACCTAAAAAACAAAAACAAGAACTAAGCAAACAAGTAGAACAGGAACAGAATCACAGAAATAGAGATCATATGGAGGGTTATTAACGGGAAGATGGGGGATTAGGGGAAAAGGTACAGGGAATAAGAAGTATAAAAAGTGGTAGGTACGGAATAGACAGGGGTAGGTTTAGAATAGTATAGGAAATGGAGAAGCCAAAGAACTTACATGTATGACCCATGGATATGAACTAAGGTGGGGGAATCCTGGTGGGAGCTGGGGTACAGGCAGAGGAGAATAAAGGGGAGGAAAAAATGGGACAACTGTAATAGCGTAATCAATAAAATACATTTAAAGAAAGAAAATATAGTAAATAAAATTTTCACTGACATAGATAAACAGAAGTGGAACAACAAACTATACAGCTAGTACAAATATTTAAAGGCACAAGTAGGAATATCACATATAATTACAAAAATAAGGGATACACACAGAAAAGAATGAAAAATAATGACAAACAAAAGTGAAGGGGCTGAGTTAAAATTGTATGGTTTTTAGAATGTGTTCAAACTTCAACAGCCACCAACTTAAAATAGGCTGCTATAAACAAAGCTTATTATATAGGAAATTCATGCTAACCACAAAGCAATAATCTACAAGAGATATACAAAGTATAAATAGAAAGGAATCCAAACACAACACCACAGAAATTCATAAGCATACAAGAGAACGGACCAGGAGAATAAGAAAGGAACAGGGAAGAACTACAAAAATAATCACCAAACAACAAATGATAATAACTACATACCTATCAATAATTACTTTAAGAGGTATTTTTTTGTTTGTTTTAGAGAGGGGGTAAGGTAGGAAGAAAGAGAGGGAGAGAAACATCAATGTGCAAGAGAAAAGTCAACCAGTTTTCTCATACACGCTCCCCACTGGGAACCTGGTTGACAACCCAGGCATGTACCCTGAGTGGGAATCGAACCTGAGACCTTTCACTTTATGGAACAACAATCAACCCACTAAGCCATGCCAGTCAGGACTCAATAATTACTTTAAATGTAAATGAACTAAATGCTCCAGTCAAAAGACATATGGTGGCTAATGGATAAAAAATTGTACATGTGCTGCCACAAGAGACCCATTTCACATCGAAAGACACACAGACCAAAAGTAAAGGGATGGGAAAAAACATTTTGTGGGAATGGAAAGAAAAAGAAGCTGGGTTAGCAATCTTACATGAAGTAAAATAGACTTGTTACTACTGTAATAAGAGACATAGAAGGGCATTTCATAACTATAATGGGACTAATCCAACAAGAGGACATGAAGCTCAAAAACATCTGTTCACAAAAATGTAGGCATACTTAAATATATGAAGCAAATATTGATAGACATAAAGGGGGAGAATGACAGTAATACAGTCATAGTAGAAGACTTTTAACACTCTACTGATATCAAGGATAGATCATGCACACAGGAAATCAATTGGGAAACATTAGTCTTAAGTGACACATTTGACTAGGTGCATTTGTTATGTTATTTCACCTGAAAGCAGCAGAATATACATTTTTCTTAAGTGTACATGTAACATGGTCCAGAAAAGATCACATTTTAGGCCACAAAACAAGTCTCAATAAATTTAAGAAGAATGTAATAATATTTAGCATTTCCTTTGATCGAAATGTTATGAAATTAGAACTCAGTTACAAAAAGTAGAATTGTGTACCTGAAACATGTATAATTTTGTTAACCATTTTCACTGCAATAAATTCAATTATAAGAAGAAAATGGAAAAAAAACACAAATTTGTGGAGGCTGAATAACATGCTACTAAACAATGAATGAATTAATGAGATCGGGGAAGAAATCAGAAGTTACCATAAGACAAATGATAATGAAAACACAACAAACACATCAAAATCTGTAGCACATAACCAAAGCAGTGGTAAGAGGGAAATTAATAGTAATATAGGACCACCTCAAGAAACAAGAAAAATAGCAAGTAGACAGTCTAACTGTTCACCTAAAGGAACTAGAAGAAAACACAAAGTACAAAATGAGTAGAAAGAAGGAAATAATAATCAGTGGATATAAACAAAACAGTCTAAAAAAGTAAAAGAGATGAATGAAATCAGAAGCTGGTACTTTGAAAAGATAAACAAAATTGATAAACCTTTAACCAGACTCATCAAGAAGAAAAGAGAGCAGGCCCAAATATGATAAAATCAGAAATAAAAGAAAAGTGCCAACCAACACCACAAAAATACGAAGAGATATGAGAAAATACTATGAATAATTATATGCCAATAAATTAGACAACCTAGAAGAAATGGCTGAATTCGTAAAATATACCAGGTTCCAAGGCTGAATCAGGAAGAAACAGAAAACCTAAACTGACTGATAACTGCTAACTAAATTGAATTGGTAATCAAAAAACTTCCACAAACAAAACCCCTAAACCAGATAAATTTTGTCAAACATTCAAAGGAGAGTTAGTTACTACATATTTTTCATAGTCTCTTCTAAAATGTTGAAGAGGGGAAGGCTAACAAACTCATCTGATGAGACCAGACTTACCCTGATACCAAAACCAGACAAAGACACTACGAAAAATTATAGGCCAATATCCCTGATGAACATAAATGCAAAAAATCCTCAACATAATATTAAGAAACTGAATTTAGCGATACATTATAAAAAACATACACCATGATCAAGTGGGATTTATTTCCAGAGCAAAACTGGCTTAATATCCACAAAGCAATTAATGTGATACACCACATAAACAAAATGAAGGATCAAATCATATGATCACATAAATATGTAGATAAAAGTACACCATTTGACAAAAACCAACATTAATTTATGATTTAAAAGAAAAACTCTTGGCAAATTGGCAATACAGGGAACATAAGACTCTACTTAATAAAGAGCATATATGGAGGACTTCCCGCCAGGATGAAGGCATAGGTAGACACACTGTGCCTCCTCACAAAACCAAAATAAGGACAACAACAAATTTAAAAACAAAAAGCAACCAGAACTTACAGAAAATCAAACTCTATGGAAATCTGACAACCAAGGGATTAAAAAAGAAGCATTCATACAGACTGGTAGGAGGGGTGGAGTTGGGCAGCCAGGTGAAGAGAACTTGTGGCAAGTCAGCAGCTAGAGGACTGGGTGGTTCCACATTCACATGCAGATAAACCAGGAGGAACAACTGGGGAGCAAGATAGACCATGCAACCCAGGGTAGCAGGGTGGAGAAATAAAGCCTCAAAGCCTCTCACTGAAAACACCTGTGGGTGTTGAGGTGGCAGTGGGAGAAACTCCCAGCTTCACAGGAGAGTTTGTTGGAGAGACCCACAGGGTCCTAGAACCTACGAAACCTACTCACCTGGGAATCAGAACCAGAAGGGCCCAGTTTGCTTGTGGGAAGTAGGGGAAGTGACTGAAAACTGGCAGAGAGCAGAGCAAGTGGCACTGTTCCCTCTCAGACCCCTCCCCTACAGACAGCATCACAATGAAGCAACATGGGTTGCCCCTACCTGGTGAACACTTAAGGCTCCACCCCTTACTACAGAACAGGTGCACCAAGACCAAAAAAAAATGACCCAAATGAAAGAACAGAAAAATCAAAGCTCCAGAAAAAATACAACTCAGCAACAAAGAGATAGACTACCTATCAGATGCACAGTTCAAAACACTGGTAATCAGGATGCTCATAGAATTGGTTGAGTGTGGTTGCAAAATAGAGGAAAAAGTGAAGGCTGTGAAAAGTGAAATAAAGGAAAATGTGCAGGGAACTAACAGTGATGGAAAGGGAACTGGGACTCAATGGTTTGGACCAGAAGGAAGAAATAAACATTCAACTAGAACAGAGTGAAGAAACAAGAATTCAAAAAAAATGAGGAAAGGCTTAGAAACCTCCAGGACAACTATAAGCCTTCCAATATTTGAATCACAGAGGTGCCAGAAGGAGAAGAGAAAGAACAAGAAATTGAAAATTTATTTGAACAAATAATGAATGAAATAGAATTATAAGAACTCCAGGAAGCTGAGAGTCCCCAAAAAGTTGGACCTAAGGAGGAACACAGCAAGGCACATCACAATTACATTACCCAAGATGAAAGATAAGGAGAGAATCTTCAAAGCAACAAGAGGAAAGGAGACAGTGACCTACAAATAAGTGCCCATAAGACTTAGAAACCTTGCAGGCAAGAAGGGGCTGGAAAGAAGTAACAGAAGTCATAAAAGGCAAGGAGCTACATCCAGGATTGCTCTATCTAGCAAAGATATCATGTAGAATAGAAGGGCAGATAAAGTGCTTCTCAGATAAGGTCAAGTGAAAGGAATTCATCATTGCCCAGCCCTTACTATATGAAATGTCAAAGGGACTTACCTAAGAAAAAGAAGATAAAAAATGTGGCCCTGGCTGTCGTAGCTCAGTGGATTGAGCATGGGCCTGCAAACCAAAGGATTGCAGTTCGATTCCCAGTCAGGGCACATGCCTGGGTTGCAGGCCAGTTCCCAGCAGGGGACACATGAGAGGCAACCATACATTGATATTTCTTCTCTCCCTCTCTCCTCCTCTAAAGATAAATAAATAAAATCTTTAAAAAAATGCAAACAATAAAATGACAACAAATTCACAGTTATTATTAACAACCGAACCTAAAAACAAAACAAACTAAGCAATCAGCTAGAACAGGAACAGAATCAGAAAAGAAGATCACATGGAGGGTTATTAGTAGGGGTGTGGATGGAGAGAAGGGGAAAAGCTACAGGGAATAAGTTGGGGGGGACTGGGATGAGGGTAAAAGACAGAAAACTGTACTTGAACAACAATTTAAAGTAATTTTTTTTTAAAGGTACAGAAAATAAGTAGCATAAATGGTAGGTAGAAGAAAGACATGGGAGGTTAAGAATAGTGTAGGAAATGTAGAACCCAAGAACTTATAGGGACTTCCGCCAAGATGGAGGCATAGGCGGATGTGCTGTGCCTTCGCACACAACCAAGTTTAGAGACAACTAAATATTAGCAACAGAAAACACAGCCAGAACACGGAAAATTGAACTTTTCAGAAGTCCGTTAACAACAAATTCTTCAGCCTGACCGGTAAGGGACGAAACCAGCGGCTGGTGAAGCAGGGTCGCACAGAAGGACTCGGTCAGACGGACTCAGGCACGCGGAATCCAGGCACGGGGTTGGACCTAGTGAGCCACCGAGCTAGTGACCAAGCGACCAGGCGAGCGACCGCGGAGGAGACAGCGGGGGAGCGGGGCTGCGTGTTGACTGTGGTCGCGCATTTGTGTGCGGGTGGACAGGCAAGGGAGTGGGCGATTGGACCGGGACCCAGCGGGTCCCTGCGACAAGCGGCAGGGAGAGCGCCGCCATTTCCCTGCTCTGACCCCACCTCCACATACAGCGTCATAACCCAGCGACTCTGAGTGGCCCGGCCCAGGTGAACCACTTAAGCCTCTGCTCCTCACCAAGCGGCACGAAACAGCAGAGGGGGCCACCATTTCCCCGCTCTGACCACGCCCCCACATACAGCGTCACCACCCAGTGACCTGGGAGTCCAAGGCGCCGCTTCTCACACTTAAGGGGCTAGAACAGACCAAAAATGTCACAAGAAGATCTCAAAGCCCCAGAGCCCATAGATCTAAGCGATGAAGAAATAGCAAAACTCTCAGACGCACAGTTTAAAACACTGGTGATCAGGATCCTCACAGAACTGGTTGATTATAGCCACAAATTAGACAAATATATGAAGGCGAAACTAATTGAAATGAATGGAATTGCACAGGAAACCAATAGCAATGAAAAGGAAACTGGGACTCAAATCAATGGAGTGGACCAGAAGAAAGCAAATAATGGCCAAACAGAAAAGAGTCAAGAAGCAAGAATTCAAAGAAATGAGGAGAGTCTTAGGAACCTCCAGGACATCTTTAAACGCTCCAACATCCAAATTATAGGGGTACCAGAAGGGGGAAAGGCACAGCCACCAGTGGAAAACTTATTTGAACAAATAATAAAGGAGAATTTCCCCAATCTGGCAAAGGAAATAGACTTCCAGGAAATCCAGGAAGCTCAGAGAGTACCAAAGAAGTTGGACCCAAGAAGGAACACACCAAGGTACATCATCATTACATTAGCCAAAATTAAAATGAAGGAGAGAATCCTAGAAGCAGCAAGAGCTAAGGGGACAGTCACCTACAAAGGAGTTCCCATCAGACTGTCAGCTGATTTCTCAAAAGAGACCTTACAGGCAAGAAGGGGCTGGAAAGAGGTATTCCAAGTCATGAAATCCAAAGACCTACAACCGAGATTGCTCTATCCAGCAAAACTTTCATTTAGAATGGAAGGACAGATAAAGTGCTTCTCAGATAAGATCAAATTCAAGGAGTTCATCATCACCAAGCCCTTATTATATGAAATGTTACAGGGACTGATCTAAGAAAAAGAAGTTAAAGAAACATGAACAGTGAAAGGACAACAAACTCACAGTTATTAACAACCACACCTAAAACAAAAGCAAACTAAAAGGACAGCTAGATCAGGAGTGGAAACATAGAAATGAAGATCTCAAGGAGGGTTAGCAACAGGGGAGTGGGAGGAGGAGAAGGGGGGAGAAGGTACAGAAAATAAGTAGCATAGATAGTAGATAGAAAATAGATAGGGGGGCAAGAATAGCATGGGAAATATAGAATCTAAAGGACTTGAGACACATGGTCATAAACTAAAGGGGGGGATAATGGTGGGGATGGGGGGTAGGGTGGAGGGGAATGAAAGGGGGAATAGAACAACTGTAACAGCATAATCAATATAAAAATTTTTTAAAAATTAAAAAAAAAAAACTTATATATACAACCCATGGACACAAACTAAAGGGGGGGAATATGAGTGGGAGGGGGGATGCAGGGTGGAGGGGAATAAATAGGGGAATGGGACAACTGTAATAGCATAATCAATAAAATATATATATTTTAAAAACAACCATATATGACAACCCCACAGTTTATGTCATAGTGGTGAAAAGTTGCAAGCTTTTTTAAAAAAAGATTTTATTTACTTATTTTTAGAGAGAGGGGAAGCAAAGGAGAAAGAGAGGGTGAGAAACATCAATGTGTGGTTGTGTTTCACACACCCCCTACCTGGCCCATAACCCTGGCGTGTGCCCTGACAGGGAATTGAACTAGCAACCCTTTGGTTTGCAGGCCCACACTCAGTCCACCGAGCTACACCAGCCAGGGCAAGCTGAAAGCTTTTTTCTTTAAGATCAGAAATGACAGAAGATTCCACACCACTTGTTATTCCACATAGTATTAGAAGTCCTAGCCACAGTAATTAGACAAGAAAAACAAATAAGCATCTAAGTTGAAAAGGAAGAAGTAAAATTTTCATTATTTGCAGTTGACATGATACTATATATTGAGAGTCTTAAGAATCCACAAAGAACCTATTAAAACTAATAAATGAATTCATTAAAGTAGCAGGGTACAATATTAATATTTAAAAATTGGTTGTCTTTTTTTACACAAAAAATGAACTATCAGAAAGAGAAATTAAGAAAGGCCAGTCACAAGTGCATCAAAATAAAATAAAATACCTATGAATAAATTTATCTGAGGAAGTAAAAGACCTGTATTTGGAAAATTATAACATAGTGAAGAAAGCAATTGAAGAAGATACAAATAAATGGAAACAAGTACCATACTTTGGATAGGAAGAATTCACACTACCCAAAATAGTCTGTACATTCAACACAGTTCCTATTTAAATACCAATAATGTTTTTCACAGAACTAGAACAAATATTCCAAAAATTTATGAAACCACTAAAGACCCCTAATAGCCAGAGCAATCTTGACAAAGAAGAGCAAAGAAATAATCATATTACCTGATTAAACTATACTACAAGGCTGTAGTAATCAAACCAGCATAGTACTGAAATAAAAACAGACACATAGATCAATGAAACAGAATAGGGAGTTCAAAAATAAATTCATGCTTATCTCATCAGTTAGTATATGACAAAGGAGGCAAGTACATACAATGGAATAAAGACAGTCTAATCAATAAATGGTATTGGGAAAATTTAACAGATACATCTAAAAAAAACTAAACTACCTTCTTATACCACATACAAGAATAAACCTAAAATGTATTAAAAACTTAATGTAAAACTTTTAAAAGAATACATAGGCAGCAGAATCTCTGACATTTCTCCTAGCAATATTATTTTCTGACATATCTCCTTGGGCAAGGAAAATAAGAGAAAAAATATATATAAATGGGACTACATCAAACTAAAAAGTTTTTGCACAGCAATCTAAACCGTCAACCAAAAAAAGACAACCTGCTGAATGGGAGAAGATATTTGGCAATGATACATCTGAGAGGGGGTTAATATCTGAAATTTATAAAGAACTCATACAACTTAACAACAAAAAAATAAACACTTTAGTTTAAAAAATGGGCAGAAGAACTAAATAGACTCTTTTCTAAAGAGGACATACATTACTGATGGTCAACAGACGTATAGAAGGATGCTCAATGTCACTAATTACCAGGTAAATTCAAATTAAAACTGCAATGAGGTACTACCTCACACATGCCAGAGTGACTGCCATCAATAAATCAACAAACAAGTGTTGGCGAAGATGTGGAGAAAAGGTTGGATTGTGCACTATTGTTGGGAATCTACCTTGGTGCAACCACTATGGAAAGCAATTGGAGTCTCCTCAAAAAATCAAATGTGGAGCTGCCTTATGACCCAGCAACTCCACTCTTAGGTGTTTATTCCTCACCCCCCAAAAGCCCCAGAAACTCAAAAAGATATATGCACTCCCATGTTCATTGCAGCATTATTTATAATAGCCAGAACATAGAAACAACCCAAGTATCCATCAATAGATGAATGGATAACTCAAAAATGGTACATATATACAATGGAATATTATTCAGCCATAAAAATAATCTTATCATTTGAGACAACATGGATGGACCTAGAGGTTGTTGTGCTCAGTGAAATAAGACAGAAGGTAAATACCATATAATTTCACTTATATGTGGAATCTAAACAGCAAAATATATGAACAACCAAAACAGAAGCATACTTATACAGACTGGTGGTTACCAGAGGAGAGGGGTTTGGGGGACTGGGTAAAAAGGTGAAAGGATTGAGAAGTACAAATTGGGGAGACTTCCACCAAGATGGAGGCGTAAGTGGAAACACCTTGCGTCCGTGCACAACCAAATCTAAAAACAATAAAGTTTTAACAATAATAAATACAACCAAACCACACAGAAAATCAACAATACGGAGTCTGAAAACAACAAAATGCTCAGCTAAACTGGTAAGAGGGGCGAAGCCAGCAGCGGAGCGGGTTGGCCAAAAAGATCCCCGACCAAGGTGGTGCATAGGCAGCCGAAGGCGCGGATCCCAGGTGCAGGCTAGCTAGGGGCAGACACAGGGAAGAGGCACAGCTGGCTGTCTGCGATCGGTGGAGCATTTGCATGCAGATAAACCACTGAAGAGGCGAGCACTGAGACCCCATGGTGCAGGGCAGCGGGCAGCACATTTGTGCTCAGATAAACAGGCAGGGGAAAGTGGTGGGATGGACTGGGTGAGCGAAGAGGACCGCCATTGCTCCCTCTCTGACCCCACCTCCACATACAGCTTCACAAACCAGCGACCTGGGTGGCCCCACCCTGGTGAACAACTAAGGTTCCACTCCTCATACTTAATGGGCATGAACAGACCAAAAATGGCTCAAGAACAACTCAGAGCCCCAGAGCCGATAAATCTAAGTGATGAAGAAATAGCCAAACTTTCAGATGCACAGTTCAAAACACTGGTGATCAGGATCCTCACAGAACTGGTTGGTTTTAGTCACAAAGTAGAGGAACATATGAAGGCTAAACTAATTGAAATGAATGGTAATGCACAGGAAACCAATAGTAAGGGAAAGGAAACTGGGATGAAAATCAAGGGAGTAGACCAGAAGGAAGGAAAAAATAACCAAACAGAAAAAAATGAAGAAACAAGAATTCAAAAAAAGGAGGACAGGCTTAGGAACCTCCAGGACATCTTTAAACATTCCCACATCTGAATTATAGGGGTACCAGAAAAGGAAGAGGAAGAGCAACAAGTGGAAAACTTATTTGAACAAATAATAAAGGAGAACTTCCCTGTTCTGGCAAAGGAAATAGACTTCTAGGAAATCCAGGAAGCTCAGAGAGTCCCAAAGAAGTTGGACCCAAGAAGGAACACACCAAGGCACATCATCATTACATTAGCCAAGATTCAAATGAAGGAGAGAATCCTAGAAGCAGCAAGAGGTAAGAGGACAGTCACCTACAAAGGAGTTCCCCTCAGACTGTCAGCTGATTTCTCAAAAGAGACCTTACAGGCAAGAAGGGGCTGCAAAGAAGTATTCCAAGTCATGAAAACCAAACACCTACATCCAAGATTGATCTATCCAGCAAAGTTTTCATTTAGAATGGAAGGACAGATAAAGTGCTTCTCAGATAAGCCAAATTCAAGGAGTTCATCATCACCAAGCCCTTATTATATGAAATGTTAAAGGGACTTACCTAAGAAAAAGAAGATAAAAAAAATGAACAGTGAAAGGACAGCAAACTCACAGTTATCAACAACCACACCTAAAACAAAAGCAAACTAAAAGGACAGCTAGATCAGGAGTGGAAACATAGAAATGAAGATCTCAAGGAGGGTTAGCAACAGGGGAGTGGGAGAAGGAGAAGAGGGGAGAAGGTACAGAAAATAAGTAGCATAGACAGTAGATAGATGGGGGGGAGGGTAAGAATAGTAGGGGCAATAGAGAATCTAAAGAACCTGAGACACGTGTTCATGAACTAAAGGGGGGGAATGGTGGGGGAGGGGTTTGCAGGGTGGAGGGGAACGGAGAGGGGAAATAAAACAAATGTAATGGCATAATCAATAAAAAAATGTTAAAGGGGAAAAAAAGTACAAATTGGTGGTTACAAAATAGTTGCAGGGATGCTCAGTGTACAGAATGTAGTCAATAATATTGTATGTACTGGGTTGACCAAAAAGTTCTTTTAATTTTTTCCATAAAATAAAGGACACATTTTTCATTTTCACCAATAACTTTATTGATTTGGATATTCTGAGTATGCCGGCTATTTCCTGCTATTGGTGTCTAGTGGGTGGAGCCAGGGGGGCTGCTAAACATCTTCCAATGCCTAGGTCAGGCCCGCAGCAAAGAATTATTTAGCCAAAGTGTCAATAGTACCAAGAAACTTCGCAAACCACTTTTGAAAGTTTAGTCAGTCACAGCACCTTCACCATACACTGCACAAATCTTTGTGTTTTAGTTGCCTTTTTACCTCTCTTGAAATAAAGTATAATACGCTAAAAGTCGTTGTGTATTTTCTCCCACCTTCAACGTTAAAATGGCTGGACAAAAAGTCACCAATTTTGATAAGGTTTTTAAAAATGTATGCTAATATGACAGCTGTCACAATACAATCTAACAAAATTGTTTCAAATGAAGTTAAAGACAGTTAACACTATTAGAGCCATGTGTGAACAAAACTAAACAAATTTTGGCCAACCCAATAAGTATGTGTGTTGTCAGGTGTGGCACTCTTGTTGGCATGTCACTTCATAAGTTATGCAAATGTCAACACACTGTGTTGACACCTGAAACTAATATAATGTCAATTGAAAAAAATTAATGGTAGTAAATATGTGCACATGCACGCACACAGAGGAAGATTATTCATATTTGATAAAAAATTAAAATTCTTTGTTTTAATTGTTGTTCAAGTACATTTGTCTCCATTTTCCCCCCACCACTCCCCACTGCCCCACCCATCCCTTCCTTCCACCCTTGAGAAAAGAAAATTCTGCCACTTGTCACAATACATGGATGGACCTTGAGGGTACTATGCTACATGAAATAAGTCAAGACAAAGAGAAATGCCCTGTGTTCTCACTTATCTGTGGGGTCTTTAACAAAACAAGCTCATAGAGTGCCCTGGCTGGTGTAGCTCAGTGGATTGAGTGTGGGCCTGCGAACCACATGATCGCAGTTCAATTCCCAGTCAGGGCACATGCCTAGGTTGCATGCAGGCCAGTTCCAGCAGGGGACGCACAAAAGGCAACCATACATTGATATTTCTTCCCCTCTCTCCTTCCCTTCACCTCTAAAGATAAATAAATAATAATAATAAATCTTTAAAAAAAAAACAAGCTCATAGATACAGAGCACAGATGGACAGTTGCTAGAAGAAGTGGCGTACAAAGCATGGGGTGTATGTCAAATGGATGAAGGGGAGTCAAAAGATGCAAACTTCCAGTTATAAAATAAGTCATGGAAATGTAAAGTACAACATGGTGGCTGTAATGAGTTAATTACCACGTTTCACATTTGAAACCTGCTAAAAGAGTAAATTTTAAAAGTTCTCTTCCCAGGAATAAAAACTGTAACTATGTATGGTGACAGATGTTAACTAGACTAACTGTGATGATCAATTCATGATATAATATATCAAATTATGTTGTATACCTGAAACTAATATAATGTTGCATGTCAGTGATAACTTAATGAAACATAAGATCCCTCCTAGAGTTTTGTGAATCATGCAAAGTAAGTGAGCCTTGCAGTGGCCTCTCAGCCCTTTGATTTTACCTCCTTCCCTCCCTGGCCTCATCTCCTCCCCCTGCCCTCTCTGCCTGTGGTGCTCCAGCTGCGCTGATCATTTTGCTGTTCTTTAAACATCCTGGACATGCTCCCTGGACTAATCTTTCTGTATTAGTTATCTTCTATGATGTGTCAAAATCACCATCACCCTTGGTGGCGTAAAATATCTTTGAAAGGAATAAATTAAACATCTTTTTTTGTTCACTTCTCAAGGGGGATTTATTTACCCCTGCTCCCAAAACAGGAGTTAAAAAGGATTTGATCTGTTTGCATGGTCTTGAGCAGTGTTTCTCAAACTATCTGTAGTGAAAGACCAGGTTTATAAGTTTTTTTCCTCAATTGTTGCTGGCCACTCTGTAGTCATGTTGTGCCTAACAAGAGTGCAGCTCACACCTCAGCTCACATTCTAGTTTAACAACACCTCAAACGGCGTATATTCTGTTCAAAGGAAGAGTTGATTGACCATGCACTTGGTTGTTGTGGCAGTATCAAACTGCTGTTTCTAACCTTTACTCCATGTTTCTAAACTTACTTTGTCACAGATGGGTAACAATGTGCAGGCTGCTACCAGCTCAGAGAACACACCTTGTGATCACTGGTCCAAATGGGACCACTTTTTTGGCAGGGCAACTAAACCGCAGATGAGGAGACCTTTGTGGACACAGCATGAAAAATGCTGATTGCTGCTCGAGGACTGCAACATTAGATTGATAGTTTGGGATGAGTGGCAAGCTTTTCTTCAAATAAGAGTTTCTCTTCCTAAGAATGAAAAGACTTTTAAAATGATTTGTTTCCAATTTTGTTGTTTGCTTTTTTATATACCATTTGTCCATATATAGTGAAATTGTAAAGGAAAATATGTAGCTGAAAGCCAAATGCACATTCTAAAACACAAAGTCAGTAAAGAACATAGAATTAAAAGATAACATTATTCAATTATATATCAATTAGATATATCAACTGCATTATTAGATATACATCTAATATTTTAACTGGGTGATGCTATGTAAGGATATTATTTCTTAAGTAACATTTCTGAGAAGTTATGAGTTGAGCTGAATCTTTAAAAATTGTAACATCTTTAATTTTATGAATAATGATTATTAATAGGTCATTTCAATAGAAGTATTGTTCATCAGGGAATTTCATTATCTACTTACTTGATACAAATGAACCTTTTGTCATTCAAGTAGGAAATTCAATAAATAGTAAGTACATTTAAATTTTTTCTTCTAATTTGGCTATAAATTTTCAGTACCAAATAAATTGCATGATCCTTTTTTTTTTTTAATTAACACTTCATGATCTAAAGCTGTGAGGGGGGAAGTGTGTATAGGGTACTTAAAAACTATAGTGTACTTTTTGCTACAGACTCCAACTCCTATCTCCCAAGAATAGTAAGAATTGTCAAAGGCACCAAATCTTTAACATAGCTGGTTTTCTGACAAAAATCTATCCCAAAGGGATATTATTTGGGAATATAATTTAAAATTTCATATCAGCTTTTACTTTTGGGTCATCACATAAAAATATTGAGTAATTTGAAAACTTTTTATTTTGTATTCAGTATGGAGATTTATTCCCAGAGTGGGGCTTTTCTGATGCAAAATTGGAATGCTTGTGCGGCCACAGCAGCTGTCCCCACACCATGTGGTATCTTCCATTACTTTACTATAGAGATGGATTTTTGGCCCAGTGTCTTGGTAATAATGGACACACATGGCTTTACGTGGCAAAGCAGTATGCTTATGCATTCATTTGACTTTCACAGCTACAGTTGGCTCCCGATTAGAACAAGGAAAATACATTCACACCATGGCCACCCTCGTGGCTGCTGTAGTAGCTGGATCACAGTGGGCTGTGTTGCTCTAAAGACACACTAACTATTGCTGAGGAATTGCACACTCACCAAAGTGCCTCCCTCACAGCTGTACCAGAGAGAATAACGACTTGCTAAGAGGATCCTCTCAAAGATTTCAGGCTATGGTCCTAATTATTATTGATCTAGTTTCTTTCAATATTAACAATAAAAATCATGGTCATGAAATAACCGTGAAACTAAAAAGAAAGATTGTCCTAGCTGTCAGTAATTTTTCAGGATATCTGTCCAAATATTTGATTTAAAATTTTTCCTTCCCAGAAATAAATTAATTAAACTTTTCTGTCTTTGAAAAAATGGCACTGTACTTTTACACTCATTTTATTAACAAGTAATTAAAATCAGACTGATTTTTTAAGTCCATTGCTCACATATGCAGCGTAGTTGGAAAGCGATTCTGTTAAAAATAGAAATTATTTTGATGAACGAGTTTACTACATGAAACAGTGCCTTTATATTATTGACATGTTAGAAAATTTTGTTTGCTCCAGAAATGTTTGTTATAATTAATGCAGAAATAAGATTATTGTAGTGTGAAATTGCATTGATATACAATTTGGTTTAAATACTATAGCTTCATACAATGTCATATTTACACTTTTTGGTATGACTTTGTACTGTAAGCTTATATTTAAATTCTTAACTTTTAGCATTTCTGAAACCAACTGGTATAGTTATTGAAGTTTCAGCTTTTCAGCAATAAAAATAAGCATATACTGTCATTGAAAATCCAGTTGCATCCTTCTAAATAATATCTGAAAAACACTTTTCTTTACCCTAAACAAAGTATAGACAAGCAAAAAGAAAGAAAATAACTTCACATTTTTTAATTACCTGATATGGAGAGTTAGATTTTTGATATTCATTAAATATCAAAGAAATTTCAACCTTACTCAGTGCAGGCTACCTTTTTATGTGAATTTATGCATGGATACTAAGGGTTGTACTGATGAATATGTTTGAGGCTTTCAGCTTTTAGTGGATACAAAATAGAATGATTGATAAAATCCTCCCTACTATTGGCTATTATTTACTGACTCTTAAGTGGCAGGTTGTATTTATGCCAATTTATCTGCTTCAGGGAACATTCTTGATAGCAGAACAAAGTGAATAAAAGTAGTTTGCTTTGCAAATGAATGCAAATGGGAGAGCCTTTCGGAAAGCCCTTTAACAGGGGCAGTGCACTTTGATTATGAGTGAGGCTGCCATTTGGACATGGTGAAAAGAGCACGCTTGAACCATTGATTGGGGGAGACAGTAAAAAGTCAGGAAGGGCCCCGTTAAGCTTGCAGTGAGGCAGGCGGATGTCAGTGTGGTTAGAGCACAGTGGGAGAATGACAGGGAGGATTAGTGTCAGGGAGAAGCTTTGCTGTAGCTGTGGAGATAGTCCCTGGGGTCACTCACCTCTGACTGTTGTTCTGTGCTGATGGTTCTGTAATGCAAACGGCCTGATGTATGCCTGTTCATTATCGGAAATGCTGATTAGAAAAGGTATTTGTCTCAAAGGTTTCCTTCTTTCTTTCTTTTTAATTAAAGAAAAATAAGGTGGGCTTCCTCCCATCTATCTGCTGACTCCTAGAGTACTGTTTAATACCAGAGTGGTTACTGCCCCTGGTTGGGAATAGTTTAATGCTAAAATGTAACATAAAATAATTGTAACATGTTTGTTATTTCATAACAGTTTCTTTTGCTTTGCTCAGCTTTGGGTTTGTCCATGTGGTAGTACTGAGTGAAATGCAAGGAATGTGCTTGGTCTTAGAATTTTGTTCCAGGTATTTTATTATTCAAATTAATAATTTGATCAACTTTTAGAAGCTACTTCTCAAATGAAATGTTGCTTTGAGTGGACTTGATGATTTATGTCTTGGTCACATGAGTACCTAATTTTACTTCTGTTCCCAATTTTGATAAAATGCTAGCATATGATAAGTTAAACTTTTTGAAAATACATGATTTTTAGAATATTGGTACTTATAATGAACAAAAAATAGATCTTTATCACAGTTATGATTCTAGATCTCTACATTTACTTGTTGACATTGTCATTTATGCTTATACTTGAAAGAAAGCAAAAAACCTTATAGTTTTCCTTAAAACTTCAACACCTTTTATAGTAACCATATATGAGGCATTTGTGAGCAGTAGTGATGCCCAATGCATATCATAGGACTTGTGGGTGGTTTCTTTAATGCAAAACTTGTCTTTTTAAAAAATGTATCTTCAAAAACCTGGCTTCACAATATTTCTGCTTTCTAATTTCTGGTAGGAAAATTTAAAAGGCTGCTGGAGTTTTGCATTCTAATGTTAAATATGCAACTCAAACCTCTAACTATTAGATATATTGTAATATTGTTTTTGCAGAAAGCATATTACCAATAGTTTGCCTCACAGGCAAACATTCTTTAAATTATCTTTTTCTTCAATATTTTGCAGGCACCTGAATGGACAGAAGAGGACCTCAGCCAGCTGACAAGAAGTATGGTTAAGTTCCCAGGAGGGACCCCAGGTCGATGGGAAAAGATTGCCCACGAATTGGGTCGATCCGTGACAGATGTGAGTACACTCAGATTTGCATTGTATGGAGAGTGACAAACCAGAACAAGCCAACTTATGTAGAAGGCAGACATAGATGCCTCCAACATTATCTTTGGAGAAAGGCTACAATCCTTTAGGACCTGGAAGTGAACCATTAACGAAATAAGGAAGAAGCAGATGTCAACCAGTCCCCTGGTCCACAATTAACAGCTGTTTGAGGAATTTGGTGTTTAGAGACTTAAGCTACTAATACCTAATCACAGAAAAACAATGCTAGTTTTTGTGTTTAGAGTGACCCCTTCAGCTGTGGAAAAAAATAGTTCCCAGACTGATCAGAATTATAAAAGTTAGGTTTAAAAAAAGAAGAAAAGAGAAGTTGTATTTCAGCTGGATCTTTTTAACATTGAATTATACAGGTTGCTTGCCATAGGTATTTAGACAGATGGTTTGCATTAACTAAATGAGCAATATTTCTATAATGTTTGTTTTTATTTCAAGGTTGATGCCTACCACCTATTTTGACAAGTTGTTTAATATCCCCCAAATGTGTGTGTGTATATATATATATATATATATAAATAAATGTAATATGACTGGCCATACCTAACATTTTAAAAAACAAAGTGTTTACCTGGGAAGTTTTAGATTTAATACTTTGGGTGCTTTTATTTAGGAATTTTTAAGGCAGAGAATTTTATAAAAGCACCTAACACAGCACCTAAATACTAAATACTCAGTGAACATTTACTTGAAATTGAAAGAAACTTTTATGAAGAACAAGTATGAAAGACACAGGGATGAGGACTGGGGTGGGGGGAATGGGAGGGAGGTGGGGAGACGGGGCGGGGGGGTGGGATGGGAGAAATAGATTAAAAAAATGTACTTGAAAAATAACTAAATAAAATTTATTATATAAAAACTTTTATTTTCATCAATATGGTCCTTATTCTCACAAATGGTAGTAAATATTCTTTAATTATTTACTGAATTTACTTAAGCATTTACTTTAAAAAATCCTATAGACCTAAAATATTTAAGGGAAATATTTAACTGAAAGCAAAGATTCAAATGTCCCCCTCAATTCTGTTAGTATACTTTTGGGTCTTTTTTGATAATTAACAATTTAAAAACCCTCAAAAATGGTTAATAAGCACAACCACCAAAAAAAGAAGTTTGTTACATAAAATGCTATTTGTTTTGTAGTAAACTACCATTTTTTAATTTAGAAACAAACTTGTAAAACATTACTGTCATTTTTTTTCTTTTAGACAGGATCTTCTTTGAGAATTTTAAATTATATATAGGAATGTTTTTAATGCCTTTTAATGACAGGTCTTTTTAAAATCACACTTAAAATATTACTATTTGGATTTTTATCAGATGTTTTATATTATTTTGGCTTCAGAGTTAAAGTCTGATCATATGGGGGGAAGCTCTTGTATCTTGTAACTTTTTTTTTTTTGCAGTGTTTCATGAGGAGACCAGTTATCTTAGGTGACTAGGAAAGAACCATAAGGTTATGTTTTAAGTACAATGAACTTCCAATTATACAGTTATATACTGTTAATATAAATGATTAACAAAAGTTACTAAAATAATTTTTGTTATAAAATAAACTGGTTTAATAGGGCTCCACAGTTTTTAACTTAATTGCCTAATGAGAAATAATAGTTCACTAATCTCTCCTTCAAAGACAGCACTGCTTCTAACTTTTTAAATAACATTTCTATGAGAACTTACAGTTAATAATGCCAAAGGCAGGTAGGAAATTGAATAGAGCAATATTTTAAATCAATTTGTCATTATAATCCAGCTAAATTTGTAATCTATATTTTTAAGAAGAGAGAGGTGGAAGTTTAAATGCCAAGAATATACATGACGTAACCAACAGAGCCTTGAGATGGGCAGTTAGTATCATAGATCTAGAAATACTCAACAATTTACAAGAATCACCTTAGTGCTGTCTCCGTGTATGCAAAGACATCTTTTCAAACTTTCGCAAATTCATTCCATATGTTCCTTTTTTTTTCTTCTAAAAAACTGCCACAGAGTTTTCTCTTTGCCAAAACCAAAAGGAGACTGATTCCATATCTGTAATAGATATTTTTTCTCTTATCAGGGAAGTAGCAAACATGACTTTTTGAGATTTTTTCTTCCAAATATTAGCTCCATTTTCATTATACCAACAGTACCTTGGAAATCAATATTTACTATACCTGAACTTTATGGCACCAAAAATGCCATTGTAACTTTTCTTCTATGTCAGTGTATATGAAGACTCACTCTGTATTTTCATTCTGTGAGCATCATCTCCATAGCTGGCCTATACCTTTCATTTCACTAACTACACACACACACCCTTGTAAATTACCCTCTAAAAGAGAACAGGTGTCTGGAGACTCAGCTAACTCATTTTAGTGAACACAGTAAATTATATTGAAGCAGATGAAGTGGGTTTGGCTAATACAAGTGCTTTCTCTAGAATGTTAAGTAAAAGTTAATCACACATTACAAGATCACTTTTTGGCTCACACTGTTAATTAGATTTTTTTTCATATGAAAAAGAAGAAGGCAAGTTCAGTTTGCTGTCCTCGGAAACTGCATACTGACCTGATCACCTGTACCAAATCCCTCTGGCTCTGCACATCTGTTCTCTGACCCGTTTTCCTTACTAAATTTGTAGCTTCAGGGTTAGTTCTCTTTCCTTTGAGAAACAATTGACCTTTTTCTGGGAAGGGTGAGAGTGTGGCCATGGTGGTATCTTTATAGTCTTGATTTAGGTTGACAGGTTACAATGAAAAATGCATTTAATTCCTCAGTTAAGAAAGAATTTTTCAGTCTATTAATTGTCATAATTTAAGAGTTATTGCTAAATTCTTCTCCAGATAAATACAAGAAATGTTATTAGCTTTGTAAAAAATTAATGCAAAGCGTATTTTAACCCAGATACACCTAAACTGTAAGAACTACTTTATTATGGATTAAGTTTTTTAAATACTAATATTTGCCTTTCAGCAAATAACTTGATAACCACAAAGAACACTCAAATTGTAAAAACAGCAGAGGAAACAAAAGCTGTCTGGCATGTAAAACCAACTTGAATGTGATTATTAACTGCAGGTTTTCTAAGTTAAGATCAGGGAGCCTCAGATTTCTTGATTGTGAGGTGGTATCATTCTCTAGCCTGAAAGGATGTAAACTGATTCTGCTTCTCTCCTCGGTCACTAATCTCTTACGTTCTGGTTGTGGTAACAGACTGATTGGAGATTTACTGCCTGCTTGGGAAAGACCCAGGTAGGCAGCAAAACAAAA
Organism: Artibeus jamaicensis; assembly: GCF_021234435.1. Classification (NCBI taxonomy): domain Eukaryota; kingdom Metazoa; phylum Chordata; class Mammalia; order Chiroptera; family Phyllostomidae; genus Artibeus; species Artibeus jamaicensis. Next base: position 3,381,899 of record NW_026521995.1, on the reverse strand, counting down.
GACAGGTGGGCAGATTTAAACAGACTTTTATAATTAGCTCAGTACCACAGTGAGAGGTAGGAGGTGTGTAGGTAGATAAGTGTCCCCATATGAGCGTGAAAAGGAGGAGGGGAAAAAACTAAAATTCTCAATTTTATTTTCTATTGCTAGAAATGAGTTAAAGAGATGCCTCTTGGGGAATATTTATATGCTGTGGCAGTTTTAAAAATATATAAGTGAATTCTTCAATGGAAAATAAACTTTATGTTTTTATGAGTGAACTAAATACGTAGTAAGCATATTGGCAAATATATTATTTCTGTAACTTTGTAGAGTCAGACTAGTCCCACACAAGTTGTAAAGATGACAAGGACTGTCCCTTTAGTTTTCTGTCTTCATCCTTGCTATCCTCCTAACCAGGCTTCCTGCTCTAGCAGATCCCCTGATCTCAGCCAGATCGCATAGCCTCTCCGACCGTTCTTCCCTCACCCTCTAGCCTCAGGGGCTTTTATTCCATTTTTCTGGATGGATAAGTCACTAGCTAATTTAATAACCAATTTTCTATCTGATATTAATAGAAAATAATAATGTGTTACCAAATACTTACACACACACATTTGTATTTTAATAGGAGCCTTCAGTTTCTTAACCCAAGTATATGAATGATTGGTTTCAGAATTTCAGGCAACTTGATTCCCTGTTTGAAGGACAGAGAAGGCAGAGCATTGTTTTGAAGAAGTAGAACTTTCGGGGTCCATGGGGGGAACGTCATAATTGTTTAATCTGTCCATTGGCCTGTTTAAAGTTTTGCTATTACGTGATTTCTGGTCCAGAGGTTTATAGATTTGCATTCCATTTTACTAGTTTTGTCTCAGCATTGAGCAAAATCACACAGGACAGGATTATAAAAGGTATAGTTACTACATGAGAGTAACACTGCAAAGTTCAGTAAAGAGGTCAAGCCAAGACTTTAAGCTTAACTACTTTAAGTGATAATATTGATTATTCCATGATTCATTTTCATAGTATTTTACATTTTTAAAGACATTTAAATTTACATTATTTTACTTGATCGTCAATGGCACTGTGAAGTAGATTAGACAACCATTTCACAATGAAGTAAACTGCTCCTAAGGTGTGTCTATGGTGACAACTGTTAGCAGGGTTGGGACAGCCTGATATTTTGACTTTTCCTCTAACATGCTCTTCGTACTATTTAATGCTGTTTTATTGCTGTGTGTCTGAAAAACACTTTAAATGCGTCTAGAGACTTAGCATTAGAATTTTGTGGTAAAACTATGTCCATAGAAAAAATTTTCAGAAGTACACTCAAGTAAAAAATGACTTCTAGAAACATTTTGTTATATATCATTTTAGACTTTAGTCTTCCTATATAAGCAGATGACTACACATAATTTTAACTGTGTTAATCTGTAAGCTGCCCTTTTCACTTTGCTAGGAAACATCAGCTTCTTCCCATGAAAGTAAGAGCCACATCATTTTTCTAAACCCTCACATAATGCTTCATGATACCTTGATGTAATTAAGTAGCATCCTACTGATTGTCCTTTAAACTGCTTTCTTTTTTGCTAGGGTGTCTGTGTTTTGTGAGGGTTTTTTCTTATCTTTCCATTTATAACTTTTCTTACCTCATATTCCTAGAAGCAGACCTGCTTGGTTCAAGAATGTGGATGGTTTTAGAGTCTCTAAAACTGGCCCCCAGAAAGGTGGTGACAACATAGTGCAATGCCACTGGTAGTGTCTGAGAAAGGCCACTTCCTCAGTCTCAAACACTAAACATCATTTGTTTTTCATCATTGCCTGTCAAATAAGTGAAAATTATTTGGGGGACAATTTTTATAATTGACTTCTTACTTCCTGGTCTTATTTCAAATACAGTTTATGTTAATTCATTAGAATTGAACAACAGTCCTATCATCTACAAATACTACTTTGCCATTTTCTTTATAAGTTATTTTATTGCTTAGCTGGCAATTCCAGAGAATTGTTATATTATAGTAATAGTGCAGACTTTTTGATTTTTTTGTTCAACATCTTAAGAAACCTAATGTTTGGCCATTAAATTTAATAGTATTAGTCATTGAAATGTTATATTATTATATTATTAAACTAGGGAATTTATTTTTAGAGAGAGGGGAAAGGAGGGAGAAAAATATTGTGAGAGAGAAACATCGATTGGCTACCTCTTACTCTCATCCCAGCTGGGCACCGAACCCGCAACCCAGGCATGTGCCCTGCCTGGGAATTGAACTGGTGACCTTTTGCTTTGTGGTACGATGCCCAACCTGAGCCATACCAGTCAAAGCTTAACAACGGTTTTTTAAACCATCTCTTGACATGTTCATGTAATTTTTCTCCTTTGACCTAGTAAAGATAAATATATTATCAAGGTTCTTTTTTTATATTTCCAAGATAAACTTTGCTTTGTCATATAATATTATTCTTTGAATAGGTAGTTAAATGTGATTGTTAATAATTTATTAGGATTTTGCATTTATGTATGTAAGTAAATATTATAGTTTTTTGGTGTTTTATTAATTGGCTATTTTTATCCTGTCCTGTGTGATTTTATTCAGTGCTAAGATAGAAATGGTGACATGGAATGTAAATCTACAAACCTCTGGCACAGAAATGAATTAACATATAGCAAAACTCTATCCAGGCCAATGGACAGACTAGCGATTAATTATGTAGTTTTCCCTGTTGGACACCATTCCTACTAAAATGAAGTACAATGATTGAAAGTTATCAGGAAAATCTCCTAGTGAGCCAAAAACAAGACAAGTAATTTTAAAATATTATAGAAAAGATAAGAAATATAGGGAATCAGTCCAAGAGGTCTAAATCTGTTTAAAAGAGTTCCAATGAGAGAGAGAAAAAACAGATGCAGGAACATTAGTCAATAATAATGCAGTGAAGTTTTCCAGGAGGGAACACCTGAGAACAATTTGTAAGAGCCTTCCAAAGCCAAGTAGCGTACATGGGAAAGATGCTGGGAAAATGTATGAACAGAGACTACTTAGATCTTTAAAGCTTCTAGAGAGAAGAAACCTCCAAAGGCAAACTATAGTGGCATCAGATTGCTTAGTGACCCTCGATTCTAGGAGACGAAGGAACAGTGCCTTTACAGTTCTGAGGGGAAATGGTTCTGAATTTTGAACAGACCAAGTGTGATGGTAAATACGTGAGGCAAGGACTCATAGTCTTTCTTAGAAAGTTTCCTGAGATTGTACTCCAACAAAAAAGAGGAATAAGTGAAAAAAGGAGATGACATAGATACCAAGGAATAATGTGTCCGGCCCAATGAACAGTAACACCAAGACCCCACAGTGACATAGCTGACCTAGGGCACAAGCCCGTGTTGGAATACAAGAATGAAGGACTATGAGAGAGCAACCCCTGGGAGACAGGGAGACTCAGGGGTGTCCAACCTGCAGGCTGCATGCAGGCCAGGATAGTTTTGAGTGCAGCCCAACACAAAATCTTAAGTTCAATTAACATTTTTTTTTTTTGCTCATCAGTTTTTGTTAGTATTTGTGTATTTAATGCATGTTCCAGACAGGCCAAAAGGTTGGACACAGCCAAACTAGATGGTATGGTTAAGAACTTGGAGAGAGTTATGCATATGAGAAAAAGGCAACTAGAAATTCTACAAACAACAGAAAACCATACCAAAAAAGTCTTATTCCAAATTTAAGCATACTAAAAAATGGAGTGATAAAGCAAAAGAATATGAGTGAGAACATTCTCCTTTGAATGGCACGAGAAATGTGATCATGCCTCTTGGGTTCTGACCTAGTTTGGGCAACGTGGCTAAATGCACCCAGAGGTTCGAAATTGTTGGTAAATATGGCACCCAGTATAGGGCTTCCCTTTGCAAAATGGTGAAAAAAATTGAGATCAGCCAGCATGCCAAGTACACTTTCTCCTTCTGTGGCAAAACCAAGATGAGGAGACAAGCTGTGGGGCTCTGGCACTGCGGCTTCTGCATGAAAACAGTCTCTGGTGGTGCCTGGACCTACAGCACACTTCTGTCCTCACCGTAAAATCTGCCATCAGAAAACTGAAGGAATTGAAAGGCCAGTGGAAGTTCCATAGTCGGAAACATTGCTAGCCTATAATAAATGGGTTAACTTAAGAAAGAATGAAAGAGGGAGGAAGGAAGGAAAGAAAGAAATGCTATAGCATAGTACTTGTCTGCATGGTAAATAATACTGATCAAATCATAATTATATAAGACTGTACAAAATGTCTTTTTTTTCTAATCCTCACCCAAAAATGTGCTTATTGACTTTAGAGAGAGGGTAAAGGAGGGGGAGAGAAACATCCATCAGTTGCCTTTCACATGCCACAACTGGGGACTGAACCAGCAATGTAGGTGTGTGTCCTGACTGGGAATCAAACCCACAACCATTTGGTTTACTGGATGACACTCCAACCAACTGAGCCACAGTGGCCAGGGCCATAATGACTTTTCATATTTTATACATTTTATAGATTTTTAAAATTGTTGCTGGAATTACAGTTGTCCCATTTTCCCCCCATTACTTTCTACCCTACCCAACCCCCCACCCCATTGTCTTTGTCCATGTGTCCTTTATACCTGTTCCTTGATGACCTTTCCCCTTCTTTTCCCCATTGTCCCCTTCCCCCCACCCCTCTGGTCACTGTCAATTTATTCTTTATTTCCATGTCTCTGGTTCTGTTTTGCTTGCTTGCTTGTTTTTCAATTTTTAAAAATCAGATTATGGGGAACTAAGATAAGCTGTTCACCAAAATACGTCCCTCCCTTGTCTAGTACTAGATTTGTAGTCAAGTACATATTTGCCCAGCAACACTGTACTTCCAAGCACTGCCCACCACCTCCACCCCCACCCCAAGCTCTGCTTTGCCTAGGGTACTAATTTCTTTTCAGAAGAACATAATTGAAGCAGTGTGTGTTTGTAGGAGCTCTTCCTTACTTTCATCTTCCACTAAGCTGGAGTACCAACTGCAACTAAGCTGCAACCATGCAGGCAAAAACAGTTGTCCTAAGGGATGGTGGAGAAGCATGATGGAGAGAACCTGAGTGCATGGAGTGAAAGAAAAACTGTAGATAGGGACAAATGCTATGAAGAAAAAGATTGTGAGGTTAGAAACTGAAGGGAGTTGCAGTTTTAAAAAGTGTTCTAAAGGGTCTTCTATAAGAGGTAGTATTTGAGCAGGGACACAAAGCAGGTGAGGGAGCAAGTTTGAGAAAGAGCATTACACATAGAAGAAACAGCACTTACTAAGGCATTGAGGTTAAGAGCATGCTGGAGATGTGCAGAGTTCAGCAAAGAGGTCAATATGACTGACAAGGAGTGCGTAGGAGGAGATTGAATATGACATCAAAGGTAGTGAAGGAACAGACCATATAGGACCTTGTTGGCCAAGGCAAAGATCTTGGATTTTATTCTGAGTGAGATGGAAAGCACTGGAAGATTTTGAGCAAAGGAATGCAAGATCTAAAAGAATCATTCCTACTGTTTTATGGAGAAGGCACTGTGGCAGGCAAAATGTGGATGCAAAAAGACAGGCCAAGTAAGAGGCTCTTTTATTTGTCCATGCAAAAGACAATGGTAGTTTGGACCAGCAGTTATTGGTAGAAGTGGGAAAATGAGGATGGATTCAGGATATAATATACTAAAAGCATGTTATCTTATGTAGTACTTGTAACCATCAGAAGAACTGTGAACCATCAGAAGAATAATGAGTACCATCAGAATAATAATGAGTACCTCTAGGTGTGGGGTACATTGCTTTTCATCATAAGCCCTTTTGTGTACTGCCTCTTTATTTTCTCAGCTATGTATATATAGTACTTTGATTTTTAAAACTGTTTAAAGGTTTAAACTAAACATTTTACTTTTAATTTATTTCCTTGTCAGTACATAGGCCTACTTCATTCTTTTAAAATTTATAAAATCTTCATTAATTTACAGAAATAAAAAAATTATAAAATTTATATGGAACCATAAAGGAGGCTAAATAGCCAAAACAATATAAGAAAGAAAAGACTAGAGCCATGACATTTCCTGATTTCAAAATATATTACAAAGCTACAGTAATAAAAACAGTATTATACTGCCATAAAGAAGACAAATAGAGACAATGAAACAATAGAGAGCCCAGAAATAAATCCACACATACAGTCAACTGATCTTTAACAAGGGTGCCAAAAATACACAGTGTGGGAAGGACAGTCTCTTCAACAAGTGATGTTGGGAAACTGGATACCCACATGCCAAAGAATGCTACTGGACTTTTATCTTGTATTATAGAAAAAGTTAACTCAAAATTTTATAACACCTGAGACTGTAAAACTCCTAGAAGGAAATAAAAGGAAAGCTTCATGACACTGATCTGGGGAGGTGATTTTATTGATATGACACTAGAAACATAAGCAACAACAAAAAACCCACCAAGTAGGAACATATCAAGCTAAAAAGCATCTGCCACAGCAAAGGAAAGAGTCAGCAAAATGAAAGGTAACCATAAGGATTGGGAGAAAATATTTGCAAACCATATGTCTAACCAAGAATTCATACCCAAAGTATATTGTATAAGGAACTCCTACAACTCACCCCCCCTAAAAAAATAATTATTGAAAATGGCCAACAGGTATATGAAAAGATGCTCAAAGCAATAGTCATCAGGGAAATGCAAATCAAAACCACAGTGAGATATCATCTCACACCTGTCAGGATGGCCATTATCAAAAAAAAAAAAAGACAGGTGTTGCCAAGGATGTGGAGAAATTGGAACCCTTGCACACTGTTGGCAAGAATGTAAAATGACTTAGTCATTATGGAAAGTAATATGAAGATTCCTCAAAAAATTAAAAGTAGAATTACATATAACCCAGTAGTCCCACTTCTGGATATATAGCCGAAAGAAGTGAAATCAGGATCTCTCAGAGATACATGCATCCTCATGTTCATTACAGCATTATTCACAGTAGTCAAGAGGTAGATGCGCCCCACTTGTATATTGACAGTGAGTGGATAATGGAAATATGACATGAACATGTGTATATGTATACATGCATGTCTAATGGAGTGTTATTCAGCCATGAAAGGAAGGGTGTTACGCAATATGCAACACCATGGATGAACCTTGAGATCATAAGATAAATAAGCCAATTACAGGAGGACATAATTACCACCATTCCACTTACATGAGGTGCCCCAAATAGTCAAAATTATAGAAGCAGAAAGTAAAATAGTGGTTGCCAAGAGCTGCAGGCAGAGGTAAGGATGGAGAACTGCTGTTCAAAGAGTACAAAATTTCAGTTATGCAAGATGAACAAGCCCTAGTGTCGTACAATTTTGTGCTTAGAGTTAAAAATACCATATGGTAGTACATTTTAAATTTTATTGAGTAGATCTCATGTTAATCTCTTTATATTAAAAAAATCTAAGATATATTTTTCATAGCATAAAACGTCCCATTGTTAGTGTATAATTAAATGACTTTTAGTAAATTTGTAGTATGAAATCTCCACAATTCAGTTTCAGACACTTTCATTATGCAAATTTTCCTCAACCCAATAAACAGTCGTTCCCCACTCCCATTCTTCTAGCTCAGCCAACCACTGATCTGTTTCGTATTGTACATATTTGTCTTCTCTGGAAATTACATATAAATGGAATTGTATAGTACTTATTATTTGCATCTGGCTTTTTCCAGTCAGCAAAATGTGTTTGAAGTTCATCCATGTTGTAGCATGTATCAGTGGGCCATTTCTTTTTATCATTCAGTTGTATGGATAACACCAAATTTCTTTTATCCAAGTACTAGAGTAGTTGGTCATTTGGATTATTTCTACTTTTTGGCTATTATGAGTAATGCTACAATGAATATTAAGATTGCAATTCTTTGTATAAATGTATGTGTTTCTCTTAATTATATTCCTAAAAGTGGAACTGCTAGATTATACAATAAGTCTATGTTCAACTTAAGAAGCTACCAAACTTTATTTAATTTTAAAGCAGTTATTCTTTATTAAATAACTACATAACAAAATAACCAGAATGAATACCTAAGTCATCCTTCTACAAAATGGGCTTTTTCCTCATTCTGCCTCGTGGAGAAGATCATGTGAAGGGCCACAGGAAGTCATTTGCTTCTGGGAAGCATTTTGCAGCAGCATAGATCTCATGAACCAGACCCTCCATGCAGATGACACCATATTTACCAAGAGATCGAGCAAGCAGTGTGCTCTCTGTCAGGGCAATTCACTTTTTATTGATTTTTACCATAACAGCACTTACAGATCAGTTCATTTACTGACTTCAGGTTTGGGTACCCCCATGCAATATATGGTTCCACAATTCTCAGCATGTTGATTGAAGCCTTGTTGAGCTCAACAAAGGTGGCATTGAAAAGCTGGAGAAGGCCAAGAAGCTGCAGCACCTTTCAGACCTGTGAGCTCACACCATTGATACCTTTGGTCCTGATGACAAATGCCACTTTGGGTTCCACAGGTACATAAGAGTTGCCAGCTCTTGTGATCCTAGCCATTTGAATGTCAGTTCTGTACATCTGCCTAAATGCCTTGTGTTAGTGCTTACCTTTTTTTATGGATAAGCTTCCTCCCTGTCTTTCGAATAACCTTTTGGGTGAACATCTTTCTCCGGTGCTTGATCTTCAACTTCATGAAATCCCTTCACTTTTTCCTAAGGATTTCTGGCACTGCAGGAACCTTCTTCTTCTCTTATGCACCCTCCATGCTTCCAGCGGAAAAGAGCCCAAAGTGTTTTTCAAAGTAGCAGTACCATTTTACGTGCTCACATAATCCATGAGGGTTTCTCTATATCCTCACCAACACCTGATTTTTTTTCTTGTTAAGGTCAAGTTCTTTTTTTTTTTGCATATGTATATCCAGTTGTCTTAAAACCATTTGTCAATAGGCTGTTCTTTCTGCCATTGAATTGTCTTGGTACTTTTAACAAAAATCAATTGGCCATAATGTAAAGGTTTATTTATGTACCCTCAATTCTGTTCTATTGATCTATATGCCTATCCTGAAAATATGACACTGTCCAGATTACTATAGCCTTGTGGTAAATTTTGAAACTGGACAGTACAAATCCTTCCAGCTTTGTTCTTTCGCAAATTAATTTTGGTTGTCTGGATCCTTTGCAGTTTCATAAAAATGTTAGGATGAGTTTATCAGTTTCTACAAAAGACCTTTTGAATGGAGATCACATAAATACCTAGATCAATTTGGGGGATCTCTCTATCACAATAATTTTGAAGGTGTACAGCCATGAACATGGAATGTCTCTGTATTTATTTAGAGCTTCCTTAATTCTTATCTCTAATGTTTTTTGGGTTTTGTATATTGTCTAGAACTTTTTTCTTTCTTTTTTTTTTTTTTTTTTTAGAATTTTATTTATTTACCTTTAGAGGGGAGGGGAAGGAGAGAGGGAGAGAAATATCAATGTATGGTTGCTTCTGGTGCACCCCTTGCTGGGAACTGGCCCCTGCTGGGAACTGGCCTGCAACCCACGAATGTGCCCTGACTGGGAATCGAACCGCGATCGTCTGGTTCGCAGGCCTGCACTCAATCCACTGAGCTACACCAGCCAGGGCTGGAACTTTTTTCTTAAACTTACTCTTAGTATCTAAATCTTTTTGAGGCTATAGTGAAGGAATTGTTTCTTTTTTTTTTTATTTAATATTTTATTTATTTATTTTTAGAGAGAGGGGAAGGGAAGGAGAAAGAGTGGGAAAGAAACATCAATGTGTGGTTGCCACTCATGTGTCCCCCAGTGGGGACCTGGCCTGCAACCCAGGCATGTGCCCCGACTGGGAATCGAACCGCGATACTCTGGTTCGCAGGCCCGCGCTCAATCCACTGAGCTACACCAGCCAGGGCTGGAATTGTTTCTTAATTACATTTTCAGATTGTTCATTGATAATGTATAGAAAGACAATAGACTTCGTATATTAGTCTTATATCCTGTGACCTTGCTAAATGATAATGGTTTAATATCTCTGTGGGTACAGAACTCATCATTAGATTTGGAATGAATTTTCAGGAGACTCATATAGGTAGGAAGTCTAGAAGCAGACAAATTTTAGATGCTGTGGCTGAAATTACATAGTAAACCACTTAAATTACATTCTAGAATTGCTTTTTCCCCTTTTCCTTGTCATACTGTTGTAACCACACTTCAGAAGGACCCTCTTTGCCTCTCAGAGATCCAGGACCAATTGTCTGAGACCACTAATGATTCCACTTCCTGTGAAAGTCTGAACGTCTCCCCAGTATCTTGGTGAATTACCAGGGCTTTTGCTCACTCTTCTTCCCTCAAATACCTGCATCCTAGTATGCCCTCTTTGTACAGTACTACATTGAGTTTCTCAGAAAGAATCCACTCATACAAAAAGCATTAATGAGCAGGAGTGGATCTTGATTAAATGGAGCCTGAAGCTTACACTGTGAACAACATTCCTAGTGTTTTTCTAGGGGGAAGGGAGCTACACCCACTAACAAGCAACTTAAAAAATCTGTACCAGCCTTTACAGTGACCTCATGCCCTGTTGGTCATGCCATCTCCAGGTGCTTTTGTCCTTTATCCGTACCCCCTTCTGGCTTTGTCCCTCCTCCTCTGCCTTCCATTCTCCTTCACTTTCTCTCTTCCAGATTAACACTCAACCTATGCTCCAAATTCTTTCATTTGTGCTGGAAAGTAGCTTGCTCCTTCCTCTGAAGGCAGGTAGCAGCTGACACCTATGTCCAGGAGGGCACTGGGAATATTTAACCTCTGCTTGAAACACTTGCCAGATTATCCCTTCAACAAAGACAGCTTTATTTCAGAGGGATTCTAGAGCTATTAATATTTTTGCCTGCCTGTGTTCCCCTGTCAGAAGCCCTTGTCCTCCTTTTGTCTGGCTCTGTTGTCTTTTTTCGGAGGACACAGCTTAAGGTGGAGCAAACAGAATAGTGGAGAGAGGAATGAGATACCCATTCTAGCCCGCTGAATTCTTTGAACCTTTGCACATCGATAGGGTGACAGATACCACTGAGAGATCTATCCCACACATACTGGAGGAACTGAAGTACAGAAGGTTTGGTGAATCTTTACTAACCCCCCACAGTGGGTGAATGCTAGTAGCTCAGGTAAGGTAGTACAGAATGGTCCTTGAGAAGTGAGGCCGAACTCCCAAACTGTCGGTACATACCCGTTTTGGATTGTTCTTTCTTTGCCTTAGCCATTATTGATTTAGAAGTAACAGACTTTTCATAAAGCAATAAACTGTGATTTTCTTTCTTAGAAACCTAGTCCTAAATAATTTAAAATCCCTTGAGTAAGTTTGCAAGGAAATAAGCAGATCAGAAGCTCCTTGAGGTGGCTCGCACTAGACCTATGCATCTGCCACTGTTCTCAGTACAGCAACACACTGAGTCAGTACTTGATAAAGCTTTGATAATTGATATGGAATAAAAGATTTCATTAATGTCACATCCAGTGAATCACAGAATAAACTAAAAAGAAATTAATGAAATCTTTTGTCTTATGGACAAAGAAGAAAAGTGAAATGAGAACACAATTTAGGAGAAAAGTCTGGTTTTTCCTAGTTCTACCATGTATAGGCTGTGTGACCTTGTGACCTTGCAGGTCTCCAGTAGTTTGAATGTCAGTTTCTTTACTGGTGCTAGCAGTTTCACAGGGTGGTCAAGGGGCGGAATGTGATGGTTATATGCAAATACTTTCTTAATATGAATCATCACACAATTGTAAATCACTCTAGTAATCATTTTTATTGCAGATGGGAGTTCTAGAAAGACAGCAAGGATTTAGTCAAGGCTACAAGCGAGTTAGTGGCAGGCTGAGACTGGAACCCAGATCCTACAACTCTTATTAAAGCCACATTGCCCTGTTAGTTTAACAAAATCTTCATTTTTAACCCGGCATGTGAGGCAGCATATTTGTTTGCATACTGTGATCAGATAATATCTTCAAAGTGAAATATTTGGTTTCTTGACATGCTGGCCAAAAGGGGTTAAGTTGGAGAGCGAAGTATTTAGTGTCCCAGGAAACTGGCCATTAATGTGGCTGTATTCCCAAGTATCTCTGTAAGCATTTCCCTTCCCCTCTGCCCTTTGAATATTTGAATCGCAGAAATATTCAAGGTCTGTTTAAACTCTTACTGAACATTTGCTCATCTTTTTTAGTTACTCATTCAAGGAAAGCGTATTTGCAGATTACATGAAAGATCTTTACTATTTATCTCCCATTTAACAAAACAAAAAACATTGTTATATGTTTTTTTCTGGACCCTATTTAGTGTCATGCATTGTTAATATACCGAGTTTGTATTATGTACTCATTCATCGGAACAAGATGATGGTATCTGCTTTAAAAGCTAGATTGACTTTACTAGTTACAATCTTATGCACTTTGAATACTAGGGGTAATTTTATTAATGAAGGAACTGGTTTGACTCACATTTTAGTCTATGGTCTGGTAGTAGCATCATACTTTATAGTTAGGATTCCTTCATACCTTTTTGTGTATCAGAGTGGCAGCAAGCCAATAGACTGGTGACTCTTGAGTAGATGCTAATAATTGTTAATGTAATTTCAAATTGCTTTCTTGTGCTAAAAATTTTGGTAAAGTACTTTTTAAAAAGGAAGATGGGTGAATATACTATGTTGGGTTTTTCAACTATCTCCCTGGTGGACTAACAACTCCTGCAGAACTACACTATTATCTGCAAAAGTGCATTCATCTAGTAAGTGACCATCTGAACCACTGATAGGGGTAATTGGGAGGTTAATGAAAGCCCATCTTTTTTAATGTCAAGATAAACAGTATTCTTGTATTTTTCTATACAGGCAGAGAATCCAGAGAAAATTTTAAAGACATTAAAGAAATACTAAAAAATGAACATTGCTTTGTACCAGTTGGAAACATTTTTCAGGTGGTTTATTGAATGGTCAGGTAACAGAATACCTTGTTTTTGAAACCTGCTGTAGTTGTTGGTAATATGAGGGTTAAATTCAAACAGAAAATTGGCCGAAATTGAACATAGATGAATGGAAATAATGTACTTCACAGTTACATAATTTGTATTATAGGAGTAACACTTATGATATCATCAAGCGGGTCAGAATTTGAAACAATTATTTCCTGCATTGTCTGAGGATGCCAGGTACATGAGCGTACACTTCATAGAGCTCACAAAATTGGGAAACTTTTGTATATTGAGTAGAAGTGTGCCACCATGCAATTATCTACTTGTCCTAACTCTATGAAATATAATTTCAGTTTTTCTCACTTAATATTCTGATAATTTCATCATTTTCACTAGAAGGAACAAAACTTTAGATTTTTTTCATTCACTTAACTCTAACTCATATATCCCAGACAAAGTCATAGGGTCCCTATTAGTTTTAAAGATAAAATAAGGCTTAATTGTATTAAGAGAAAGGATTGTAGAGTGTTTTCTGCTTTGAATCAGAACATGAAACAGATTTCCCCTCAATCCTGCAGTCTGTGTACGTCAGCACACATGTGGGTCCAGCATTATTCCAACCTGCCCTAGCTCCTACCTGTAATGTTTGTTCCTTTTTCATTTTTCATAATATGCTTCTGCTGCTCTTTCTCGATTTTCTAAATTTTAGACATTATCTTTGGACTCTTAGTTGAGGATGACAGATGATTTTTTCACCACCACACCTATAGCCCGCCCCCTTCTTTCCAGTGTAGATACAGTACCAATTTTAACCTAAAATGTTTACTACTTACATTTTTATGACTATGTAAATATTACAGCTAAGCCACAAGGAATATCATTATTAAATTTTCTTTCTTACAACCTTTTGTTTTTCATGGAATAACTACCTCTTCTTGGTTTGGTTGGAGTTTCTAAGTATTAATTACTACTGCTTCAACTGAAGTACTAATCTCTAATTGTCCAACTAAACAATTTTATACATTAGCTTGATCAGTTCTATTTTTTAATTTTCTTGCACATGCTCCTCCTGGACCTTACTGTCCTGCTGCTCCAATCTGAATTAGTTGCTTTCCAGTTCTCCTGCACAAATGGCCATCCCGGGTCTAGCCTTCATTATCATCCTAAGAATTCTCTTTTACCCCTCATCTGTGTTGGATCCCTTGTTTCTGCATACCATAATTTCATCTTCTTGGATTCATTCTCATTTCTTTTTTTAAGCTGATTTTTAAAAAGATATTTATTTTTAGAGAGAGGGGAAGGGAAGGAGAGAGGGAGAGAAACATCAGTGTGTGATTGCCTCTCATGTGCCCTCTACTGGGGACCTGGTCTGCAACCCAGGCATGTGCCCTGACTGGGAACCTAACCAGCAACCCTTTAGTTCACAGCCCACACTCAGTCCACTGAACTATACCAGCCAGGGCTCATTCACATTTCTTGATGAAATACATCATTCCAGTAGTTTTGTGAGAAAAAGCTATATGGAAGTTAAAATATAAGCTCTTACCCATTTAGAAAATCTATATTCTAATAGTTGATTGATAGTCTGATTTGGTATCGAATTCTAGGTTGGAAATAACTTCCTCTTAGAATTCTGAAAATACTGTTGTATTGTTTTTAGCTTTTAGCTTCTAGTGTTGCTGTATAGAACTTATGGCATTCTAGTTCCTTTGTTCTTTCTGGAAGTCCAATTTTTTTTCTTAAGATGCTATATTCCTGGACTGGGCCTGTACTTCTCTTATATTTTTTTCTCTTATTTTTTCTATTTCTTTGTCTTTTCTGGGCAATTTCTCAACTGTGCTTTAAATTTCTATTTTTTTATTTTTGTTAAATTTTGAATATCCAAGAACTCTTTCTTGGTTTTATTTTTATAGCAAATTAGTCTTACTTGATTGACCCAATATCTTTTTTTTCCTAAAGATGTAATACGATATGAGAGCTTTCTTAAGGTTTTCTTCTGCTCCTTGTATTGTCACTGCTTCTTTTGAGGTTCCCCCTTTCTATCCTGTTTGTTTTGTCTTGGCTCCTGGTCATCATGTTAGAGAGTTTCCCCAAATGTCTGGTGATCCTTGAATATGTCTGTTCGTGTTAAGAGTGAGATGACCAAGAAAACTAGTTATCTGAATGCATGGAGCTTTTTGACATTGAGCTTCATGGTACAGCAAATAGGTTGAGGTCTGGTCCTAAATGTCACACATTTGTAGGGACTTTTTCTAGGGCTATTTCAGTTTCTCTAGAAAATATTGTAGACTTGTGCCAAAGGGGTACCCATTTGGCATTTGGCAGCCAGTATTCTGAGAGCACCATTTTTGCCCACAGTTCAGATGCATCTCTAACAGGCCAGTAAGAATGATGCCCTGTTTTGAGGGGTGGTTTGGATGAAGCTGAGTTTCGGAAAGAGAATGGAGTTCCCTGGCATACACTGTTCCAGTGTTCATTGAGGAACATGGCAGTGCCATATTAGCTAATATCTTCCTTATTTTGTAGCAGCTGGCACACTGCATCCTTCATGTATGTGAGGACATGCTGCTAAGCCAGACACTTGTAGTGTGGTAGGGCTGGGCGCTCTAGACTCAGCATCCCATGCCTGAAGTAGCTTCTAAGCTCTAACTCTTGGGCTTGCAGAACCCTGGTCACCCACTCTCTCCATTGCCATGGCAACTACACAGCTGGAGGAGAGATGGTAGGTGAAGAACTAGCCCATGATGTTATTTGTTCAGACACTAAAGAAGAAAAGCCTCAGCTATGAGACATATGTAGGAATACATGCCTTTGAAGAGAACGCCAGGAAAAAAGTTCCAAATTTAGCTTGTCATGAAGTTACATTAAGTCAGAGACTGTTATCTTCTGCAATTGCATGTGATAAAAAAAATAGAACAAGTCACTAAAAATTTTATTTTAGAATATGTGAGAAAAATAACACTAAACATTTTAAAAGTAAATTGGCACCCATCTAATCAAAGTCATCTAGATCTATAGGAGAGACATAAATTTGGTGATGACCATGCTCACTGAATGCTGATTTTCCTTTCCCAAATATTACACTCAGAGACACCCTGCCATTGAGCTTCTACAGACCATTGCTTATTTGGAAAATTCTTAATCTGCTCTGAATCACAAATGATTTGCTAAAGATGCCAAACTTGCCCCCAAGAGAAATATTTTGCCATCATCGCCATGTACATGCCTCCCCCAAGAAAAATACTGGTGAAAAGAAGAGAAAATCAAAAACAAATAATCAGTTGCAGTTCTCGTTGTTGTGCCACCAGATTGTAGCACCGGGAGATGTGGACTTGGCAAACACGCTAGATGATCAAAGCAATTGTTGGGCCACATAGAAGTAGAAGATTGACCAGCTTTGCTCTGTTTCTTTCTAATAAGTTTTAAGTTACCTTTAAGTGGGAGAAAAATATGGCTAAAAGGTAAGTGTAGTGGCAGCCCATTGGGTTTCACTGTTTGACACTGAGGATCTGAAGGCCCCACATTGTAGCAGCTCTCCATTGTATGTAGTAGACAGGCCAGAATGTGACACATACTATTCAGAATGTTTTATCAGTACAGTCACCAAGCAGGTGATCTCAAACCAACTCATGGGTAGTTAAGTTCTCTGGAGGAGCCTTCAGATCAGAACAAATATCAAACACTGACCTCAGAAACCATTTCTTTAAAAGAGCCACAGTTTGATTGGATTAGTTCGTAGAGCAATTTGCAGCCCAGGGTATTTGGCAAATAATAGAGTATCAGCTAGCAATTAGTGTATTTTTAAATTAAATTTATTGAGGTAACTGGTTAATACCATTATATAAGTTTCCGGTGTACAATTTTATAATACAAGACCTGTACACTTTATTGTATGCTCACCACCCAAAGTCTAGTCTCCTCCTGTTACCATATACTTGATTCCCTTACCTTCTTCATTCTACCCACCGCCCCTACCAGCACCCCTCTCTGGTCACCACCATACAGTTGTCTGTGTCTGTGAGTGAGTTTGTTCTTGCTGTTTTATATTCAACATATGAATGTTTTGTATTCCGTATGTGGTTCCTGCCCTTTTCCCATTGACTCACTTCATGTAGCATGATGCTCTAAAGATCCATCCATGTTCTCACAAATAACAATATTTAATAGTTTTCAGTGGCTGCATAGTATTTATAAATATGATCTATCTCACTTTTTCTTTATCCAGTCATCCATCGAAGGACCTGTAGTTGTTTTCATGTTGTGGCTACTGTAAATAAGGCTGCAGTGAACAAGGGGGTACATATGTCTTTACAAATATGTGTCTTCGTATTTGGGAGAAGATAACCAGAAGAGGGGTTGCTGGGTCATATGGTGGTAGCTCTAGTCTTCATTTTTTGAGCAACCTCTGTACTGTCTTCCATAGCAGCTGCACCAATTTACATTTCCACCATCGGCATGCTAGGGCTCCCTTTTCTCCACCCTCACCAACACTTGTTATTTCTTGTCTTATTGATAATAACCATTCTAGCCCTGGCTGGTGTAGCTCGGTGGATTGAGTGTGGGCCTATGAACCAAAAGATCATGGTTCGATTCCCAGTCAGGGCACATGCCTGGGTTGCAGGCCAGTTCTCAGCAGGGGACGCATGAGAGCCAACCATACATTGATATTTCTCTCCTTCCCTTCCCCTCTAAAGATAAATAAAATTAAAAAAAAATTTTTTAAATAACCATTCTAAAAGGTGTGGGGTGGTATCTCCTTGTGGTTTTGATTTGCATTTCCTTTATCACTGGTGATGTTTAACAGCTCAGTGTGGTCAGGTAAAGAAAGGAAGAGAGCCCTACAAGTAACACTATTATTCCAAGAAGACTGGATATATATATATTCATACCTGCTGTTCACTGAGAAGCAGCATCAGAAGCTTAAAACTGTGGCAGACAAAGGGGAATAGGATGGCTGGCTAAAATAATGCAGCCATCCACTAAACAAGTCAACATGAAAGTAACAGTAACAAATCTACTCTGGGGTAGTGGGCATGAAGAGAGGAACCAGAATTGCTGCCGTATATAATGGAAGGTAGGATGACAGTGTTGCATCATATAGAGAATATTAACAAGAAATGTAGAATTACTAAAAAGAACCAAATAGCCCTAGCAGAGTAGCTCAGTTGGTTGGAGCATTGTCCTGATACACCAAAGTTATGGGTTTGATACCCGGGCAGGGCACATACAAGAATCAAACAGTGAGTGCACAGATAAGTGGAACAACAAATTGATGTTTCTCCTTTCTCCCTTGCTCTCTCTCTAAAAATAAATTTAAGAAAAGAACCAAATGAAAATTCTGGACTGTAAAGCACAAAAACTAAAATAAAAAATTTACTACAAAGGCTCCACAGTAGGTTTGAACTGGCAAAGGAAAGAATTAGTGCACTTGAATATAGGCCAATAGAGATATCAACTGAATACAGAGAAGAAAAAGAATGAAGAGAAACATGAGCCTTAAAGAAACATGAGGCACCATTAAGCACCCCAACATACACATGATGGGAGTTCTAAAAGGAGAGAAGAGTGAAAAAAGGAGAAAAGTAAATATCCAAAGGAACCATGGGTGAAAACTTCCCAAATTTTTTGAAAACCACTAATTTACACAACCAAGAAGCTTGGTGAATTCAGAGTAACATAAATTCAAAGATATGCACAAAAGATACATCATAATTTTTAAAATGCTAAGAGTCAAAAACAAGGAGAAACTCTTGAAAACAGCAAGAGGAAAATGACTTATCCTGTACAAGGGCCCCACAATAAAATTAACAGCAGAAACCATGGACTCCAGAAATCAATGGAATAACATATTCATAATCAATGAATAACATATTCAAAGCCATTTTTCAAAAAAAAATGTAAAATAAAAGCTTCTAAAGGTGAACAAAAACAAAAGTTCTGCTGTCTAAAACCAAATGACCCCAGATGATTATTTGAATCCACATGAAAAATGAAGGATACCCATAAATGCAATTAGGTAATTAAAAAGGACAATATAAACACATTTTCTTCACTTAACTGATTTAAAAAGTATAAAATAAGATATGTAATATATTGTTGGGCCTATAATATATATGAAGATAATATGTATAATAATAATACAAAGTAGATAGAACTATATAGGTGGAATGTTTCTGTATATCACTGGAATAAAGCGAATATAAATCTGAAGCTAATCAATTCTCGTAAGTTAAGATGTATGTGGTAAACCCCAAAGCAATCCCTAAAATAAGCTCATAAAAGTATTCTCAATGAAACTAATACAAAATAATATTGACTGTAAACTGTTATTAAAAAATAAATTTTTAAAGTGTACTAAAAAATCATTAAATGCTACATTAGGAAGTATTCACTTATGCCAAAGAAAGCAGTAATGGAGACATAGAGAAACTGAAAAAAATAAGAGAAATAATTCCAACTATATCAGTAATAAAATGCTGTCCAGAAAGTATCCAGCCTGTCCTATAATATGAAAAATAGAAACACAGATTAAAGAAGATACAAGACACAAGAAACATTGTACATAGGACAGTGATGCCTCAGGCCCCTTCAAAGTAGGCACCTTGGGACATCACACAGTCTCCCAGTGTCTCTTTCACTGTTCAAAACACTGCAAAATCCTTTGTTGGAATTGCCATCACCTGCCATGTCATATTTTCCTGAATCTCATCAATGGTCTGAAATTTCTTTCCTTTCGAAGGTGATTTTAGTTTTGGGGAAAAGCCAGAAATCTCAGGGTGCCAAATCTGGACTGTAGAAGGACTGAGTCACCTGGTGTTTTGCAAAAAAAAAACTGCTTGAGATGTGATGCTTGAGAAGGTACATTGTAGTGATGAAGCTGCCAATCACCAGTTGCCCACAGCTGTGGCTGTTTTTTGTCATATTGTATCTGTCAGCTGATGAAGAACATTGAAGTAGTACTCCTTATTAATTGTTTGGCTTGGAGAGATGTATTTGTGACTGACATCACCTTCCCAGTTTAAAAAAAGACAGTTAGCCCTGGCTGGTGTAGCTGAGTGAATTGAGCACGGGCCTGCAAACCAGAGGATCGCAGTTCGATTCCCAGTCAGGGCACATGCCTGGGTTGCAGGCCAGGTCCCAGCAGGGGACCCACAAGAGACAACCATACATTGATATTCTCTCCCTCTCTCCTTCCCTTCCTCTCTAAAGATAAATAATAAAATCTTAAAACACACACACATTTAACATGGTCTTGGATCTTGCTGCGATTTTGCTGTGCCATTTTTGGGCGTGGAGACAGATGACTTCCATTGGGCAGACTGGGCCTTTGTTTCTGGATCATAGCCACAGACCCACGATTCATCTCCAATGAGGAAATCTGGTTCACTGGTAGCAGTTTGAATCAAGTCATTAGCAGCTAAAGCACACTATTCCTTCTGCTCTGGTAGGAGAAGCCACAGAACAGATTTTGCCATCACACATTTCATATCAAGATCCTACATCAGCATCTTGGACACAGTAGTTTTTGGAATCCCCAGATCAGCTTGTAGTGCTCCACCCCACTGACTAGTACAGTGAAGTCATCATTGTTCATTCATGCACATTCCAGTCCATTCTCCTTGGCTGCCAGGCTACATCAATGTTGCACAAACCATTCTCATAATATAAAATGGCTGGACTTTTTCCAGACATACACCATATATGGAAGGATTAAACAATTCAATCAAAAGATAGAGATTGTCACAATAAAAAATCACGATCCCATTATATGCAGTCTGATCTGCCTGGTGTTAAATTCCTCGCATTGACGTGTCAACAGCAATCGAGGCTCAACGACAAGAGAAGGGTGTACACAGCCTGCACAGAGGTGTGCACCTCCAGTGCCCAGTGTGGGTGATCAGGGAGGCTGTGCCACTGGGCCCTGCAGAACACCTACTGCATTAGGCCATGCTACCAAGTCTCCCAAGACACATAGCAGCTCTACCTGATACATAGAAACAAACAGAGGCAGCCAAAATGAGGAGACGTAGAAACATGTCCCGAATGAAAAAACAGAACAAAATGCCAGAAAAAAAAAATGTAGACAAGCAATCTACCAGATGCAGGGTTCAAAACACGGTTTACAAGGATGCTAAGTGAACTTAGAGTTCTAACAGCATAAAATAGGATTAGTCAGAAATGAAGGATACACTAACTGAAATGAGGAATAATTTATAGGGAATCAGTAGTAAAGTAGATGACGCTAGAATCAAGTCAGCAATTTGGAATATAAGGGAGCAAAAAAATACCCAATCAAAAGAGCAAAAAGTAAAAATCCAAAAACATGAAGATAGTGTAGGGATCCTGTGGGACAACTTCGAGTGTACCAACATTCACATCCTGGGGGTGCTGGAAGGAGAAGAGAGCGAGCACATGAAATCAAAAAAACTATTTGAGAAAATAATGACAGAAAACTTCCCTAACCTGGTGAAGGAAATAGCCATACAAGTCCAGGAAGTACAGAGAGTCCCAAAGAAGATGAACCTATACAGGTCCACACCAAGACACATCATAATTAAATTGTAAAAATTTAGCCCTAGCTGGTGTGGCTCACTGGATTGAGTGCCGCCCTGTGAACCAAAGGGTTGCTGGTTCAATTCCCAGTCAGGGCATGTGCCTGGGTTGTAGGCCAGGTCCCCAGTAGGGGACACATGAGAGGCAACCACACATTGATGTTTCTCTCCCTCTTTCTCCCTCCCTTCTCCTCTCTAAAAATAAGTTAAAAAAATAAATTGTAATACTTTAAAGGCAAAGAATCTTAAAAGCAGCGAGAGAAAAGCATCTACTTACCTACAAGGGAGCTCCCAAATGACTGTCAGCTCACTTCTCAACAGAAACTTTGCAGGCCAGAATGGATTGGCAAAAAAATATTTAAAATGATGAAAAACAAGGATGCACTACCATCCTTGCACTACCAAGGATAGCTACTGTACAGAAAAGCTATCATTTACAATGAAAGAACAGATAAAGAGCTTCCCAGACAAGAAAAAGCTAAAGGTTTTCATCACCACCAAACCAGTATTATATGAAATGTTAAGGGTTTCTTTAAAAAGAAGAAAAACAAAAGATAAAATATAAAATACATGAACAATAAAATGGCAGTAAATACTTATCGACAATTGAATCTGAATCACAAAATAAATGAACCAAGCAGACCAGAAACAGACTCGTACAGGGAACATTTTGACAGTTGCCAGATGGGAAGGGGGTAGGGGGATGGGTAAGAAAGGTGGCGGGACTGAGAACTACAAATTGGTTGTTGCAGAACAGTCATGGGATGTAGGGAATAGAGTCAATAATATGTATGTCAGATGGGTGCAAGATTTATCAAGATGAGCACATATTTAGGTGTAGTGTCTAATCATTAGGGTGTATGTCACCTGTAATTAAGTTTTTTTTTTAATTTCAATTTTTTAAAAATTGTATAGCTGTTATTCTGCATTTAGATCTTGCTCCTCAGCATGTGTTGTCGGTTTGGCTCAAATGAACTTGTATACAAGTTCAAAAGCCAAAAAAAAGGAAGGAAGGAAAACCAGAAGTTGAGTGTAGTGTGGGATTTGTGTAGTTTGCGGAGCTAGGAGACCCCCAAATAAGACTATTGACAGTTAAAGGAGAACCATGAAGTATAGCGGACAGAGCGCTCAGCCTCTTTCTTCATCCATAAAGTTAGAAATTTGGGTTTGAAAGGCAGCATATAGAGATTGAAGGCAAAGGTTTTGGGGCCTGACTTGCCTCATATTACGTAAAATGAGGATAATAATTATATACCCACCTAATGCAGCTGCTGTGAGGAATGTTTATGTACACAGGTATCTCGCTTAGCACAATGTCTGGTACACAGTAAACTTACTGTTACAAAAATGAAGTCCTTTTCAGATCTGATGACCTACTGTGTTACATAGTCAACTTCTGTCAGCCTGGTACTCCCAGGCAAAGGTAAGGACCGGAGATACAGGCTAATCATTTCTTGTCTAGATGTTATTGAACAGATGGTATGTGATACCAAAGGAGAAAAATGAGAAGAATCCATGAATAGCAAGGACAGAATGTTGAGGAATATTATATTGGAGGACAAGAGGCAGGAGGATATGGGAGGGGCCAGCGAAGGAACGTTCAGAGAAGGAAAACTAGGACTGTTCTGACGGCCAGCTGGAGGAGAGCCCGTGAGGACAGCCTTATGGAGTAGAGGGCACCTGAGCTAAGTCTGAAGGTTTATGGTGCATATCTGACTGACAGGGAGAAGTTCAACATGAAAGCAAAGGAAGTTAATGCAGTGTGGTTCTGTGAGGATTTGAGAGGAAGGAAGATTTCTTCCTTCTTCTTTGAATTGGAATGAGAGAAGGGAAGGCTATATGTTGATACAGTCAAATTTTGAGTGTGAAAGGTTGGAAATCAGAAGCTCATGTTGGATAATTTCAGTTTTTTGTTTCATTAACATAGGAAGCAAGGTCATTGGAGAGAGGAAAGCAGGGACTAACAGTGAGGTGTGCTTCTAAGTGGCTTTAAGCATTTACTCTGATTCTGCTCTTTGAAGTAGAAAACAAATGGTCCATGTCAATTATAATAGATAATATTTACTGAGCCTTTAATATCTGCCAGGTATCTTGCTAAGAGCTTATTTCAAACCTAAAACATCCGACAGACTAATGGTGTTACTATCACATCTACATGCTACAGAAGGTAATACCTGAGACAGAGGAAGGATTGGAAATTGCTCAAGGTTCCTCCGTGTGTGAGAGCTGGGAACCAAGACTTTATACAAAATAGGTCACTAGACCTGTTGGTGGTACGTGGAAAGTAAGATTTTCTTTCTTTGCTTTTATATTTTGGACCAGGTGACAACTAAAGCCAAACAACTGAAAGATTCGGTGACCTGCTCGCCAGGTGAGTTAGCACCATTAACTCCAGTAATCCAAAGCAGTTTCTTCAAAATAAGTCCCTTTTATAACAACTTCTTTAAATATGATGGTGCAATAGCTTTGCCCAAGGAACTGTACAGTTAAACCTCTAAAAGGTGTCAAATTACACCTCTAGTGATGTACAGTTAAACCTGTCAAAGGCACTGAGAAGCCAATCTAGCCCTAAACATTTAGTGGGTACTAAGATGTATGTAATAAGTTTAAAGAACTATAAAAAACGTTATTCTTCTCTTGTGTTGGTGAGGTGGAGGGCGCAGGGAAAAGCCCGTCCACACACCGCACAAATGCACCGTGTGCGGTTTTCCTGCACCCGCCACGTCACCCCACACTCTCCCCCAGAAGAGACAACAAGCAGCCTTCCCAAGAATCTGCGTTTCTCCAAACCTGCTTCCTCCAAGACTAACTGGAATTTTGTTCGAGTCCCCGTACTGTTTGCCTGGAACCAGGAGGTAATAAATTGCCTCCTAAACCTTCCAACTTACCCTAAATACAGGCCCCAGACCCAGAGATCTCCAGAGGGTCATCCCTAGGAGGGGGTCCTGCAGGCTTTAGGAAAGAGGGCGTTGCCAGGTCTGTTTTCTACCAATAAAATTATTTGTCTCGGCATGGAGGCAGAAATAGGCAGTGAGATGTTGTATATAAGAAGCTGACCTCCCAGACACTCTCCCAAAATGTATTCTGAAAAGGCAGCGTGGAGGAGCGACTTTACTAGGGCACTGGCGGACGGGGTGAAGGTATGACGAGAACAGGAACTGTGTAGTTCAGTATTTAAGGGTGTCTCTGGGATGACGGCCATGGCTGGGAGTCGGCCTTGGCTTGCCCGCTGGCCATCCAGGTGACGTGAATGCGCAGGAGTCACAGTGGCAGCGGAAGCAGCTCTGGGCAGGGAGCAGACCCCACAAGCAGTGGTCGTCACCTGCAGATGGTGAGTGGTGTCAGGTCTGAGGGACTCTTTTTAGTTATGCTAATGGATCATTCACAACTCTGGATTGTGAAGAACAAACTTCCTTACCTAAAAAGGAACAGGTTATTTCTTCTCAGAGAGATCTTTGCATTCTTTCATCACAGCCGGTTCTGTATACACCCTCGGCTCTGTGGGAAGGCACAGACTTGGGATCAGGCAGAACTGGGTTCAGATCCCCCTCATCTCTGCTGCTTTCCGGGACTCACTTCCCTCATTAGTAAAATTAGGATAATGATACCTATCCTAGAGTAATGTGACAATTAAGTAAAATCATACATGCAAAATGCATAGGACACTGTCTGCTAGGTGGGAGGCAGCTGTTGTCACTCTTGTCACCTGACCTGACCCAGCCCTTTCATCTGTGTGATGTGCCCTTTCCCACAGGAATGGTTAGACTCTCTGAACTGAAGTCGACAGCTCAGAATTCCAGGCCCCTCAAGACCACCGTGGCCTTGCCCGATGACATCATCACCCAGCGGGAAGCTGGTGCACAGGCCGTGGGGGGTGGAGAGCGGGAGGACAGCGATGAACAAGAGGAGGAAGAGGAACCGGAAGCCACGGTCCTGGAAAGCCAGCCAAGGAGACGGAGGCCGTCCCGGCTGCCCGAGGTGGCAGCCAAAGCAGAACCAGTGGAGAAGCTCCGTGGGAAGAGGCAGAAGGACTTCGATATATCGGAACAAAATGCATCGAGTGATGAGGAGAGCCAGAAGAAAGAGAGAAGTCGTGCTACAGAGGAGCCATGGACTCAGAACCAACAGAAACTTCTGGAATTAGCATTACAGCAATACCCAAAAGGATCCTCTGACCGCTGGGACAAAATAGCCAAATGTGTCCCGTCTAAGAGTAAGGTGGGTGAGGCGGGGAGAGGACAGGGCCTCTGCACTGGTTTTAGATTCCACTGAGGTGGCTGCAGCCAGGTTTTCTGCCTTATTCATACCCTCTCTCCACCTATTTCGCATGAGCTCTTGTTTACAAGTCATCGTCTGGCGTATCCCCCTCAAAGCGTGGGAAATCTGTGCACTCGATTGATTGTGTGTATAAATGAGGTCAGCAGTTTAAGTTGGGTCATTATGCAGACCAGGTAGTTTTTCTCAGAGAAAAATTCCATCCATAGAATATAAACTTCACCCTCAACCACCCTGCCAGCCTCTGGAGCATTTGCTCTGCTCAGGCAGCAGTTTGAGAGAAGCCCCAGGGGCCTGGCCATGTCCTGGTCGCTGTGCCGTCCCTCTTACCCGAGTAAGGAGAAGGTTTCTCAAAATCACAAGCCCCCTCAGGCACAGGGATGTGTGTGGCCGGTGGTGCATGTGATCACCAGCTCTGCAGCAGGACTCTGGACTCGGCCCCAACACAGGGTAGACCAGAGACCCCGAGGCATATTTGTATGTGGGGTCTATGTGAGAATAACATTTAGCATTCAGCCTACCCTCTACAGCCTTGAATTTCTATAATAGACTTTTCCCCCTGTTTACAGCTCTTAGTACCTGCTTAAATATATCTATAGATAGTTCTCAAATAAAAACTCAAACAGGCAGGAAGGTAGGCGTCCCTGTGACAAGACAGCCCCTCCTCTGGCCTCTGCCTTCGGCCCGGCCAGTGTGGAGCTACGGCGCTGCACAGTGGGCTGTTTCCAACTTGCCCCTTTCCTGACACTCGGTCTCCAGGGCCTCTTTCCCCATAGCCGTGCCCTTCTCCGAGGCACCAGGAACACTGAGAAATCAAAAGAACCAATCTCTTCTGCCTTCTGTGCCTATCACTCAGTAGCCTCTGGGCACATTGATATTCATTTACATTCTTATTTTTTTTAATTGAAATTCGATGTTGGACAGCCTAGCTTGTGGCCATGAATGTCCCCAAGTGTATGGGTCTAGTTATCTATTACCCACTTGAAAATGAGGAAGTCAAGAATTCCCGGGGAGAAAAATAAAACCATTAGCAGTTGATCTATTTGAGAAACACAGATTCCCCTGCCTCTCCAACTGGTTTGCCAGAAGTCATTATTTTCCTGAATTTCTCTAGCATCTGTCAGGACACAGCCATTTGCATATGTGATGAATCCACATTGTTTGAAAGGAAGTGGAACCTGATTCCTTAGAACACTCAGCAACTGATTGCCTCGGGGTTTGGAAAACTTCCTGTTTCAACCAGAAAGGAGCAGCTCTGTACTGTCCTGCAAAAGTTCCCTGTAAGCCTTGGAGTTAGAACCAAGCCCAGAAAAGGTTGCCTGGGGGCTCACCTGCTGTGGAGTGGCTCCCTGCAAGTGGCCTGAGAGCCACTGGAAATTCTGGGCCAAAACGAGGAGGCTCTGCCTGAAGTGCAAGTGAACAGGGCTCAGTGGCAGGCCCGCCGCTCAGGGGCTCAGGGCCCACGCTGTCTTCCAGGTGAGGTGCTGAGCTGGCCACACTCGATGTCATGTGCTAGGCAGGACCACAGGAAGCAAAGTATCGAGAAAAGATTGATAGTTTTAAAGACCCTGGGCAAGGCATCTTTGGGGATGCAGATATAGGCATGTAAGATCCTCTCACTACTCTAAGCACCTAAAATCCTAGGAAGAGAATAAATACCCGTTCTGTCCCAGGCAGCTGATAATGTCTTCTCCATGGAGCACAAATCAGCTTGCACTAGACTGTAAGTCAGTGAAGGCTGACAGTGCCACTGGGGAGAGTATTTTTTGAACAAAAACAAATGGATTTTTGAAAATACCTTATGATAATAGGGGAGTCATGAGGCCCTTCCCAAGCACCCCCCATCTCCCCTTCAGTCATGAGGTCCCACCCCAGGGGGTGACAGCTGCAGGAAGCTAGGATCTGAAGCTTGTAGTTCTGTACCTGACAGGCAGGAAGAGCAGGGTGGGGCTGGGATGAGCAGAAGACATTGGGCGTACTCCCTGTCAGTGTGCTGTGGGCTGGCGGACGGCCCCAGGAAGGTCCCAGCAGCCCTTTGCAAGAGGCAAACTCAAAGGAGAATAATAGTATAGGTACCTGGCCTAGATTTTTTTGTTTCTCTGAAGTGACATGTTGTGATGAAATAGTAAAATGTTAAAATGGATCATTATAGTTAGCAAATTGAATGTCATAGTCATGAAGATAAAAAGCCTCATAGACAGCTGCCAGTGGCCCGTCACCCCAGCAGTTAATACCACACCTTGGGCTCGGAGTTCAGCTCACCTCCTTGAACCTGTCAGCCTCGTCTGTCTGACTAACTGGGCTCATGCAGGAAACTTGGGGCAGGTTCCGTGCAAAGTGGATGGACATGAGACGGCCTAGTTATATCAATGGGCACAGCCACCAAGCAGGTCCCATAGGCTTACCCCAAGAAGGTCATTCTGCTCTGTGGAAGTAATTGTTTTCACCTTTTTTTTTTTATCATCCTACAGGAAGACTGTATCGCTAGATACAAGTTGTTGGTTGAACTGGTCCAAAAGAAAAAGCAAGCTCAAAGTTGAATATTCTGGAAGATGACATTCACCTTCATTTTCCGAAATGATTATTTTAAAACTCTTATGCAGAAATTTGCATTTTGTACCTCAGTATTTCTATACGTCATGTGCCTTAGTAAAAAATTTTAAAAAAATCAAAAATAAATGTTGTGCTCTAATGTTTAAACAAATACTGAGTTAAAGGAGAAAAAAGGACTTGGGTATTTTACAGACTATTCTCGCATTACTACAAAGTTTCTAGGTTTACTTTCATGGGGAACAAACTTAATAGTGCTTTCTTTCTCTTTATTTTTTGTTATTTTTTAAATTCTCACCTAAGGACTTTTTTCATTGCCTTTTGGAAAGAGAGGAAAGGAGAAAGAAACGCTGATGTGAGCCCTGGCTGGTGCAGCGCAGTGACTGGGCACTGGCCTGCGGACCAGCATGGTTCTGTCCCCAGGCAGGGCTCATGCTGGGCTGTGGGCCAGGCCACTCGGTGGGGGCAAGCCAGAGGCGACCAATCCATGTTTCTCTCACACATTAATGTTTCTCTCACTCTCTCCCTCCCTCCTTCCCCCTCGGAAAAAAGTAAATAAAATTTAAACAAACAAACATCAGCATGACAGGGAGTATCAATTGGTTGCATATGTACACTCGGACACGTGCCCTGACCGGGAATTGAGCACACAGCCCTTTCAGCCGTGGGGCAGTGCTCCAGCCAGCTGAGCCGTGCCAGTTAGGGCTGAACAGTGCTTTCTAACAGTCAGTCAAATGTATGATTTTGAAGGAACATATGAGCAAACTAATGTGTAAGAATTTTAAAATGTGTTTCTTTGACCAAAGAACATACAGCAAATGAATTTACTGGTAGCAGAGTTCAGGTGCCAGGGGAGAAAAATCCAGCTTGGTACTGAGCAAGCTGGCTGGAAACAGTGAGAGGCTTTCTTGGGCATATACATCTGGGGGGAAAAATAGGTTTAAATGAATGAGGACATAAGGTTGTAACCTCTAAGTTTGGGGTGGATAGAGATCTGTTCTCAACTGATAGAATTTCCAAAATTTTTTAGGAACTTACGAAATTGGGTTCTACTTTTCAGTCCCTAAGTTTAAAAAAATCACCCCTCTGTGCAGCTATCTTTGATTGAGCTCTTCCTTGTTGTGTGGGTTTGAACCATCACCATCAAGCTGAGTATCGCTGTTTACATCTTCTGTCATTTGCTGAAGGATGGGAAATGGTTTGCTGCCTAAATTAACCATTCAGGTCAGCAGCACACCCTTCAAGGAACTGATTTGATATAACATCTACTAAGATGTCATATTTCTCCAAGTATTGAACTCAGATTAGAGCTTCCCGGAGGGGAGTTTGGCTGTGGTGTCCTAACTCCACTGCTGGCCCTGGGACCTTTCACTGAGGGACACGCGCTCCCAGAGGAGCCCGAGCCCCTTCCTGAGACACCACCTCCAGTGCAGCCCCCTGTGTGGGACATTGTGGGGAACGTGCTGCCTCTTCATCCCAGTCGGGACGAAGAGCCTGCCTGGCCCACAGGTCAGCACTGTCCCCCAGGTCAGCGGCCTGGCTGGTGGGAGGGGCAGGAGGAGAAGGCATGGACAGAGTCGTAACGTAGCCTTCGTCCCAGCTGTACTCACACCCTCTTCCTAATAAATAAACCAGAGCTAATCCAGTTGCAGGGATGGCACCAGAGCCAGCAGCTTCACCCCTTAGAACTTTCTTCCAGAGCCAGTGAGGCTATGAGGTCCCTGCACACCCACTGCAGCCACGGCCTCCTCTCCATTCCCGGGACGTCGGGAAGGCTTGGTGCACGGAGGGCAGTGACCAGGAGAAGCAGGTGGTTCTGGCTGCACCAGGCCGGGCCGGGTCCCTCCTGTCTCCTAAGGCTGGCGTCAGGTCTGTTTGTCATTCTGTGTGTCCAGCTTGTGACATTCTCTGAGCATCCTTCCATTATTCACCCTTTTTACTTTTGTTTGTCACACACACCCCCAAACCCTACCACACGTTTTTGAGCTTCCAGTCTGGGGAGAGCCCACAAGAGCCCAAAGATGTCTTATACAGTACAGTATAGGATGAAATCCCCTGGCTTGCTCACCTACTTACCTTTTCTAGACTCTAAGAAAATGGGGGCCTGGCCTGTTTTTCTTCTAATCATTGCCCCTACCTCCTAGTACCTTTCAAAGAAATCCAAAGGGCTCTTTTTGCATGGCTCCCTCTCCAGGCAACTTGGAGCTACTGCGTGTTGTGGAAGTAGAACAGAGAGCGTAGCGGGCAGGGCTACCCGAGTGTTGGCTGTGCACAGGAGACAGGCCATGGCCAAGAAAGCAAAGAAGCCTGCAGCAGGGGTGCACCACTCAGATCGTGTGGGGACCAAAGCAGGACTCCCTCACAGCACCCCAGGTCCTCCCCAGAGAAGCGCTCCACCAACCTGTCCCTTTGACTTCCCACCTCGTGGCCCTGTGTGTTAGCACCTCCAAGGCTGATGTGTGGGACAGGTGCTGTGTACCACCTCTTTGTCCCGGTTGCCCCCCTGGAAAAACGGGGACTGCGGTAGTGTTCTGTCCTACCCTGCGAGCTGGACCTCCCCACCTGGGCATCCAGGTCACTGCACAGACTTCTGTGGGGGCGGGGGAAGGGCCTGTGGCCCTGCCGAGGGTATATGCCAATGTCCATTTTGGGTGTGTAGTTCTGGGAGAGGGAACACATCTTTCACCAGGTGCCCCAAAGGTCTCTCACCCAAAGTGGTTACCGGCCTCTGCTGTGGTGTTTCCTCTGGTGCGTCCTGTGTGTGGAGGGCCAAGGGGTATCAGAGAAACCTCACCTTGGCCTTGGACATAAAGAGGACCAGGCCCCAGCTCTACTGCTCCTTTCCTGTCCGTCAAATGCAGACACATGGGTTTGAGCTGCCTCAGGAAAGGCCTTCACTTCAGAGCTGCCTGGTCTTGTGTCTTCTTCCTCAGGCAAGGCCAGAGGAAAGGGCAGTCTTAGAGTCAAAAGCCCCACATCTGAATCCTGGATCATCCAGTGAGCAGGAAGGGGCACCGGACTGCAGGTGTCCGGATCGCTTGGGGTCAGTGAGGAGGCTGGACGCTGATGGGGGGACACTAAGAGGAAAGAAGCTCCCTCCCCAGATTTGGAGGTGCTGGCTTGGCTGTAGGCACACCCTCCAAACCCCATCCTCCACCAGCCACCTCAGCCACAGGCCCACGGAGGCGGGGGGGGGGGGGGGCAGGGGAGCTGTCATTCTAGAGAACCTGGTCTTTGTCCTGCAGTGACTTAGACTAACTTTCTCCACTGGGGCAGAATCATGCATCAAACAGGTCCTTAAACTATTTATAACACCATTTTTAAAGCGCATTCACACCTCCTCTCCTCTCCATCCTCACAAAACCCCTGGCTGGTGGAACAGGTTCTGCTCCTTAGGCAGTTGGGGTGTCGGGCTGTTTGGGGAGCTGCCTTCTTTCCCAGCGCTGCCTGTGCCTCAGGTGCTTTGTTAGGGGTGTGGGGGTGGCGCAGTCATCTGTGGACCTTACTGCTCTGAGTTCTAGTGGATCACGTAGTTCTGTAAAATTTGCTCTGGGAGCTAAGGAGCAGCCCTCCACCCTCACTCCTCCGAAAAGCCAGGTGCCTGGCCCGCCCCCCACCCCCGGGACCTTCGCTCTCAGCGGAGTATCACTCTTCCACTGGTGTGTTTTCAAAATCCCTTCTCACTTTTTGAATAAAGTCACATGAAGCTTTTGAAACGCCTCCTGCCACAGGATTTTTTCTTTGATAAGTGCCATCCCACCCCAAAGCAAGCTCACCCACCCCTTTGAAAGGGGAGAACCAATCCCTTTAACATACCAACTGTTCCCTACTTACATCTATAGGGTATTTGTAGGTATTTATTTTAGCAGTTACGTTTTTTCCCCTAAAACTTAAATGGTGCAGTTTAAGTTGTGATTTCCCTATGCATGTGGGGTCATCACCCGCCCCCAGGAGCCCAGGACAGCCCAGCCGGGATAATGGGCAGTCTGAGAGTCAGCACCCTCTCTGTTTGCTTTACAAAAGCCCCGAGGATGGAAGGGTTTGTGCTGATGCTGACCCCCAACTCCTCCTGAGGCAGTCACCCCACCCAAGGGAAACTGAGGCACGGAGACACGCCACCGCCCCCAAGTCAGGGCCCTTCATGATCTGTGTCTCATGCAGCTGGCTACTCCTGCCACCCGTGTTCACAGGCCTTCCACACCTCAGCCCATGTGGCCTCGGTCTCCCTGGAGAGCAAGACAGAAGACCATGTCTGGTGGTGAGGAGAAGTGGGGCTTTGGGAGGGGCCTGGGCTAGTTGAAGTTCTTCACTTAGAGTAGATTTTGATAGTTCACCTAAATTTTAAACTCTTCTTCCCCCAAAAGGTGCTATAACAAAGCCAGCTTTCCAAACAATGGGCTGAGAACTGAGTGGCACTAAGGGCCGAGGTCTCCCTGAGTGACCTCACTTGGGATTTGCAGACGTGGGTGTGTTCTGAGGTTGGGCTAGGCCCAAGGGAGTAAAGCAAGTCACCTCTGAGCACCCACTGCCTCTGCAGGTCCCAGGCTTCCCAGGAGGTGCAGGAAAGCCTTGCACACTGTACAGGCGGTGGTGGCAGGAGCTAGCCTGAGTCATGAGTCCAGCACCGGGAAGCGGGTCTCCTACCCCTTTGGAGCAAGAAGCCGCCTCATTCCCCCTGCTGGAGCCACGTGTCCACTCTACTTGTGGCCACCTGGAAGCCACCCACTGTCTTGGCAGAAGTCCCAGCCTCCTGTCTGAGTAGAGTGCTTGGCCTTCTTCTGGTCTGGAGGAAAAAAGAATGGATTCATGCAGGACAGAAAAAGGGACACCATGTTAGCAATCTGATTCCTGGGGGAACTACTGGTGTGAGGGCCAGTAGCCCTCAGCAGGGAGGCTTCAGCCAAGAGCCCAGAGAGGAGGGAGTTTGTAAGAGGGTGGAGGGGCCAGGAAGGGACAGGACAGCAGCTTGATACCAAGTGGCTCCCCCAAGGACACTGAGGCCATGTGGACTATGGGCCCTTTGCCTTCTCAGTTCTGGATGCACACTGGGCTCACCAGGAACTCCAACAGCCCCTGAGTCTGAGCCCCAAGCCAAGGCCCGATGTCTCAGACCTAGGTAGAGAACCTGCACAGAATTCAAATCTTCAGATGACTCCAGGGTACAGCCCAGGAGGAGAGCTGCTGCTTGAGTCCAAGGGCTTGCAAAGAAAATGTGCACCTTATTGTTCAAAGAATCCTACGTACGTAAACAGTTCAGCTGCAGAAAACACCTGTCTACACTTGCTCTGGGAGGAGACCAGAGAACCAGAAAGACGGCTGCACCGGGCACAGCCGCAGTGCCAGGAACGCAGTCTCCTAATTAGTCCGTCTGCTTGTTAAGTGAGCCAAGCAAAAAACACCAGATGCGTCAGTCAGAGTTTGAGAGAAACCAAATTAACTCAATCAGCAAAAACGTGAATGTCTTGCTGTAATTTTAAACTTCAGAAGGCACCAGCACAATCAGGATGCTACAAGTTGGCTCCTGCCATTCCCGAGATCAGGCCTGTTATTATTAGCTTCACACAACTTCGCTGGGAGACAGGAACAGGTCCTCCTTGTCATCCGACCCCTGCCACTCAGGCCACCAAAACCCACTCCTTTTCATGTCACCAAATGCCCTTCTAGCCACTGATCCAAGAGTCTTTGCAGTTTGCTCTTCAGTTTTGGTGTCACCTTTCAGCTTTGCGCAGCCTCAAGTTTCTTGCACAATAAAGTGGATGTCAAGAATGCAGAAGCTTGCCTGGCTCCTCTTCGGGGTCCTGTCCCAATGCTTCCTCTCCCACCTGCTTCTGGAATGTCAGCGTCCCCAAGGGCTTGTCTGTAGCCACTCCTCCCTCACCACCTTCTCCCACCTCTGTGACTTCACCACCCCCTGCATTTGTCCCACAGGGGTCAACTTTCTGGTCCCTCGGGCCTCTCACCACTAACCATGCTGGGAGAATCTAAGCTTCCCTAATGGCCCAAAACTGCACACAGGCTTGGAAATCTGCATCTCAGTCCCTCCCCAGGAAACCGGACTTTGGAGTCCCTCCTAGAGAGCTGGGCACAGACAATGCATACACATCACTAGCCCAGAGCCAGTGACAGAGTCTGCTAGTTCCTTTCCCCTAAAAGCCTCCACTTGGCGAAAACATCCCCTGCTTTTTTGGGCTGCTCAGCAGTTTCTGCCCCTAAAGGACCTGACCTTGCTTCTCTTCCCCAGTCCTCCACATAACCTGAGCTGAGTCCTTCTGACCAGTTCCTGGTCCCAACCCCCCTCCTTTCCCGGCATTTCTAGGCTGCTCTGCACGGGCAGGCCCTTGGCTGCAGCTCATAACCCCACGGGAGAAGGGAGGTGAATGACACCACTGACTACTGCCTGGAACAAATGCCCAGCCAACAGCACAAACTACAACCCTGACCAGAGCCAGGTCCGTTTCCAGTTGCCATCGTGCCCAGGTAAGGCCCAGATCTTAGAGGACATGACATGTTTGAGAACCACAGGGCTGGGCTTGAGGGAGGCAGGGTGAGGGGCGGAGTCACGACAGCACTGCTTGTGTGAGGATGAGCCACATCCTCTGTCGGTCACTCCACGGGGAGCCTGGGGGTAAGGTGGAAGGATCATCTTCTCTGGAATTATCATTAAGTGCTTCCTACCTTACTCACCTCAGATATTGTTCATATTTGTACCAGTTCACATTCTGGCAGCTCTGTGACTGCTTATCCTCTCCAAGCCTCAACTTCCTAACTGTGAGATGAGGCAAACAAGTCGCCCTGGCAGGGCTGTGCAAAGACTGAATGAGATGAGGCACCTAATGTGTCTGACAGGGCACCTGGCTCCTCAAGGCCCTGGGGGTTAGCGGTGCAGCTTCACTGAAAACCTGTCCCGAGTCCCCCCTCAAAGTACGGAGGACAGCCAGCCAGGTGGCAGGGAACAAGGGCTGATGTGTGATGGATGTCCTTACACACTAACGACCCACCCTGGGCTCGACATGGAAGAAAGGACAAGTATCAGGCTCTGAGAGCAAAACCTGGAAACTTAAGTGCCTGGAGCCGCTCGTGCGATCTGAGGATTTCCAGTGAAGAAAGACGACACCACTGAAGAGGCCGTAACGTGGAAGAGTTACAGAGGCTGCTGTTTATGAACCCTGATCTAGGAAACATGCATCGGTCTTTCTGGTCCCCCCCTGCCCTGCCCCTTTGCCCACCCGCCTTTTCCCTGAAAGAGTAAGCTCTGTGCCTTGCAACTGGTCTTCACACTGTCCTCGGCCTTCCATGACGACGGACAACAGGAGCCCCACTCCACAAATGTCACCCACAACTGCCTCCAAACCCACAGGGCTTTTCCCACCTCCTGTTCTGAGTCCATTCGATACCATTTGAGAAGCTCCAGGCCTCCTCCCCATCGAAACCCTTCCTGTTTCCCACAGCCCTACCCATGTTCCTGTCCCAGTTCCAGAGACTCCACCCCTAAAGCCCCTGCTGTGCAGGGCGGAGGAAGGCCTTGGCCAGCCGAGGGCAATGGTCTCCTCTGGGAGGCCGACTGCCAAGGGTGGTCCCAGGGTCTGGGCCCACGAAACTGACAATCACTCTTTCCAGGAGAAGAGAGCATTCTCTCATCAGGGTGTGCAATGACCTATCAAAAGGGTCGGACAGACCACGACTTGGAGAAACTACACATCCAGCCCAGAGAAGAGCTACGGCACACAATACAAAAGCTCAATTTCTAAAGTACTTCAAGTCATTGCCACTTTTTATTTAAGTGGCAAAAGCAAGCCACAAGATTATGTATATACTATGGTTCAACTATGTAGGAAAAGTACACATGAGAAAAGGAAATATAAGAAAATTAGATATAGATATGTACATTTTAATATAAAAATTACCAATAAAATAATGGAGGTTCTTCTTTCTTTTAACTGGTTTTCAGTTTTTCTTTGAAAAGTGCTCATCACTTTCATAATTTAAAAAGCATGTCAACAATGCTAGCACTTAAACTGTTTTAAGTACCCCCGAAGTGGGTGTACACAGTCCTGTGGCTGTGGGACCCCTGGACGAAGCAGTCACAGGGATTGAAGAGGCACAGGGGCAGCCAGCGCCAGGACGAGAACACAGCGAGAACACAGCGGAAACAGCACCGCCTTGTGGAGGGTTCTGCTTTGCTGGGACCAAGTCCCAACCAACCAACCAACCAACCAACCAACCAACCAACCAACCAACCAACCAAAAGAGACTCCGTTTCCCAGGATTCTCTACTGAACTCACAGAACTGTAAATATTCGGTTCTTAGCATGGAGGTGTTTCTTTTGATGCCAGTGACATACAAATTATTTTTAAAACATAACAGCTTCCAAATGTTTACAGAACTTCACAACTATTTCATTTTGAAAGGCCCAGTTTAACTTATACAAAAAGATGGTGTCATCCATGTAGGTTTCATTTTCAGTAAGTAAAATGAACATGAATAACATTTCTCTTCTTGAGAGTTCTAAAATTCGAAGCAAAAGTGGACTTCCTAGTTTTACAGACGCAATTTCACACTGCCGTGAGGACACCTTTGTCTGCAACCGCAGGGCCTCTCCCGCCTGTTTTGGAGAGAGCCCAGTTACAGTGGTCAAGCCGGCTTCCACCTGGTTGACAGAGAGCTAAGAAAAGAACTCGGCAGTTTGCTTTTCTGGGCATTCATGCCCAGCGCTTGCTTTTCACCCGCACTACCAATCACACACCTACAGGACTAATGCCCAGAAGTCCAAACGGGAGCCAGCTGATGGAAACCCCGCCCCACACAGAGCTCCCTCCCCAGGCCCCCGTGCGGCAGCGCGCGTCTCAGAGCAGGAGTCCACCCCAAGGCACCCACAGGGCGGCAGCGCAGAAAACTCGGCGGAATTCACAGTGGAGGCAGGGGATACCTGAGTCTCAATGGAGTCAGAAGGCCTCAAAAGCACCAAGCTACTAACACAAACAGCCAAAATAAATGGCACTTTTAAGAAATGAAAAACTGCACAGCCAACTATGATTTTGTTTAGGTTGGATTGCTTTACACAGGGTGAGAACTGATAAATAGTTAACGGTGCGTCCGTCAGCTGTCATTCCTTAGCCTTGGAAAAGACGTTTCACAATCAGGTAATTACTTTCCATTTGTGTATTAAAAAAAAGAAAGAAAAAGTCTTTCTAGGAACCCAAAATTCACTCCTTAATAAAGTTAAAAAGCCTATAACCAGTTTTCCTTGCTTATTCAATTCTTAATTATTAGGAGCAAATTACACAAATCAGTATAATCTGATTCAATTAGGTCTGTGATGAAGTGTGGGTGTTTGCTTAGTGCCACAGGTGATCTGGTTTATGCCAAGAACCAAATTCCACTTAACAGATCTGGATTTTTCTTTCATTTCAATGCCTCTAGTTAAAGCTAACAACATAAAAGAGAGAAATTTAATCTTTATCAAGCACAACTACAACTTCACTTATTAATGTGCTATAAGTAATTATCTCATTTGGGGTTTACTTTCCTTTCATCTCCACTGTGATTATTTTCCTCATCTTTACATTACAGCAATTTTCAGAGAGCATACTTCTCTCCAATGATTATCTAAGATTTAAACAGAAGGTCGATTTGCTCTACACACAGAGCTCTGCACAGCTGAGTGTCAACTGTACTCATAAGCAAAGTTTAGATAACTCCGAGATGAAATTACACACCCAAGGACACTGGGTAAACCAATATAGGAAGCACTAACAGTCTCCATCTCCAAACAAGAAAGGGAGTGACACCGCCAAGACTGGGACAGACATCAGTCCTGACTTGATCCTCTGTGACAGAAACAGCACCAGCAACTATTAATTCATGGGTAAGACTCCACTGAGAAAAACCCCAGACTAGGGCTGAGGCTGAAGCATCATCCCTGCACCCCGGGGAGTGAGACACCTGGAGCAGACTAGGAGCTGCTGCGGACTGCACTGCCCTCCCCACGCCGGCACACGGAGAGGTTCCCGGAGCCCTCAGAGGGCCCCTCGCAGACATCCAGTCCCGCCTCCAGCTTTGGGGGTCCATGCACGGGCACCTGTACTCCAGTTCCACTGCATGAAGATCAAGGGGAACTGTGGGGCCCCACCACAAAGGACCTGATTGTGATGGAGGGGGAATAGGGGCTGGCAACCACCCACTACTCGGGTCTCAACAGACCGAGTTCCTACCTCCAGTGTCCAAGGAATAGTCCCAATCAGCAGTGTCCTTCATCTGTAGAGCCAAGATGGTGACCAGGGAGCTCGGCGGATGCAGGCCTGCCAGCTCTGGAACCTGGTCAGGCCCACTCGGGCAGAGATGTTTTATAGCTGTGCCCACAGCTAACGTGTCTCCTGACACCTCCTGACCAGAAAGCCTACCAGGAACACCTGGGAGGCTGCTTGGGATTGGCCCTTCTGCTCCCCTCACAAGTGGAGCTCATTCCTAGCCCCACACACGACTGCTCAGTGTGGCTCCTGGCCCCACCCAACCAGAAAGCCTGACAAGTAATACATAGAAGCTGTGGAGCCCAGCAGACAGAGCTGATCACCGGGGAAACTAATTTGCAGCCCACTGTGGAATGCAGCCTTCAGCTGCCCGAACCTCAGCGAGCTCACAGGAAGCGGTGCTGCCCGTCCAGTATCATAGCAGCACTCGAACAGACAGCACATTCAGTGGTTTCCCAACCTGCAGAGCCAAACCCGTGGTCCTGACCAGAGAATTCAGTACACATTGTGCCACTGAATTCTCTGCTACGTGCTGGTACGCAAACCAGCAATTCTCAACCTTTGTCATCTCAGGGCACACACAAACTACTAAAATTCTGCGGCACACAAAAAAAATGTATTTTTTTTCCATCTGACAAAAAAAATAGGTACTAATTTTGAATCATTCACACCAGATGGCTACTGTTGGTGTTGGCTGTGGTCTTTTTTTAATTTGACAATCTAAGGAAAAAGAGGCCAGTGCCCCTGACTAAATAGTCAGCTATTGCATGTTTTAACAATTCTTTTGGGACACCAGTTGAGAATCACTATCCTGGAGTTGTTCTGCTGCCTGCTCTGGGGCAGGGAAATTAACTGAGACCCACCCACTACTTAGTATATAGTACCTAGTACCAACTGTCTAGTGAGCCTGGCTAGAGAAACCAGGCAACTGCCCATCCTATCACTTCACTGGGGCAGGGAACCAAACCAGCAGTGCTATCTGACTGTTGTGACAGTAGCGTCCCCCACCCTGACCT
This sequence comes from Artibeus jamaicensis, assembly GCF_021234435.1. NCBI lineage: Eukaryota > Metazoa > Chordata > Mammalia > Chiroptera > Phyllostomidae > Artibeus > Artibeus jamaicensis. The sequence goes on along the minus strand of NW_026521995.1, from coordinate 3,342,307 downwards.
CAGGGCTCAGGTACTGGCTTTACCCCTCAACAGACCCTGATGGCAAGGCTCCTTGGCCAAAGCTCGTTATCAGTAGACACATTCAAAAACCCAAACTAAGACATCTGCTGAAAAACTCTACCAAATCAAACCTGTAAAATCTGGAAAAGGAAACCGTTTCCTCGAAAGGAAACTCGAAAATCATCAAGTCAGGGGAATGTGACAATGTCCAAAGGAAGCAGCTCCAATTCAGAAGTGGCCCTGAAGACAGGGACCTGTGAGCTGTCAGAGGATTCAGAACAGTCCTCATGAGGAAATCTAGTGAACTATAAGAACAAACAGAAAACGAAACAAAATTAGGGAAACAATGCATGAACCAAATGAGAAGATCAACAAATAGAAATCATTAAAAAAATCCTAGAGCTGAAAAACTACAGTTCAGTGACTATACCAAACAATTCAATAGAGAACTCCAAAAGCAGACCTATCTGTGAATAAAAAAAAAGATCTAGAACACAGGCCATGTGAAATCATCTAGTCAGAGGAGCAAAAGGGAAAAAAAAAGTAAAAAACAGTGAAGAATGCCTATGGGATTTAAGGTGCACAACCAAAAGAAACAACAGCTGAATATGGAAATTCTAGAAGGAGAAGAGAAAGGGACAGAAAGAATATTTAAAACAATGAATGAAAACTCTCCAAACCTGGAGAGGGATGGACACGCAGATCCATGAGGCCCAAAGCACTGCAAACAGACTGAACCCTAACAGGGCTACATGGAGACATGTTACAATTAAACTGACAAAAGTCGAGAGAATTTTGGAAACAGCAAGAGAAATAAGATTCATGTAAGGGAATCCCTAAGGACTATCAGCAGATCCAAAATGTTAAAAGAAAATAGCTGTCAACCAATAATTCCATGCCCAGTAAAAGCTGTCTTTCAGAAATGAGGAGAAATATTTTCCTGAACAAAAGCTGAGGGTAATTCATTGCTACAAGAAATGCTAAAGGGCATTCTTTGAGTGGAAGTAAAAGGACGCTAATTACCATAAAAAAAAACCATGTAAGATAGTGGAAAACTCACAGGTAATGGTAAATGCATGTTCAAAGAAAGACTGCGTAACATGGTAATGGTGGTGCATCATAAACTTGTAACTCCAGTTTAAGAAGTTGAAACATGCCCTGGCTAGTATAGCTCAGTGGATTGAGCGCGGGCCTGTGAACCACATGATCATGGTTCGATTCCCACCCAGTCAGGGCACGTGTCTGGGTTGCAGGCCAGTTCCCAGCAGGGGATGCATTAGAGGCAACCATACATTGATGTTTCTCTCCCTCTCTCCTTCCCTTCCCCTCTAAAGATAAAGAATGCTAACACGGGCTTAAAGAATGCTAACACGGGCTTTCAGCCAAGATGAAGGCACAGACAGATACACTTCACTTTCTTGCACAACCAAAAGATGGGTAACAACCAATTTAAAAAGAAACATTTATCCAGACTGGCAGGAGAGGCGGAGACAGGCAACTGGAGCAGCAAGGTTGTACAACAAAGGTGGCAGCTGATGGACTGGGCGGGCCAGGCAGCAGCTGGCCTACCAGCTGTCTCACATTTGAGTGTGGATAAACCAGGAGGAACAACTGGGGAGCAAGACAGATTGCGCAACCAGGGGTCCAGCATGGGGAACTAAAGCCTCAAAATTTCTGGCTATAAAATCATGTGGGGGTTACAGCAATGGGACTTGGGAGAAACTGCCAGCCTCACAGGAGAGTCCCTTGGAGGTGCCCACGGGATCCTAGAACATCCACAAGCCCACCCACCCAGGAATCAGCAACTGAAAGGGCACACTCCACTTGTGAGAGAAATGACTGAGGGCAGGGTGAGGCACAAGCAAGCAGCATGGCCCCCTCTATGGCCCCTCCCCCACATACAGCACCAAACATAGCAATGTGGGTTGATCCACCCTGGCAAATACCTAAGGTTCCGTCCCTTACAATGTAACAAGTGCACCAACACAAAGAAATATAGTCAAATAAAAGAACAAATCAAAACTCCAGAAAAAGAACTAAGCAACAAAGAGATAGCCAACCTAGCAGATGCAGAGTTCAACACACTGGTAATCAGGATGCTCAGAGAAATGATTGCGTATGATCACAAAATAAAAAAAGAAGTGAAGGTTATACAAAGTAAAATAAAGAAAAATATACAGGGAACCAACAGTGAAGGAAATGAAACTGGGACTCGAATTAACAATTTGGAACAAAAGGAAGAAATAAACACTCAACCTGAACACAACGAAGAAACAAAATTTAAAAGAAAAAAAAAAAAAGAGGGGAAGCTTAGGAGCCTCTGGGACAACTTCAAATGTCTGAATCACAGGGGTGCCAGAAGGAGAAGAGAAAAAGCAAGAAACTGAAAAATTACTGGAAAAAATAATGAAGGAGAACTTCCCTAACTTGGCAAAGGAAATAGACATGCAAGTCCAGAAAGCTCAGAGTCTCAAAGAAGGTGGACTCAAGGAGGAACACACCAAGGCACATCATCAAATTACCCAAGACTAAAGATAAGAAGAGAATATTCAAAGCAGCAAGAGGAAAGGAGACAGCTACCTACAAAGGAGTTCCCATAAGACTATCAGCTCATTTCTCCAAAAGAACCTTATAGGCAAGGGGCTAGAAAGAAGTATTCAAGTCATGAAAGGCAAGGACCTATATCCAAGATTACTCTATCCAGCAAAACTATCATTTAGAATGGAAGGGCAGAGAAAGTGTTTCCCAGAGAAGGTCATGTAAAAGGAGTTCACCATTGCCAAGCCTTTATTATATAAAATGTTAATGGGACTTATCTAAGAAAAAGATCAAAATTATAAACAGCAAAATGACAAGAAACTCACAACTACCAACAAGTGAACCTAAAAAACTAACAGAAATAAACTAAACAAACTAGAACAGGAACAGAATGGAGGGTTATCAGCAGGTGGAGGGGGAAAAGAGTGAGGGAAAGTGTACAGGGAATAAGTAGCATAAACGGTAGCTACAAAATAGACAGGGGGAGGTTAAGAATAGTGTGGGAAATGGAGAAGCCGAAGAACTTTTATGTCTGACTCATGAACCTAATTCCTAAGGCTAGGGAATGCTGGTGGGAGTGGGGGTGCAGGGAGGGGGGGGATAAAGGGAAGAAAAAAAATGGAACTATAATAGCATAATCAATAAAATATACTTTCAAAAAAGAATGCTATCAAACGTTATCAATTTAAAAGAGTGTTATAATTTTAAGATATTTTATGTAAGCCTGATGATAACCATAAGGCAAAAATCTGTAATAATTACACAAAAGATCATGATAAAGAAGCCAAATGAGGGGTAAAAGGCAGGGGGAATTAAGACAACTGTAACAGCATAAACAATAAAACATTATTTTTAAAAAAGTCAAATGATACTGAAACTGAAGGCCCTCACAATACATACAGTAACTAAACAGGTCCAAACACCAAGGCCCATGGACATACTACCTACAGGAGACACTCCTCAGCTGTAAGGACAGACGTGGACCAAAAGTGGAAGTGTCAAAATACATTCCAGGCAAATCAAAGCCAAAATAAGCTGGAGTAACTATACTTTTATCAGACAAAATAGACGTTAAATCAAAAACTATAACAAGAGACAAAGAAAGGTGTTACAAATGATAAAGGGATCAATCCAACAAGAGAATATACTTTTAAATATTTACGCATTCCAAAACATGAGTGCCTAAATATATAAAGCAAGTATTATCAGACTTAGCTTTTTTTTTTGTAAATGTCCCCTGCACTTGACAATAGTATGTGTTCTTTTGTTGTGTTAAGTGTTCTATAAATGCTAATTAGGTTTATTTGATGGTGTTCATATTTACTGTCCTGGCTGACTTTTTAAAGTTGCATTTTACCAATTATGCTATTTTTGTCCTGATTTTTCCGTTTGTCCCCTCTCCACCTAGCACCCCCTACTCCACTCCCTCAGGCAATCCTCCCACCATTGTTGCTATCTACAGTTATACGTAATTTTCTATACTGTACTTTACATCCTCATGGCTATTCTCTAACTACCTATTTGTACTTAAAAAAAATATTTATTTTGAGAGAGATGGGAAGGGAGGGAAATAAGGAGGGAGAGAAACATCAATGTGTGGTTGCCTCTCACACACCCCTACCGGGGACCTGGGCCACAACCCAGGCATGTACCCTGACTGGGAATCGAACTGGTGACCCTCTGGTTTGCAGGCCAGCGTTCAATCCACTGATCCACAGCAGCCAGGGTAAAATAGACAACTTTATTATAATAGCACAGAACCTGAATTCCCCACTTACAACAATCACGGGTGTCCAACCCTTTGGCATCTCTGAGCCACACTCGAAGAAGAAGAGTGATTTTGGGCCACTCAGTAAATACATTGTGACACAAAATCACACACAAAAAATCTCGTAATGTTTTAAGTAAATGTATGATTCTGTGTTGGGCCACATTCACAGTCATCCTGTGCTGCATGCAGCCCGTGGGACGCAGGCTGGACACCCTGGTGGATCATCCAGATAGAAAATCAGTAAGGTTACTCTGGCTTTGAAGAACATGTTCAACCAGATGGACTAATGCATTTACAGAGCATTAGCAATAGACTCATATTCCTCTGAAGTAAACATGTAACAATTTCCAACACAGACCATGTTAAACCACAACACAAGTCTGAATAAATTTAAGAGAACTGAAATCAAACATCTTTTCTGACTACAATGGTATGAAACTAGAAACTACATGAAAAAAGCTGCGGGGAAAAAAATCACAAAAATGTGGAGATTAAACAACATACTATTGAATAACCAATGGGTCAAAAAAGAAGTAAAAGAAAATACCTTGAGACAAAATGAAAATGGAAATGGAACATACCAAATTTATGGGATGAAGCAAAGCAGTTCTTAGAGGAAAGTTCATAGTGATAAATACCTACACCAAGAAACATAAAATAAACAATTTAACTTTATACCTCAAGGAACTATAAAAGAACAAATGAAGGCCCAACTTAGTGGAACAAATATCAAAGATTAGAGCAGAAATAAATGAAATAGAGACTAAAAAGAATATAGAAAAGATCAATAAAGAGCTGGTTCTTTGAAAACATACACAAAATTAATAAACCTTTAGCCAGACTCATAAACAAACAAGCTCAGGCCTGCGAACTAAGAGATCGTGATTCGATTCCCAGTCAGGGCACAGGCCTGGGTTGCAGGCCAGTTCCCAGTGGAGGACACACAAGAGGCAACCACACTGATATTTCTCTCCCTCTCTCCTTCCCTTTCTGTCTAAAGAGAAACAAATAAACTCTTTTAAAAATTTTTTAAAATAAGGGACTTCAGCCAAGATGGAGGCATAGGTGGAAACACTTTGCCTTCTCTCACAACCAAGTTTAAAAACAACAAAGTTTTACCAACAAACATGCAGCCAAACCACAGAAAATCGAACTACATGGAAGTCTGACAACAACGAACCCTTCAGCCAAACTGGTAAGAGGGGCAGAGCCAACAGCAGAGCAGAGTCAGGTAGGAAAGATCCACCAGACGGACCCGGGCCCATGACCCAGGCGCGCCAGCAGCCATGGGTGGAACCCAGGTGTTGAGAAGTGGGCGGACCCACTGAGGGCTGATCTTGGTCACACATTCGCGCACAGATAAACCATAAACCAGTGAAGGAGCGAGTGAGACGGACCACGCAGACCTGTGGCGGAAAGCGGCAGAGGGGACCACCATTGTCCCTCTCTGACCCCACCCCCACATACAATGTCACAAACCAGCGACCTGGGTGGCCCCACCCTGGTGGACACCTAAGGCTCAGCTCCTCATACATAACAGACACGAACAGCTCAAACATGGCTCAAGAAAAACTCAGAGGCCCAGAGCCGATAAATCTAAGTGATGAAGAAATAGCCAAACTTTCAGAGATGCACAGTTCAAAACACTGGTGATCAGGATGCTCACAGAACTGGTTGATTTTAGTCACAAATTAGAGGAATATGTGAAGGCTAAACTAATTGAAATGAAGGGAAATGCACAGGAAACCAATAGTGATGGAAAGGAAACTGGGACACAAATCAAGGGAGTGGAGCAGAAGGAAGTAAAAAATGACCAAACAGAAAAGGATGAAGAAACAAGAATTCAAAAAAAGGAGGACAGGCTTAGGAACCTTTAGGATGTCTTTACAAGTTCCAACATCCAAATTATAGGGGTACCAAAAGGAGAAAAGGAACAGCCACGAGTGGAAAACTTATTTGAACAAATAAAAAAGAACTTCCCCAACCTGGCAAAGGAAATAGATTTCCAGGAAGTCCAGGAAGCTCAGAGAGTCCCAAAGAAGTTGGACCCAAGAAGGAACACAGCAAGGCACATCATCATTACATCAGCCAAGATTAAAATGAAGGAGAGAATCCTAGAAGCAGCAAGAGCTAAGGGGACAGTCACCTACAAAGGAGTTCCCATCAGACTGTCAGCGGATTTCTCAAAAGAGACCTTACAGGCAAGAAGGGGCTGGAAAGAGGTATTCCAAATCATGAAAGGCAAAGACCTCCATCCAAGATTGCTCTATCCAGCAAAGCTTTCATTTAAAATGGAAGGACAGTTAAAGTGCTTCTCAGATAAGATCAAATTCAAGAAGTTCATCATCACCAAGCCCTTATTATATGAAATGTTAAAGGGACTTACCTAAGAAAAAGAAGATAAAAAAGATGAACGGTGAAAGGATAGCAAACTCACAGTTATTAACAACCACACCTAAAACAAAAGCAAATTAAGAGGACAGCTAGATCAGGAGTGAACCATAGAAATGAAGATCACATGGAGAGTTAGCAACAGGGGAGTGGGAGAAGGAGAAGGGGGGAGAAGGTACAGAAAATAAGTAGCATAGACGGTAGGTAGAAAACAGATAGGGGGAGGACAAGAATAGTATGGGAAATATAGAATCTAAAGCACTTGAGACACGTGGTTATAAACTAAAGGGGGGGGGAATGGTGGGGGAGGGGGTGTGCAGGATGGAGGGGAATGAAGGGGGCGAATAGAACGACTGTAATGGCATAATCAATAAAATATATTAAAAAGTTTTTTTAATAAAAAATAAAATAAAACTTGGCCCTGGGGGAAAAAAATTTTTAAATAAAATAAAATAAACCTCCAAAGAAACAGAAGTCCAGGACCAGACTCATAGGTAAACTCTACCAAACACTCAAAGAATACCAATCCTTCTCAAACTCTTCAAAAAATAAAAGAGGGAACCCCTCCAAACTCATTTTACAAGGCCAGCAATAACCTGATACCAAAACCACACATGACGCAAGAAAATATCACATGCCAATATCCCCGATGAACACAGATGCAAGGATTCTGAAAGAAATATTTACAAACTGAATTCAAGGACACATTAAAAGGATCATACAACATGATCAAGTGGAATTTATTGCAGGAATGCAGAGGTAGTCCAACACCCGCAAATTAATCAGTGTTATACTCCATATTAACAAAATGAAGGTTGAAATTATATGATCATTTCAATAAGTGCTGAAAAAGCACTTGACAAAATTCTATATCCACTTATGATTAAACACTATAAACAGTGGTATGGAGGGACATATGTCAACATGATAAAGGTGTCATCATACAACATGCCCACGACTAGCATCATATTCAACTGTGAAAAGCCAGAGGCTTTTCCTCTGAGATCGGGATCAACACAAGGGTGCACTCTCTCAGCACTTTATTCAACACAGAATTGGGAGTCCTAGCAGGAGCAATCAGGCCAAAAAAGAAAAGGCATCCAAATGGAAAAGAAAGCACTACAATAGTCACTATTTGTAAATCTAAACACTCCATCAAAAAACAGTAAAACCTAATAAATTCAGTAAAGTTGCAGGACACCAAATCAATATACAAAAATGTTTTTTGCACTAATAAACTATCAAAAAGAAAAATTAAGAAACAATCCCATGTACAAATGCACCAAAAATAATAAAATACCTAGGAATAAATTTAATCAAGAAGGCGAATGACCTACATAATGAAAACAACAACATAGCCCTGGCTTGTGTAGCTCAGTGGATTGAGTGTGGGCCTGCAAAGCAGAAGATCGCAGTTCGATTCCCAGTCAGGGCACATGTCTGGGTTGCAGGCCAGTTCCCAGCAGGGGACGCACAAGAGGCAACCATACACTGATGTTTCTCTCCCTCTCTCCTTCCCTTCCCTTCTAAAGATAAATAAATAAAAATCTTTAAAAAACACAACAACAAAACATGAATAAAAGAAAATGAAAAAGTCTCAAGTAAATTGAGAGACATTCTAAACTCATGCATGGAAAGAATTAATACTGTTCATATGTCCATACTACCCAAAGCAACCTACAGATTCAATACAATCTGTACCAAAATTTCAATGGCATTTTGCATACAAATAGAAAAATCCAAATATTTGCATGGAACCATAGTAGATTCCAAATGGCCAAAGCAATCCTGAGAAAAAAGAACAAAGATGAGGCATCACACTCGATATCAAACTGTATTACACAACTAGAGTCATGAAAACAGTGTGATATTTGGCATAAAAACTAACACAGACCAATGGAACAGAATAGAGAGCCCAGAAATAAATCCGCACATACATGGCTAATTAATTTATAACAAAGGAAGCAAGAATATACACTAAGGTAACATAAGAATATACACTAAGGCAAGAATATACACTAAGGTAACATTCTCTTCAATAAATGGTGTTGGGAAATTGGATTGCTATATATATATAAAAGAATGAAACTGGATACACAACAGCATACACAAAAATTAACTCAAAATGGACTAAAGGCTTGAACATGAGACCTAAAATCATAAAACAACTCCTAAAAAAAACATAGGCAGTAAGCTCCCGCCATTGGTCTTTGAGGATTTTTTAATCTGACACCAAAAGCAACAAAAGTAAAAATAAACAAATGTGGCTACCTCAAATTTAAAAGCTTCTGTAAGCAAACTACCATATTTTTGGACCATAGATGCACCTAGGTTTTAGAGGAAGGAAATAGGAAAAAAATTTTTAAAGCAAAAAATGTGGTAAAATATTTAATAACATAAATAACATAATATTTCACCAGTGTAAAGCAACATTCAGATTATAAAACACACCCCCATTTCCTCCCAAATTGGGGGGGAAGTGCATCTTATAGTCTGAAAAAAAAAAAATAAGGTATTGGCAAAATGAAAAGGCAGACTACCAAATGGGAGAAATTGATTGCAAGCTATACATCTGATAAGGGCTTAATATCCGCAATATACAAAGAACTCTTAACTCACTAGCACAAAAACAATCAGACTTAAAAATGGGCATAATATCTGAATAAACATTTCCCAAAGAAGACATACAGATGAACAACAGTTTATTAAAAGATGCTGAATATAATTAATCACCAGGGAAATGTAATCAAAATCACAATGAGGTATCACCTCACACCTGGCAGAATAGCATTACCAACAAGGTTAGACATGACACGTGTTGGTAAGGATGTACTGTAGAAAAGGGAACACTTGTACGCTGTTGGTGGGAATGTAAATTGGTGCAGCCACCGTAGAAAACAGTATGGAGGCTCCTCAACAAATTAAAAATAGAACTACCACATAATCCAGCAATTCCACTTCCAGGTACTTACCCAAAGGAAAAAAACACTAACTGGCAACGATATATGCACTTCCATGCTCATTGCAGCATCACTCACAGTAGCCAAGATACAAAAACAATCTAAGTGTCCATCCATGGATGAATGGATAAAGAAATTGTGGTGTATCTATACAATGAAACATTATCTAGCCAAAAAAGAGAAAGAAACCCTGTGCTTGTGACAACATGGATGGACCTTGAGGGCAATATGCTAAGTGACAGAGAAATATTGGATGACCTCCTCTGTGGAATCCATATTATGAGTGAATGAATGAATGAATGAAACCTAATAAGAAAAATGAACAAGAGAACAGATTTTTAAGCACCTGAGGCAGGGAGAACAGGAGAGGGAGGGGAAACTGGTCAAATCGTAGCTTCAGTCGTGTAGGATTAGTAAGCACTAGGGATGTAATGTATAACATGATGACTACAGTAAACACTGCTCCGTGGCATATTTGAAAGTTGTTAAGAGAGTAAATCCTAATCACCACAGAAAAAAAGTTTTTTGTTTTCTCTTTTTTATGTATCTATATTAGATAATGGTAACTAGACTTACTGTGGTAATCATCTCACAATATATGTAAGTCAAATTATTATGCCATACACCTTAAATTTACACAGTACTCTATGTCAATTACATTTCAATAAAAACTAGAAAAAAATGGCACCGAGTTATAAACATTATTAAATTTTATTAACAAAAACTTTATACATTTTAATACATGTGGAATTTTACATCTAGGTAAAATAACAACACATTCAAACTTTACCCTTTATACAAATTGTTACAGAATAACAACCAGTGGGTTAAATAAGTAAAATAAACCACACCGATTTTTTTAATTATCTACAAAAGATTTGACTTTCTTTAAAATTCCCCTGAACATATAAAAATAAATTAATTTTACTTTTTAATTAAATCTACCAATTAGAAATATTACAAATCAAAATATCAATGTTATCTTATGAATTTTTCACAATACAAAACAGATTCACAAAACCTTATTTACAGAAATGAGGTAAGAACTGTGCAATGTTTAACCAAGAGACATATTGCAGAATTAACATGTTCTTCTAGCTAAGTACACAGTGGAGGTCTAATTATAGCTGGGTCTTTTCCACTAATAACTCACACATTTTGGTGCAGTTCAATGATCACGCCCCCAGTGCTCCACAGCCACACTGTCGCATCAGCAGTGTGGTGACCCAAAGTGGACGACGGGCTGTAACACAGATCTCACCTGTTTCGGGAACTGCAGTGGTGGGGTGTTTCTCTTTTTTGTCTGAAATCACTGTCAGTGATGGAAAGTTATTTAAATGAAAAAACAAAAATCCTTACCAAATCCACTCATTTTTCTTGTGACTCATTAGTGGATAAATACCCAGGTAACAGTTTGGCCTGAGCTATCTACGGTGGCATAGAACATTTTTAATAAAGGCAGAATCATGGGGAAGGCTGCTGGTGCAACACTGACTACTCCTACTACTCACAGGACTGACTATAATTATAGTGCAAGCTCAGCTGTCTAGAGCCATTTCAACACCACGACGGTACTAACAGGCACTTGATTCAGGCCAAACCCTACCATCAGTTTCCAGAGTGGCCCCTGTTTCTGAAAGAAGTCTTCACTTTGAATTGATCTGGTTCCCCCAGCAGCCTAGAACTCACTTAACTCAAAGTTTCTTTGAAATATGAGTAGGTCTTAATACTAAAGAAAAAGCATTTAGCAAAAGAAAATTACCTTTAGCAGAGGCAGACATTACCACCCTAACTTGATTACTGAAATTGGCCAAATCCAATTAGAAAGGAAATTTTTATAAAAAAGATTGCAAAGTCCCAGTTGACGACCTATTTATTTGCAATAAAACAATAAAACTCCAGAAGAAATTTGCCAGTTCCTGGAAATTTGTTTTCAGTTTTGACTCACAGAGTAAGCACACTGTTACCCAAACAAAATATATTTTCATATTCCAACTTGTACAATAAAATCAAATACTTTATAAATGGAACAAGTCTTTGTTTTACTATTCATCTCTCCAATTTGTAACAAAATTAGTTGTGCACCAACTATATTAAATTTCTCTTAGGTTGATAAACTTACTGCATGTAAATTATTTCACTGACAAAAGTTAGTTATTACATTTTCTTTCAAAGGTTAAAAAATCTAGGAGAGGGATGAGGGATATGGGAATTCCATTTCAGTGCAACAAAGCAACAAGAAAATTAATCAAAGCCTTACAAGAATGTCCTTGTGGCAATCACCCTTTGTTGTGCGGTCAGTTTCTTGCTGCATTTCCTCATAGGTGTAGTAAGAGGACTACAACGGCAGCCAGGTGAAGTGCTAGAACAGCAGGACAGGCAACTTCTAGATGTTTCTCAACTGTCAACTTTTCTCCTGAGTGACAGGCCCGGTCTTATCACTAAGTCTCTGCAGTTAAACAAAATCAGATCCATTAGTGAAATCAACTTTTGGCTCATATTTGAGGTAATATCCTCTTAATTGAAATTATAGGTGAGGTAAAATGTGAAATATGGTTATTCCTTTTATTCTGCAAGTCAACATGGCTACTTTTCAGCATAATATAAAGACAAAGTTATTGGTAAACACTATCAGTTGTTTTATAAACATGAAATTCAGCAGTAAACAGAGGCAGAAAATGCCCGTCTGAGGGACAGAACCCACCAAGGAATGAATGCAGAGCTCATTCCCTGAAACTGACTTTTCCACGGATGTAGTAACGTGGTACTATGGAAAAGGACTAGCAAAATCATGGGCTCTGATCCAACATGTGCTATTTATCTTTTGATCTTTAACCACTTTCAGTCTCCTTTTACTCATCTATAAAAATGGAATTATGGGATTACAGCCTGTTATTATTTTTAAGATTGAAACCATGCATTCTATTGTATCTAACAAAGATACCTGGTGTATAGTAGGTACTCATAAATAGTATTTTCCAGCCTTGCTTTTCTCCATTAGGTAATTAATAGTTATTTTATATTATTTATTATTGAGGTTTTTCTTTTAAAAATAGGTCCATATAGTACAAAAAAGTTATCTTGTCATTAACTCACTTTGTAACACAAGAAAAAAGAGAAAAAAACAGCACAAATTTTTTGTAAATTAAGATGGAATCACTTAAATTCCCCACGTCAGCCAAACATTGGAGTGGTAACTAAGTTTGTGATTAAGGACAGTATGTATTTACAATCAGGAAATCTGAAACAATGGGATAAATAAAACCCAATAATTTGTATTTTAAACCCATTCCTGTTACTATATACAAACTAAAATTTCTAAAGACTAAAAAGCACAGTCACAGCAAGCTTTCAAGTTACGGGAAAGAGGGAGCATCGTGACTTTAACATTTCTGTTTGCCACGTCTGCCACCGGATTCTCTCCCTCCTTCTCCTGACGTCCAGTCTCCACTCTATATCCCAGTGTCCTTCCTCTAATAGGGCTCTGCCCTGAACTGGAATTTAGGGAAAACATTGATACTCCAGTAAAGTAGCCCTAATCAAAAGGGAGAATTAATAGAAAGAAAACAGCCTTAAAAATGTATGCTACTGTATGGATAGTATACTGTCCCTACACCCATTTTTAATTTATCCCAACTTGTACACTGACAGAGTAAGTTACTACCACATACCATTAATACAAATTTAAATTCCAGCCCTGACCTGGGTAGTTTAGGTGTGGCTGGCATCGTCCGGCAAAGGGAAAAGGTTGTGGGTCTGGTACCCAATCGGTACACTGTATGAGAGGCAACAGATCGATGTTTCTCTCTCACACTAATGTTTTTCTCCCTCTCTAAAAATAAATAAAATCTTAAAAAATATTAAATTTCATTACAAATATGATTATAGTTCACTTTTTTAAAAAAGATTTTTATTTATTTATTTTTGGAGTGGGGGAAGAGAGGCAGAGAAATACCAATGCACAAGAAAAACACCGACTGGTGGCCTCGCCTATGCCCCCAACTGGACACCGGGCCCACAACCCAGACGTGTGCCCTGTTCGGAAACTGGAACCCGCAACCTTTTGCTTTGCAGCATAACGCCCAATCTACTGAACCACACTGGTCAGGGCCGGAATTTACTTTTTTCAAAAGTGTAACCCAATAAAATGGTGGACTACCCTAAAAGTTACATATTAATTTTATTATAAATATAAGTCAATTTTAGGAAGCACTTCAGGGTAAAATAATAAAAGTATTCCTAAAATATCTAGGCCAGTTCTATAATTACACGAATTATTTTCACAAAGCACCAAGTATTGTCTTCTGAGTGGACTGTCCCATGCCACTAAAACTTTGTGTGCAAATTCAAACTGATATACTTAGAAAATATATAATTTGGGTTAGGTCCTTTTGTATTTATACTATCCAGCTGCTAAACAACTTGTATTAAGAAGAAATTACAGGGGCAATATTTTTTTAAAGGGAGAGACAGAAGAGAATCATCTCTGATCAATCAATAAAGTTCTTTTTATTTCACTAGATATAATCAAAGACACTTACTGCTCCTTTCTGACTTGCACTGTCGCCATGGATGGTGAGAAATGGGTTGGTGGTAGCTGGGTGCAGCGGCGGCGCCTGAGTACCTGCAAGTAGGTTGTTTATTGGTATTTGTGTTGGTCCAGAAATCTGCAGTTGCTGTAGTTCAGGCTGATGGTGTTGCTGGTGGTGATGCTGTTGCATTAACTGATACAGAAGGGCCTGATGTTGCTCCTTAGGTAAAAATATGTGAGAAAAGATGAGTTCCCTGTCACAGAATTCAGCAGTCAGTAAAGCCTGCCTTTTCTATTTTCTTCTTTAATATTAGAGATTTAACATAAGTCACATCCATACTATTAAGAAACAAAACTAGTATCTCTTCTGGAAAAGTACACCATACTAGATAATATCTACTATAAAATGTCAATACCACAATACCAATGTGAATGGCGTATTTCCAAAATGGGCAAACAAACGTAGGAGACCTCTATTTAAATTAGGTTATCCATGATAACCAAGACCAACAGCAACTTACAGAACTCATTAAGTTCTCTGTACGTGACTTCAGAATAAACTATGTGGGTCAAATCCTTCCTGTAATTCTGGGAACTTAAAATATGTTTACAGTTCTCATTCACGCCAACAGAAAGAGTGCTTTCTTCACGTAGTTATGAGACTACTCTTTACAGCGAGCATGTATTTCATTTCCTGAGTGCTTCCTATGTGCCAGGCACTGTTTAGAGACATGTGTTTTGTGCTTGAGACATATTAATTGGGGGGGGGGGGGGGGAGGACCCCTGTCCTTACACAGTCCACCCTGGGGAAAAAGAGGGAAAGACAAAAATGTTAGAATATGAATACTACTGAGGGTCAGGGAAAAGAGAAATGTGTGTGAGAGAGTATGTCAAGAGTATGGATCTTGTGAAATAGACTGGTCAGCCCTGGCTGGTGTGGCTCAGTGGACTAAGTGCAGGTCTGTGAACCAAAAGGTCACTGGTTTGATTCCCAGCCAGGGCCCACGCCTGGGTTGCAAGCCAGGTCCCCAGTAAGGGGCATGTGAGAGGCAACAGATTTATGTTTCTCTTGAACAATGCTGTTTCTCTCCCTCTCTTCCCCTCTCTAAAAATAAATAATAAAATAAAATCTTAAAACAAAATGAAATAGATCAGTCAGAGAATTCTCTATGTAGATACGGGTGGGGCAGGGTGGGGGTGTCCTGGGTAGGTAGAATAGCCCGTGCTAAGGGGCGATATTGTACACCCAGTATAATCAAGGGAAATAGCAAGACCAGAGGTGCTGAAGTGGAGGCAGCAAGGAGGAGGCAAAAGGAGAATATGGGCCTCACGGCAGTAGGCCATGAATTCTTTACTTTTTACTCAAAGTAAAAAGTGTAAGGTTTTGAGCAGAGAAGTGACAACCTGATTCAGGATTTCTTAATGGACTCAATGTTTGAGGCATGAGAGAAAGGGAGGAATGAAGGATGACTGCAAGGTTTTTGCCTTGAGCAACTGGAAGAATGGGCTTGCCATGAGCTGAGGAAAAGAAACTGTCTGGAGCAGGTATCCACTTGGTGAAAGATGATCATTTCAGTTGTGGACAGGCTATGCAGGAAATGTCTGGTAAGATATCCAAGTGGAGATAACGAGTAAGCACTTGGATACAGAAGTTTGAAATTCCGGAGTAAGGCCTGGGCTGCATAAGTATCTACACACCAAAGATGTAAAGGTACATGACTAGAGGAGATCACCAAATTCTACAACACTCTAAGGGGCTGAGGAGAAGAGGAGAAAAGGAATGACCAGTTAGGCAGAAAAAGTTTTATGATAATGTGGTATCCTAAGAAAGTGTTTCAAGAAGGAAAGAGTGTTCAACTCTGTCAAATGCTATCTCCAGCCAGGTCGAGTGAAATGAAGAACTAGAACTGACCGGTGTGGCTCAGTTGGTTGGGCACTGTCCCACAAAGCAAAAAGTCACCAGTTGGATTCATGGTCAGGGCCGATGACTGGGTTGTGGGTTTGGTCCCTGGTCCAGGTATATGTGAGAGGCAACTGGTTGATGTTTCTCTCACATTGATGTTTATCTCCCTTTCTTTCTCCCTCCCTTCCCCTCTCTCTAAAAATAAATAAATAAAATCTTTTAAAAAAGTGAACTGACCACAGGACTCAGGGACATGAAGGTCATTGGGAGGATACAGTGAGCAGAAAAACAGGGTAGTAGTTGGTAGGGGGGTAGGTTGAAGCAAGAATTTTTTCTTAAGGAGAAGCTCAGTGGATTGAGCACAGGCTTGTAAAAGCAAAGGGTCACTTCACCGGTCCGATTCTCAGTCAGGGCACATGCCTAGGTTGCAGGTCAGGTCCCCAGTAGGGGATACATGAGAGGCAACCACACATTGATGTTTTTCTCTCCCACTCTTTCCTCTCTCTAAAAATAAATAAATAAAATATTTTTTAAAAAGTTTTTCTTAAAGTGGGAGAAGAAAATATGCCTCATAATAATTCTTGCCTACATAAAGTTCAATGTTTATAAATGAATAAACTTTACCTCACAACCCTGGCTGACAAAGGAAAAAGTAAAGTTTAAACTGCTTCAGTCCTTATGATTTCTGAGAAACAATTTATACTAAAAATTCCTTAATCAACCATGTTCTGGAAATGAGACATCTATATGTGCTATTACGAGAGTGAATCTTGATTCATAGGAAGAGCCCCAAATTAGCTTAATTTCAGTACTTCATAGTTAAGAGGCGGCTTGAGATAAGAAAACAAGATCACATTTTAGCTAAGCATTTCAGAATTTATATACAATCTGTCTTTATTCCACTGGAAATACAGTGACATGAAAATGATGCCAAATATTTTCAATATATTTTTGACTCAATTAAGAAAGTAGGTAAATATATTCTAGACAGAAATTATTAAAAGGCTGAAAGTCTGAGTCATTTAAATAGTACCTTCTACAGGCAGTCTAACTCAGTGAAGTGTGCTAGGTTAAAGGGGCTGGTGAAAAGTCACACGACCACATCAACTTGGAGACTTGAAATTGATGATTACAGAGGGCCAGTTGGTGCTGCCCTTGGCCGTGAGCCACACACTTCCACAAGTCTTAGTTAACTCTTTCTCCCCCCGCCAGTGTACCTGCTCCACATCTTCTTAACCACCAATACTTCACTGTCCCTCAGCTGATAACTTTATTTTTAATTTACTTTAAAAAAATTAAAAGTGGATTCCCTCAATAGACTATCATAAAACCCGCTGACAGCTGCTCTGCCTGCCCTCTTCTCAGAACAGAATGCTATGCTCAGCTCCTCTTCTTTCCAAGGAACTTTGCTGATCTGGGACTCTCTTTCCTCTGCCTGTACCAGAAATTAACTTATCAACAGAGACTGCCATATTCAAAATGAACAGAAACCACCCTCTGAGACCATGTCTTTCTCCTGTTAGGTGTCAATTTCCTTGCTTTCCACAGTAAAATATCTTTACTTGCCTCCACACCACCTTCACTTCTCTCCTCCCATTTTCTTTTGAACCACTGAGTGAGGTTTTTATGTCTCACTAAAACTGCTTGCACGAAAAACTTCTAGACAGCCGAACCCAACGGTCAATTCTTACTTGTCCTGCCAGAAGCGTTTTACGCAGCAGAGTCCTCCCTTTCTTCAAATATTTTTTCACAAGGGTCCCTAAAACACCACTTTCTCAGCTTCCCTCTTAAGTCACTGGCCACTTTTTATTAGTATACTTTAGTAGATTATCATTCTCTTCCAGGGTGTTCAGGCTCAGTCTTTAGATCTTACCAAATCTTGTGGATCTAAATATCACATATGCAGCAATGACCCCACATTTACATATCCAACTGTACCGTTCCCTTAGACACCCACTTGACCATCTAAAACCAGCTTCTCAAACTCAGAATGTGCACAGCAAACTCCTGTTATCTCTGCAAAACCTGTTCCTACTAGTCATCCAAAATCTCAGTAAAAGTCAACATTCATTGTTTAAGGACTCTCTTTTTCTTTTCTTTTTAAGAAGATTTTATTTATTTTAGAGAGAGGGGAAGAGAAAGAGACAGAGAAGGAAAGAAACATCATTGTGTGGGAATGAAAGAGATGCCTCTTGCATGCCCCCAACTGGGGATCTGGCTCACAACCCAGGCATGTGCTCTGGCTGAAATCAAACCAGCAATCTCTCAGTTCGCAGGCTGGTGTTCAGTCCACAGAGCCGCACCAGCCAGGGCAGGACTCTTTTTTTTTCTTGAATGTCCAACAAACAGGTCTTGCTGGTTCTATCTTCAACATATATACAATTCCATACAGTTTCCCACCATGTTTATCACGCTGTTTTAAAATACCAGCATCTACCTGTGATGCTCCTGTGTCTACTGTTGCCACCATCTCCCCTCCCAACACACACAGATTATTCTCCATAATGCAGCAGCTAAATTCATCCTTTAAAAAATGTGATTATCATGTCACTATACTGTTCAAAGTCCCCCAATTAGTTTTTTAAAATAATCATGAAGGGAAAAGTGAAAATATATGAAATAAAACTTTAAAAAACTTGGGATAATTATCAAAGCTAGGTGATTAGTATATGAGTATTATACTCTTTATCAGTGCACTTAAAAAATCCCACAATAGAAAGGTTAAAAAAATCACCAATGGCTTTCCATCACAATTAAGGTAAATTTAAATTTTTTGCCACAGAGAGCCAAATAAGTTAGTCTATGATCTTCTACACCAAACCTATCTGTCTTACCCTCTGCATTAGCCTCTCTCACTCTGCAGTCATGCTAGCTTTCTTTCTAGTCTCCAAAACATACATACTTGTCCAACTGAGGTCTTTACAACTGCTGTTCCCTCTACCGAGAAATCTGCTTTCTCTTCTTTTCCAATGCAAAAGTCATGCTCCCTAAACTTTTATTCAGATCTGTGCTCAAACATCACCTACTCAAAGAAGCTGGACCATCCTATTTAAAATGACCCTCATGCCACTGTTCTCTATCACTTTACCCTGCTTTATTTTTCTCCTATAAAAAAATCAAGTATTACTGATAATCAAAAGGAAGCACTTACTGGAGTGAGCTGTTGAGAATTTAACAATTGCTGAAATTGCTGTTGATGAAGAAATATTTGTCTTTGCTGGTCAGAAAGTAATCCTAGTCCTGAGGCACTGAAAAAAAGATTAAAATTCTTACTTTCTACTATATACCTTTAATGTTTTTTTAAATGTAAAATGAAAAGACTACTGTTTGGTTTGATGTTTAATAAGTTCAAGTCAAGTTTTTAATCTTAACACATTTTGAAAACAATGACGGGCAAATTTCTTATTTTTGTATGTAGCTGTGAGCACATACACCTGTGTGTGCAACAAGAACTCACATTGTCATGTTTTGTTTTCCCTTTTATTGTAAACTAAGCGGGCATTAAGTTATCTTATGGAATAGAAATTTACACATGTTGCCCTGGCTGGTGTAGCTCAGTGGATTGAGCGCAGGCCTGCAAACCAAAGAGTTGAGGTTTGATTCCCAGTCAGGGCACATGCCTGGGTTGCAGGCCAGTTCCCAGCAGAGGACACACAAGAGGCAGCCATACATTGATGTTTTTCTCCCTCCCTCCTTCCCTTCCCCTTTAAAGATAAATAAATAAATAAATCTTTTAAAAAAGTTACATGCGTTTACAACATGCACATGAATTAATTTGTTCTTAGTTATTCAAGAGTAATTTAACCTACATTAAGTAACATATTTTAAATAAGACATAATCCAAACACACTAATCAGTGATTTGACCCAACCTTTTAAAATGGTGCCAGTGGTCAGTAAAATTAAACACTAATGAAGAGAGAGCCAGAAAACAGTTTACTGGTGCCCCCTGGAAATCCATTTAAAATGATTTATTCCTCAAGACTATGTTCAATAACATGACACTAGTCTCTTTATTTTGAACAAACATTCAAATGAATTTCCAGTACAATGAAACAGTGAGTCTCACTTCCTTGATATCAAGATACATATCTAACCTTCATCCTATCAAAATCTTTTATTATAAAGCTAACAGAATTACATACTTGAATTTTAAGAAACCAATGTTCATATGTGATCTTCATTACAATACTACTTTTCTTTAGAATTTATGATACAGAAAGGCACTATACACAGCATAAGATCAAAAGGGAATTTTTCAGTACAGAATATATTTGATGTTTTGTTACTCAAGTGGCTTACTTTTGTTTCAATCTGAATTACTTAAATTTGAAAAATAAATGGCTCTCAGTAAATATACTTAAAGTTTCGTGGATTGTAATTTCTTAGAGTACATCTACAGGGAGAACATTAAAAATCCCAATCTAAAACAGGGACAAAGTATTATGTTGCCCTGGAAAACCTAAAATATATTTTAAGTAAGTTTCTTACCTGTTAGTCAGTGTAGCTGGCATTGGATGAGTTGCATTAGGTTGTACAGTTGTGTGGGTGAGAGGGGTAGGGTTCTGGGACATTGTGACAGGGGTCTGAATAACACCATTTAAAGCTCCTACAATGCCATTAATTGCCAGCTGGTTACCTGGCAAAGCTCCAATTATCCCACCCACTCCAGGCACTGCAGGAATGGTGGATGTTACAGTCTGCATTCCACCGGCCAGCGCCCCCACTGTTACACCATTGACCTGCTGCACTCCACTAACGCCTGTGCCCTGCTGAGCTGGACTCTGCCCAGCGGGAGGTGGCGTAGAAAGAGCTGATGAGCTGCTGGTGCTTTGTCCACTGGAGGTTAAGTCCTAATGAAAGAAAGAATAGACATTTAAATTGTAAGGAACACAGCAAAATTGTTTGAAATAATTTTAAACCATTTAATGGGATACACTATTGTTTATGAGTAAAATACACAAATGAAACTAACCACATCAAAATTACCTGATTTAATACAGGAAGAGAACTGTCAGGTAAAAAGCTGTTTCCTAGATGAGGGCTCTTACTGCTGTTCAAGGAATCAGTAGTAGGCGCTGGAATAATAAAAGAGAAAAAAAAAACACCCAACCTATTTACCCTGTTAAATTACATTATGTATAAGATTAAAGGCTTATCTGAAAGCTAATTCTGAAGCCCATATTAAAAACACTTAAAAATTAAGTCTTACCCTGCCTAAGACCATTTAAATGAAAAATCTATATCTCTACTGAATACCATGGATTTAAATCAATAGAGATCATTATACATTTAAATTTTATCATTAAATTATATGCTAAAGAAGTTAGAAAAAATCAAGTTCACTTAAGAGGATTCTTTATGCTCTTCAAAATTATCTATCATTCCTTTTCTACATCTTCATATAAGTTATTATTCACCTATTAATAACTATATTAATAGTTATTATTACTTAAAAGGTATTGTAAGTCTAGACTACTTTCCTTAGAGACAAAATAAATATTTTCATACCATTCTGTGCTGAAAATGCATGAATTTGATGAGATGGACTAGGATTTGTTGTTATTGTTGGAAAAGGCACTGAGAGCTGTGCATTCAATAACTGAAGGCGTTCCTTTTTGGCAGTTAGGTTTTTAATTTGTTCCTCTAATCTTCGATTTTCAACTTGAAGTTGGTGTAATGACTTCAGCATTCCTAAAACTAGCAAACATTTGGATCATTTTTAACAAAGACAAGTTCACACACAGGGGTATTTTAAGGACTTAAGTGTCAATAACTTTTGAAATCAGTTAAAATAGAAAAGCAGAGACTCTGTAAAGCATTTTTAAGTGGTTAGGTTTCATTCTTAAATTTACATATAGATATATATGTATATTTGTACATATATAAGGATAACAAAAAAAAAGAAAACATCTACCTGGTTCATGTAATTTCCATTCTCAAAAAAATAACACAAAAATGACAAAAGCATTCTATTTTCATCAAAATAAGCCTAATTAAAAATTCAAAGTGCCCTGCCATGATTATACATTAATAGCGCATTTAAAGTGGAAAGAATCACACCAATATCCTTCAACACAATAAAGGCCACGTTTTTTGTGTGCTGCTAGGTTGAGCTAAGCGTATGCCAGCAGACAAGGTGAGGAACCTCCAAACCCAGATGCTCAGCATGCTAATGTACAGATCTACCAGCAGGGGGCAGTGTGCATGCACCTCAGCTCCCAGTCCCAGAGAAGGCTCACCATCTGTAAACAGACTCAGTTTCTGTCCTGCCTCATCACCTCAAACACAACTGAGAGCTTTAGACTGACAACATGGAGTGCTACTGTTATGCTACAGTAATAGACACTTTAAAAGTCCTATATCTTAAAAAATAGTATTTGTTTAACATGCCCTCTGGGTCTTCAAAAGACACATATGGTAATTTCCAAAGATTTTAACAGTTATCCCTCCTCATCAAGATCCCACAAAGAAACCCTTATTTAGTGCACCCACGTGAGACACAATAAGACTAAGCAAAACCTGTTCTCCAGCTATCATATTTAACGGATTATCCCAGCATGAATTTCCTTATAATTAGCATTTTTTTTTTGGGTCAGGACACCATTCATAAAAATACCAATTTATGATAACAATAAGCGAAATGTTTTAATAAATTAAAGCAGCAAAAATGTATATCCCAAAATGATAAAACCTACCAATATTCCCCTGAAAAATATATCCTTAACACTAAGATACATTTTTCTATAGGCCACTTTTCCAGCTAACTTGTACTGACTGTACCTTTGCTTTTTGGCATTTTCCACCCATGGTCCCCCCACCAATAATTAAAATTGTGAAGTTGCTAAATATATTTATAGCATAAGTTATATGATTTAATAAGTAAATGATATATAATATACAATTTTTATTCTTTCTCATCCAAATTACAAAATCGAAAAGATAGTTGGCCATACTGGACTACATGCACTTTTAAAATATGAGGGGGGGACCCCAAAACCCCCGGAATTTATGTATAAAAAATTATGTATTCTCACACATTTAAATTTCAGTCACCTTCAAAGTACCCTCCATTTGGTGCAATACCCCTAATCAAAACTTTTTTCTACCACTCAAAACAGTTTTTGAACTCATTGGCTTTGATGCCTTTTAGTGCTTCTGCCATTTTTTGTTTCACCTCTTCCACACTGGCAAAACATTTCCCTTTGAGGACTTTCTTCATTGGGGGAACCAAAAACAAAGTCACTCAGGGCAAGATACAGTGAACAGTTAGGGTGGGGTATGGGTCTCACTGTTTTTCATCAAAAACTGCTTTAACACACAGCACAGTGCAGGCAGGTATACTCATAAATCACCTATGATGAAATGGGCAAATGCTCTGAAAGAGTCTTCAATAAAAAAATTCACAGAAGCCAAAGCAGCCTCTCACAACCATGCCAGCTGGTGCACCAATACACAGATGGATTCCTAGATCGATTCCTGGAACACTCACCTAGTGGGGGAGGCCTGTACTACAAGGCGCCCACCCCCCAGAAGATAATTCCAGTTTTGTTTTTTTTTTGGGGGGGGGGTGGTTCCCCCTTGTAAATTCTCCAGAGGTGAGCAAATTTTCTTTAAACAATTAAACTAAAAGAAAAATATAGCTTGCATATTTTAGTAAGTTTAAAATTGATGAGATTACAATGAGAAGTAATGTATCGATAATTATAGGTAGTAACAATAACCAGGGAATAGATAAGTGCTTTTTATGAGTCAAGCAATTTTCTTTACTTCTTTTTTTAATCCTCATCTGAAGACATTTCTTTACTGCTTTTTAGAGACGAAGGGAGAGCGAGAAACATCAACATGAGAGAGAAGCATCAACTGACGGTCACCCATACACACCCAGACCAGGGATGGTATGCAACCAAATCTGAGACCAGACCTACAACCCAGGGATGATATGTGCCCCAACCAGGAATTGAACCCAAAACCCTTCAGTTATAGGACAACATTGCAACCAACCAAACCACACTGGCCAGGGCTACATATTTGTCATTTAATCCTCAAAAACCTATGACACAGGTACACTATTACTCCCATTCTACAAATGGGAGACTAAAGTACATTGACACTTAAGAAACTTACTCAGGATCATATCATTAATCACAAGTAAAGACAAGATTCAAGTCCGAGCAGTAAAAGTATAAAATCTGTTCTATTAAACCACTAAATTACATTTTCTTACATATAATATGTAATATAACATGTATCATAATTTCATTCTTGGTAAATGGGACTTCTGCACCTATCATGTAATTTAACCTGATAAATGTAACCTTTGTGTCGGTTCATCTACCCATCCACCTATTCATCTTTCTTTAAAGACAAGAAAAGAATACTTACTGTCACTAGGAGTACCCTGTTCTAATAAAAATTGCTGTCCTTCACTCCACTGCCTCTCCAAAAGTTGTTCTATGCTGGCTGCTACTGGAGGCAGATTTTCCAAACTGCTGTTGCCTGGTGGATCATAGCGAATCTGTAAACTGCTTACAGGGGATCTGGTGAAAATATTAATTCTCAGGTTAAACAGAAGAACTCTTTGAAGGAGAGTACATTCACAGTTCTCACCTCATGGTAACCCCTTTCCAGTACAAGTTTTCTAACACCAAAGCTGCCTATGCTAGAATGATAAAACCATAATCTACTCTAAAATTTAGTAATTATCATCCTTCCTCCTCAAATTGTACAATCAAGGGATTAGCTGACCATACTTGTTAATTAAAAACCACTAGAAAATATAAACACACAACCAATAATCTCTGAAACAGACTATAAAAGAACTTGATATAGGTTTATAAAGCAAAAAGACACGATTAGAAAAAAATTTAATATAATTAGCCAGAAGAGAATACAATTCCAACACTCTACTTTAAAATACAAAAATCAACACTTCTAATATTAAGAAGAATATGTAATATTCTCAGTCATCCACTTTTTGTTTTAAATTAGTAAACATGGCCATTTCTGGTACCCAGCTGCCATACTAATATCACACATGAGTAAAGGTCTTGTTTTAAGAGTTTCCAGTGTTTCCACACAATCATCTCATAAGATCTTCACAACAACCTGGTGAGAAGTCAAAACTTGACTCATTGGCTCTATTTCCACCTGAGGAAACAAATGGGCCTGGAAAGACCAGTCCAAAGGCACACTGCTAAGCAAATGACAGAACTGGGGCTACAGCACAGGTCTTCTAAAAACCCACTATTGTCTGCCACTGCCTTAAAATGCTTCTCTAGAAAAATCTATTTTTTTTTTAGGTTTTTTTTTTTAAAGATTTTATTTATTTACCTTTAGAGGGGAAGGGAAGGAGAGAGAGAGAGAAATATCAATGTACGGTTGCCTCTCATGCATCCGCTGTTGGGAACTGGCCTGCAACCCAGGCATGTGCCCTGATTGGGAATCAAACTGAGGTTATTTGGCTTGCGGGCCCGTGCTCAGTCCACTGAGCTACACCAGCCAGGGCTAGAAAACTCTCTTTAAATAAGAAATTAAACAAATGAGGTTTTTTATTCCATATGAAAATATCATCTGCTACATACATTTGGCCATTGTACTCCACATAGTTCATTGTGCCAGGATAATTTAGGCTATTACATTTCAGGCTGATCTTTAAAGGGTAATATAAATTGGACATAGATGCTAAAAATAATTCTATACCATTTATTGTGTTAAGTCCCATTTAGCTAATGAAAAATAATGATACCCAGCAAAATAGTACTAAGGGAGCTTATATAATTCCTGGATAGCTTGTGTAGTGTTTTAATTTTAAAAGGGGGAGGGGTCCCAGAAATGCTTCCTCTTCTAAACATGAGGAAAAATCCATTAACTTTCTTCTTTGAAAAGAAGAATAAAGCAATACAAAAGTAATCACAACATAAAATAAGAGATTAGTCAGATGTTGTTATCATTGTGTATAATATTCATACTCCTAGTTTCAAAAGAAAGAGTATTTAAATTTCTGCAGAGCCCAATTAGGAAAAACAATGCGACTTTTAGTTCAACTAGAATTGTGTAGGAAAAGGGCACTAACAGTATATATACCAGGAAATAGCAAAATCAGAGGTTTTTGCACTAACCTCTTCAATGACAAATATGTTTCTTAATAAAACTTTCCAGACTGTATCAGTAACACAACAACACTGACACTCATCATGGCTACCATATAAAAATTTTAATTTTTAACAGAATTTTTTACTTCCTATAGTTGAGAAAACACTCTAGATTGTGTTTTATCCTCCTTCTGTTCTCCATTCTCACCCAGTCTAACAGCATACTGGAGACAGAGCTTACAAAATTATAGAGAGAAAACAAACCAGCAGAAGATGTAGAAGCTAAAAGGAGAATAAAATCAATTAAAACATAGCCAGAGCCTGAAGTTTTATTGTCATCTATAAACTGACAGAACATTTCTTACAATCATTCTCCCCACTGAGAAAAGAAAATTTGGGGCACTTAGATTGTACTCAGAGAAAGTCAACCTTCCAGTACAACTGTGGTTAAGAGCATCCTGCTAAGAGTATGAATAATCTCACATATATTATTTATTAATACATGGTACCTGAATTCTTCCATATTCTAAGATAATTTCAAATAACAAGGTAATATATTTGCTACACTTTGATTCAAACAATTTTAAGAACTAGAGAGATTTTAAAGGTGAGCAACAAAAACCTCATTTACTGAATTAGGAGCTAGGGGCTAAAGGGTTAAGAGCAATGCCCACAACAGAACTGAAACTGGAAGCCAAAGTTGAAAAGCCTTGATTGAGTCTAGCATTAAGAGATTTCAAGACTATTTTATGACCAAAAAGAATCACCCAAATTAATGCATTAATAGTACTAGTAGCTAAATATAAAAATAATAAAAATGAGAGTTCGAATTGACTGGAAATCTGAGTTATAGCTTTTAAAAAGCTATGGCTTAGATAGTCATAGCAATCAGACAAGAAGACATAAATAATAGGCATTCTAATTGGAAAGGAAGAAATAAAACTGTCTTTTTAGTTGCAGATGACCTGACACTGAACATAAAGAACCCCAAAGATCCCACCAAGAAACTACTAGAATTGGTAAATGAATTCACCAAAGTAGCAAGATACAAAAGTAATATTCAGAAATCAGTTGTATTTTTATATTCCAATAATGAACTATCATAAAGGGAAATTAAGAAAATAATCCCATTTACAACTGTTTCAAAAATAATAAAATACCCGGGAATAAATCTAACCAAGGACATAAAAGACCTGTACTCAGAAAATTTTAAGACACTGAAGAAATCAATGGAAGAAGATATGAGTGAGTGGAAGTACATACTGTGTTCATAAATAGGAAGAAGTAACATCATTAAAATGTCCATACTACCCAATGAAATCTGCAGATTCAATTCCTAACAAGATACCAATAACATAATTTCAAAGGACTAGAACAAATA
Source organism: Artibeus jamaicensis (assembly GCF_021234435.1). Classification (NCBI taxonomy): domain Eukaryota; kingdom Metazoa; phylum Chordata; class Mammalia; order Chiroptera; family Phyllostomidae; genus Artibeus; species Artibeus jamaicensis. The sequence continues at coordinate 3,314,739 of NW_026521995.1, read as the reverse complement.
TTTTTAAAAATTATATGGAACCACAAAAGGTCCCAAACAGCAACTCTGAGGGAGAAGAACAAAACTGGAGAAATCATGCTACCTAATATCAAACTATACTATAAGGCACAGTAATCAAAACAGCATGGTACTGGCAATAAAAACAAACACATAGATCTATGGGACAGAATAGAGAGCCCAGAAACAAACACACCTTTACAGTCAATTAATACTTAACAAAGCAAGCACATACAATAGGTTAATTCATTCAACCAATAGTGTTCACAAAACTGGGTAGATGAGTGCAGAAAAATTAAATTTGACCACTTTCTTATGCCACACACAAGAATAAAATTCAAAGTGGATTAAAGACTTAAATGTTAGACCCAAAGCCATAAAAATCCTAGAAGTAAATATAGACAATAAAATCTCACACATTGCTCATAGCAATATTTTTTTCTGATTTATCTCCTTGGGGAAGGGAAACAAAAGAAAAAATAAATGGTATTACATCAAACTAAAGTTTCTGCATAGCAAAGTAAACCATCAACAAAACAAAAAGACAATCTATTTAATGGGAGAACATAGTCACTGACCCATTTGCTATGGGGTTAATATACAAAATTTATAAAGAACTTATAAACTCAACAACAAAATCCAATTAAAAAATGGGTGAAGGACCTGAATAGACACTTCTCCAAGGAGGACACACAGGTGCCCCACAGACATATGGGAAAATGTTCAGCATCATTCAATCAGAGAGATGCAAATTAAAGCCACAATGAGATACCACCTCACAGCAGTCAAAATGACAATCATCAATAAATCAACAAACAACAGTTGCTGGTGAGGATGTGGAGAAAGAGAAACCCTTCTGCACTGTTGGTGGGTAAGCAGACTGGTGCAGCCACTATGGAAAACAGTATGGAGATAATCTCAAAAAATTAAAAATGAAACTGTTTTCTGTCCCAGTAATTCCACTTCTGGGAATTTATTTGAAGAAACCCGAAACTCTATTTCGAAAGAACGTAAGCACCTGTATGTTCATTGCAGCATTATTTACAATCATCAAGATTTGGAAGCAGCCAAGTGTCTATCAGCAGACAAGTGGATAAAACAACTATGGGACATTTACACAATGAATACTACTCAGTAGTAAAAAAGAAGAAAATTTTACCATTTGTGACAGCATGGTTGGACCTGGAAAACATTACATTAAGTGAAATAAGGCAGTCAGAAAAAGACAAATACTAGATGATTTCACTTATATGTGGAATCTGATCAACAAAGTGAACTAACAAGCAAAACAGACAGACTCATAGATGGAGAGCAGGATGACAGCTATGTTGGGGAGAGGCAGTTAGAGGGTGGAAGGATCAAGCAAAAAGAAAAAAGGACTCATGGACAAGGACAACAGTGCAGTGATTGGTGGGGGCAGGGGAGAAGAGGAGAATAAATAGTAATGGAAAAATACAATTAAAAAATTTTAAGCTTTGAAATCTGTTTAAATTAATATTCAAACTGAGAATCATTTTTCTTAACTGTTCAGACATGCTTATCTTCTGAATGCTTTTATAGCCTTGCAAATGTACACTCCTGATATGAGATAAAGAAGTTTCTAATCTCAAACTGTTTCTCTTGCTTTACTTTGCAGTGTAAATAATGCTTACCTTGGTGAGAGACTTCCTCGGGGAGAGCTTCCTCTGCCAATGAGACTTCGGCTATTGTCTCCAAGATCCTGATCTGCAGTGTAAATATTTCATAGCTGATAAAGTTAACTCTCACTAGATAAGAAGTTTTAAGCTCTTGCCCTGATTTTTCTGTAAAATATACATAAAACCTTTACCACTATCTCTGTAGTTACTTAGTAGAAGATGTAACTACAGTTATGTTGCTAGTTTAGAATTTCTGAACTGTGGCATATCAGGTGCTGTTCCTACATGTTTTGGAGGGTGTAGAGGCCATGGATTATGTTCTGTTCATTTATTCCCTTCAATTTTACAGCACAGAAGCATAGTTTGCATTTGCAGTACCCTCCCCTCAGCCACTTTTAATTTCTACTGTTACAGTAATGAATCACAGCGGTGGACAGCTAATCTGTATTGCTTATCATAGCAAATCCTTATGCTTTGTATTTTTTCATACTTTGCATCTCAAAACAAATCATAAAATCCTAATGTATTACACAGAGCCGCACAGGAAAACTAAAATTTTGTATATAACATGAATCCTCACACTAAGAATAAGGTTACATATAACGCTAAATATCTGAATTGACAAAAATATATAGGAACACAGAATTCTGTATTTAAAAGAAAAAAAATTAATCCTTCAAAACATTCCTGAGGTAAAAGAAAATCTGCCTGAAAAGTAACTTGTATTTCCCCTACAGTTAGTTGCTTATAAAAAGCACCCTATCTGGCCTCTTTCAAGGTTGTCCCTCCCTTATTCTGAATCTAGTAACCTCTGACCCTGAAAGGGTAGAGACATGACTGATCCATTCTTGGTGAACTGCTAAAGCCATTCCCCTCCCCCAAAAAGGCATGACTACTTGGACATGCCAACAAATCCTTAAGGATGGAATGAAACAAAGCAAATCCAAAGGCTCGTTAAAACAGTACAAGAGGCAAATGCTACAAAATGTCAACTGGTAAAATTTCACAGGATTACTAAACACTGTAGAAATTCTCTAACAGGATTTTTTTAACCACATTTGTATAATGCAATTTCATGAATTATGCAAATAAAGGTTTAGGCTATTCACAGAATAGCCCAGTGTTATGTTACTTTCATTGCATAGAACTGAGAACTGAACACATCAATCACAAAAGTCACAGGAGACGTTGTTGCATTCCTGCCTGCTGATGGCTCTGCTTAAACATTTACATTTCAGACAGTGAAAAAAACACATTACTATTTTGCAGCACAGCATACTATTTACTTCCAACTGTGATTCTTCAGGTTAAAAAGATATAAAAAGGCATGATCTTGTACTAAGCACACCTTCAGACTTTTCATATAAAATCAGCCACAGAGGAGGAAATTACATTGAGCAAGAGGAACAGAATTTCAGAGTGTAAATATTCTTGAAAACTCACCTGTTTGAGTGTTTTCAGACTGAGCTATTAGAGCAGCCATTGAAGAATTTGAATTTAGTCTATTGCCATATATATGAGACGGTGCCTGACTGAGAGAAGATCCAGATAGGGTATTAGCCTAAAGGAAAAGAATTACAAAGAGAAGTGAATTATATTTGAAAATATCTTAACACTTTTCTTCCTCATAGATCCAATAACTATTTTCTCCAATCTATGAGATATTATTATAACCTTAAAATATGGTATTTTAGAAGCAAATCTCTTGTACACAAAATATTGTTACTCGTAGAAAGCTATTGTTAGACTGAAATACTTTTCAGATTTAACAGAACCACAAATACTAAAGTAGACTTATTCTTAATTCCTACAATAAGCAAAAATTAATAACTATCTGAAGAGCACATTTCATTCTCACTTGTCTTACCATTAAAACATTTGAAAAACTACGTAATTTCAAATAAAAAAAAATTTGAGACACTCAACTATTCCTGCTTTAATTTCAAAGTATCTAGTCAATATCAAAAGCCGGTGGCATGGTTACCATGTGAACATAGGGCTAATTATTTAATCTTATTTAACCACTTACAAAGTGAGGGCAGGTAGACAACAGATGTCTAACATGCTTTAGTCTTTTACATCACAGGATGCTAATGAGGTCAAAAGGTCCAACTTCAACTTTTAGTATTTTAATTATTCAGCATCATATTTCCATTGCTTAACTCTGTCATTAGTAAAAACCTGCACACTATTTTGTTACTTCCTGTTTTGATAGACTCAGAAGCTTGAGTGCATTCTGTTTTTATTTTAAAAGAAAGCAAATAGGCATCACAAGTATGTTTCCTATACAATTGTGAGGCTAAAGGAGTCACAGCTTTGCCCTGACCCCATATAAGGCACTGTCTTTTTGGCAGGAAGCCAGCTCTTACTAACTGAGGAGCTGGTCCAAAGTTTGTAATTCATTCATGTTGCTAACCACAATTCTGAAGGCCTCTACTGGGACTTGTGCCAAACAAGTGAAAATGAATCCTTAAACAGATGAAGCTAAGGAGGCTGGCCAAAGTCTTGCGTAATCCAATGTAATAAAAATGCCTTCTTTGATGTGAATGGTTTCTCCCGCTTTCCAAGAATATTATAACCTTAAAATGTGGCATTTTGGAAGCAAATCTCTTGTACACAAAATACTGTTACTCATACGAGATTATTACTAGACTGAAATACTCTTCAGATTTAACAGAACCACAAATTTTAAAGTAGACTTCTTACTCTTTTTCATGAATGAAATTAAACTTAAGCTTTTATAAAATGAAATCATTGAATAATTATTTCAGAACCTAATTCAGGAAAATAATTTAAAAAAATTAGAGCACATCTAATATAAAGAAACTGAACACCAACAGAACAAAAGATGTGGAACATTCTGACATGTAAAGTTGCATACAAGAGACCAAGTTGACACAGTAGTTAGAACAAGCAAAATATTACAGAGAATAAATGGTGTTTCTGGAACAACTCAGACCCTGACATTTTATTTGGCCTATAGACAAGTTATTAAGTACAAAAATTAGACTTTAATTCACAGAGTCTTCTTGGTGTAGAATCCTATTCTTTCCATTGTTTCAAAGGTATATTTCACAGTTCATACTTTCTTTCATGTCTTAAATTCAATCTGTCAGCTTCTGGGTTTTTTCCTCTCTTATTAAAAATCTGTATACAAAGCCAATAAGTTTGTATTATAAAGTCCTGTTTAACTATTGATTACCCTCAGGAAAAGGTAACTCATAATTTTAAGCTAAAGATTATATTAGATACTTGCCACGTATTTAGTTTTACATGCATAAAATACACAATTCATAAATGAAAATATAGTTAAGATTTTTTTTTTACATCTACAGAAGACAAATACTTGAGGATCTTGGCTACATACAAAATACCTTACAAAAAGAAAAAATCTGGACAAACAGAAGGACCAGATGTTACCAATGATATGTTAAAATTCCAGGTACCTAATACTTAAAAATGCCATTCATAGAGTCAATATACTCTTACTCTGGATATAATTCTAGAAAGACCAACTAAGCATATAACACACTGGAAATGGAAAATTAATTAGAAAGAGGAAGAAAAAGTAGTATCTTGAGACAGTTTATTGGCAGCTAGAAGTAACAGCTGACAGCAAGAGAGGAAAGAAATATGAGCAAGAAAAAACATATTACAGAGTGTGGTGGGGTGATGTTCAAAGAACACGGACATCTAGATGCCTCAGCATCTGCATTTTATCCTTTTGATTCTTCTTCATGCAGTCAGCTCTTGGCTGAAGCAGAACATTACACCAGTTGGACTACCTATTTAGTTCCAATTATCAGTTTTATGAGCTGCCTTAGTCTCCTGATAAGAATCCAAAGATCCTACTCTAATCAGATATACCCCTTTTCAAGAAGGGTTCCTTCTGCCAAGGGCATTATATTTACCCTTATTAGCCACAAATTTCATTTTTTCTCTTATTTTAAATTTAATCCTTATTATATCTTTCCATTACCATTTAGTCCCCTTATACCCCTCTCCCCCCAGCAATCACTACACTCATTCATGTTCACGAGTCCTTTTTCCTTTTTGCTCAATCCCTTCACTCACTAACCATCCCCATGAGCTGTCATCTGTTCTCCATCTATGAGTCTACTTTGCCTGTTAGTTCAGCTTGTTCATTAGATTCCATATATGAGTGAATTCATATGATATTTATCTTTAACTGGCTTATCTCACTTAGCACAATGTTCTCCAGGTCTAGCCGTACTGTTCTAAAGGGTAAAATTTTCTTCATTCTTACCAGCCAGGTATAACTCCACTGTGTAAGTGTCCCATAGTTGTTTTATCTACTCATCTACTGATGGACACTTGGCAGCTTCCATATTTTGGCAATTGCAAATAGTGCTGCATGAACATAGACATGCGGGTGCTTATGTTTGTTCATATTAGTGTTTTGGGTTCCTTCAGATATGTTCCCCAGCAGTGGGACCGTTGGGTCAAAAGATAGACCCATTTTTAATTTTCTGAGGTATCTCCACACTGCTTTGGCTGCACCAGTCTGCATCTCATCAACAGTGCAGAAGGGCTCCCCTTTCTCCACATCCTTGTCAGCATTTGTTTGTAGATTTATTGATAACAGCCATTCTGACAGGTGTGAGATTTTATCTCGTGATTTTTATTCGAATTCTTCTGATGATTAGTGACACTGAGCATCTTTTCATGTGTCTATTGGCCATCTGTATGTCTCTTTGGAGAAGTGCTATTTTGATATGCCAATAAGGAATACGAAGAGAAATTAAGAAAACAATCCCATTAACAACTGCTTCAAAAACAAGTAAATTACCTAGGAACAAACTGAACCAAGGATGTAAGAGACCTGTACTCAGAAAATTATAAGATACTGAAGAAAGAAAGAGAAGAAGATACAAATATGTGGAAGTACATACTGTGTTCATGGACAGGAAGAATTAACATTAAAATGTCCATACTACCCAAAGCAATCTACAGATTCAATGCAATTCCTATCAAAATCCCAATGACATATTTCACAAAACTAGAACAAATATTTCAAAAATTTATATGGAACCAAATTTCTTGATGTTGTCTACAGATTATCTTAGTTTCCATATCACATACTGGGCTCACTACAGTAAAAGATCAAAATAGCACAATAACATGTGCATAATGACTATCATCAGGAAGAAGATAAACCATCTTTATCTTTAGCCTAATTCCAAAGCAGAAAAGTACGTATTTTATAAAGATGGCGGGAAAAAGTAAATTAATAAAACAATAAACTAAAATGGGAATGCATTCTTCATTATCCTAAATGACCAATATCCCAAACTTTTCTGAATGGGTAAAAATTATCTTGTGGTTGTTTGTTTTTTAAAAAATTACTGCATTTATCTAAATGAGAAACTTTCAAGAGATTAAAAGAACTTATTAATTTTACAAGGTAAAATTTTGTGGTATAGTAAAACAACTAAACCACCCTATGTTAAAACTCTATTTCATTACCATCATTTTAAGTGGTAACATAAGTAACCACAAATGTCTGACATTGCTTAGTCAATACTTCTGAAACAATGATTTGAATGGTTAATTCTGGGAACTCTTGGTAACTGCTGGCACTGTAGGTAGAGCCAAGAAATCTCTAACATTTTAGTGAAAAGATCCCACACGACTTAGTATCAGTGAAAGAGGATAAGTGAGACAGCAGGGAAAAGAAAGACCCCTTACTAAGACGAGTACACACATAATGCCTGGCAATCGGTAGGATCAAAAACCTTTGTTGTCATTAATAAGTGAAAGCACTAAGATATAGAGGGGTGGAAGGACGTCCATGTAAAACTAAAGCAACAGTGGTTATCAAGCATAAAGAGCACTGAAAGTTTTTATATAAAAGAAATCTAGAACAAAGAGTAAAGAAATGATATACACACACTTCTCCACTGCATACTTTGGACATGGGTTTTAAAAGTAAATTGAAAGCAAATTATTAATGTACCATAAGTCTGCTTCAGAAGACCTAGTATAACGACTGGCAATTCTTTTTAGAGGGAAGTACCTACCTTATGACATTTCAATTCTATCTTGACCAGGTAAGGAAAATGGCTATTGTGGACAGATATCCTCCTTGGGTCTACTTGCACTATAAAATATGAGTTGTTAACACTGAGTGAAGGGTATCCACAATATGTGAGTGCATCTGCACTGTTTTTGAAAAGTTTCTATACATCCAAAGTATTTCAAAGTAAATTACAAAAAAAAATATGATTAAAAACAAACTAGGTACTTAGATTCACATTTTGAAATTATAAATTCACATTGTCATAATAAATTTTTTCTTTAACTTCTTATATATGTTATCTTGGAAAGGTTTTTTTGTTCGCTTCCCAAGATTAATAGTTGAAAGGAACCACTTCATTCAGGATGTTACTATCTTACACTTTCTCTAATAACACTCTTGTAAAAGTGTCATTAAAACAAGTACAATTATTTTACAAGAGGGACCCAAAGACAAGCAGAGCAAGAATAAACTAAATAATTATTGAGGAAAATCTAAGTTACTTTTAAATAAAATATGTTAGGTACCTGAGTCAAAGAATACCCTAAGTGAATCTAGAATAACTTACTATGTTAAACACCTAGGAAGGTATGTGAGTCTACCAAGGCAGTATGCACAATCAAACCAAATCTAAGAAATTTAGTGTTTCCTAAGTAGACTGACATACTATACAAAAATATTAACAAGATGAAAATTGTATTTCAGCTTGAAATGTCCCTGTTAACAGTTTACCTCTTACATGAAATGATCACTGAGAAGTTTTAAAAGAGCTCTCACAGAAGTAAAAACCAAATTCCTAGGCATTCGGCTCATTACAATTTTTAAAAAATGTTTATTGAACTTAGAAAGGAAGAGGAGGGAGAGAGAAACACCGATGTGAGAAACACTGACTGACTATGTCTCATACACTCCCCAAACAGGGACTGAAACCACAATGCTGGTGTGAACCCTGATTGGGAATTGAACCCGCAACCTTTTGGTGTACAGGATGATGCTCCGACCAACCAATGAGCCATACCAGCCAGGGCTCAGCTGATTCTAAAGGAATTAGCTGTGGAAGAAAAAAGTCAGGCTAAGTCTGCTCAATTATGTAAACATCAGACTTAAAAGTAGGTACTGTTTTAGGAGATTTACCCCTCCCCATCGATACTGGTAAAGGTCAAAAACTAGAAAAGAAATAAGAAAATTTGGGTTGGAAAGAATAGGACCTACAGTAAAAATTTCACCTTTAGAAACTACCATAGCAATATATCATCCAGAGGTAGATATGAGGCTTCAAACTGTAACAGGGCGCCTGAGAGGGGGGTCCCAGAAAAGGATTTGGGATGGGGTCCAGAGCTCAGGGTGTCCAGGAAATATTAAGATGTCCTCACCCCCACCTCCCCTCCCCCAGTGTCAGCTGGGGAAAGGGACAAATGGAGCAGGGCCATTGAGAGCTGTTTTGCATAGCAACAGTTTTGCAGCTAAACTCCGGAATGGTCATTTGACATATCTATAACCTTTAACTGGTTTCATAGATAAGTTAAATAGCTGTGGCCATGCTTTGAGCCAGGGAGAAGGGAGTGGCTTCTACCAAGGATGTAACTGGGGGCTGGTCCTGAGTTACAGCGCCTGCTTGAGAGCTTGGAGTTGACTGGCTCCACGCCATGGGGCCACACTTGTCAAGACTCACCACGGCAGCCCAGTAGAGCTGGGAAGGTATGGGAGTCCTGGCAGGTGTAAATGATTGTAAGAGGAGTCGGAAATGGGGCTGCAAAGTACGACTGGCACGGGGATTTAAATGCAGACGCGCGGCAGCCAGAAAAGAGAGCCATGCGGTTTTGGGCAGAGTTAGGACCCCCTCTTGCCCAGGTGAAAGGGAGAAGCATGCAGTTTTAGTGGAGTGGGGATCCCTCAGCCATGTGAAGAAGAAAGCCACATGCTTTTGGTCAGAGTGCTGACTCCTGCAGCTCTGGTAGAAGAGGCCCATGAGGCTTTGGGGTGCTCCCCTTTGCTGCATGGCCTGGAAAGCAGGAGAGACTTTGCCTAGGAAAATGGGTACAAAGAACTCTTGCCAGTGGACCATGAGAAGGTGCCATATGACTTTGGACTAATTATAGATCCTGCCTGGATGGTGACACACCTGATGGGGCCAGTGGCCTGCAAACACGGATGTATGCTCTTTTCCTGAGATACAGTACCCCGAATTAGGGCAGGGGGGAAGGAAGCGCTGTGGGTATCCTAAAGGACTTTGATATTAATGGGGATTTCTATTTCAGGCCCTGGCTGATGTAGTTCAGTGGATTGAGCACGGGCCTGTGAAGCAAAGTGTTGCCGGTTTGATTCCCAGTCAGGGCACATGCCTGGATTGCAGGCCAGGTTCCCAGTAGGGGACACATGAGAAGCAACCACACACTGATGTTTCTCTCCCACTTTTCTCCTTCCCTTCCCCTCTCTCTAAAACAAACAAACAAACAAATAAATAATAAAGTATTTAAAATTTTTTTCTATTTCCTATATACTATTAAAAGAAAAACGTTTTATTACCAATGTATCTGCCATAAACCAAGCTGTCTCATTATGGGCAAGGTACTATATCTCTGTCTTCAATCTGTAAAAATGGAGGTAATAGTACCTATACCTCACAAGAATATTGTGAGAACTAGCTGAGTGAATATAAGGGCTTAAACATGTGCTTGGCACATGGTAAACACTCAAATTTTAGCCTTTTGTTCAAAAAGTTATTTTCATAAATTATTATGGTTTCCATCTTTGCCATTAATGTTTTTAGAGCATATAAATAATCTATCAATTCTATTATGATAACATGGCTATACTTCAAAGATCAATTTACCTAAGAAAAATTAGAAGGTGTAAATGTCTCATTATGCAATGATACCTTAATTCAGATAAAGAGGTGGGAAAAGCAGGCTTACAGGTGGGAGTACTTGAAACAGTATATTTTTGTATTATTATTTACTAATATTGTATTATTATCAACTTACTTTTTCCCATCCCTGTATAATCACATAGCAATACTAAGAATATAATGTAAGGATCCAAATATTTTGATGGCAATTACTATATGTATTTTTTCAATCTGCACGTAACTTGTTTGACTAGGAAAGCTTCCAGGAAAAACTGGGGAAAACAGGAAAAACAAGTTTTATATATTTTCTAACTCAATTCAAACTTTATACTATGAAATGTATTCTGATAACAGACCCCATTTCCAAGTCAGCTACCCACTAGTAAGGCTTTAATACTCAGCATCTGATGAGAGATGAAACCAAGTGTGAACAACTTTCAGGTCCCATGAGTAGGCTGACTGTTGAAGCTGTCAGGTTCAATTGCATCATTCCACATTATTCAATGCCCCAAACTGCTCTCTAATTGTTAGGAGCTTAACGTATTCAAAACCATTGTTTAGGCTAATGCTGAAATGCCCTACAATTGAGTTCCTAATAAAGTAGTGGGAGGGATTAAATTGTAGTTAAACCATCAATGAACATTCATGACTAGACAACAGGACTACATGGAATAGCCAACCAATTCTAAGGCTTACTAATTGGTTAATACCTAGTCAATATACCACCTATCTTTGGGGGGGAAATTAAGTCCCTGGTATTATAATGGCTACTGAAATAATTTAAGAAATGAAAAAGACATTAGTCAATAGCTGAACCTAAAATAGTTGAAATTCATATATCTGTTAACATGGAATTATGAGTTTTTAAATAAAATTTTAATATTATTTTTAGCAAAGTACAGTATTTCTCACTGGTAATCAGGCTATTTCTGTAATAACCGAAATTAATGACACCCTCTAATTATAACATCAGTGTAATAACCATTAATTCCAAAGTGTATTATGGTCTACAAAGCACTTATCATTTGAACTTCATAACATACATATATAGCAGGTAAAACAGATATTTAAAGTTTTCATTTTGTGTATGAAAAAAATGATGCCCACAAACTTAAAAGACCTGTCCATGATTATACGAGTGAGTAGCAAAGCTCCTGGGACCCAGGATTTCTGATTCACTGTTAACTTCCTTAAAATTATGTCATTATAAAATTATTTATTGAGACTTTCATTCTGACCAATCAAACCAGGTAAATTTGCCTGGGAAGCTGAACCATTTTCTCAAATAGAATGAAAGTGTCATATCAGACATCATTTGAAAGAAAATCAAGGACTATGTCCACAACAACTCCCCAACACACAAACACACACACACACACCCAAAGTTATGCACCTGAAACACAAAATATTCAAAGCTGATTGAAGCGAAAGTCCCACAGAAATGTGCAAAACATTACTCAGTAAATTGTATGTACCTTTAAAATACTGAAGTATTTTCATTTACTAAATATTACATCAACCTTGGAAGTTCCTTAATTTAAATCTGTATCATTTTTTAGCCATAAGAGTAAATAATGAACCATGATTATCTACATGAAGACTTGTATCCAAAAGAATGCAGAATATATTAGAATACATTTTTTCTTTATATTCAGCCTTAAATTCTTCTCTTAAAGGAATCACCCTTAAAGCAAAAGCACTTCAATCCTCCCAAAGACTGAAGAGAATGAATGTAGAACTAGGAAACAGGGGAATTTGAAAGCAAAATGGAAAATTAATGGCACACCTACAGAAACTAATTTATACCTGTAATCATGATGCAACGAGGACACAGCACATGGTTTAAAAAAACAATCACATGGACACCATTAATATCTTCCATTAATGTATACAAACTATAACTATATTGCTGATACCTATGAAAGAATAATTATTCTAAAAACAAGTATATCAAATAAAACATAATGATCTAACATTGAAAAAAATAAAGCTTAGTTATCCAACATTTTAAAAAGATTTTTTCAGCCTTGGCTGGTGTGGTTCAGTGGATTGAGCGCTGGCCTATGAACCTAAGAGGCAATCACACATTGATGTTTCTCCCCACTCTTTCTCCCTCCCTTCCCCTCTCTCTATAAATAAATAAGTAAAATCTTGAAAAACAAAGATTTTTCCAAATTAGAACTGCTAAGCATCACACTCTCCCTCCCTACCCTCTTAACACAAAATTTTACAAACATCCCCTAAGGTTTTTTCAAATTAAAGAAACAAATCTATTCCCAGTTTTAATTTCTATTAGCTTTCTAATCTTACCTACTTGACTACTTTGTAGGAAACAATTCTTAAGACAGCAAATAATCCAAAAAAGAGACCTATCTCTCTTACTTAAAACCAAATTCAGAAAGATCAAGAATGACCTCTAGATTTTTATCCTGCAGACACCAATCTAGTCACCAAAAACTATTACTTTCATTACATTTTTTTAGAGGAAGGTGAGGGCGCAAAACATTATTCAAATTTAATGTTTCTATTCTCTGATTTATATATTTTAAAAATATTTGCTTGCTAGTGAGTGATGGCTTTCTTAATAATTGTAAAAAGATATCTATAATTACTTTTTAATATCAATCATTTGAATTTACCTTATATCATTGTTCTCTTAGTTTTAAATCAACTACCTATAAAGGAACCCTAAATAAAATGCTAGATGTGATTATCTAAACAGATTAGAAAATAAGCTAGGCCTACATGAAAGTTAAACCAGAAATAAACTTTTGCCATTTTGAGAAGAAAATTCAATTACCAGGTGCATCACAATTTTAAGAGTTCTATGTATATATTCAACTTATTCTAAACATTTTTGTATCCTTTCCCTTGTACACTGCCCTTAAAAAATTCAGTTTTTGCACATTCAATACCAATACTATTGTCTCAGGCAGCTAAATTGAAGCTGCTCTGCTCTCAGTTAAATTGAGAGGTCAATGTGCCTCAGTTGCCTGGAGACTGATGGTTGCTACAGCAGCACTAGATAAGCTGGGCTAAATAAGCTCCAGCTTGAAGGCAGAAAGCCTTTACTGCTGGACAGAAACACAGATGCAGTTGTCTCAGCATGCAGCATTTAAGTCTAACTGGATGATCGTATTTATAAATGACTCATCTTACTGAAACATGGAAAGAGGATAAACCATAAAGATTTTAATTGGACTGAATCCTGGATTACTTGCAACTATGATTTCTTTGTTCTTTAGTTGAGTCATCTGTTGAGTGGAATTTTCCCTCTAGCTATAAAATTTCTCTTTACCACCACTTCCCCCCATCAACCTCCCTAACGCCAACCCCTAAAACCACAAACATAATGAATGAGAAGAAATGAGATTTTTGCTTAAATCAGCCTAGAATTAACCAGAGAGTAATTAAAACAGACTTTTATAAAGAAAGAAAAGAAAAATGTGCATTGGAAATGCTCTGGTGAGACTTTTGTCCACAAATATAAAGCTATCAATGCATATGGCTACACTTAATTAAAATTAAGAGATAAAATAAAAACAGGTAAAACTATTTATCCTTTCACCCCCTCAAACCCCAAGCCTCTATTATTATGGTTATGCACTCAGTTTAGTCAAATAAGCTAAAGAAGAACTCTTCCTAAACTGGCCGAACTCCCTTTATCTAGGTTGAGAGGTTCACCAAATAGTTAACTTTCATTTTGAAAGATAATATCACTAATCAGGCCACTGATTTTCTGTTCTGAATTATCTGTTGTTTATCCTAATACTTAATGTAATTATAATGATGACTGTTTATACTGTACCATTACATACTTTAAAACTAACAATGCTGTGCTTTGATCTACAGTTTAGAAAAATACTGGAAAAGTGAATACATTCTAAAGGCCTGTACAATAGAAATTATGAATATATATATAAAGCATAAGTGTACAGCAACTTACAAATAACTACTTAACTAGTTATTTGTAATTAGACATTTATCACTGTTATAATTTTCTCAAAATGTTAACACACTACTAGACCTTTGAATAAAGTAAAAATAAAAATATCCAAAGTTCCAAATAAATTTAAAAATGGGTACTTTAGGAATTTTAAATTATTACCTTTAGGGAAATGTGGGGGTAGGGGTGGGCTGCAGTAGGACTGTGTGTATGTGTGTGCACAGCTTTGCCCATTTATTGTCCTTTTTATGTATTTCAAGATCATGATTTTTCTAATTTCACTCTTGCTTAACGCATTCCTATAGACTAGGTCACCTATCCAATTACACATCTAAAGTGGAGGAAAAGGATAAAAAAATGCAAAACCAACCACACAGTCACCATTATTTACAATGTTTAGGAACATTCCCCTTCTCTCTCACTAGGAAGAAAGCCATATTGTACTTAAAGGGATCATTAATTAACTCTTTATTCTATTTTCTCCTACACTGGATTATAAAAATTTAGCAGATATTCAAACATTATTTTTGTGGTCTTTGAAATTATAAAATAAAATTTTAAAACCACAACTCCAAAATTGGTTCGCAGTTGTTTTAAAAAGTCTAACTTTTATTGATAAAAAGAATAAAAGCTGCCCCCAAATGAGTATTTTACAGTGTTAGAAAAAATTCAGAAACTCAGAAATGTAAAATGATCAGTTGGTGCCAACACCTTCCTTTGTCTTCTCTTGTGATTATCATGTAAAAATGTCTATGACTTCCACTAACATGTCAATACAAATAGAGATATTTTATAAATTCCTATAGGAAGCACTATTTCATTTCTCTGTCCTTCAATCAAGCTCACTTTGAAAACTGATAACCCATCTTCATGTTACTTTATAATGTACCTGAGTTGTCGCAACAGCAGGGGTTGCAGATGATGCCGCTGATGGGGACAGAGCTCCCACTTGCTGCAAGTGCCCAGAAGACTGCTGAGGTAAATGAGAACTGGAAACAGGAGTGCTAGACCCTGAGCCAGACACCGCGCTGGGAAAGGACACTGCGACGTCACTGTTGTTATAAATACCTGAAAGAAAAGAAATTGTATAACTTAGCTATCAAACTTGTCAGACACAACACATCAATCAGTATGTTAGAATACTCACATTTTCTCCTGATCCCCCCTCCCAGTGACAAAGTTTATTGGTGATGGTTAAAAAAAAAAGTACCAGTAACTAACTGAATAAATACTGATTTTTCATAAAACACTTTCTAAAAGAATCTGTTTCTTTATATATCAAAAATGGCTTTGCTAATGGACAGGGATCACATCGGGAAGTGCTTTGTAAAAATAATGAGAAAGGTTTCAGAAATTCCTAAGAACGATGAAATGTTTCTTAAGTAGAAAAATAAAGCAATTGGAGCTGCATAAAAAGCACCAGGTTAGCCCTGGCTGGTGTAGCTCAGTGGATTGAGCGCGGGCCTGCGAACCAAACAACCAGGGTTCAATTCACAGTCAGGGCACATGCCTGGGTTGCAGGCCAGTTCCCAGCAGGGGCCAGTTCCCAGCAGGGGATGAACTAGAAGCAACCATACATTGATATTTCTCTCCCTCTCTCCTTCCCTTCCCCTCTAAAAATAAATAAATAAAATCTTAAAAAGGAAAAAAAAAAGCACCAGGTTAGCCTTTCACACACAAACTAGGGCCCCAGAACTCATGATTGAGAAGAATTGAAATGGGAAAATACTTATATTTTAAAAAGGTCACCTACACTACAATGTAGGAAATAAAGTAGAGTAGGACTAGACTTGGGGTTTGGAGACCAATAAAGAGGCTGATGACATTGCAGGACACAGCTATGGGAATAATGAACATAGGTAGATTCTAGGGAATTCAGGAGGTAGACTAGAAAGGACTTTATGAATAACTAAATAGGGTGTACAAGTGTGGGTACTGGAGGGGGACAGAGGAATAAGAGAGAATCACGGATGTCTACTACTAGATGGTGGTAACATTCTCTTCAAGGAACAAAGAACACAGTGGCAACATGGTAACAGCTAGAAAGAAAGGGAGAAATGAGAGAGTTGGAAGCAAATCATTCTAAAACTGTGGATGGGAAGGGGATGGAGAGGGAAAATGAGAAAAAGACAAAGAAAAGGATTTAATGGAAAAGAGGTGTTTTTTGCTTATTTTTTTTAAAGATGGGAGATCATGGGCCTATGTTGGTAACAAAAAGCCCACAGAAAGAGAGAGGTTCTTTGTGGATTAAGTTTAGAGAAAGAATTATCTATATAACTCAGTCGAGTTTTCAACCACGGGTGATTTTGCTCCAGAAGACATCTGACAATGTGTGGACACATTCCTGGTTGTCAAAACTAGGGAGTACTACTGAAACTTAGTAGGGAGAGGCAATGGATATTGCTAAACATGTTAGAATGCCCAGGACAACTCCACACTACTAAGAATTATCTTGTCCACAATGTCCATAGTGTGGAAGCTGACAGATCCTGTCATAACTAAGACTCTTGGGAGGGTAGGAAGAAATAAGATCCTAAGAACCTGACACTGTAACTAGAGAAAAGCAGAAAAAAATTAGCACAAGTGGGCTGCAGTTAAAAGAAAAAAAAACCTTTTGAGAAACTACAGCCCTCGAAGACAGCAAGTTATTATATCAACAATATAATTTACTTTGTTCTAAAGAACATAAATATTATTGATTCATAATAAATAAAAGCACCTATAATATTCAAACCAGGGGAATAAAAGAATTGGGACATCATAAAGGCCTTACAACTATAAATGAGGCTTCTAAGATATCTACAATTTCTCCAGAAAAAAACATAATTTATTCATTCAACAAATACATCCATTACACAAACATCTGAGAGCTCACAGTTTGCCAGACATTATTCTAAACCCTGGAGATACAAAGCCATTCAAGATATGTGGTCTCCACTTTCAAGAAGCTTAGCAGAAAAAAAAGATACAATTACAAAAGACTGTGAAGAGTGACAGAAACATCCTCTGGGGGCTATGAGTGCAAATAAAAGAGAATCTCTCCAGGACCTGGAGGGGGGGGGGGCGGTGGGAGGGTCAAAAAAACTTACTGGACGAGATGAGTGTTAAAGCTAATTTCCAAAGGAGCCACACACAGCACAGAGGCGAAGAGTGGCTTGAGGAAGAAACTTGCAACAGACAGATAGCAGGGTAAATTCTAAGAACTTAAAATTACAATCTGAATAGGTTATGCAAGAAATGAGGCCTCCCCCCACCAAAAAAAAAAAAAAAAGCAGAAAGTATATCAAGAAGAACATTAAAAGTTTAAAGTTTTTTTAAAAATTAGAGACAATAGGAAACCACTGAAGCACTGTAAACAGCTTTGTGTGATCATATTGATGTTTAAGCAAATCATAAATCAATGGCATAGGCAAAGACTAGATTGGGGAGGATATTTAAATTAGGACCAAATAAGCTATTAAGGGTTGCTACAATTATACTGTAGGAGGGTGCAGCCAGGGGGGCCCCCAAAGAAGGATTTGTAATGGGGTCCAGAACTCAGGGCATCCAGGAAATATTAAATATATGGGATGTCCTCACCCCCACAAGTCTGAGCTGGGGGGATGGGATACATGGAGCAGGGCCACTGAGTTGTTTTGCATAGTAACAGTTTGAAAATAACCTCTAGAATGATTATTTAACGTATCTATAACCTTTAACTGGTTTCACAGATATGTTAAATAGCTGTGGCCAGGCTTTGAGCCAGGGAGAAGGGAGTGACTTCCACCCAAGATGTAACTGGGAGGCAACTTCCAGCCTCTATTACAGCGCCTCCATTGAGAGCGTGGAGATGATTGGCTGCATGCCATGGGCCCATGCCTGCCCAGAATCACTATGGCAGCCCAGTAAAGCTGGAGGATATGGGAGTCCTGGCAAGTGTAGCTGATTATGGGACGGGTCGGAAATGGGACTGCAGAGGAAGACTGGCTCTGGGATTTAAATGCAGACTTCGCAGCCATTGAAGAGAGGACCATGCACTCTTGGCCAGAATGTGGACTCCTGCAGCCCCGTGAGAGAGAATCACCATGTAGCTTTAGCACAGAGAACCACGCGGCTTTGGCCAGAGTCGGGGGACCCCTTAATCCCTGCAGCCATGAGAAGGATCATCATGCAGCTTTAGCAGAGAACCACCACTCAGCTTTCTATTTCTTTTCCTGAGATACGGTACCTTGGACTGGGCAAAGGGGGAAAGAAGAACTGTGTGTGTTTGTGGGTGTTTTAAGGAACTTTGGGATTTTGATGAAGACATTAAGTCATTACTCTTAAGTCTCTATAACTTAAATAAATAATTCCTTTCCTTTTCACCAATCTGTAACATGGAGAGCTATAATTCTCTGGTGAAAGGAAAGGCGAACCTAGTACAGGGGGACCACAGGAGAAGGGGGGGGTCAACTAGATAACATTGTAGCACCCCCTTCCCTGGCAGCCAGTCTGGGAAAATCATGGAAGACCACATGTGCAGTAGCTTTAAAGTAATACAACTACTGGTACACGCACAGTAAAAGCCCGCCAAAACTAGCTAGGAAGGATCCACCCTATAAGAATAGAGTCCCTCCAGCCCATGAAGTCAATCCTGCTCGGAGTTGGCCTGCTCCCGTGTTCTCTGCTATAAACTCTGGGTGTTCGGTTTAATTCTTTGTCCCAATCACCAAGAACCTGGTTACCTATGCCCACCTGTGACAATACTGATGAGCAAAAATAGGGGTTAAACTAAGGTAACAGCAGTAAAGAGACATTACAGAGACAAAGTTTATTTGACTGATAACTAATTAGACCTGAAACATATATAAAAAAAAAGGGAAGACTCAGGAATGATTCTTAAGCACTAGTAAATGGACATGAGAGTGGTGATACCGATCACCAAAGCAGGAGTAGCAATATCCAGAATATGAGAATATCCAGTATTTGGCTAGTATGTACAGGTCACTAGCATAATAGCCCAATGAGATAACTATCACTCTCATTTAACATAACAGAGAGAGAAGCTGAAAGAACTAAAGTAAAATGGGCCATTTGCAGTTCTCTGAGCTCCAGCTGAAAGGGGGTGAGGGGGCAGTTCGTAAGGAGTTTTCTACACCATATAGCTATCCACAAATCAACCAGTGGTAAAGCACTAAGGAAGCAATGGGCTACCAAAGCCACTCACAAGGTGTTTCCTCTGCTGGAGGGGTGAAGAAACCTTGTGTTACAGGCCTAGTATCATGATACTCTGTGAAACTGGATTTGCAAACTTCCCTTTCAGCATCTTGTGCAAAAAATTGCTCAGGTTTTAAAACAAATCTGCATTTCCAGAGTGTAGTTATCAGTGCTTTGAAAGAAGCAAGTGAGGCCTATCTGGTTGGCCTTTTAAAGACACCAATAATTATACCATAAGATATCCAGCTAGCATGCCACATACATAGAGAACATGCTTAAGAATCCACTATGATGGGAAACATTTCCTTATTAATTTTTTCTCTTCCTGTTTTTGGTAGTTCTAAACATTAGGTATTTTTTTCAATGGGGTCAAATGGTAGATAAGTATAATGGTACTGCAGGTGGAAAGCAAGGGACAGATAACTTACTGGCAGTTTTTCAATTTTCGTTTTTGTAAGATTTAAAAAATATTAATGTGGAATTTCCAGTCAAGATAGCAGCATAGGTAAACATGGCTTACCTCCAGATACAACCACATAAAAAAACACAAATAAAATATGCCGTATTTTTCTGTGTATAATGTGCACCCACATTTTTGGTCCAAACTTTCAGAAAAAAAATCTCTTAATTTTTTTATTCAATTATCTATTTATTTATATTTAAATACCTGTTTTTTATATTACAAAGGAATTTTAGCATTTACTTTTGTACATATTATAAGAAATTTTACGTGAAAATAATTACAGAACACAAGAACAGATACAAGGTATTTCAGGTACTACCCATGTATAATGTGCATCCTTATTTTCCCCTATAATATTTGGGCAAAAAATGTGTATTATACACAGCAAAATATGGTAGAACCACCATTGCTCAGAACCGTTAGAACTGAGTTGATGGAAGTGTGACAACTATGGAATTAAAGAAACCACATCCATCCACACTGGTAGGAGGGGCAGAGACACTGAAAGGGCTGATCCCACATCCACATGTGGTGGATAAAAATTCAGGAGGGATATCTCGGAAGCAGAGTCCCAGCCCCTCACCAAGTACCCACGGCCAGGGTTCCAGTGCCAGCAAAGTAAGTCCCCATTACATCCAGCTGTAAAACCAGCAGGGATTGAATCTGTGGAAGAAACTACTGGAGCCCCAAGCAGTTCCCCTTAAAGAACCCACACATGGACTTACTGAGATTTACTCTGAGCTCTAGCACCAGAGTAGTAGCTTAAAAGACACCAGTGGCATACAGGGAGAAACTCGAGTGACTGGCATCAAGTCACGAGCTGGGGGGCAGTTTTTTCTCACACAGAAAGGCAGGCAGAGGCCACTGTCCCTTTCTGAGCCCCCCCCCCCCACCAGATCCACAGAGCCAGCAAGCTGGAGCCATATCTGAGATTTCATCAACCTAACACTGTCTGCCTTGCCCTGGAGATCCCAATTCTGTCCCACCCAATTTATAGGCCCACCCAGGCTGTTAACTCTGACTTTTCCACATGAGTAGCTGGTCTTGGCTCATGCTTCACAACTTCCTAAACACTTTCAAACAAGCAACAGCCAGCCTCAGCGAGCTCCTAGCACTCGTACCTCTTGCTAAGTAACCCCAGGCCCAGCACTAGCAGCAGCCAGCCAAGATTCAGTTGGGCTTCATGTGGGAATCGCCAAGCCCAGCACAAGCAGCAGCCATCTCAGATTGTTTAATAACTCAGGCACACTGGCCCAGTGCAAAACACAAGTGGGGGGTGACCTTGACCTGCACCACCTAGGAAACCCCAGGACCAGCACACCCAGTGGATCACTACATACCATGTCAGAGCATCACCAACAATGCCCCTGCACAGCTAATCAATCTTCCACAGAGACAGAGGTAGAAGGTCAGTAGTCATGGCCAGTCCTTGCAGCTGACTGGCCCAGGAAAATCCCTCCCATTGACCTGCCAGCAACAAATCAATACTCAACCACAAGAGGAGGGTGCACCCATCCCACATGAAGGATATACCTCAAGCACCCAGCTTGGGTGATAGGAGAGGCTTGTACAACTGGACCCTACAGGACACCTACTACATTAGGCCACACTACCAACACAGGTGACTCATAGCAGCTCTACATAGAAACAAACACAGGGAAGCTGCCAAAATAAAAAGACAAAGAAACATGGCCCAAATGAAAAAATAGACCAAAACTCCAGAAAAAGTGCTAAATAAAATGTAGATACGCAATCTATCAGATGCAGAATTTAAAACACTGGCTATAGGGATGCTCAAGGAACTTATGAAGACCTCAGCAGCATAAAAAAGATCAATCGAGTCAGACATGAAGGATACACTAATTGAAATAAAGAACAATTTATGGGTAAACAACAGTAGATTGGATAAAGCCGAGAATCAAGTCGATAATTTAGCACATAAGAAAACAAAAAAACAACCAATCAGAACAACAAGAAAAAAACCAAAACCCAAAAAAACAACAAAAAAAACCCAGGACAGTGCAAGCAGCCTCTGGGACAACTTCAAGTATTTCAATGTTTATATCACAGGGGTGCCAGAACAAGAAGAGAAAGAGTAAAACAATGGAAATCTCTTTGAATAAATAATGAAAGAAAACTTCCCTAATTTGGTGAAGGAAATAGACATGCACGTTCAGGAAGCACAGAGTCCCAAACAAGATTGATGAAAGAGGTCTCCTCCAAGACACATTATAATTAAGATGCCAAAGGTTAAAGATGAGAATCTTAAATGAAGCAAGAGAAAAGCATTTAATAGGGGTTTCCCCATAAGACTGTCAGTTGAATTTGCAAAAGAAACTTTGCAAGCTAGAAAGGATTGGCAAGAAATATTCAAAATACTGAAAGTCATGAAAAGCAGGGACCTACAGCCAAGACTGATCTACTCAGCAAAGCTATCATTTAGAATCAAAGGCTAGATAAAGTGCTTCCCAGACAAGAAAAGACTAAAGGAACTTATCATCACCAAACCATTATTTTATGAAATGTTCAAGAAACTTATTTAAGAAAAAGAACATCAAAACTACGAACAATAAAATGTCCACACATACACACACACACAAAGACAATTGCACCTAAAAATCAAACTAAGCAAACAAAAAGAACAGAGACAGAAGAATCATGGATATGGAGAACATTTTGATGGTTACCAGATGGGAGTGAGGTGTCAGGGAACGGGTGAAGAGATGAGGGGATTAAGAAGTACAAATAATGCCCTGGCTGAGGTAGCTCAGTGGATTGAGCACGGTGAACCAAAGGGTCACCAGTTCGATTCCCAGTCTGGGCACATGCGTGAGTTGTAGGCCAGGTCCCCAGTAGGGGTCACGTGAGAGGCAACTATACACTGATATTTCTCTCCTCCTCTTTCTCCCTCTATTCCCCTCTCTAAAAAATAAATAATAAAAAAAAAATTTTAAGTACTACAAATAGTTACAGAATAGCCACAGGGATCTAAAGTACAATATAGGAAATGGAGTTGCCAGAAAACTTAGACGCATGACCCAAGGATATGAATAAAGGAGGAAGGACCACTGGAGGGAGGACCACTGAAGAGAGGCAGGATACTGGATGCTGGGTGGTGGTGGGTGGGTAAAAGGAGGTAAATGAGTACAAATGTAATACCATAATCAATGAGAGTATTAATAAGTATATAAATTATTTATATATTTATATATTATATATTTATTAATAAATATATCATTATTTTAAAAGGTGCCCTGACTGGTGTGGCTCAGTGGACTGAGTGCCAACCTGTGAACCCAAAGGTCACCAGTTCAATTACTAGTCAGGTTACATGCCTGGGTTGCAGGCCAGGTCCCCAGTTGGGGGCGTGCAAAAGGCAACCAATCGATGTATCTCTTACACATCAATGCTTCTCTCCCTCTCTTTCTCCCTCCCTTCCCTTCTCTAAAAGTACATAATTTGTTTAAAGGTACTAAAGATCATGAAGAATAGAAAAAATTGTCCCTTCAAAGAACTTAAGAGTCTCATACAGAGCTAATAAGTATTTGTAAGCTTTTTATAAGTTATATGCTCTTTTAATACAAAACAAGATGACATTCATCTAATTAAATAGAATTGAGTCCTGCAATGCACAAGCTCTGGGAAAATACCCTGAAATTCATCTGTTCAGGATAGAGAATAGAAACAAAATGCAGAATGATACAGAGGTTGACAGTGACATACTGATTCATTCAATGTCATTCATTCACTCATTCATCTATCCATCCATCTAGCAAACAAATATTTATTACATATCTAGTTGAAGACAGGCACTGCACTAGGAACAGGGATTAAAGTAGGGAACAAGACAAACAAGATCTCCATTCTGCAGGAATTTACAACTTAATAAGGAAGGCAAACATTAAAACAAACAAGGACAACTAAATTGTGACAAGTGCTATCTATGATGAAAGAAAAAGGGGTACCGTGACAGTGAAAAATTAGGAAGCAGAAAAGACCTGTCTAAAGAAATGACACTAAAACAAACATCTAAAAGGTAGACTAGTAGGTGAGAGTTAAGTAGAAAAGCTTGTTCAAAAGACGAGGAAAAAAATAGATGTGGCTAGAGCACAGTGAGGAGAGTGGCAGAGGGCAAGGCTGGAGACAGGGAAGGAGCAGATCTCACAGGACCTTGTAAGCCATGTAAATGTGTTTATAATTTATGTTAAGATTAATGGAAAGAAACTGACTACAAAGAACATGACTTAGTTTTTAAAAGACCATCCCTCTTATCTGCTATGTTGCAAATGAACTGAAAAGGAGAAGGGCGGGAACAGAAAGACCATTTAGAAGTTGATTTGACAATTTAGATGAAAGACTATGTCCCTCTGGACCGCGGTGGTAGTGGTGCTGAGCATGGAGAAAGTGGGAGCCTAGAAGCTGGAATCATCTAAACTTTGAGGATAAGCTATGTTTAGTAGATAAAGAACAGTATTATGAATGAGTCCCAGGTTTCTGGCTACTATTGGAACTGACACTTACTGAGATGGTAAAAAACTGAAACAGGAGAAAAGGACTGTTTTAAAGAGAAAAAAAGCTGGTTCAGGACTAAGTCTTAAAGACTTCCAACATTTCAAGGATAGTTATTGAAAAAGAAATTTGTAAAGAAAAAACCATGAGTACGATGTCACTGAAGCCAAGAAAAGAGAATCTGAAGAAAGAGGGGGCACATCAACGGTATCACATAATGCTAAAGGCTAGTAAAAAAACAGACTGAAAATGCCCACTAGATCTGGAAACACTGAGACACATGGTAAATTAGGATGAAAACTACAGTGTAGGCAGAGACAAGATAACAAACATTGTTTAGACCTAACCTTTTTTTAGTATGCCTACCGTAGTGATATAAGTCAATATATAATACAGAAGTATATCTCTCCAGTGACAGAAATATTACTGTTCACCAACCAGAGTTCCTGCTTCCCAATTTCAAACTGCACAGGCGGCCAATTCAGTACCAAATCAAGTTGCTTATTCAACAGAGTATATGAATAGGACGGTTTTGAGGAATATTTAACCGAGCAAACGATTAAGCCTGGTAAGTTATCTCTAACCCAGATGCCATGAGATTGAATATTCTTTTCTGGCGGTTAATATAGCGTGAAGTAGTTAAAAGTTCAAATTCTGCTCCTTCAGGCACATAACCTCTCCGAACTTAACAAACCTCATCTATAAAATAAGGATGGTACCAATGATTTCATAGGGCTGGTGAAAGGATTAGTTAATGCATGTAAAGCATATATCAATATTACTAGTATACTGTCTATAATATAGTAAGCATTTCGTAAGTAGTAGCCATTTTGCTAAATATAAAGGAGAAACAATATCTACTAATATTGAAAGGAATAAGTAAGATAATATATATGAATAGAAGACTTCTGTTATTAATGTTGCTTTAATCCCCCTTCCTTTGGTGACTAATAAACACTTAAGATATGACTTTCCCTTTCTAGATCACGGACTCTGTCTCTATTTGATTAACACATTCATTACTCAAAGAAGGTAAAATAAAATATAATGCTGAGAGCACTGGTGGGGTAGCTCAGTTGGTCAGAGCATCCCAATACACCAAGGCTATAGGTTCAATCCCAGGCAGCGCACATACACGAATGCATAAATAAATGAAACAACAAATTGTTGTCTTTCCTCCTGCTTCCTTTCTCTTTCTAAATTATATGAGCAAGAGAGAGGAAGAGGAAAAGGAAGAGGGAGGGGAGGGGAGATGGTTACAATAAGAGGAAGTCCTCAACAAAAACAAATATGCTAAGAAGTCATCTAAGATGTAAATTGCAAAATACTCACTGGACTTGGCAATATAAAAACTATTCCTGACCTAAGTGGAGCAGTACTTCCCAAAAGCCTGTGTGAAGGGGTTTGAAAAATTAATCAATGAAAATTTCTATTTCTGGCATGAGGTAGACTAAAAACAGCTTAAGATCCTTCCTAATTAAAACAACCTAAGAATAAATAACTAAATCCACAGAAAGTAAGGGAAATACTTAGGTGTCAAAAATGTAGAGGAAAAGGCTTTTAACAGGTTGTCCTAAAGGAGCCAGCCTGTCAAGTAACCTAGCAGCTTTGGCTTTAATGCCCACAAAGAAAGAAAGATGAGACCTTGAACCTCAAAAGGATAGAAAGGTAAAACTGATGAGACCCTGTCTATATTCTTTCAGGGGAAAGACAGATCAACACCCCCCAAAAAATCCTCACCAAACCCCAAAATCATAGCATAGGGAGAAAATAAGGATGCTTGTCCAATTCAACCTGAATTCTAAATGGTATGCAAAGTCTCCTTTGAGAATTTATGGACAAAGCCTTGTCTTCCAACAGCTTTTGGGCTTGAATTTACACTATGGGCCTGGTCTGATAAACTCCAAACATAAATTAACAACAGAAGGGGTCAGGTGGTACTGTCACTTGAGTACACAGCAGAAGCAAACACAAAACCTCTCTGAAGGAATATTTCCTCAATCCAGGCTATAAAACGAGCTCACAATACAAAATTAGAAAACAAGGAAGGAAATAATCCCTTGATCACAAGTTAGCAGACAAAAACATTAAGACTGGCCCTCTTCCAAGAATCTTAAAAAATAGAAACAACAAATAAAGATTAAGAGATAAATATTTTAAATGACTAAGAATCTAAGAGAAGGAATCATATGTGATACAAGAACAACACTCTATAGAGGAATATAGGGTACACTGCTATGGTAGGCTGAATTCTAAGGATGTCCTCCCAATTTATCCATTTGTCCACTTATCCTGTTTTGAATGACTAAGACCTAGTTACTCAAACACTAATCTAGGTACACCTGTAAAAAGACTGGACAGGCTGAATTACAGTGCTAATCAGATGATCACCTTAAAAGGGTGAATTACCCTTTATGAGGATTATGAGGTTAGGCCAGGAGTAATTGGAGAAACCCTTAAAAACAGAAGAAGGACAAAAGAGTGATGGGAGATGTAGGGGAAGACAAAGCAACAGAAATGTGCCAGAAGACTTCCGCCTAGATGGAGGCATAAGTGGAGACGCCATGCTTTCTCACACAACTAAGTTTGGAGACAACAAAATATTAGCAACAGAAAACACAGCCAGAATACAGAACATTGAACTTTTCGGAAGTCAGGTAACAACAAATTCTTCAGCCTGACCAGTAAGAGGGGCGAAGCCAGCAGCTGGTGGAGTGGGGTTGCACAGGAAAACTCGGTCAGACGGACTCAGGCACAGGGATCCCAGGCGTGGGGTTGCAATGGGCGGACCCAGTGAGCGTCCCAGTGAGCTACCGGAAGACCCAGCGAGGGCGCAGGGCGGTGGGTTGACTGTGGTGGCACATTCCTAGGCAGACAGACCGGCGAGGGAGTGGGCAGTGAGACGGGACCCAACAGGCCCCAGCTGCCAGAGGCAGCAGAGAGGACTGCCATTTCCCCTCTCTGACTGCCCCCCACCCCATACAGCATCACAAACCAGCAACCCAGCCCTGGGGGCCCCACCCCGCCCCTAAGACTCTGCTCCTCATACTTAACAGGCGTGGGCGCGAACAGACCAAAAATGGCTCAAAAAGATCTCAAAGCCCCAGAGCCCATAACTCTAAGCAACCCAGAAATTGCCAAACTTTCAGATGCACAGTTCAAAACACTGGTGATCAGGATGCTCACAGAACTGGTTGATTATAGTCACAAATTAGGAACACGTGAAGGCGAAACGAATTGAAATGCAGAGAATTGCACAGGAAACCAATAGCGATGAAAAGGAAACTGGGACTCAAATCAAGGGAGTGGACCAGATGGAAGGAAAAAATGACCAAACAGGAAAATATGAAGAAACAAGAATTCAAAAAAAATGAGGAGAGACTTAGGAACCTTCAGGACATCTTTAAAAGTTCCAACATCCAAATTATAGGGGTACCAGAAGGGGTAAAGAAACAGCCATGAGTAGAAAACTTATTTGAACAAATAATAAAGGAGAATTTCCCCAATCTGGCAAAGGAAATACACTTCCAGGAAATCCAGGAAGCTCAGAGAGTCCCAAAGAAGTTGGACCCAAGAAGGAACACACCAAGGCACATCATAATTTCATTAGCCAAGATTAAAATGAAGGAGAGAACCCTAGAAGCAGCAAGAGATAAGGGGACAGTCACCTACAAAGGAGTTCCCATCAGATTGTCAGCGGATTTCTCAAAAGAGACCTTACAGGCAAGAAGGAGCTACAAAGAAGTATTCCAAATCATGAAAACCAAAGACCTACAACCAAGACTGCTCTATCCAGCAAAACTTTCATTTAGAATGGAAGGGCAGATAAAGTGCTTCTCAGATAAGGTCAAGTTCAAGAAGTTCATCATCACCAAGCCCTTATTATATAAAATGTTAAAGGGACTATCTAAGAAAAAGAAAATCAAAAAGATGAACAGTGAAAGGACAGCAAACTCACAGTTATTAACAACCACACCTAAAACAAAAGCAAATTAAGAGGACAGCTAGATCAGGAGTGAACCATAGAAATGAAGATCTCATGGAGGGTTAGCAACAGGGGAGTGAAAGGAGGAGAAGGGGGGAGAAGGTACAGAAAATAAGTAGCATAGACAGTAGGTAGAAAATAGATGGGGGGCAGGAATAGTATAGGAAATATAGAATCTAAAGAACTTGAGACACATGGTCATAAACTAAAGGGGGGGAATGGTGGGAATGGGGGTGCAGGGTGGAGGGGAATGAAGGGGGGAATAAAACAACTGTAATGGCATAGTCAATAAAATAAAAATTAAAAAAAAAAAAAGAAAGAAATGTGGCAGAAGAGGAAATCCTAGAGATTCTAAGTGTGAAAAGTATTCAACTCACCTTCGCTGGTTCTAAAATGTAGGGACACATGTGCAAGGATGGGAGAGAAGCCTCCAGGTGCTTAGGAAGACCCTTTGTTGACAGCCAGAAAGTGATAAACCTTAGTCCTATAACTGCAAGGAATAAACTGTATTCTGACACAAACCTGAATAAGTCGGAAGTGACTATTCCCAGAGTCTCCTCATAATAACAGTCCAGCTGGCCATCTTGATTTCAGCCTTTATGGGACTCTGCGCAGAGAAACCAGCCAACCCTGCCTGGACTTCCTGATTGTGTGCTAATAAGTTCTTATGGTTTTAAAATGCTAGTTTTGTGGTAATCTGTTATAGCCATAGAAAACTAATATACTTCCAGTGCTAGAAAGTAAGGAAATATTCAATGAATAACAAGGGCATATCTAAAAGGCATAGAGCCAGATTAAAGGGGCTCCCAATGGTTAAATTTAACATTTAATCATGACAATAAATGGATTACAACGCATACGTCCCTAAGCCTATAGTGATATAACCTAAAAGTTTCATGAGCAATGGCATATTTATGTAGTTTCAGTTTATCCCACAAAATACTTACAAATTACTAAGTGGGAAAAGAAAAATTTTTCCTTGGAAAATCCTGATTATGTGCCATCTGATAAGACGCAATGATAGATCACTTCTCTGATATTCTGGTTCCAAAACAACAACCTGAATCTAACAATGAAAAAAATAAAACCAAATCCAAAATAACTAGCCTATAATCCTCAAAAATGTTGATATAACTGTCAACACTTGAGTGGCATCTGAAGACTAGATGGTGGTAATATGACAATGTTGATTTCCTATTCTTGACAGTTGTGGCTTTGCAAAGAATGTCCTTGTTTGTACAAAATATTTAAGAGTTCAGGGCTGGATGGGTTACTACATTTGCAACTTATTCTCAAATTGTTTAGGAAAATAGAGTTATCTGTACTATACTTGCTTTTCTGCAAGTTTTGAGACTATTTCAAAATAAACATTTTTTTGTATGTGAAACTACGCAGTCTTAAAAACAAGACACAAAAACAAAACCAGACCTGGTCCATTTTAATTAAAAAGGTTCACAAAGAATTCCTAAAATTGAAAAACATGCTCACTAACATTCTTTACTCAACAGTCAGGTAAAACAATAAATTAATAGAGCTAAAGAGATGACAAGTAAACAAATAAGATCAAAACAGACTACCCAGATACAGCACAGAGAGATTAAGAAATGAAAATGATAAAAGAGTGATTATGGAATACGAAGGATAGAATGAAAATTCAAGTATGTCTACCAAAGATTTCTAAAGAATAGGAAAAAGCATGTTTTAAAACATAATGGCTGTAACTGTGTCTAGAATTAAAGACACAAATTCTGTCAAAAGGAAGCACAAGAAGTTCCAATAATAAAGTCACATAAAGACATACCACCCAAAACCCAGAGAGGATCTTAAATGAGTGGGTGGGGTAGAACAGTTTGAGTGATAGGTAAACAAATGGAAATGTGGGGTTTAAAATGTTTAGGCTTTTTGGCCTGGGGTCTTTTTCAAGAGGAGAAACACTAGAGCATGTTTAAATAAAGATAAATGATTATGAAAAAGAAATGAGGAAACTAAAACGACAGGGTCTCTTGAGGGCAGCAGAAAAAGATTCGACCCAGAGCACAAGTACTACTCTTTGCAAGCAGAACTGGAGAGAAGGAAAGAAGATGGATACAAATCAAGTAGGTCTGCAGAAGTGAGTAATAAGATGAATATTTTTCTAGGAATAAGAGACAAAGATATCTAATACACTGTGGATGGAGAAGGAAGAAGAGTTAAAAAAACAAGTAATCATGGTAAAAATGTACAGAGAATATGCTAGACATCTGTATTAATATTGTCAAGCAATTTAAATGTCAGTCAAGGCTAGCATCATGAATCGATAATTATATGAATCTGTACATGGTGTCATTTTCTGGCTTTAGAAATACTTAGCTCACATAAAGTATAAAATATGCATATAAGTGGTCAGGTTAATGAGGGTACTTCAACCAAGAAGAGATGAGACACACCTAACTTAATACCAATCATAAGCCTAGATGAGAAACATTAAGCACTGCATTACATAGTGATTTATTTGTTTCCTTAGCTTAAGAAAATTAAAAGATTTAGTAAGTAAAAAGTTTCCAATACAAAGAACATAATCTTATTAGATGTGACAGCTATTGAGACAATTTGCCATTCTGCATTAAAGGTTTTCTATAATTTAATAAAAACATGTAAGTAATGACCACATTAAATTTTAGAAAATGAAAGCAAGGAAAAAAAGTATTCTGAAACCTATAATTTTTGCACAACCACTATGATAATTTTATCTAACATTTTATTCTGTAACTATTCATTTATATTTCTGACTCTTCCAACTTTCATAGTCTGAGCCCCATGAAAACAAGAATTATATACTAAGAAATTGAGTCCTTTGTCATGTACATATTATTATATGATGCATAATAAATATACAATTTGTTGTTCTGGGCTTGGTGTCTGAGAAAGTATGTCATGGAGCCCTGGCCAGTGTGGCTCAGTAGACTGAGCGGCAGTCTAAGAACCACACGGTCATCGCTTCAATTTCCAGTCAGGGCACATGCCTGGGTTGCAGGCCAGGTCCCCAGTAGGTAGGGGGGACGATAGAGGCAACCACACATTGATGTTTCTCTCCCTCTCTTTCTCCCTTCATTCCCCTCTCTGAAAATAAATAAATAAAATGTTTTTTAAAAATCAATTTAAAAAGGAAAATATGTCATGAATATATTTCGAAGATGCTAGGTAAGCTTCCTAAATATCGCTTGATAATCAAATCCAGGAGCTGCTGTAAGAAATATGAGTGTAATTTTCACATTTCCAGTATTTCCAATTTTTTGCTATGATAAATACATCTGTAAGTCTAGCCTTTTCATATGTTCCTTAGGACAGAAG
The DNA here is from genome assembly GCF_021234435.1 of Artibeus jamaicensis. Lineage (NCBI taxonomy): Eukaryota > Metazoa > Chordata > Mammalia > Chiroptera > Phyllostomidae > Artibeus > Artibeus jamaicensis. Next base: position 3,282,812 of record NW_026521995.1, on the reverse strand, counting down.
TCACTTCTATTTAGTCCTTTTAGATGAAGTACTTTCCATGAAGTACTTCATTTTAATAGTCCATGCTTCAGAATTTTTTCATTGTGTTGGATATTTAAAAACTTCCCTACAACATGTCCAGAAGAGGACTTTTTCCTTCCTCTTTTTAATTTGGCACTCTATGGGCTGCTTCAATCTAAGATATCTCAGCTTTTTAAAGGCAGTTTACCTCCATTATTTCTTCACATTCTTTCCTCCTCTCCATTTCTCTTTCCCCTTTTTGGGACTCCTGTTATCTGGGCTCTACTTCTATCTTCCATAATATATAGCTTCTATTTTTCTTTGTTTGTATATAGGTATGTATGTATGTATGTTTGTATGTGTGTAATCTTGGTCATTTCCTCCTTTCTAGAGATTTCCTTAATCTGACCTACCCATTAAATTATTTTGTTCCTCAGCTATTATAGTTTATGCTATTCATCCCATTTGTTGTATTCTTTACTTCAAGTACTATAGATTTCCATACCCCAAATTTCTAGTTGTTACTTCTTAATGTTCTGTTTCAAATTGTTATCTTCCCTCATGTCTTTTATATGTTTATCACACTAATCTGTTTTCTCTGTATAGTTTCAGAAGACTGATCTGGGGAAAAAATCAGACTTCATATTACTAGCCAAGATAATTTAAGATTGTTGGTCTCCTAAATGTTGACATACCCAGAGACAATCTTTCGATACAAGCTTCCTAACATACCTTTTGAATGAAAATATTACTTTCTCATATTACAAGCATGATGGAGAAAAGTCTGACAACCATAATTCCAAATACATATCTGTTATATAAATATACTATTCCATCCAGAGATCCTGAACTAAAATGACCTCCTGAGTATGAAACTAACACTAGACATCTATAGAAATAGCTCACTACGGTTTGCATCTGTAATACATGGTCTGCATCTCTGTTAAACAAGGGGACTAGGACATAATTTCTGTAAACACACAACTACAAATTAATGTGAAAGGAAGCTGCAAAACAGTCAACAGCACTATAAAGAGAAAAAAGATTCTTATAGGAGACTATTCTCCATGGTGTGGGCCCAGCTCCTACTCAGAGATGCACAGGACCCATGCCCACCAATAGGGTCTCCGGTGGGAATCAGGCCTGCAATGTGCCTGAACTGCCTTGAGACTTGCTTTTCCTAAAACTCCTTTGCCCTAAATTGAGACAGCAAGTGCTTACTGTAACTTCCTAAAATCCATGCTAAAATTCCTCTCCCCAGTACAGAGTATAACTGGTTCAACCACTTTTCCCTTTTCATTTGTAAATATCCCTCTTCTGTGATGTAATTAGCAGCATTGGCTCCTTTGTTGTCTGTAAAAGGTAACCACCTAAAGCAACCTGTGCATAGTAAATGAGGGCCTTCATATAATGTGCCAAGAAACCCAATAAAGGCCTCTCATGGCAGAGGCCAAGGCTTTTGCTCCTCTTGAGAGAAAAGCCATGCTGTCCCTTTTCCCCCACTGTAGTCTGTGTGAATGTCTCACTTCATCCAAAATGACAGGGACACTGTGGGTGGGTGTTCGCATCACGGTCTTATCAAGAAGGTGATCAATAGTCTGGCTGGCGTGGCTCAGTGGATTGAGCATGGGACTTTGAACAAAAACATCGTGGTTCAATTCCCAGTCAGGGCACATTCCTGGGTTGCAGGCCAGTTCTCGTCAGGGGACACACAAGAGGCAACCACACACTGATATTTCTCTCCTGTCCTTCCCTTCCGCTCTAAAGATAAATAAAATCTTTTAAAAAAAAGTGATCAGTAATCTTTAAACCTAATTTAACTAACTGTTCCTACTCTGACATTAGATTCACTCTGCCAACATCTTCCCAATCATAATTTATTTTCCCAAGATTACTTTAAGAAACAATAAAGCAAACAACATTTGTTATTCTAGACAGTCATGGTTGTTTGCTTTTTCATAAATGACTAAATTACATACTCCCCTACAATCATTTCTGAGATATTGCCTTGAGTAAGCCCAACCAATCAACTCTAAGTATACTGGACAAAACCAAAAGGCTAATATACCATAATCTCCTGTGAAAGAGATGATAAGGATCTGAACCAACGCATAGCCATGAGGGGAAAAAAATGGATTTTGAAAACAATAAAGAAATAAGATATAAAATCATGTTAGGAAACCTCAAATTAATTAATTAGAGAAAAAATGTAGAAGGTACCACTTGTTGGCACAGAACAGAATGAGAAACAAACACACTTTTACAAAAGAATATTAAAAAAGAGACAAATGCTTTCAGGATTACAAAACAAAATAACTAGAACTCAGAAGCACAATCTTTACATATATAGATACCATTATTTATTATTTCCTGTAATCAGTGAAACACTAGTTTGATATAAGTAAAAGGAAATTAGTTTTCCTTTGTAAACACACACATTACTACACATATTAAAAACAATAATCATCTCTTTCGTGAGAAAACTTACTTTTAAAGTTCCTAGTAATGTAAACATTCATTAATCAAATATTACGAAAATTTTTAAAATTTCAGGTTTTGATTTGTTTTACACTGAGTATTTTCACGCCTATTCTGTCGTTCCTTCAAGTTGACTTTTTCTACTTGTTCACTTGATTGCTTCCCATCCATTCAGATTTTTGGTTCATTAAATATTCTTCTCTCGCACCTTAATCCATTATCTTTCCAGAGTCTTCCTTCCCACTCATTGACTTTTCTACCTTAAAAATATATAAATAAATAACCGCCAAGATGGAGGCGTAGGTGGAAACACTATGCCTTCTCGAAAAACCAAGTTTAAAAACAACAAAGTTTTAGCAACAAAAACGCAGCCAAACCACAGAAAATTGAACTATACGGAAGTCTGACAACAACGAACCTTTCAGCCAGACAACTAAGAGGAGCAGAGCTAGCACTAGAGCAGGGTTGAGCAGGAAAGATCCACCGGACCAAACCAGGCTTGCGACCCACGCGCACAGGCAGCCTTGGGCGAATCCCAGGTGTGGAGTAGCAACAGGGGGACCCACTGAGGGCGCAAGGCGGCAGGTTGGTCTCGGTTACACATTGGCACACAGATAAACCAGCAGAGTGAGTAGTGAGACAAGCAGGAAGCAGCAGAGGGGACCACCACTGTCCCTCTCTGACCCTGCCCCCATATACAGCATCACAAACCAGCGACTTGGGTGGCACCACCCTGGTGAACACCCAAGGCTCCCCTCCTCATATGTAACAGGCTCGAACACACCAAAACATGGCTCAAGAAGAACTCAGAGCCCCAGAGCCGATAAATATAGGCGATGAAGAAATAGCCAAACTTTCAGATGCACAGTTCAAAACACTGGTGATCAGGATGCTCACAGAATTGGTTGATTTTAGTTACAAATTAGAGGAACATATGAAGGCTAAACTAATTGAAATGAAGGGAAATGCACACGAAATCAATAGTGATGGAAAGGAAACTGGGACTCAAATCAAGGGAGTGGACCAGAAGGAAGAAAGAAACATCCAAACAGAAAAATATGAAGAAATAAGTCAAAAAAAATGAGGAGAGGCTTAGGAACCTTCAGGACATCTTTAAACTCTCCAACATCCGAATTATAGGGGTATCAGAAGGGGAAAAGGAACAGCCATGAGTGGAAAACTTATTTGAACAAATAATGAAGGAGAAATTCCCCAACCTGGCAAAGGAAATAGACTTTCAGAAAATCCAGGAAGCTCAGAGAGTCCCAAAGAAGTTGGACCTAAGGAGGAATACACCAAGGCACATCATCATTACGTTAGCCAAGATTAAAATGAAGGAGAGAACCCTAGAAGCAGCAAGACATAAGGGGACAGTCACCTACACAGGAGTCAAACTGCCCATCACACTGTAAGCTGATTTCTCAAATGAGAACTTACAGGCAAGAAGGGGCTGGAAAGAAGTATTCCAAATTATGAAATCCAAAGACCTACATCCAAGATTGCTCTATCCAGCAAAGCTTTCATTTTGAATGGAAGAACAGATAAAGTGCTTTTCAGATAAGATCAAATTCAAGGAGTTCATCATCACCAAGCCCTTATTATAGGAAATGTTAAAGGGACTATCAAAGAAAAAGAAAATAAAAAAGATGAACAGTGAAAGGACAGCAAACTCACAGTTATTAACAACCATACCTAAAACAAAACAAAACAAAACAAAAAAAACAAAACAAAACAAAGAGGACAGCTAGATCAGGAGTGAACCATGGAAATGAAGATCTCATGGAAGGTTAGCAATAAAGGAGTAGGAGAAGGAGAAGGGGGGAAAAGGTACAGAGAATAAGTAGCATAGACAGTAGGAAGAAAATAGATAGGGGAGGGCAAGAATAGTACGGGAAATATAGAATCTAAAGAACTTGAGATACGTGGTCATAAACTAAAGGGGGGAGTGGTGGGGAACAGGGTGTGCAGGGTGGAGGGGAATGAAGGAGGGGAATAGGACAACTATAATGGCATAATCAATAAAATACACTTAAAAAAGGAATTTTAAAAACATGCAACACCTATTAAGTCAGTGCCACTGACCTCTTTCCACTTAGATTGTCAAATTAAAAAATGACAACAGCAAACACAACCATACCTGACTGAGGTGAAATCAAAATTATACCTATTTTTGTCATATCAACAAAAAATATACTTTTTGGTGTGCTACAGAATTTTAATAAATAGTTTATGTGTGCCCTGATATGGAAAAGGTTGAAAATTGCTGGGTTAGATTGTACAGAAGTCTAATTATGTTCTCTGATCAAACATTAGCTCCTTTCAGTCTTCTATGCTACAGCCAGATGAACCAGGGTTTTATCTTTTTTTCCCACTGAACACCAACAACTTTCATATCCTTAGTCTAATATCTGAGGCTGCTATGTCACATGAATTTCATATTAAATATCATATCACCATAACTTCACACAGCCTGTGTATTCTCAGCCTGTGTATACTTGTGCCAGTGCTGGTGCCACTTTGTTTTCCTAGGATTGGGAATTTAGCCCTGTTCCCTATCTACAAATAGCTAAATTCTACATGTTCTTTACACATCAGGTAAAATATTACATTTCCTGGACATCTCATTCCGTCAGTTGAAAATAATTTTCCCTGACCTTAAACTCTTTCTGTACTACAGATCATTAGAAAAGCTCTATCTTGAAATTTTTATTTATTGATATACACAGATTGCTTTTCCTTTTAGCTTTTATGTTCCCTAAAAACAGGATTCATGTGCAAAACAGTATACTTATTTTCCCAAAGCAACTAACCAGAATGTCAGATACAGAAAGAATTTACCATACACTTGTCAACAGAAAAAAAAAAAAACCTGAGACACTCCTGAGACATTCCATATAGCAGATACTTACATGCTGCAAGATCAGTCTTATTAATATGTGATACTGAGATTTTTAGAAGAGGGCCAGGGGTAGATGAATACATTAACTGGTTAAGACTAGTAGATTCAGAATATACATGCTCACTCTTAACTGATGTAGAAGTATTTGAGAGATACATTCAGAATTACAGGATTATTATAAAAAATGGGATATCTCAGCTTCTTCTTACATTATTAAGAACAAATAGTCACAGATTTAGAAAGTGGTCCTAAAAATCAAAACTTAGGCATCTGGACCCTGACAGGTAAGTAGTTTTAGGAATCCTAAATCCCACCCTACCATGTCTTAGCAATATAGCAGACAATTCTCAACAAGCACAACAGGTAAGAACACGGTAACATATTTCATTCCACCAACCATTCAAGATTATAGAGAATTCCTTCCAAGTATAATTTTTGTGATGAGCTCTAATACTGTTTTATATGAAAAGGTTTCCAAACTATATTAGTAGTTTCCAAACTACATTAATTTAACACTATCACCTTTAGAATCATGTTTAAGTTTGGTACACACCTGTGAATTTAAGTTCCTGCTTTGTTAGAGTAGAATTATAATCTTTGTCTAAAGAAAAGACACATTTTAATTTTGAATTTTTAATAACTAGTCCCTAAAACCTATTACATTAGACAAATTGAGGAATTTAAGTCATATGGGCAGAAAACGAATCAACAGAATTAAAGGTCCTAAAAAAAAAAAAACCTATGGAAATTTTAAGTCATAAATTTGTTTTCCCTAAAATAAAAAAGCAGCTTATTAATGGCATTGCCATTAAATTAACTTAAAATTAATTCTTATAAATTAATTTTCATTTATACTAATTTCATCACTCAATAGGAACATTTCAGGTTCTGTCTCTCTTGCAGTTTTAATGAGAAGCTTAGAAATTCATCCTGCTTTGTAGTACAGTTAACATGCATAATGAAAACTACTTTTTTCCCCAGTGGCCGACTTACCATCCAAATGTCAATATCCATTGTGTTTACTACTTAAAAGTCTTTGAAGCCTATGCTGAGAAACATATAGTGATTCAAGAGACAAAGAGCTTAGATGCTTTGAAATGGAAAAGGTCTTACTGTCTTATCCATAGTATATGTCTTACACTACTTAGTAGGGATGTATAGTATTAGTCAGTCCTTCATATACAGGAACGAAACATTGGAATGGAATAGTAGTGTTTCCTGTATCCTGGAATGTAACAATTTATTGTACAGAAATAAATAACACACCAACAAATTAGGTAAGAAGAAAAAAGTTTACTGTGATTAAAATGAAATTAGAACTAATCTTCACACTATACAGAGCAACAACTCCTCCCCATCAATAATATCTCATTATACATAGTGAATCTCAAATGATGAACAAACTAGGGAACTGTTATGCCTGAGAATTCTTCATCTCTGTTCTTAAGATCCCTACCTCGTTAATGCTTCCCTGAAATAAAAAGGGGGCCCACAAACAACAAAGATGTAGTTCCCTACAAACTAATCTGACAAACCTGAGTAAGATACCATTTGTGAGGGAAAATGTTCATTCTAAAATCAATCAGCATTCATACTTATTCTCAATCCTATACTACATATCTATGAACAATTTGTTGGAATTACTTTACCTCTTCTATCAAATGAGATTTGTTTAATGAGTATGATCATGACAAGCTATAAGCACCATAATTAAAGAGAATTTAAAAGAATAGTATTGGGGCACAAAAGTCAATTAGCAATATATTGCTGTGAAAATAGATCTAAGCTCTTTAACTACTTTAACCTGCTATTGTAAAATATGTTAAAAGTGATAGTTGCCAAGCCAAATAAATGAAGCAACACCATTACTGTAGCAAAGAACCAAGTTACTACTCTGACACCAACAAAACTGCCTAATAAAAGTTTAATTCGCCCCAAAAATGAACATATTACTAAGAATATATGAAATTCATTCAAGGACTGTGTAGTAACTGACAACAATTTATTCACTCAGCTTTACGGAGAGTCTATTTGATGATCAGCTAAATACTGATGAAATAAAAATGAATAAACCCAACTCCTACCCTTAAATGAGTTTATAGTTTAGTGAAGAAAAATTTGTAAACAGATAAAACAACCTAGAAAGCATCAGAGTAAAATCATACCTAAAATATTATGATGAAAACCAAGTTGATGACATGCTATTTTCAACTGGAGTATGAAACTAAACTATAATCCCTGTATGTATGTATGTGTGTATATAAATATGTATTATTTGTCTCATCATTAAGCATTTAAAAATACACCTATTAAATGAAACAGAAAAGCTACACATACAATTTAGTAATATCAGGAAATCTATAGTCAAGCTGGCTAGTTCCAAGGCATCACTATAAAACCAGATGTTATGAAATGCAAGGCATTTTCACTTCACAGACATCTATTTAAAGATTATCCTCCATATATTGTCCTTTGCCTATTCAAATTGCCTTAAATGCTTCTACTATCGATCAAAAGATTTCTAAATAGCTTTCTCCTACCTGTTCCGTTTTCTTTTTTCACTGTTGTGACAATAACTTTATTATTATTTCTTTAACTCTTTTTTTTAACTTTTTTATTGATTATGCCATTACATTTGTTCTATTCCCCCCCTCCATTCCCCTCCACCCTGCATACCCCTCCCCCACCATTTCCCCCTTTAGTTCATGAACACGTGTCTCGAGTTCTTTAGATTCTATATTTCCCCTATTCTTACCCTCCCCCTATCTATTTTCTACCTACTGTCTATGCTACTTATTTTCTGTACCTTCTCCCCCCTTCTCCTTCTCCCACTCCCCTGTTGCTAACCCTCCATGTGATCTTCATTTCTATGGTTCACTCCTGATCTAGCTGTCCTCTTAGTTTGCTTTTGTTTTAGGTGTGGTTGTTACTAACTGTGAGTTTGTTGTCCTCTCACTGTTCATCTTTTTTATCTTCTTTTTCTTAGGTAAGTCCCTTTAACATTTCCTATAATAAGGGCTTGGTGATGATGAACTCCTTGAATTTGGTCTTATCTGAGAAGCACTTTATCTGTCCTTCCATTCTAAATGAAAACTTTGCTGGGTAGAGCAATCTTGGTTGTAGGTCTTTGGTTTTCATGACTTGGAATACCTCTTTTCAGCCCCTTCTTGCCTGCAAGGTCTCTTTTGAGAAATCCGCTGACAATCTGATGGGAACTCCTTTGTAGGTGACTGTCCCCTTATCTCTTGCTGCTTCTAGGATTCTCTCCTTCATTTGAATCTTGGCTAATGTAATGATGATGTGCCTTGGTGTGTTTCTTCTTGGGTCCAACTTCTTTGGGACTCTCTGAGCTTCCTGGATTTCCTGGAAGTCTATTTCCTCTGCCAGAATGGGGAAGTTCTCTTTTATTATTTGTTCAAATAAGGTTTCCACTCGTGACTCTTCCCCTTCTGGTACCCCTATAATTCGTATGTTGGAACGTTTAAAGATGTCCTGGAGGTTCCTACGTCTCTCCTCATTTTTTTTGACTTATTTCTTCATATTTTTCTGTTTGGATGTTTCTTTCTTCCTTCTGGTCCACTCCCTTGATTTGAGTCCCAGTTTCCTTTCCATCACTATTGATTTCGTGTGCATTTCCCTTCATTTCAATTAGTTTAGCCTTCATATGTTCCTCTAATTTGTAACTAAAATCAACCAATTCTGTGAGCATCCTGATCACCAGTGTTTTGAACTGTGCATCTGAAAGTTTGGCTATTTCTTCATCGCCTATATTTATCGGCTCTGGGGCTCTGAGTTGTTCTAGAGCCATTTTTGGTCTATTCGAGCTGTTAAGTAAGTGGAGCGAAGCCTTAATTGTTTACCAGGACCAGGCGACCCAGGTCGCTGGTTTGTGACGGTGCGTGTGGGGGCGGGGTCAGAGAGGGAGCAATGGCGGTCCTCTCCTAGCCCAGTCCATCCAGTCACACCACTCGCCACGGGCCTGTTTATCCAATCAGAATTGTGCGAGCCTGCTGCCCCGCATAGGCTTACCTCCTCACTGGTTTATCCGCACGCAGATGCGCGACCGACTGCAGACAGCCCGCTGCGCCTCTTCCCTGTGAGCTCCCGTAGCTACCCCGCGATCTGTGCCTTTGGCTGCTCGCACCACCCGTTGGGGGATTTTTTCTTGCCAATCTGCTCCGCTGCTGGCTTCGCTCCTCTTACCGGTTTAGCTGAGCATTTACTTGTCTTTGGACTCCGTATTGTCGATTTTCTGTGTGGCTTGCTTGTGTTTATTGTTGTTAAAAATAGTTGTTCTTAGATTTGGTTGTGCACAGAGGCAAGGTGGTTCCACCTACACCTCCATCTTGGCGGAAGTCCTCTTTAACTCTTGAATTCCCAAAATTTCTCTGGTCACATAAAATTCATCCCACTGGGCCCAATTTGTTGTTGTTATTTTTAGATTGGTGGGGTGTTATCCCCAAAATATTTTTTTTGTATTGATGATATTCTTATTTCCTTAGTAGAAAACACCAACTGCAAAAGTTTATGGGATATTTTACATACACCCAGAAGTCCTAAGATCTTTCTGAAAAACACCCAATCAAGATGTATGCTTACAACTCAACATTTATGACCACAAATATACAATATTTTGTTAGTCCTTACAAACACTTCAAAACATCTCTGTGAACTAATAAATTTTAATTTTATGAAGTTCTGTATAATTAAATATTTTGAGATGCATCAGGTGCTACAGAGTAAATAATAAAAATAATCCAGGCTTCGATGCTTCAAAATATCAAACTATGTAATGAAAAAAAAAAGTATCAAAGCTTCACAAATGTGAGACAGGTATGACTAAGGTATAGATCATAGAAACAAAAACAACTGTCTAGAAGAGCAACAGAGATAGACTGAAGAAGGGAAATGAACATACATGAACCCAGAAGTATTTTTTAAGTAATAATTCTAAGTAATACTTTTAATAATTCACACAAAAAAAAGTTTGGCAGAAAAATTAGTTTTAACTTTTTAAAATTTTGTTATTTTGCTCTTTCTCTATTTTTTAATTATGGTTTACATTCAATATTACTTAGAACTAGTTTCACGTGTATAGTGTAGTGGCCATAAAATCATATACTTTACAAAGTGCTCCCCACCCCATACATTTCTCTTAGCAGTATTTTTTCTGATACATCTTCTAGGGCAAGTGAAACAAAAGAAAAAAAATAAACAAATGGAACTGTATCAAACTAAAAAGTTTTTGCATGGTAAAAGAAACTATTGAAAAAACTGAAAGACAACCTATTAAACAGGAGAAGATACAATACTTGCCAATGATACATCCAAGAAAGGGTTAATAGCCAACATTTATAAAGAACTGATACACCAAAAGAACAAACAATCCAACTAAAAAAATGGCAAAGGACCTGAATAGACACTTCTCCAAAGAGGACATAAAGATAACCCACAGAAGTATGAAAAGATGCTCAATGTTAGAAAGATGCAAATTAAAGCCACAATGAGACATCGCGTCATACCTATCAGAATGACTATCATCAATAAACCCACAAACAAGTGTTGGCAAAAATGTGGAGGAAAGGGAACCTTTGTGCACTCTTGGTGGAAATGCAAATTGGTGCAGCCACAGTGGAATATGGAGTTTCCTCAAAAAATTAAAAATGCAACTGCCTTATGACCCAGCAATTCCACTTTTGGGAACAAATCCCAAGAAACTCGAAACACTAATTTGAAAGAATATATGCAACCCTAAGTTCACTGCAATGTTACTTATAATAGTCCAGATATGGAAGCAACCCATCAATAGATACGGATAACAAGCTGTGGTACATATACATAATGAAATAAACCATGTTTAGTTTTAAATTCTACTTTCACTAGATAAAGAGAGGAGGAAGGCCATACCAACTGACAAAACCAAAATTTAAATTACAGAATTAGCAGAAAAGAGGGTAATGGGAACTGCAAGTAGATTATACTGATGCAGGATACAGTTGGAGAGAAGCAACAATGAGCCTGGAGAGTTAGTTCAGTGCCAAATTATTAACAACAACAACAAAACCCTCCACATGCTAAGGAAGATGAATTGTATACCCTTAATACCATAAAATTTTTAAAGGATTTAAGTAAGACAGTAACATGGTCTGACTTGCAATTTTAAATAAACTACTGACTCTAGTAGCACCTAGATAATGAACTGGATTATGGAATGTAGGTTAGGGGGTCACTGAAAGAGTTCACATGACAAATTATGTAGGATTACCCAGGCAGAGGCAATGGAAACAAACAAAAAGAGAGAGGAGAGTTTAATTTAACTCCCTAGTGTATGTAAGGTGAAGTACCATAAGGCAATATAGAACACAAGAAAAGCAGGCTTATAGTGGAAAAAGAGAGGTTTATTACGTTGTTGGAAATAAATCCAAAACTGAAGAGAAAATTCTACATTAGAAGCACAGATTTGGAAATCTAATGTGTATGAACAATAGCTGAATCTGTAGGCACAGTTAAAATACTTTCTCAGCGAATATGCATGACAATAAGTTAAAAAGTAAAGGAGAAGATACTTGGAATAAAACAATTAAGAAGTACTGAAAGGAATCATAAAAGATACTGATATACTTGCAGAAAGGCCTACTTTCAAACAAAATAAAATCCAACTTTCCACCTTAAGAAACAAGAAACAAAAACAAGAAACCCCAAATAAGTAGAAGAATGGAAATAATAAACAGCAGAAATGCAGTAAGAGAAAAAAATACCTACAGAGAAAAATGAAAATAACCAAAAGTTAGTTTAAAAGATGAACAAAATTTACCAATCTTCATCTAAACTACTGAGGAGAGGCTCAATGACTAAAACCAGGAATGAAAGAGGATCTTACTACCCGACCTAAACAAAAGGGATTATAAAAAGAATACTATGAATAATTATATGCCAAGAAATTTTTAAAAAACAGATGAAATAATCATATGCTTAGAAACACATAAACTACAAAAATTGACATGAGATAATAATGTTTCTCCCAAGAACATATACAAATGGCCATTAAAACATGAAAAGATGCTAATGTAATTTGTCACTAGGGAAATACAAATCAAAACCACAATCAGATACCTCCTTACACCTACTTCAATAGGTCCGATTTTTAAAAAAAGAAAATAAGTCTTGGTGAGGATGTAGAGAAATCAGAAGCCTCATACTGTCAATACACTATTAATGGCAACATAAAAAAATAGTGCAGCCTCTATGGAAAATAGTTGGCTGTTCCTCAGAAAGTTAAACATCGAGTTATCATATGACCCCACAATTCTACTCCTAATTATATGCCCAAAACAAAAACATATGTTCACACAAAAACTTTTACATGAATGTTTACAGCAGCACCATTCATACTAGCCAAGAAGTGAAAACAACCCAAATGTCCATCAATTAATGAGTGGAAAATCAAAATGTGGTGTATCCGTAAGATGTATATTAATTATTCAGTCACTTAAAAAAGAATAAAGAACTGATACATGCTCTAACATGCATAAAGCTTATGTTTAAACACGGAAAACATTATGCTAAGAAAAGGAAACCAAATACAAAGGCCATATACTGTATGATACCCTGTATATCTAAAATCCACAAGGACAGAAAGTAGGCAAATGTAGAAATATGCAACAAGTGTGCTGCAAGAATTTTTAAAACATGCAATACCTGACTATTTAGTCAGGGACAATGACCTCTTTTCCCCTAGACCGTCAAATAAACAAATGACAACAACCAACACAACAGTAACCATGTGGTGTGAATGAATCAAAATTATACCAATTTTTTGTCAGACTGACAAAAAACGTGGGGTTTTTTTTGCTGTGCTGCAAAATTTTAGAAATGAGTTTATGTGTGCCATGAGATGAAAAAGGTTGAAAATTGCTGGATTAGTGGTTGCCAGGGGATTGTGGGGGATGAGGAGGAGGGATTGGGATTATGTAATTTCTTTTTGGGTTGATGAAAATGTTCTGGAATTTGACAATGGTGACAGATGCACAACATTGTGAATGTACTATTTAAAAACCTCTAAATTCTACTATTTTAAATGGTTAAATTAGTAATTTTTGTTATATGAATTTTATCTCAGTAAAAATTGGATTTGAAAAGAGATAAATGAGATACTGAAGTAGTAGAGAAAGAACCATTTATTTGAGAAGAGAGAAATATAAAAATGAGATGGGGGTGTAATTTTCTACATACATACATACATGCATGCACACAAAATAACTAATGAAAGCAAAGTAATGATAAACATAACATCCAGGATATTCCTCTGGGAATTTCAATGGTGAAAAGCATGTGCTACATTAAACAGTGTTGGTAATATTCTATTTCTTAAATTGATGGCAGGTTCCTGAGTGTTCGTTTTATTAGGGTATGCTATGTAACCTCTATACATTTCCATCAGTGTATCAAATATTTCATATAAAAATTAGAAAAGGATCTACAAAAATATGGCAAAATATTAGCAGGTATTAAATCTGTAATGAATTCGTGATGTCTGAATTACTTTGTACTTTTGAAATATTTTATAATATGAAAAAAGAAAGGAAAATGTTGCAGTAGAATATAGAGCTTCAAAACAGAGTGGTTAACACTCTCATTGCAACAAGACAAACAAAACAAAATAAACCCTGACTACCTCCTAGAATTGGTAATAAGAACTGGTCACTAGTAATTCAAGGAAGAAGAGTTAATTGAATAGGTACTAAAGCCATATTATTCTTTAAATATATTTGTTGTTAATGAAAGCTAACCCTGAATGATTTAAGTAATACCTTCTTAAGTAAAACAGTCAGAATAATGGTGAGCAAATATGGTATTCATAGTAATGCCTCCCCATTCTCCAACCCCCACCAAACACATCCATGCCTTAATGCCCAGAACCTGTGAGTGTTAACCTTAAGTGGCAAAAACAACTACACAAATGTGTTTTAATTAAGAACCTTGACATGTAAACATTATTGGTTATCCTAGATTGCCTGGGTGGGCCCAATCTAATCATCAGAGATCTCATCAACTTTGAATCTGAGTACCAGACAGACAAAAGCATGCAAGAAACGTCACCTAACATTGCTGGCTTTAAAGGGGTTACAATGCAAGAAAAGCCAGGAGCCCTAAAAGTAGGAAGTAATAAGGAAACAGACTTACAACATTACAAAAGAAAAAATGTCTGGAAACTCTGATTTTAACTCAATGAAATTCATCTCAGATTTCCAACCTATAAAACTGTAAGACAACAAATTTGCACTGTTTTAAGTTTATGATAATTTGTCATAGCAACCATACAAAGCAAATAAAGAAAAATAAGATAACATATAAATTATTCTTTTCCCTTCCTCTCTCAGTGACAAATCTCAAGCCTTTTATTAAATGATGCCAAACGTAATGGAAAAAAATTTTAAACCTAGCAGTTGACACCTCATACGTGTTAAGCTGATTACTATCACAATATAGTGAGTGTTGGAAAGGATGTGGAAAAATTGGAAGCCTTGTGCACTGCTGACGGGAATGTAAAATTGGGAAGCCACTATGGCAAACTGTATGGTACTTTCCCAAAAATTAAAAATAGAACTACTAAAAAAACCCCAACAAAAAAACTATCATATAACTCAGCAATTATACTTCTGGGTAAAATGGAGACTCCAACAGACATTTGTACATCTGTATTTAAAGCAGCTAGTCATAACAGACAAAAGATGGGAGCAACCCAAGTATTCCTCAAAAGATAAACAAAAGGATGACACACAATGAAATATTATTCATCCGTAAAAACGGAAGATACTTCTGACATATGCTACAACGTACGTAAACCTTGGGGGCATTATGCAAAGTAAAGTAAGGCAGTCAGTCACAAAAAGACAACTACTGTGTGATTCTACTCACATGGGGTACCTGGATGTCAAAACCATACAAACACAAAGTAGGATGGCAGTCGCCAGAGGCCAGGAGAAGATGAGCAGGGAGATGAAGTGGGATTGTTTACTGAATTTCAGTTTTATAAAATAAAAAAGTTGTGAAGACTGGTTATACGAAAATGTGAATATATTTAACACTACTGAGCTGAACACTAAAAAATAATTAAGCCTTGGCCAGGTAGTTCAGTTGGTTAGAGTGTCAGCCTGATACATCAAGGTTGTGAGTTTGATTCTCGGCCCGTCAGCACAATTACAAGAACCAACTAATGAATGTATAAATAACTAGAACAACAAATTGATGTTTCTCTCTCTCAAATCAATAAATATCTATTAAAAAGTTAAAATGATAAATGTTGTATGCATTTTACTATAATCTTTTAAAAAAGCTAACTCCTGGGGAGAAAAAGAGAGAAAACACAAACATATGGACTTTTCCAAGTAAATCCAAGCAACTCTCCCTCAATTACCCACAGGCTAAATATCACTTCACTAGATGACAATCCAACACTTGTCTCTGCAATTAAAAATGTAAGTCCAGAACAATTAAAACAAAGTAAAAATAAATAAATAAAAGACATCCAAATTGGAAAGAAGTAAATGTATCTCTGTTTACAGAGGACACAATCTTAGAAAACCCTAAATAGTTCATCAAAAAACTGTTAGAACTAATACACAAATTTGATTAAGTTACAGGATAGAAATCAATATACAAAAATCTGTTTCTACACCCTAAGAATGAATTATTAGAATGAAATATTAACAATCCCATTTACAACTGTATAAAAAATAACAAAATGCCTAAAAATCAATTTAACCAAAGAAGTAGAAGTTCTTTATACTTAAAACTAGTATATATTAATGGAAGAAATACAAAGAGACACAAATGTGAATACAGTCCTTGCTCATGGGTTGAAAAAAATTAGTATTACTGGTATGTCCATACTACCCAAAACAATTTCCAGAGTCAATGCAATACCCATCAATATTGCAAAGCCATTTTTCACAGAAATAGAACAAACAGTTCTAAAGTTTGTATGGAATCACAAAAGATCCCAAATGGCCAAAGCAATCTTGAGGAAAAAAGAACATAGCAGAGGCATCATAGTCACTGGTTTCAAACTGTATTATGTTAACTATAGTCATCAAAACAGTAGAATATTGGCATAAAAACAGACACATAGATCAGCAGAAAAAAACAGAGAGTGCAGAAGTTAACCCACAAATACATGGTCAATTTTACAACAAGGAAGCCAAAAATATATACAATGGGAAAAGAACAGTCTCCTCAATAAATGGTACTAGGAAAACTGGACAGCCATATGTAATGAATGAAACTGGACCATTATCCTACACCATACACCAAAGCAAACTAAAAATGGATTAAAGACTTGAATGCAAAACCTGAAACCATGAAACTGTTGGAACATACACAATAAACTCCCTGCCATTGGTCATGGCAATGATTTTTTTAAGTCTGATACTAAAAGCAAACAACTGGGACTATATCAAGCTAAAAAGATTCTGCATGGCAAAGGAAACCATCAAAATGAAAAGGCAACATACTGAATGGAAGAAAATGATTGTAAATAATATATACAGTAAGAATAAGAGGTTAATATCCAAAATATATAAAGAGCAAAAATAAACAAACAAAAATCAAAACATCCAATTTAAAAAATGGGGGGGATGTGAATAGACATTTTCCAAAAGAGACATTCAGATGGCCAAAAAGTATATGAAAAGATGCATGACATTACTAATCATCAGGAAAATAAATGTAAATCAAAACCACAATAAGATAATCATCCCATGTATATTAGAAAGGCTGTTAGGAAAAAAAGAGAATGTGGAGAAAGGGAATTCTTGTGCAGTGTTGGTGGAAATGTAAACTGGTATAATCACTAGGGAAATTAGTTTGGAGATTCCTCAAAATACTGAGATAGAAATACCATATGATCTAGCAATTGCACTTCTGGATATTTTTCCAAAAACACTAATTATAAAAGATACAGTTGACAGACCCTCCACATCCATGAGTTCCACACCTGAAGATTCAACCAACTACAGACTGAAAATACTGAGGGGAAAACATTATGTTCCTTCTAAACACATATGAACTTTTTTCTTATCATTATTCTCTAAACAATATAACCATTTGTACATCATTTGCACTGTATTAAATATTACAAGTAATCCAGATTATTTAATGTGTATGAGAGGATGTCTGTTGGTTATATACAAATACTCTGCTCATTTTATATACGGGACTTGAACATCCACAGAGTTGTTGTCTGGGGCAGGGCAGGGGGAGATGTCCTGAAAACAGTTCCCTGTGGATGCTGAGGCATAACTCTATATCCACCTCCATGTTCATTGTAGCATTATTCCAATAGTGAAGACATGAAAACAACCTAAATATCCACTGATGGGTAAATGGATAAAGGAAATATACACAAACTGAAATATTATTATTCAGCCATAAAAAAGAACTAAATCTTGCCATTCATGACAACATGGATGAACTTCGAGGGTTTAATGGTAAGTCAGAAAGAAAAAAATAAATACTGTATGTTCTCACTTATATGTGGAATCTTAAAAAAAATGAACTCATATAATTGATAACAGACTGGTGGTTGTCTTGTAGAGAGTGGGGGAAGGGCAAAATTGGTAAAGGGAGTCAAAAGGTGCAAACTTACAGCTGTAAAATAAATAATAAATATGTCCATTACTTATTTCATTTTTCTATACTGTGACTAAGACTACTAGAGAGTTCTCCCAAACAATCTTGTAAAACCAAAAATTTTGAAGAAAACCTGTGTTCATCATATTTATCCTATGGCATTAACTTCATTCACCCATACAGAGAAACATGACAAGTATACCATTAAATTAATATATCCCAGTACTTTTTCAGTTAATAAAGGCAAAAGATTAATGTGGCAGTTCATTTACAATTGCTCCCCATGATATCTACTTTCTTTTTACACCAAGTATACTTTTTAAACTTCCAGCATGCCTCCAAATGCTAATATTCCTAAATTAAAGAGGAAGTCTAAATTTACCTATGCAAACTGGAAAAAAAAGTTAAATCTCTTCATTTTTTAAAATTTCCCTACCAAAGACTGGGTAACATGTTTAGTTTATTCTCAAGAATGCTTCCAATCCCTTTTCCTTTAAAAAATCTAATATTCAAGAGTTCCTTTTTATCTGAAGTATTCATTACCTAAGGTTCTGCAGTTCCAAGTTACACAGGGAAGCAAAAGTTATAATAAATTCATGCATGAATAAAATGATCACTTATAAAATCACGTTCCAACTATCCCTACCTTCAAATCAACATGAGTATCTATGCCTGCTCACCATGCCATTATTCTGTTACTGGCAGTAGATTTGTAAGCACCTGGCATACAATACAAACACAGTGCAAACTGACTGCAAATTAAACTACATTAGCAAAATACACAAGACTTCATAAAGTTAATACAGAAAACCTGGTCCCAAATTAGACATAATTTAAAAGGCTATCTTCTTTTTTATTCTTTATGTGGAATACAGGGATAAATTACAAAAGTAATCTATACATTAACATACAATCCTAAAAATAAAATTCTTATTCCAAGTTGTGGAAGAAGCAGTAAATTCCTGATGAAGGTACCAATTACTAACTGTAGTGGCAAGACAGAACTCAAAGAACTACAAAAGCTATGTGCAGAAATAAAGACTTTCATACAATTAGAACAACACTATTACATTCTATTCACAAAGAGACAATAAAAGCCAAAGTGATGAACTACATTGACCTATTACCATCCCAAAGGCAGCCTACAAAAAGTTTTCACTAAGTTGCTGAATAACTGACTCACAGTAAAACTGGATTTCATCTTATCAATAGAACATGCAAGTTTTTGATCAGGATTCTCTATAAAAAGCAACCTTTATGATAAATGAATCACTGGAGAAGATTCTAATAAAACTTACCATTATGTATTGCATTCAGCAACTCTGAGAAAGCTTTTAAGTAAGGAAAAAAGGACTTCAGGTTAAGATCATTCTCAAACACACAAAAGAAATATATAGGCATAGACTAAATCAGTATGATAAAATCTCAGTATCATGTATCATTGCTTGAATCATTAAAACTGCAAGGTCAGCTCATTTTTTACAACAGTATAAAATTCTAAATATTGTATTTGTCAATATATTTTCTACTAAATTTAAATGTTTAGGTATATAATCATAATTTTGACAGATTTCCTTAGTAATAATTCATATGGAAACTCACTTTTAAGAAGATGCTTAGTAGTCTCTGTATTGTGTTTCTTGCAAAAAGTATCTAAATAAAATTCTATATAGGTAAACCTACCTTTGGTCACACTCAACAGTATTTATTATAAAGAAAAACCTCATTTTATCATCTACCCCCATCAAACATTCTCATATCCTGGATTTCACAGTCGCAGCAAGTGTAGCAGTCTAAGCAAGAAAGCTATCTAATGTCAATATATAAACACTGAATATTATATTAACATCAAGATTAATGAAAACCAAAATACTGAAATATTATTTTATTGGTGACAGACATCACAATTTTGCAATGGAAGTACCATATTAAAGGGCCAACAATAATTAAAATTTGTTCACAATTTGACTGTGATATGGATCCTGAACATAAGACAAAGCAGCAACTTAAGATATCTTTGTATGAGAAAGAAATCTATTCAATTAAGAACAAACTGTATTTTGAAAAATTAAAATTTAGAGGTTTAGAGGTGGCATAATATACTAGAAAAAGCACTAGAGTAGGAGTCAAAAAGCCTGGGTTACCAACCCAGTTTGACAACTTACTAGTTGTTGGACATGCTCCATCATGCCGATACTGCATGGAAATTTCTGTTGGGAGGGAGGAGAAAGGAAATCAGCAAAGAGGTTGTCAGTGACTCAAGAGTAGAAAAAGAAACAGGCCAGAAAAATAGAAAAACATTCACCTAAAAAATCTAGCTGAGAAGAGCAAACAGAACTGTGGGTACAGAAATGATAAGCCAGTAACTGGGATGTAAGGGGCAGGAAGACTAAACATGAAGGAATTCTCACAAATCTTAATGAGATAATGTAGGAATGTGTGTGTGTGCATGTATGGAAAAAGAATGAGGAAAACACATAAAGGCTTACAAAGGAATCTGCATAATAAATATCTAAGAATAAATGGATTCACTACTAACAGAAAGCATAGTTAGGCAATGTGATAAACTAATGTGTTTTATGTAATTCATTAGCTGTGAACAGTGTATCAAAAACATGTGAATGCTGTGGTCAATTAGAAATTACAATTTAAGTATGAAATTTATTTAGTTCATATACAAGCAGAAGCCATTATGATTTATAGAACAGTATAAAACTCATGAAACTACACTCAGCTTACTTTCTTGTAACCTTTCATTTTTGATGATACTAATGAATGAATAAGCCTTTACTCTTATTCTTCTACTCCACCCAAATGAGAACAAGCAGGGGGTGACAGGAGGCAATAAAACAATGTTAAAAGCAAAAGCTGCTCAGAAAATGGGAAATAAATTTCTACATGGCAATGCAAAGGCAAAAACACTTGATAAAGGTTGTGACTCACAACCCTGCTAATCGCCGAAACAACTGGTATTCTGTTGTGGCTAATATTAATGGCCAAGTTCTCCTAAAGAAAGGATATCTGGGAATTCTCTGGATATTACGAAACCAAAAACATGACCTCTAGGAACCATGTGTACAACAGAGCCTTTCAGGGCAACAATATATGTACCTCAGGGGTTGAGCCTAATCTTGGGCACACTGTGAATAACTTGCAATAAAAACACAAAGCAAGACAGAGCAAGCCTGTGCTTACTTTCAATTATTGTAATGTTAATAGAACTTTATGTTGGATGCTGTTTAAAAAAAGTGAAACACTGAATCCAGGGGACACTCAAAAATGAGAGACGGTAGGAGAATTTGCCACCTTAATGCCTCATTAACAAATCCAACACAAATGAGATTTAAAAAGGGAGTGAGGGCTACTGAAGAGACTTAACATGGTACATTACAGAGAAATGAAAGCTGTTTAGAATGGCGGTAAAAAAATAATCAAAGGATACTGGGAATAGCCAAAAAAACTTTCTCAATGGGGTAAAAATGGAATATTGCTGTTCAGGCCTTTAATCTAGTATTTCTGTGAAAAGACAGCTATGGTGCAGGCCCAAATGTCCACTCACTGAAGACCAAAACAACACCAGGGGATTTTCCAAGAAAGTCAATGCCAGGGGACATCCTGGTTTCAGCAGCATCTGATATCCTATATGACTTTCATTTATGACCCAATATAATCAAAGTATATAAAAATCACTAGCCTGAGTCATTAAGATAGGTTTGAATTATGCTCAATAACTGTAACTATCCCCGATCTACAATACTATACTAGTAACTCTACTAGTTTATTAGATTAGTATTTGTAGCTTTATGATTCCCTTATTTGTTTATGGAATCAGCCTATTCCTAATTAAAAATTTTTTACCAGGGTAAGTTTTATCAGTTTCATTTTATAACCTATGACATAAATGGGGATATATTTAACAAGAACTCTTCCAAAGTTATTTATATGGCTTCAAATTAAACTTTCGTAACTTTTATATCTCCATAGAAAAGAACAAACTACTCTTGAAATGATGTTTGTATTAATAACTCATCTCCATGAAATCTTCAAGATTTTAACATTAAGTAGATAGGATCACAACCAAAAGAGCGCCTTTCTAGAATCTTCTTTTGTAGCATTTATCACCACTGAAGAATTTTATCACTGAAACAGATTTCAAGTATCTTAACTTAGAAAGGTATGGCATTACATTAAAGAACTAGCGACAACTATAAAAACAGGGAGCTGCACCCTGGCTGGTGTGGCTCAAGCACCAGCCTATGAGCCAGAAGGTCACCGGTTCCATTCCTGGTCAGGCCACATGCCTGGGTTGCAGGCCAGGTCTCCGGTTGGGGACATGCAAGAGGCAACCAATCAGCAGGGGTGTGTGTGTATGTGTGTCTCTGCCCCCACCGAAAATTAATTATTAGTTAATTAATTTATAAATAGTCTTTAAAAAATAGGGAACTGTATACTTTAAAAGACAGTATGCAAAGAAAAAAAAAGTTAAACCATCAACTCCTTATCATTTAACGAATACCATATTTTTCTCAGAGAAAATAAGATGCTTTTGTCAAGAAAAAAATTTAACTTTCTTTGGGATTGAGTACACAATGGAGTATACAGATTGCATTATAAAACTGTATACCTGAAATTTATATAATGTTATTCAATGTCACCCCAATACATTTTTTAAAATGTTAACTTTCACTTTAGTAAATCAAACTCTCATGACGTGGTCAACATATTTAAATAGGAAAAGGAAAAAAGAGGACAAACACTGCATGTCAGCTCTTTCAAATGCTGTGTTAATATTCAATGTCTCAAAAAAAAACTGGGTGCCTACTTGTTAGGATCTCAAAAGAATATCTGTAGGAAAGAATTCAACAAAAAGCTTAACATAATCTGTAAACCAAAACTTACATCCTTTAGTCATCACTTAAAACAACACACTAGTTTTTCATGTTATACAAGTTACTGTAAAACAGTAGGTGCTTCATCAGGATATACTTCAATTTACTAAAATAAAAACTTTACAATCCAAAGCCCTGATCAAGTAAAATTAATTATTTATAAAGCTTAGTTATTTGTAAAGCTTTTCATGAAACCTGATTATAAACACCCAAAGGCAAGTACAAAATAGCCTGTGATACTAAATACTAACCACATGGTACGTTCTCCGTGATTACCGGTGGTATTCATTCATTTTATTAAAAGATGTTTAACACATATTGGTTTGGACAAAAAGATCATTTGGTTTTTTCCATAAGATGGCCCTAGTAGCACTTAGTTGTCTTTAACTTCATTCAAAACAATCTGTGAGATTGTTGTGACAACTATCACATCAGCATGCATCAAAAAAAGAAAAAGGTGAATTTCTGTGTAGCCACTGAAGATGGAGGAAAATAAACATTTTTGTCATATTATGCTCTATTATTTCAAGAAAGGTAAATACACAACTGAAATGCAAAAAACAAGATTTGTACAGTGTATGGAGAAGGTGCTGTGTGTGACTGAACATGTCAAAAGTGGTTTGCCAAGTTCCGTTCTGGAGATCTCTCACTGGATGATGCTCCACAGTTGGAGATCAGTAGAAGTTGATGGCAATCAAATTGAGGCATTAATTGAAAACAATCAATGTTATACCACTCAGGAGATAGCCAACATACTCAAAATATCAAAGTCAATAAAGTTATTGGTGCAAATGAAAAATTTATCTTATTTTATGGAAAAAACTAAACAGACTTTCTGGCCAATTCAATATTAATAAGCTGCAAGCACTGGACTGGCAATGAGCAGATAGTGGTGAACATCACAAACACAGCCCCTAACCTCATGGGGCTAGAATTAAAGTGCATGTGATAGTCTTAACCTCATAGCCAAAAGATGCTCACAAATGTCACTTTCATTATTACTGAATTATGAACCTATCATTATAGCAAATAAATCTCTTTAAAAGGGTACCATGAAAAACAATTCTTGATAATATACTACACAGTATACATTTTCTCCTTTTTACTTATACAGGGAGAAAGTTTCCTGCTTTTACAATTACTGAATGAATTCTCAATCTAAAATCAATCCAAAGGAAAAATTAGTATTTTCATGCTAAGAGGAGATACTATTGTTGCAAGTTAAATTATTGGCTCAAATTCTCTCACTGATCCTGTTCCTTAAAGTATGATTGACAGGTATACTACTGTGGTTTTAAACTCTCATCAGCAAACATCCACTGAATTTTATAATTGTTTGAAATCAAGGAAACTGCTTAGCTTCAAGAATCAGAGCTGTGAGAATTGTTTCTTTTTTATATGAGTAACATTACTTGATGCTTGTCAAGTGCTTAAGACAGTATGTAACATATACTGTTTTCAACAACAGTTGGTAATTTTTAATTTATGACAAAAAAGCATAATTTCTAAATATCAATGGCATTTAGCTAGCTTCTTCTAGGTAAGAAAAACATTTTAGTACTAAGTATATCAATAAGAGAGTGCTCTGATCTAATCCTAAAACTTTTATTGATATGTATAAAATTAAAGAATGTATTATCTTGAATAGTTTTAAGTAACTAATCTTGTTTCATTACTACAGTGTCACTTTAACAAGAGATACAAGTATAAGTGTAAGAAACTGAAATACAAATTTAAGTTTTTTTAGGTACGAGTTTAAGAAAAAAATCCCAGCAAATCTAAATTTAAGCCATTTATTATCATAAAATAATATTTATGGTGAAAGGAATACAAATTCATTTTTCTTCCACAGATGTACCACAAACATTGTCCTCAGAAAGTAATCACTGTGCAAAGAATACTATTTCTTATGCCTAAAATCTCCCTAAATCTGTATCAGGTAGGAATAGGAAAATTTTTTCAGAGATGTACCATATTTTGCCATGTATAATGTGCATTTTGCCCAAATTCTTGAGGGAAAAGAATGCGCATTATACATGGATAGTACTAATTCTGTACCTATATAAATGTTTTAAATGCTTTTATTTTATGCTTATGTGTTAAAAGTGTAATTCTAAAAAGCAATAATGATATCTGTTTCAAAATAAATGCTAAAATTCCTTTATAATATAAAAAACAAGTATCTAAATACAAATAATTAAATTTAAAAATTAAAGTGAAACATTTTTTGTTTCTTTTTTTGTCAGTGCACATTATGCACTGAAGCGCATTACACATGGCAAAATACAGTTAATTGTTTTAATTCCACTCATTGGAAGATGTAGTTCAAATGGTATCTAAATGAATTCCTGAAATTCACTAATCATCAGACTAGATTTCTATGTATTGAAATCAGTGAGGATCTCTTCACAAAAGCAAATTTAGGCTTCATTTTCTCAGTAACCATTTGATTACTGTGCCTTTTCCTAAATATGAAAACAAATTCAAGTTTTTTCTCAGTAAATTTATCTAAAATTACTTTTTTGTGACTTGGGGCTAAAACTAATTGCTAAGACACACTGGTCTCAAATGTCAAATGTTTCATATTACATAAATACATGTTCAAGTGTGCAAAATGTTTGTATCTTCTCGATGAACTAATTTCTCAATGCAATTTACATCCCTCCTACCTAAAACAGTGGTTCTCAGCCAAGGGAGATTTTTGCTCCCTACTCCTTGGGGGGAAACTTTTTTTGATTAAGGGGTGGGGGTGGGTGCTGGAAGTCACTGGCATCTAGAGGCCTAGGGACCTGATAAACATCCTACAATGCACAGGACAGCAATGAACAAAAAAACTACCCTGACCAAAATGGCAATACTGCAGTGACAAGACTGAGAAATCTGGTCTCAAACCATCTCTCACACTACTAATGAAACAATCCTTCTATACTTTCTACCCATTTCTCAAAAAAAAACACACAAAAACCACCATACATGTCAAACAGGTCCACCACTAAGCTATCTATAAGAAATAGAAAGAAATCCCTGATGTGTGATCTTTGAAAACATATTTTACCTGTCCAAGCCTCAGTTTTATCAGGTGTAAAATAGAGGCCTTAACAGTTTTTGCTTCATAAAACTGTTGTGAGGATTATACATGATAATAATTATAAAGCATTTAACAGACCCTGGCACAAATAAATGGAACTATCTGAAATGAACTGGAACTATTAGAAATTCTAGGTGTTTCATCAAAAATAACCAATAAACTATTTATCCTATATTTAGTTAAGTAACATCAGATTAGTGTCAAACATCATTTCCAAACACCAAATTGATTCTCAAAGAACAAAATATATTTTTTCATCAAGATGATCAAATATCACTTAGCAACTCAAGTACTATCATAACAATAGTTTAAAATGAATTTACTTTTTAGAGTAATGGAAATGGGATGGTGGTGGAAGTAAGGAAGAAAAACAATGAGGAAACCCCTACCTGAACCAACTGGAGATGAGCCAACACTAAGACTTTGTAAACTTCCATTCCTGAGCAATGTAGGAGATTTCTGAAGACTAGAGCTTGTTATACTTCCTGCAGCTGATGCTACAGATGATGTTGGTGAAGCAGAAGAAACTGAGAGATGAGAAACATTCTCTTGATTTTTGTTTCCTTTGGGTCTACCAGGCCCATGCTTACTTTGTTTATTTCCTTTTCTTTTCTTTTCCTTTACAGTTTCTTCTTCTATGCCAGAAGTTTGAGCCCGCTTATATCCTGCTGTGGGAAGGCTGGAATTACCCAAATCTCCAGGTGAGTTTTCAAAGCTCTTAGGCTGTGAAATAATAGCTGAGGTCGAAGGGAGACCAATTATGGAACTAAAACTATTTACCCCCCCTTCCTGGCTTCCAGACTCTCCTTTATGTACATCTTTGGTTGATGATGACTGTTGGGAGTGAGTATAACTGTCATTACGTAGATCTGAGTCTGTAAAGCTCAAGAAATCCTGGGGAGACTGTACTGAACTTCCCGAAGATGATTTTACACTGCCTGGAGTTCCTGAAAAACTGCCTGTAGCAAAAAAAAAAAAAAGAAAAGAAAAGGGGGGGGGAAAAAGGAAGTACGAAGGGGAGGGGGTAGGAAAAGAAAAAATTGTATGCAAAAGTTCCCATGAACAGTAGAAATGATATAATCATCAAAAAAAAAAGAGTGAAAAAATTAACTATAAAACTTAGGACATCACTTACATAATAAAGGTAGACTTTTAAAAGGATTATTACTGAAAACAAGGTTATCTACAAAATTACCTTATAAAAATACTTGTCATAGTTATTAAATGTAATTGTAAACTATTACTTATATAATTACCAAGATATAAGAAGTACTTTATTTAACCTACCTTTTACCATGGCAGCATTCCTCAATTCTCCCCCAAATATGTGTATGCTTGAGGAAGGATTGAAGAACAGCAAAATTTCAAGAAGACACTGACAAGACTATAACTGGACTTGGAATGACATGGGGAACTTCTTTTTCAATTACTGAAGATATAATTATAAAATGTTGCCAACATACAATAAGAACCAAAAGATGTTTCATAGGCTGTAAGTTGTTCTGATCTTCTAGATAATGTAGGTGAATGTTGTTTGTTACTCAGTTAAAGCTACCCTACCAAACACAGATTTAATCAAATAATAATTATCACATAGAACTTAATTTATATACATTACATTCTTCCAGTCCACTTCTCATGGAGCTGCACAGAGCAAAGAAACCAGCCACTAAAATTTTGCTATTGTTTTTTTAAAGTAAAGTCACAGGAGAGGCTCTGCTCTCATGAATCTCTTTCACAACTGCTTATTCTTCCCATACTCTTTAAGTAAAGAACATTTGTAGCCCCTCATGTCACTATGAGCTATAAGAACTTCAGGTTCTTATTTACCACATTTTGCCCAGATTTTTGAGGGAAAAATAAAGATGTGTATTATACATGGGTAGTACCTGAAATACCTTGAAGCTGTTCTTGTGTTTTGTAATTATTTGTTACATAAAATTTCTTGTACCATAATTATGTTCAAAAATAAGAGCTAAAATTCCTTTATAATACAGAAAACAAGTATCTACATGTAAATAAATAAAAAATTTAATTAAGAAATTAAAGCAAAAGATTTTTTCTTGAAAGTTCAGGCCAAAAATGTGGGTGCACACTATATACAGAAGCACATTAGACACGGCCAAATATTGTGCCTGGCAGAAAAATAATAGGGTTGGGATGAAACGGACAGTTTGGCTCCTCATCCCATCACACCAAATCTTCTCCTCAGGCTTGCCAAATGAAATGAACTTAGCTGTGAACATAAATCTAAATATAGTTCACAAAATTAAAGTATGTCATACTTTAACGAATGAATTTAGAAAGCAAAGTTCAAAATAAAGTGTTTACTAGAGTGGGAAGGAAATTTCAAGCTAAGTGTTATTTTATTGCAGAGCATATTCATAAATAACCATACATAAATCCACCTAAATATTTACAAAGATATTTTTCCCTCAAATACAAGAATTTGTTTTTAAAATACAAAGGTTTTAATTTTAAAATTTTAAGCTCCTCTGAAATGGCTTATTGAAAAAGAATTAATAGTTTAAAATTTAACTTTTTCAAGACAATATCTGGTTTTATGCATTTATAAAAGTATTTATTCCTATGTATGCATTTTCAGGCTATGTCTATATAGAAAACCATATATATTAAGGAGACATTTACATTACAGCAATCATTTAAAGATAACTGCCATTTGCCACTTAATTAGTAGCTACAAGGAAGTTCTTTGTTAGCCATTCTAATCTATCATTATCTGTCTTTTTTCCTACACATTTGTGTTTGTACAGCTGGTATTAAAAGCACAATACAGTGTAACAAATAGTTTAAATTTAATCTATTCAGTACTTTCAATGCTTATTTTCTAAAATTCACATACTACCTGCACTGAAAAAAAAATTATATTAAATATCCTACCTTTATATTTCACCTTTTATAGACTATTACACCTCAGGTATAAAAAATAAAAAAATAAAAATATTTGCTACCCATGTCTTAACAGAGGCAGGAAAAGACTCAATGTTGTGAACCTTAAGAAAATGAAAGATTTCTTTTCTAAATATTAAAAACTTCTAAGATATATTAAAAACTCAAAAATACAATTTCTATAATGAAAAATAAAATCTTAATTGTACAGATGACTGAATTCTCCTAATATCATATTTTAAAATGTGAATAAAGTTACATTAAAAATTAAGGTTTTACTATTTATTTTCCACAGCAGCATAAAAAACTGATATAAAGTAAACTTACCGAAATAAAACAAGTTTGACATTTTAGTTCTTTTCTATTTGTCTATTTTTGGTATTGTAAGTCAAAATTAGAAAAAGGATTTTTAAAGATCTCAAAGACCAAAATAACTATTAGTTTAAAATATATAAATATAATTTTTAATGAGGTCAGCAGACTAAGTAATCTCTCTACATCTTCACATTATACCATGGTAGATTTTGGATACAATTTTTATCATTAACAAAAGCTTCAACAGGGTAAAGAAAAGGACCATGGCCCATCCTGTCATTTACTCCTCGAGAGTAAAAAAGGACGGGGCCGTGGAAAGGGGGGATGGCGGCGGCATTTACTGTACATTTTACTAATATATTACTTTCAACCAGTTTTAACATTTATATATCTCAAAATATTTGTGTTCATGTTAAGAAGTACACAAAGTAGCCCTGGCTAGTGTGGTTCAGTGGATTGAGCACTGGCCTGATAATCAAAGGGTCACTGGTTCGATTCCTGGTTGGGACACATGCTTGGGCTATAGGCCAGGTTCCCTGGTGGGGGACACATGAGAGGCAACTATACATTGATGTTTCTCTCCCTCTCCTTCTCCCTGCTTTCCCTCTCTCTAAAAATACATAAATAAAATCTTAAAAAAGAAAAAAGAATTACACAAAGCTAAAACCTAGAACGTAAGTCTAATGTATTCTAAAGTTTAGCTGAGTTACTCATGTAAAACAGCATGCCCAGTCAATTTTAAATTTCAGTTAAACAACGAATTATTTTTCAACTGGACATGCTGTAAATATAGCTGCCTTACCAAAAGATATGTAGGCTGAGCAAAATTGTACTTTAACATCAAGCTTTGTAATGCATTAATAATCAACAATACTGTTTACTGAGAACTATTTAGATTCCCCTAAAAAATTACCCAATGCTTATTTACTTTCTAAAAATATATACCTTAACTGTTTTAGTATATAATTAGGAAAGGTAAATAAAAACATTTATAAAAAAAGATGACTATTCTATTAGCAGAAAGCAAAACTCCAGCTTTTGTTGCTTTTCTCCCCAAACTTAATTTTATTCCATATCTATTTAAATATTAAAATTATAGCCCAACTTTAGAAAGACATGGCATAATATAAAAAGCAAGCAAAAGTCCCAAAAACATTTTAACAAGAAACACTAGCCTTGTAAGTAACTTACATCACTAGTTATGAACAGTAAAAAGCAAATTCTTTTGCAAAACCTAACTATTATTGATCATCATAAGAATAAGTATTTTAACTAAAATATTGTAATTAATACCTTGCTGGAAAGGGCTAGCAGCTGACACAGTCGTTCCTGGATTTCTTCCACCAGGCTTTCTTCCCCTTTGACCTGAGCTGTGAGTTGAAGACTTCTTCCCTTTGCCCTCTGACCCTCTAGACTCTGAAACTTCTTTTCCACCAGTTGTATGCGCAGAAACTTCCTGAAAATTTGCATTTGTAAATCGTGCTGCAGTATCTTCCAGGCGCTTCAATGATCCAGATATAGAGTTGCTGCTAGTGCTTGTATAAGTCTAACATTTTCAATGAGAAAGGAAAAGAAAAAACACTGATTATAATTTGGCTACAGATAATAAAAAAAGGGTAGCACATTAATAATAACAAATAACTACTGGACTTGTAATGTAACATGAAAGTTTCTGTTACAAAAACAAGTTAATTCCACCTAAGCATTATGTAAACACTACTGGAGTCTGTTACAAACGCTCTTTTAAAAAATGCAGATAACTTATAGCTGTTTGAGCATCGAATTCCAGCAATCAGTAAAAATACATATTAGTCCTATTTATTCAGTGACATATATGGAAAACATTTGTTTCTCAAACAACAGCATTCTCAACAAGAACATACTACACTTCCCACACATGAAACTAAAATCAGCCTTATTGTTCAGCTCAGAAAGACAATTACAAGTGAGGTGTCACAAACTGATTAGAGGAACATAGCCATGAAATTAAAAGGACAGAGCTAGGACAGATTAGAGCAAAAATTTATATATTTGGCTGAAGTCTGCTTTTCAGAACAAAAGATTTAAAGCCTTTGTAAAAAAAGTATTTCTTCCGAGACTTCCACCAAGATGGAGACGTAGGTGGAGGAACCACCTTGCCTCTGTGCACAACCAAATCTAAGAACAACTATTTTTAACAACAATCACAACCAAGCCACACAAAAAATCGACAATACAGAGTCCAAAGACAACTAAATGCTCAGCTAAACCTGTAAGAGAAGCAAAACCAGCAGCGGAGCAGGTTAGCAAGAAAAAATTCCCCGGTGGAGCACGAAGCGCAAGCAACCCAAGGCGCTGATCGCAAGCTAGCTACGGGAGCTAGCACAGGGAAGAGGCGCGGCAGACTGTCTGCGGTTGGTCGGTTGCAGATCTGTCTGCGGAGAAACCAGTGAGAAGGGAAGCCTGTGCGGGGCAGCAGGCTCGCACAATTCCAATCGGATAAACAAGATCGGGGCAAGTGCTGTGACTGGACAGGCTGGGCTAGCGGAGAGGACTGCCATTTCTCCCACTCTGACCATGCCCCCACACACAGCATCACAAACGGGCGACCTGGGTCGCCCCGTCCCGGTAAACAACAAAGGCTTGGCTCCCCTTACTTAACAGCACGAATAGACCAAAAATGGCTCTAGGACAACTCAGAGCCCCAGAACCGATAGATCTAAGCGATGAAGAAATAGCCAGTCTTTCAGACGCACAGTTCAAAACACTGGTTATCAGGATCCTTACAGAACTGGTTGATTTTAGTAACAAATTAGAGAAACATATGGAAGCTAGACTAATTGAAATGAATGGTAATACAAAGGAAACCAATAGTAATGGAAAGAAAATTGGGACTCAAACCAAGGGAATGGACCAGAAGGAAGAAAAAAATGATCAAACAGAAAAGAATGAAGAAATAAGAATTCAGAAAAATGAGGAGAAGCTTAGGAACCTCCAGGACATCTTTAAACGTTCCAACATTCAAATTATAGGGGTACCAGAAGGGGGAAAGGCACAGTCACCAGTGGAAAACTTATTTGAACAAATAATAAAGAAAAATTTCCCCAATCTGGCAAAGGAAATAGACTTCCAGTTAATCCAGGAAGCTCACAGAGTCCCAAAGAGGTTGGACCCAAAAAGAAACACACCAAGGCACATCATCATTACATTAGCCAGATCATTACATTAGCCAAGATTCAAATGAAGGAGAGAATCCTAGAAGCAGCAAGAGATAAGGGGACAGTCACCTACAAAGGAGTTCCCATCAGACTGTCAGCTGATTTCTCAAAAGAGACCTTACAGGCAAGAAGGGGCTGGAAAGAGGTATTCCAAGTCATGAAAACCAAAGACCTACAACCAAGATTGCTCTACCCAGCAAAGTTTTCATTTAGCATGGAAGGACAGATAAAGTGCTTCTCAGATAAGACCAAATTCAAGGAGTTCATCATCACCAAGCCCTTATTATATGAAATGTTAGAGGGACTTACCTAAGAAAAAGAAGATAAAAAAGATGAACAGTGAAAGGACAGCAAACTCACAGTTAGTAACAACTACACCTAAAACAAAAGCAAACTAAGAGGACAGCTAGATCAGGAGCAGAACCATAGAAATGAAGATCTCAAGGAGGGTTAGCAACAGGGGAGTGGGAGGAGGAGAAGGGGGGAGAAGGTACAGAAAATAAGTAGCATAGACAGTAGATAGAAAATAGATAGGGGGGAGGGTAAGAATAGTAGGGGAAATACAGAATCTAAAGAATTTGAGACACATGTGCATGAACTAAAGGGGGAAATGGGGGGAGGGGTATGCAGGGTGGAGGGGAATGGAGGGGGGGAATAGAGCAAATATAATGGCATAATCAATTAAAAAAATTTTAATAAATAAATAATTAAAACTAAAAAAAAAAAGTATTTCTTCCAAGCACTAAAGTATGAAAAGTTATATTTTGCAGTTAAGATTTTTAAAACTTAGGGAACTTCTGCCAAGATGGAGGCATAGGCGGATGTACCGTACCTTCTCACACAACCAAGTTTAGAAACAACTAAATATTAGCAAAAGAAAACACCGCCAGAACATGGAAAATTGTACTTTTCGGAAGTCCATTAACAACAAATTCTTCAGCCTGACCGGTAAGGGGCGAAACCAGCGGCTGGTGAAACGGGGTTGCACAGGAAAACTTGGTCGGACGGACTCAAGCTCGCCCAATCCATACGCGCGGAATCCAGGTACAGGGTTGGACCTAGTGAGCGACCGAGCAAGCAACCAGGCGAGCAACCGCAGGGGAGACAGCGGGGAGCAGTGCTGCGTGTTGACTGTGGTCTCCCATTTGTGCACGGTGGACAGGAGAGGGAGTGGGCCGTTGGACCGGGTCCCCGCGGGTCCCCGCGGCAAGCGGCAGGGAGAGCTCCGCCATTTCCCTGTTCTGACCACACCTCCACATACAGCGTCATAACCCAGCGACTCTGAGTGGCCCGGCCCAGGTGAACCACCTAAGGCGCTAATCCTCACCCAGCTGTGAGAAACAGCAGAGGGGGTCGCCATTTTCCCGCTCTGACCACGCCCCCACATACAGCGTCACAACCCAGCGACCTGGGAGTCCAAGGCGCCGCTTCTCACACTTAAAGGGCCAGAACAGATCAAAATGTCGCAAGAAGATCTCAAAGCCCCAGAGCCTATAGATCTAAGCGATGAAGAAATAGCAAAACTCTCAGACACACAGTTTAAAACACTGGTCATCAGGATCCTCACAGAACTGGTTGATTATACCGACAAATTAGACAAGTATATGAAGGCGAAACTAATTGAAATGAATGGAATTGCACGGGACACCAATAGCAATGAAAAGGAAACTGGGACTCAAATCAATGGAGTGGACCAGAAGAAAGCAAATAATAGCCAAACAGAAAAGAGTCAAGAAGCAAGAATTCAAAGAAATGAGGAGAGTCTTAGGAACCTCCAGGACATCTTTAAACACTCCAACATCCGAATTGTAGGGGTACCAGAAGGGGGAAAGGCAGAGCCACCAGTGGAAAACTTATTTGAACAAATAATAAAGGAGAATTTCCCCAATCTGGCAAAGGAAATAGATTTCCAGGAAGTCCAGGAAGCTCAGAGAGTCCCAAAGAAGTTGGACCCAAGAAGGAACACACCAAGGCACATCATAATTACATTAGCCAAAATTAAAATGAAGGAGAGAATCCTAGAAGCAGCAAGAGCTAAGGGGACAGTCACCTACAAAGGAGTTCCCATCAGACTGGCAGCTGATTTCTCAAAAGAGACCTTACAGGCAAGAAAGGGCTGGAAAGAGGTATTCCAAGTCATGAAATCCAAAGACCTACAACCAAAATTGCTCTATCCAGCAAAACTTTCATTTAGAATGGAAGGACAGATAAGGTGCTTCTCAGATAAGATCAAATTCAAGGAGTTCATCATCACCAAGCCCTTATTATATGAAATGTTAAAGGGACTATCTAAGAAAAAGAAGTTAAAGAAACATGAACAGTGAAAGGATAACAAACTCACAGTTATTAACAACCACACCTAAAACAAAAGCAAACTAAAAGGACAGCTAGATCAGGAGTGGAAACATAGAAATGAAGATCTCAAGGAGGGTTAGCAACAGGGGAGTGGGAGGAGGAGAAGGGGGGAGAAGGTACAGAAAATAAGTAGCATAGACAGTAAATAGAAAATAGATGGGGAGGGCAAGAATAGCATGGGAAATATAGAATCTAAAGGACTTGAGACACATGATCATAAACTAAAGGGGGGGTAATGGTGGGGATGGGGGGTAGGGTGGAGGGGAATGAAAGGGGGAATAGAACAACTGTAACAGCATAATCAATAAAAAAAATTTAAAAAAAAAAGATTTTTAAAACTTAGACTTCCCTACGTGGAGGCCAAGGTAGACACACTGTGTCTCCTCCCACAACCAAAATAAGGACAACCACAATTTAGAAACAAAATAACAACCAGAACTGACAGAAAGTTGAACTGTATGGAAATCCAACAACCAAGGGGTTAAAATAGACACAGTCATCCAGACCAATAGGAAGGGCAGACTGGGGCAGCAGGGCAGTAAGGGGTCGAGGCAAAAACAGCTGGGGCACCAGGTGGGCAAAGAAGCAGATGACGAATCCCAGGCGCACAAGACAGCAGTGGGCGAACCATGGGCACACAGGCAGCAGCTGGAGAACTGTGGGCAAGGGTGGCAACGCACATTCCTAGTGAGGCAGCGATTGTGAAGCATGACATGGCAGCCAGGGCTGTTGGCTGACCAGGTGGTCCCACACTGGCACGCAGATAAACCAGATGACACTGGGGAGCGAGAGAGTCCGTGAAACCCAGGGTCCTAGCAACAGGAAATAAAGCCTCAAAACACCGATTGAAAACACCTGTGGGGGTTGAGGAAGCAGGAGAGACTCCCAGCCTCACAACAGAATTAGTTGGAGAGACCCTCAGGGTCCTAGAACGTACACAAGCCCATCCACCCAGGAATCAGCACCAGAAGGGCCCAGTTTGCTTGGGGGAAGAAGCGGAAGAAACTGAAATCTGACAGAGAGTGGGGCAAGCCTCATTGTTCACTTTCAGACCTTGCCTTCATATGCAGCTTCACAACCCAGCAACAGGGGTTGCCCCACCCTGGTGAATACCTAAGGCTCTGCCCCTCATACATAACAGGCAAGACAAGAACCACCCCCACCAAAAGAAAAAAAAAAAAAAGACCCAAACAGAAGAACAGATCAAAGCTACAGAGCAAATACAACTAAGCAACGAAGAGAGAGCCAACCTATCAGATGGGGACAGGTTCCCCAGATTGGGGAAGATGGACCCAAGGAGGAAGCCAAGGCACATCATAATTACACTAGCCAAGATTAAAATGAAGGAGAGAATTCTAGAAGCAGCAAGAGATAAGAAAACAGTCACCTACAAAGGAGTTCCCATCAGACAGTCAGCTGCTTTCTCAAAAGAGACCTTGCAGGGAAGAAGGGGCTGGAAAGAAGTTTTCCAAGTCATGAAAGGCAAGAACCTACATCCAAGATTGCTCTATCCAGCAAAGCTTTCATTTAGAATGGAAGGGCAGATAAATGCTTCTCAGATAAGGTCAAGTTAAAGGAGTCCATCATTAACAAGCCCTTATTATATGAAATGTTAAACAGACTTATCTAAGAAAAAGATAATCAAAAATATGAACAGTAAAATGACAACAAACACAACTATCAACAACTAAACCTAAAAACAAAACAAAACAAAAACAAACTATGCAAACAACCAGAACAGGAACAGAATCACAGAAAAGGAGATCACATGGAGGGTTACTAGTGGGGGAGTAAGTGGGAGCAAGGGGGAAAAGGTACAAAGAATAAGTAGCATAAATGGTAGGTATGGTAGAAAATAGACGGGGAGGGTAAGAATAGTATAAGAAATGTAGAAGCCAAAGAACTTATATGT
Source organism: Artibeus jamaicensis (assembly GCF_021234435.1). Lineage (NCBI taxonomy): Eukaryota > Metazoa > Chordata > Mammalia > Chiroptera > Phyllostomidae > Artibeus > Artibeus jamaicensis. Next base: position 3,246,139 of record NW_026521995.1, on the reverse strand, counting down.
ATGACCCATGGACATGAACTATAAGGGGGAGAATATGGGTGGGAAGTAATGTGCAGGGTGGAGAGGAATAAAGGGGGGAATGGACAACTGTAATAGCATAATCAATAAAATATATTTTTAAAAAACCTAAATGTTCTTTACTACTACTTTTCCACTACTGCTTCCTGGTACTTCTCCCACCCCACATCATCTCACTGATAATAACAAATTCTCATCATCAAATATGAGACATTATCTCATAAAAACAAACTATAATAACTAATGTAACAAACTATAATCCATAAAGAAGAATAAAGGGTTTGATATAAATTTCAGAAGAAACACAGTCTCATTTAACAATGATTAACCTTCATGAATTATTTCAGAAACATGAACCCATACTTGACAGGTCATTTAGGAAGCCACCCACTTCACTTTTCAAATCATTTTCCCCAGTAACACGAGTGACCCCAAGGTTCTCCACCCAGCTCATATCTGACCCAGGTGAAGTTTAAAAATCATCTAAAGAAAACACAGTGATATTCTACATGTATCAAAAAAAAGTACTTTAATCATGTATCTAATAAGGATAGGAGAAATAATTGAGTGAGAATATCAAAAACAGAAGATAATATTTTTTCTACCTACCAATTAAATTAGGGCTGGTAAATTTTCCCATTCATTTAACAAAATTTACTTGTTTACCCTGTAGTATAAATATGTCCAGAAATCTAATGAAAACATGACATTTGGAAGAAAAGATATTACAAAGAAAGCAATAAATAAAAATTAAGGAAATTTCAGTGACAAAAGTCTCATTAAAATAAAACTACATTGATATAGAGTATTATATTAGTTTCAGGTATACAACATAGTGCTTAGATACTTAAAACCTTACCACATAACATTTTATTTTGAATAAAACTTGGACACCTTTTAAAAGTTTCAAAAGGCACCACAGACTTCTAAACAAAAAAAAAAAAAAAAAAAGAAAAGAAAAAGAAAAATTTTAGCTGAGAAGTCCAACAGTTAAAAAAATCACTTAAAGAAAAAAAAAGGTTACATAATTTTTACTCAAAGAAAGACCTCTACCTTAACTCCATGTTTGTAAATTAATTTAAGAGTATTTTTCTGTAATATGCTGTTTAAATAATATGGTACTGTGGAGTTCTATTATAAACATAGAGTCTTCTTAAAATCAAAAAAGTGTAGAAAGAAGTAAAAGGAGAAGGTAGTGAGATAAGGCTCAAAGAAACACAGTAAGTATGCCTAAAACACAGATCTCTTGTTTCCTCAGTTTCACAACCTATTAATAACTCTTAGTATTGCTATCTCACTGCTCTGAGAAAAGCTGTACTGCTTAAAAGTACATATTTTTCATGTAAGTTCACCAATAAATTGCAAACTAACTATTTCAACTGTTATTCAACTGAATAAAAACATGGCCTTTTTTCCTTTTCCACTAGAGATAAAACTGGATATCTGACCATATTGAGAGTCTCTAAAGAAGGGCATAAATACTTTGGTCTATATTGTGACTTACAGGCAACTTAATGAATTCTTTAAAATAGAGTATGTATGATTTTTGTTTCATGGCTAACTATAATTACATATCCTCTGATTAGATACAACACCAATGTACAACTAAAAACAAAAAGCATTTCCTACTTCAACCAAAAATTTTTAATTAGACTCAAAATTCAACAATCACTCTATAAAAGATAAACAAAGAAACAGCAGTTATCTTTTTGTCCTTACACTATTCTACAAGGCTCTGTAATCCACATTCAGGAGAAGGAAGCAGAGAGAAGAGGAACAATCATGATGAAACATAATAATGCTGGCTTTTAAAATTTCTGTCCTAATCTAAAGTGCCTTGTAAAAGCCACAAATTTTTCGTTAACCCAACTCTAAAAACCTAGTACAGAAGCTATCAAATATGAAACACAAAAAGGAGACTTTAATAAGGGGAAAGGAAGGTACAGTCTGGTAATCTGTTAGAACCTAATTCACATGTTATTCGAGTACAAAAAAGAAGAGTGGAAGGGGGAAAAATAACTTAAAAGAAGTAGCAGAAAAACTGCAAAATTTGGTGAAAACTATAACCTACAGATCAACTAACCTCAAGTACAAGAAACATGAAGAAAACTCTGAATGCACATCATGATCGAAGCACTTACCACTAAAAAACCAACAACGAAGAGAAAATGATAACTGCAGCAAGAGGTTTAAAATTTAAAAAGATGCCGTATGGGCTAAGAAACAAAGATAAGGATGAAAGAAACAAAGATAAGGATGAAATCAGGTTTCTTGTGGAAACAACATAAGCTAGAAGCCAGAAGAGAAAAATCTTTAAAGTATGGTACTAAAAAATAAAACCACCACCATAAACTTAGAAATCGCCAGCAGATCAACACTACAGTAAATGATAAAGACTGTTTTCCAGGCAGAAAAGCAACAAAGAAAATGTGGATCTACACAAAGTAATAAGAGCACTAAAAATGGTAATTACATGAGTAAATATAAAGACTTCTAATTATTTAAATCTCTTTGTAAGTTAATTTATGATTTGGGGAAAAGACATTAACTGTGAGATTTACAAAATAGGCAAAAATTTTTAAATGATAAAACAACACAAAAGCCAACAGGTAGGAATACAAGGTTCTTATACATCTGAAAATGGTATTTGAAGGCAGACTAATATATTAAAGATGTATACTATAAAACCTAAAGCAACCTAATAAAATAATACAAAAATTAAATATTAATAATCAGCCAAAATGAAATCATAAAAACATTCGATGACTGAAAGAAAAAAGATGAAAAACGGGCAAATAAAAAAAATTAGCAAATGATGATTTAAATACAATCATATAAATAATCACATTATGGGTAAATTACCCCAACACCCATTGTACAGCAGAGATTACAATGTTAAAAAAGTAACTCAATTATATGCTGCCTACAATAAACCCATTTTAAATAAAAGATAAAGATATTAAAAGTATGAGAAAGAGATATAAATCTAAAAATACAATAAACAAAAGAAAGCTGAACTCACAACATTGATGTATCAAAAAATTAAATTTTAGACAAGAAATATTACCAAGATAAAGAGATCTATTCACAAGGATTTATAAATGTTTTTGCACCTAATAAGAGACTTTCAAAACAAATAAAAACTGAGAAAATACAGAAAATGGTGAAATAACAAAATCCATAATTATATAAGCCCTTCTCAATAACTGACTGAACAAGTAGACACAACAAAAATCAGTAAGAATACAGAGAACTTAAAAAGTAGCAATCAACTTGAACTGACATTTATAGAAAAGCTCCATACAATGAGGACAAAATAAACATGTATTCTTTTGAAATGCACATAGGACATCAAACAGTATAATCTGTACTGTGTCCTTTCTTTTTAAATCTCAGAAATTTTAAAAGAACTTAAATGATATAAAAATATTAAAGTGGAAACTACAAGAAGATATGTGAAAAATCCCAAAATGGTTGAAAATTAACACACCTCTAAGTAACCTATGGGGTCAAAGAAGAAAGAAATCAAGAGGAAATAACAGGATATTGTTTAAGTAAATAAAAATGAAACACATCAAATTTGTAAATCATACTCAGAACAAAGTTTAAGCATTAAATCCCTATCATTAGCACGTGTGGATTCTGGTTCAGCATGTAAGGAACTTGGGTTTTCATTCCATCCTAACAAGGGCTGACGTCAAAAATCAACAGCTCTTCGTTGATTGAAGAAGCAGTGAGATCACATGCCAAATCACTGCCCCAAAGACTGGAGAGACAGGCACGTGGAACAGAAGTCACAATATAACTCAACAGAAACCTCCATGGGAACCAATATCAGAGTGATAAAACCCCTCAACTATAATTGAAAAATTGCTGAAGACTCACTGTGGACAAGTCTGAGAGAAAAAAACTCCAGCAGGACTCAGTCATATGAAAGTCCTAAAATTTTTTGAGTTTCACCTCCAGGAGCTCTACCAGGTCTTCACAGTGAATATCGGGAGAAAGAAAGGAACAGTTCTGAAATATGCCAAAGTATTCTGTTCTTTAAAAGGCCTGCTTACAGGAAAAACTATTTTACCAGACCATAACCTGCCGGGGTTATATCAGAACCTGAAGTCCCTGGAGTGGGATATACCAACTCCAATGGCCCCCAGCACAGCACCAGCATCCTATGCCACCTAACAAGGCAGAGGAAGGGGTAGACTCACTTATGAAGGTCACAGTCCAGGAGCACAGTCTAATCAAAAGACTAGCAAATGTTTCCCTCTCACAATGTCTTATCACCACAGTAGATAATGCCTGTTTACCACAGTCCCTTTCATACAGGATATCATATTGACCTTTAAAACAAAAAATTATGAAGCAGACTTCTGGTCAAGATGGAGGTGTAGCAGACACTCTGCCTCCTTAAACAACCAAAACAAGGACAACAACAAATCTAAAAACAAAAAATAACCAGAACTGTCAGAGAAATCAAACTGTACGGAAGTCTGACAAGCAAGGAGTTAAAGAAGACACATTAATTAAGACTGGTTGGAGGGGTGAAAATGGGCAGCTGGGGCAGAAAGGACATGTGGCAAGGTAGCAGCTGGCAAGCCAGGTGGTCTTACATCTGCGTGCAGGTAAACCAGGGAGGAATAACTGGGGGTGGGGGTGGGGGTGAGAAAGACCCCTCAATGCAGGATCCCAGCACAAGGAAATAAAGCCTTAAAACCTCTAGCAATAAAAACCCGTGAGGGTTGAGGTGACAGCAGAAGAAACTCCCAGCCTCACAGGAGTGTTTGTTGGAGAGACCCATAGGGTTCTAGAACATACACAAGCGCACCCACCTAGGAATCAGCACAAGAAGGGCCCAATTTGCTTTTGGGTAGCGGGGAAAGTGACTGAGAGTCACCTGAGAGCCCAGCTAGTGGCACTGTTCCCTCTCAAACGCATCCCCCACATACAGCACCGCAATGCAGCAACCTGGGTTGCCCCACCCTGGCAAATACCTAAGCTTCCACCTCTTACTATATAACAGGCACACCAAGACAACAAAAAATATGGCCCA